>NC_051073.1:39820690-41020690 GCF_004664715.2 Peromyscus leucopus | reverse complement strand
ATCTCTCTCTCTCTCTCTCAAAGAAACTTTCATTTAGTCTTTGAGAATTTCATACAATGAATCCTCTCCCTCCTCCCAACTTACCCAATTTCATATTTTCTCTCTCTTAAAAAACAAACCCCAAACCCCTCAAGTTCGCTACTCCTGGCCATGAGGCCTGTTCTGGAATGTGGTGGATATAGCAGATGTCACGCTATTGAAGAAAACTGACTTCCCTCATATTCCTGCAGCTAGAAATTCGACTTAGTTCCAATCTCCCCTCTCTATGCTGGTGTTTGTCTGGCTTGTGCTTGTGCAAGTCTTGTGCATATTGTTACAGCCTGTGAGTTCATATGTGCATCCATCGTGTCTGGAAAACAGATTCCTTGAAGTCATCTACCTCTTCTGGCTTTCACAATCTTTCTGTCCCCTCTTCTGCATAGATCCGCACACCTCGAGGGGAGGAATATGACGTAGACATCCCATAAGGCTGAGTGCTGTGATGCCTCTTATTCTCTGCATGTTGACCAGTTGTGGGTCTCTGTTTTATTATCTCCTGCAAGGAGAAGCTCCTCTGATGAGGGCTGATCTATGGCTACAGCATTAAGTCATTAGGAATCCTTTTACTGCTGTGTCCCAAAACATCATTATCCTTTGAAAAGATGAGAAATTGTCCCTCATATTCCTGCAGCTAGAAATTTGACTTAGTTCCAATCTCCCCTTTCTATGCTGGTGTTTGTCTGGCTTGTGCTTGTGTAAGTCTTGTGCATATTGTTATAGCCTGTGAGTTCATATGTGCATCCGTCGTGTCTGGAAAACAGATTCCTTGAAGTCTTGACTTCAGTAAAACAACAACAACAACAACAGAAACTTAATTACAGTGTCTATTAATAAAACAGATTCAACACAATATATTAAATCTAAGTTCCAGTTTCATGGGATACAAACATGGGATTAAAAAAAAATCAACAAGGAACAAATTCATTAAGAGGTGACTTAATGCCCCCTATAAAGGAATAGTTGGGAAGTACAATGTTCTTTTTTTCAGAACTGAAAAGTTTGAACAGGATGTTTTTAACTGAATGCCATTCTCATGACCCTCCAGAAAGGATGGTATGGCCAAAAGTGTCTCAGAGGAATGAGAGTGAGTTGTTCCATGATCATCATGAGAACTACAGAGCATGTTATCTTTTTCTAAACACATCTCTCTCTACTTTCCAGTGTGCCAGGAAGCCATCTGGGAAGGCTTCAGGACGTTTTGGGATCGACTTCCTGGCCGTGAGGAATATCGTTACTGGATGGACTTATGTGAGGATGGAATCACAAATGTATTTGAAATGGGCACACATTTTAGTCAGTCTGTGGAACATAGAAACTTAATCATGAAGGTAAGTGTTTCAAGGAGAGAAGGAATTGTTACATTGTTGTGGGCATAATTGTGCATGGCCAAAGGCTAAAGGAAGAGAAAATGACTTGATTGAAGGTTACGGAGTGAACTGCCCTAGGGTATAGCTTAGTCTTCTATCCCTAGCTCAGGCCTTTCATAATGAACACTGCTAATCCAGAAACAGCCTCAGCCTTGTTTATAGATGCAAATGTATCAAAATAATATTATGCAAAAATTTAAAGATAAGGCTCTGTGTGAGTTAAATATTATTGCCAGATTCATTTATATATTTGTTCTGAATGGATCCTAGTCATTCGAATTAAGTTAGAGGATATAGTCCATTTAGCACATTTAGTGAAGTATAAATGTGGTTTCAATTCAAGATTTGTGTGTGTGTATGTATGTGCACACACATGTACACATGTGTGCCATGGCATACATATGGAGGTCAGAGTTCAACTTTTTGGAAGTCAATTTTCTCCTTTCATCTTGTTTTTGAGGCAAAGTCTCTCTTTTAATTTTTGCTTCTGCACAAACTATGTGAGCTTCGAGCTGATTCTCCTGTTTCTGTCTCCCATCCTGCCTTAGGAATGGTGGGGTTATGGATGCATACCACTGTATGTGATTTTTATTTTTATTTAATTTTTTTTCATTTTATGTACCAATCACAGTTCTCCCTCCTTCCCTTCTTCCCGCTCCCCGCCCCACCTCCCCTCCCACTCCCCATCTACTCCTCAGAGACAGTAGGACTCCCATGGGGAGTCAACAAAGTCTGGCATACTAAATTAAGGCAGGACCAAGCACTTTCCCCCTGCATCGAGGCTGAGCAAGATGTCCCTCCATAGGGAATGGGCTCCAAAAAGCCAGTTCATGCACCAGGGATAAGTCCTGGTGCCACTGCCCCATCAACTGCCCAAGGTATATAGCTTTTTAAGCATGAGTTATGTATTAGTCAGGGTTCTCTAGAGGAACAGAACTGCTAGAATGGATCTATATATTAAAAGAGGATTTATTAGAGTGGCCTACAGACTGTGGTCTGGCTAGTCCAACAATGGTTGTCTCCCATTAGAAAGTCCAGGAATCCCATAGTTGTTCAGTCCACAACACCGGATGTCTCAGCTGGTCTCTGTGTTGGAATCCCAAAGAAATAGTTTCTAAAACCAGCGAAAGGACGCTTCAGCAGAAGGGTGAATGAACTTGCCATCAAGAGTGAGGGCAAACAGGCAAAAAACAAGTGCTTCCTTCTTCAATGTCCTCTTACATGGGCTGTCACCAGAGGGTGTGGCCCTGAGTTAGGGTGGTTCTTCCCACCCGAAGTTTTCTAATGAAGAAAAATCCCTCACAGGTTTGCCTGGCTGCTTGAGTTTTAATTAATTCTAGATGTAGCCAACTTGACAACCAGGCTTAGCTATCATAGGTTCCAAGGCCATCAGGTCATCGGGCTTGCGTGACACATGCTTTTACCTGTTGAACTGTCCTGCCAGTCATATTTGCTATTTTTTCACTATCATGATATCGAAAATACATAATAGATGTTTGCTGAAATAAAAGTATAAAAGTAATAGCTATATGTCTTTTTTTCTACTCCCTGCAGTCTCTAAAGTTTATGAATATCATGTTCAAGTACTGGCTGCAAGTATCATATACTGAAAATAATTGTTGCACGAATAGCTAAAACCACTTGTTTAAGTAGGTCTGAAAAGTAATTATTAAATTAATGCCACTAAATTATTTTTATTTGATTCTTATAAAATAAGATAGTGTATCTAAAAGAAATGAAATGTTTTATCACGCTCTTTCTATTTTTAAGCTTCTAGTAAAGAAGACATAGTGCTATTTTCTTTTAACATTTGGTCCTACAATAGTGATCTCATTAAGTGGGAGAAAACTGGGTAGAGGAATAGTTTACTAAACATGGGTAGACCAAAGACATTTTATAGGGTTATAAACATTTTGAAGATGTGCAGATTTTGCATGTGTTTAAAGTGAACTCATCTCTTCATCATGGTGTGTCACAGTTCAAGTCAAGATACCGCATTAGCCTTTTCTCTGTCATATTTTAAACTGCTCCATTTTAGCAACTATGAAAATAGATACTATATCATCCAGTGCCTACCATATTTTATATCTAATAAACAGCAACCTTACAAGATGTTCTCCATTTTGAAAATAAAGATAATAAATAAATTGCTTACCCTTTATTACAAAATAAATTGTGATGGATCTTAAAATCCAGAACCAGTTTTTTTCCCCCAAAATTTGTATTTTTGAATATGGATGTT
This sequence comes from Peromyscus leucopus, assembly GCF_004664715.2. Taxonomy (NCBI): domain Eukaryota; kingdom Metazoa; phylum Chordata; class Mammalia; order Rodentia; family Cricetidae; genus Peromyscus; species Peromyscus leucopus. Next base: position 41,017,042 of record NC_051073.1, on the reverse strand, counting down.
GCTCAGCAGCACAGAGCTTGGTAGCCTGTGCAGGGCCCTATATTTGATTAGCAGCATTGCAAACGCAAATCACAACTCTCAAGGCATGTTTTCCTCCTGTGTTACGGAGCTGCCTTTCCAGTCATTACTGATTTTAAAAAAATTTCCACGAAGAAAAGAATCATGTATTCAAATTTCTATCAGCATTGTGTATTTCAGATTGTGTCCACAATATTGGATCAGCTATTAAAGCAAAAAAAATATATACAAGGAGTAATTAACTTAATAACAGAGTTTTGTGATGTTGCATTAAAATGTGTTCCTTACAAGTGGGACTTTAGTTTTAACTTGAAAGTCTAGGGTATAAGCTTTAATGATTATTTACAAGTTGTAGATTAAACAGGAGATGTGTCATCTGGCTTGGGTCTAAAGTGATAAATATGAATTGATGAAGAAGGAGAGGATGAACAGATGCAGGGAACAACATGAACTGTATTTGTAGGGAGTGGTTTGGGCTAATGTACTAGAAAGATAGACTAGAGATAACAGTTCAGACAGGAGAAGGGGTGAGTGTTAAGAGGCTTGGATTTGGCTTTGTGAGTGACGGGAAACTTCAGGGTTGTAAGGGGATAAGACAAAGGAGCTGGCTTAAAAGCTTGGAATTAAAAATTCACATCTATCTATCTATCTATCTATCTATCTATCTATCTATCTATCATCTATCTATCATCTATCTATCTATCTATCTATCTATCTATCTATCTATCTATCTATCTATCTATCTATCTATCCATCTATCTATCTATCGTCTGTCTATCTATCTATCGTCTATCTATAATCTATCACCTATCTATCTATCTATCTATCTATCTATCTATCTATCTATCTATCATCTATCACCTATCTATCTATCTATCTATCTATCTATCTATCTATCTATCTATCTATCTATCTATCTATCGTCTGTCTATCTATCTATCGTCTATCTATCATCTATCACCTATCTATCTATCTATCTATCTATCTATCTATCTATCTATCTATCTATCTATCTATCATCTATCACCTATCTATCTATCTACCTATCTATCTATCTATCTATCTATCGTGAGAGTGAGAGCAAGAGAGGGGGAAGGGATTCTATGGCACTTTTGTGGAGGGCAGAAGACAACCTGTGGGAGTCAGTTCTCTCCTTCCACTACGTGGGCTGCGGGGATTGAACTCCATCATCAGGCTTGGCAGGAAGTGCTTTACCTGCTGAGCCATCTCCCTGGCCCAGTTTTGAACTCTTAAAGGTCGTCTGGCTGTACACACATAGGAAGGGTTACAGAGAGTCAATTGACAGAGAGATCAGGTAGGAAGCCACTGAGGTGCCTAACCAGACCATGGGACAGAGAAAGGGAACATGATGGACAAAAATAAGAAACAGGATTTGTAGTTGGCATTTTCTTTGGGCCACCAACCAGCTCCCGGATAAACACATGGAGACTTATTATAAATTACAAATGCTCAGCCTTATCTTATGCTTGTCCCACTAGCCCTTTTAACTTAACTTAAACTTTTCCTGCTTCCTCTGTGTCTGGCAGGCTGGACCCTGGAGTCTCCCTGGCATTTCCCCCCACCCCCAGCCTAAATTCCTCCTCCTACTTACTCTCTTTGCTCAGAAGTCCCACCTATACCTCCTCCCTTGCTATTAACTGTTCAACTTTTATTAGACCAATCAGGTGCCTTAGGCAGGCAAGGTATAACAACAACACATCTTTACATAATTAAACAAATGCAGCAATCTTTACATAAACAAATATTCTCCAACATAAACAAATGCAACACATCTTTGCATAGTTAAACAAATATTCCACAACAAGCTCTGGCAGATTGGACGGGAACAGGATAGGATAATAGTGCTTGGAAGCCTCCTGGTTTCTAGCAGGGGGTCAACAAGATCAGGGACTCAGGCAGGAAAGCCACTGTGCCCTTTGTAGATAAGGCAAGAATTAGAGAGTAGATTCACTTTGGAAATGTTCATTTTTACTGCTCATGAGAAATGTGGATTGTTTGATATTTTCATATGAAATGAAGGAGGGTGGCCTGGGTTTTTAATTATAGAAATATTCACCAGGTTTGAGGTAGTAACTGAAGGTATGAAGGTGACAGATTATTTAGGGAGGGACCACAGAGGAAGAAAAGCAGCAAATTATTTAATGGTATCTCAGAGTGATTTAGATAATTTCCTTTCCATTCAACAGACGAGAAAACCAATGCCTGGCACCAGAAAGGACGTGGGGTTTGAGACTGTAACTAGGGAGGAAGAATGGGGACTTGAATCTAGACCTTCTGAGTTCACCTTAGTCTTCTGTACATTCTTTTGTTTGTTTGTTTTTGAAATGAGAGTGCACAGCAACAACAGGGCACATAAGCAGATGAAGAATGCTAGGATGCTCGTAGTGATAGAACAAACTTGGCATCGTTAGTACCTGCTCTCATGATTTGCTTGTCCTTAGAGAACAGTGGCCTAACTTTTGCCGTGGCAGGGCGTTGGTGACCTCTCTGTTCAGTGAGTTTTATGTGCTGTAGAGTCACCATGATTAACTCAGTCATTGCGTCTTTCTTTTCTTCAGAAACTGACTTACACAAAGGAAGCTGCAAGCAGGTATGTTTTTCCTCCAAATTTGACAACCTAGGTGTACCATACAAATGCCAATATTTACCCTGGTGACCCTTTTCTATGTCCTTTCAGATCCTGCAAGGACGAGGCCTGTGGGTAAGTCCAAATCCTCTTGAGGCCATCTCTCTTTCCAGAACACTGCCATAGCCACTGTGTTGACTCACTGCCTGACCTTACAGATGGTCAGGAAGTCAGCCTTATGGAGAATGACCTGCTCTTACGGAGGTTAAGGCTAACAATAAAGCTGAAAAGATTTATCTCATGGAGGGTTAGTTTGTTAAGTCACAGGTAGTTGTTTGGATTATTTTCTTGACTTCATGATTATGGTCTTGAAAAAAATAGCACAGCCTAGATTAATCTGTCAGTATGCTTCTTGGTCAGCCATTTGGCACAGGCCAGGATGACTTCTGGCTTCTAAATGGTAGTCATATAAAGCAGATTTCAAAAGGTGAGGAATAATGACTAAAGTTTGAATTCCACCCATCTTCAGAATACCAGTAGTATACCAACACATGGGAGACTACATAGGAAATCACCAGTTGATTGAAAAATTAACTAGACAAGCCAGTATCCAGACATCCAGCTTCCACGACGAGGTCAAGACATAGTTGGAGTATTCACACAGAAGCTTTTGAATAGAGCACAAGCAGGCAGGAAGAGAGTGAACTCTGCGGCCTTGGTCGTTCATATGTCTCGCGATGCCACTGAGTCTGTTAAGATCTGAGATTGGGCATCTTCTTGGATGCGGGGTCATAGAGTCTCTTTGGCTTGCCTACAGAGTTCAGAAGTTCTTTGTGACTGCTATTGCAACACTGGCTGACTACGTTGGCAGGTCCTACCAGTCCTATTGATGAGCAGTATCCGGAGAGAGCTGTTTGGTTGGGTAATGGGCACAGATTTGAGGAAGGACTTGAAATGATGATGAACACGGAGGGACTAGGCTAGTCCTGAACTCTGCAGCCCAGCTATTTCAGCGTTCTCTGAGATGCTTGCTCCCTTCTAATGGGGTCTAAGAATTTCCTAAGCACTGCAAGGCGGGGGTAACAGGAGGAGATGAATCAGGGGTCCTCTGTGCTGATCCTTGAGAATCTGTTTTGATGATGAGGTGTTCCACACTGTGCTGGTGAAGGGCAGGATTTTTATTATTGCCTGAGAATTTGTTGCACTGGTTGGTATTGGTTCTTTGTTCTCAGCCAAAAGAAGACCTTGTTTATTCGGGAAGCTTTAAGGTGATAGTCATCTTGGTGTGATAGCTTTGAAATGTGGCCAGGATGTGACAATTTGAGAAGAACTCTAGGTTGTTCTGATGAGTGGCTGATGTTGAGAACAGTAGCTCTCAGCATTGTGTGCGTGTGTGTTCACGTGTGTGTTTCTAGTGAGCAAATAGCTTAAAAAAAGGCACACATGCAAGAACAAGGCATCACTCCTGTTCCAGAACCAAGGTTGGAGGGTGTCTAGAAACTATCAAAGGACTGCTATAGGCTAGCATGTCTATTCCAAATGTAAAGGCCATCAGTGTTTAGATATTGACATGGAATCTTGTCTCAGGTTCTTTTTAATTTTAATTTTAAAATTTATTCATTGAGAGCTTCATCCTGGATACAATGTGCTTTAATCATATCCACTCCCCTTCCTCCCTAACCCCTTGTCTTAAGAGGTCGAACAACTTACAGCAGGTTACAGATTTGGGGGTTTTCTATGCATATGTGAAAGATTATCTTAAAAATTTTTTTAAAAAATTTTCATAGGGAAACATCATTTGTTTCCTTCTGATAAGCATATCCTTCTGATGAACACCATATCACAGTATATGTTTTTACTTTTTTCTTCCTGTGAGTAAGTCGTTAGCAATGTTCGCTATTTGTGAAACTTCGGTCCTAATGAGAGAGCTGGAGAAACCACCTCCTTCTTCACATCCACCGTCCACTGGACTCAGAGTGTCTCACCTCACTCCGTTTCTCTTCTTCATGTTACTGCCCGGTTCTCTCTCTCTCTCTCTCTCTCTCTCTCTCTCTCTCTCTCTCTCTCTCTCTCTCTCCCCTTCCTTCTCTTTTTTATTTTTAATTTTAAAGTAATATGCCCTTTATTTATAAAAATATTAGGAAATTGACTCTTTGAGAATTGCATCGATGTATCCTGTGTACTATGTCGCTTGGTCATATCCACTTCCCACAACCCCCTCCAGCACACCCCTTTCCAGCTTCTTGTTCTTTTCTTCCCTGCTGTCCAGTTAGGGCCACCCTTATGCACATGGACGTGTGGTCTTCTTCAGGAGCATGGGCAGCTACTGATGGCCACACCCCCAAAGAAAATGGATGTCCCTCTCCCAGCTGCTGCCGTCACTGTTACTTTTTATTCTCCTTCTCTTCTGTTTCCAGCGATCTCTTTCTCTGCCTGTTCTCTCCTGCTTCCTCGATTCCTACGGCCAATAAACACTTCTTTCAGTGCAAAGTTTGCTGCTGGGTCTCTGCCTCTCACTGATCCGTTTGCTATACACTCTCGCCAAATAGCTTTCAGAATAATATATTGGACCATGTCCCTCTCCTCTGCAAGACAAGTGACTAGCTTCTTGTTGCTCTTAAAAGATCAAGATCAAGCTGGCTCCCATGGTCCTTCATAATCAGGCCTGTGCTTAACCCTCCAGGTCAAGATGTTTCTCCAAGTTATGAGCATTTGCTATATTTTTTTAAAAAAATTATACAAAGAAACAGAGTTTAAATGACTCCAGACAACCCAGCTGAGCATGGAGTGCATTCAGGATTTAGACCCACACCCATCTGACTCTCAAGAATCAGATTGTAAGCCGGGCGGTGGTGGCGCACGCCTTTAATCCCAGCACTCAGGAGGCAGAGCCAGACGGATCTCGGTGAGTTCGAGGCCAGCCTGGGCTACCAAGTGAGTTCCAGGAAAGGCGCAAAGCTACACAGAGAAACCCTGTCTTGAAAAACAAACAAACAAAAAAATCAGATTGTAATCTCTGATAAAACTACCTGTACTGTGTAAAATATTTATTCCACCATTTAATTGTCACAGCAGCAGCACAAACTGGGTTTGACTAAAGTACCTTCACATGGGCCTAAGTAGGAAGAAAGTAATTTCAGGAAACACCTAAAGCCCGGCTCTCCCCGTGTAGCCCACCAGGCAACCTTTAGCAGCCATCTGCAGGATGTCTGCAAGTGAGTAAGAAATGTCTGACTTGTTTCTACAGCCCTCACAGACAATCCTCTGGAGGGAAGAGGCTTTGATTTACAAGTTCTCCTAGACTCTCCATGGCCCAGCACCTCAACATGTGCAGCATCTATTAATTTTGTTGATTTTGTTTAAGCAACCATACCAAAATCAATATGTATTTGTGCTGTGCTATGTGTGTGTGTGTATGTGAATATATCCATACATGTACACAGAGAAAAGAAGATGAATTAACTCACCAGAGTGACTTTAATTATATTTTATTAATTCTGCATTGTGATGTGGTCAAGCTGCCCACACCATATATTTTGCAAAGACCAGGGTTTCTACATTAAATAATCATGGATATCATAACACACATTATATCTCAGTTTGGTTCTGTGTCACTATGCTCTAGAGATGATATAATACTCCCTCAGCTACATTCAATGAGGAATAATATAGATTTGTTTTTTGTTTTTACTGGGAGGAGGTTTTTTTTTTCTTTTCTTTTACCACACTAAGAAACCCCTGAAGATAGTGCCTGAAAGATGGACGGGACAAGTAAGAAGTGAGTAAAAGCCTGGGAGTTGGCTGACATGGAATCGGTTTTATTTGGAGCTGGCCTGGCTTGATCACCTCAGTCAGATGCTTGTGTTCTCTGACTGCAGACTCAAACTGTCCCATCCTGTTTGTGCCGGCTAGAAACAAATACCTTTATTCTGTATTTTTTTTTTTCTTTTTCGAGACAGGGTTTCTCTGTGTAGCTTTGCGCCTTTTCCTGGAACTCGCTTGGTAGCCCAGGCTGGCCTCGAACTCACAGAGATCCGCCTGGCTCTGCCTCCCGAGTGCTGGGATTAAAGGCGTGCGCCACCACCGCCTGGCTCATTCTGTCTTTCACAGCCCCAAGTCCCAAGAAAAGTTTTGAAAAGAAGGACAAAGAATGATTCTGTCTGTATGAAGAGAGATTCCATATGATAAGACAGCCTGTAATGCAGCCCATGAAGGGCTACACTGGCATTGCCCATGTTAGCACACACATTGGTCTCCTGTGTTGATCAGTTCAGTCTGACTTTGGTGAATTTCCCTCCCACACTATTATTATAATAATTAATAATTATTAATCAATTACTATTTCTGTCTGGCATGAAGGTATTGCCTATGGGTAACTGATGGATCTGTTCAGGTTTGCTTATGCTAATATATATTCTAAATGCAATCGAACCTCACTTTATTTTTCCCTCACATGCTGCAACCCAAGATGCCTCTTGATGTTTTCTTGTTACTGAGGCCTCCCTGTACTTATCTAAATCACCTGTCCAGATGCCTGGAGTTTAGGTTCTCAATGTGGTTGTGTTGAGAAAACAGACCCTTCTGTGATGCTGTAAATGCTCTTAATTGTCTTGTGCAGTGTGACAGCCGTTAGCCACTGAAGGTGAGCACTGAATACCTGGAGTGTGGCTGCTGTGGATAAGGAACTGAGTTTCTAGCTGTTTAATTTCAATTAATCTAAATACTGAATGAGTGCAAGGCTTCTATACTGACAATACATTCTAGAGGATAAAGGGGGTGGGAACAGACAAAGTAGGCAGATAAAATAGTTTCACATAATTTTACCCGAAGAAAAAGAAAATGGGGGATGAGCTACAACTAGGAAGGTTCTTTATATAGGGTGGTTATGTTGGTGAGGCATCAATAAATACAAAAATAGATAAATTATGAAGTTATATTTTTTTGACTTTACAACTTGGTATGTTGGCTTGGGAACCCTTATTTGGTGATCTAAGGAATTCCTTTGGGAACCCATCTTAGCTAGGGTTTCTGTTGCTGTGAAGAGACACCATGAGCATGGCAACTCTTATAAAAGAAAACATTTAATGGGGTGGCTTACAGTTTCATAGGTTTCATCCATTATCATCATGGCAGGACATGGTGGCATGTAGGCAGATATGGTGCTGGAGAAGGAGCTAAGAATTCTACATCTTGATCCACAGGCAATAGGAGGTGAACCGTCTGCTACACTGGGTGTAACTTGAGCAAAGGAGACCTCAAAGCCCATCCCCATAGTGACATGCTTCCTCCTCCAAGGCCACACCCACTCCAACAAAGCTATACCTCCTAATAGTGCCACTCCCTTTGGGGACCATTTTCTTTCAAATCGCCAGAGAATCCAAGTTCCAAATTTTATATTTCCCAGGTTTCTGTAGTTTTTAATAGCTGCATTTTTTCCCTCCTAGGCATGAGTCATCATCTCCAGTTCCTGTTGGTGATACCTCAACACTGGCAGGTATGCTTTTTGCCTTCATTCACTTTTATTCCTTAGTTATTGAAGACTTAGGACAATTTTTCAAAGAGGTATAGGTTTTCAGCTCACATGTAAAAAAATATTGTGTCTTTTTCTATTTGCATATTGTCCAAGAAAAATAATTCTTTTTCACTTGGTTCATGATATTATGCCGTGAGTACTTTAAAAGTCAGAATGTAGCTTAAGACAGGATTGTTGACACGTTTTCCTTTAAGACAGACACTTGAGTTGAAGGTAGACACTTTGTGTTGTCACTTTGTGATATTTGACCCGGACTTTCCCAGTATAAGGATTTTCTGACACATCCTGGCATGCAGAACTTCCCTTTGTGCTCTGTATTTTTTTTTTAAGTTTAATAGATTTTCATTATTTTTTTAATTTAGATTTTTTTAAAATTTAATTTAAATTTGTTGCTCTCTCTTTCTCTGTCTCTGTCTCTGTCTCTGTCTCTCTCTCTGTGTATGCAATGTGCATGTATGTGCTTGGGGAGGTCAGAAGAGGGCATCACACCAAAGACAGTGTCAGATCCCCTGAGCTGGAGTTACAGGCTGCCTGATGTGGGTGGTAGGAACCAAACTAGGGTCCTCTGAAAGAACAGGAAGAACTCTAACTGTTGATCCATCTCTCCAGCCCCATGTTCTGTATTTCATGTAAGTTAGTCTTTTTCTCTCCCTGTCTCTTCCTGTCTCCTCTCTCACCTCTCTCTTTTTCCATTCCTTATCTTTCTTTCTTTTTTCTTTTTGCTAGGGATTGAACCCAAAGGCATCTTTCAAGCCCTTATTATTTAAAAAAAATTTTTTTTTGTTTTTGTTTTGTGAAACAGGATTTCCCTGTGTAACAGCTCTGGCTATCCTAGAACTTGCTTTGTAGACCAGGCTGGGCTTGCACTCACAGAGATCCACCTGCCTCTGCCTCCTGAGTGCTGGGATTAAAGATGTGCATCTCCACCTGGTGCTCTTATTATTTTTAATAAAATTATAAACTTCTTTGTGTTAGAAATTTTGAACATCTACAAAAATAGAATAGCATGATGTAGCTCACTTTGATGATTGTTAAATAATGGTCAAGCTGCAGTTCCATAAGTCTAGTGTAGTTATAAACTTCAGTGTCTGTTCCCTTTACTAACTAGATAGCTCCCTATAAATAGAAACTTTCTTTTTGTCTCCTGGCATCTGTACTAGAGCCTGGCACACCAAACAAACAAACACCAGAAAAAAAAAACTCTTGTTCAGAGAATCTTAATTATTAAGATTCTAGGAAGCCTCTCCAAATGTCTCTTGACTAAAAAAACCTTCAACATAAAAAAGCAAAGGATTTATAAGAATGGCTTTTGAAGTAAGGCTTTAATTCCTGACCTGAATTCAGGCTTACTCAAGGACTAATGTCCTGTGCGTTTTGTCTTCTGCTTAGGTGCTGTTCCCAGTGCTTCATATCCAGCGGTGGCCTCAGAGACCAGTGTGGTGTCCCCAGAGGAGAGTGTAAGTCCAGCTCTGTCTTGTTCTTTTCTTTTCTTTCTTTCTTTTTTTCTTTTTCTTTTTTTTTTTTTTTTTGAGACAGGATTTCTCTGTGTAGCTTTGCACCTTTCCTGGAAACTCGCTTTGGAGACCAGGCTGGCCTCAAACTCACAGAGATCCGCCTGCCTCTGCCTCCCGAGTGCTGGGATTAAAGGCATGCGCCACCAACGCCCAGCAGTCTTGTTACTTTCTAACATGGAGGATGGAGGTTAACAGGATTTATCCCATTTCTAGACTGCACAGGACTTCACACAGTACACGGTTCTGAAAAACATGAATTCTAAATCCAGTCCATTCAGAAATCTGATGTCCCTTGTGTAGCTAGTTTTCCTGCCTGGCCCACAGTCAGGACAAATCTCTGTCACCCGCCAGTCCCACAGCTGCTCAGACCCAACCAAGTAAACACAGAGACTTATATTGCTTACAAACTGTATGGCTGTGACAGGCTTCTTGCTAACTGTTTTTATAACTTAAATTAATCCATTTCTATAAATCTATACCTTGCCACATGGCTCGTGGCTTACCGGTATCTTCACATGCTGCTTGTCATGGTGGCTGGCAGTGTCTCCCTCTGCCTTCCAGTTCTCTCAGTTCTCCTCTCTGTTAGTCCTGCCTATACTTCCTGTCTGACTACTGGCCAATCAGTGTTTTATTTATTGACCAATCAGCAACACATTTGACATACAGACCATCCCACAGCACCCTTGGAAGAGCTGAATAGGTCTGTCATCTTGGTAATTTTTTGATAGAGGATTTCTGGGAAACTCTCATTGGTGATAAACATGTGACCTTCTAATCCTCAGTAGATTTGGCCTTTAGAGAGAAAGGAAGTGGATTTTATGCAGTTTCAAATTCTGGCATTGTGATCACACCTTTGAAATAGACATTAACAGGAGCCCATCTGCTAAAAGGCACTTACAGATGAGGTCCGCTACAAAAGATTCCAGGGTAAGTAAAGGATTGTGCCCTGCCCAGGCAGATGGAAGCATCCTATTGAAGTCATGTTAAGTTCTGGGTTGGGAGATGGCTCAGTGGAGGGAGCACTAGAGGTGCAGGAGCAAGACATGGAGTTCGAATCCCCAGGACCCACATAGAAAGCCAGGCAGCCATCACAGCCCACCTGTATCACCCTCACAGAAGGCCAAGCAAGCATGGCAGCCTGCTGTGTCACGCTCACAGGAAGCTAGGCAGGCACGGCAGCCCTCGTGTATCATCATAGAAAGGCAGGTAGCCATAAAGCCTCCCCTGCATCACCCCCATAGAAAGCTAGGCAGCCAGGAAAGCCTGCCTCTATCTCCCTCACAGAAAGGCAGGCAGCCATGGTAACCCACCTGCCTCCAAGAGCTGGCTCCTTTGTCAAAGCTGGCAGGCTAGATGAACCCATGAATTCTGGGTTTTGTCAAAAACCCTCCCTCGGTAAGAAAAGTGGAGAGCAGTTGAGGAAGGTACCCACCATCAACCTCTGGCCTCCCTACACATGCATGTGGAAACCTGTATACAAACAGGCACATATCCCACACATGTAAGCACACACACACACACACACACACACACACACACACACACACACACACACACACAGACATGCCCACATACTAACACCCTCCCCACACAAGAACACTGCACATACACATACACACAACATGCCCCCCCCCCAAATTCTGAATTTAAGGAACTTAAGGGCTCACTGTATCGTGACTTATTTATTAAGGAGCAAACTATGAAGACATTCTTCAGAAAGGTGAGGTTTGGTTACTTTATACCTTTCTTTCTTTCTTTCTTTCTTTCTTCCTTCCTTTCTTTCTTTCTTTCTTCCTTCCTTCCTTCCTTCCTTCCTCCCTCCCTCCCTCCCTCCCTCCCTCCCTCCCTCCCTCCCTCCCTCCCTCCCTCCCTCCCTCCCTCCCTCTCTCTCTCTCTCTCTCTCTCTCTCTCTCTCTCTCTCTCTCTCTCTCGTGCGAGCTGACAGGTCACTTTGGGCTTCTGCAGTTGCTAAGTAGCTTCTCTGCTACAATTTCTTTAGCTTTCCTAGCTTCTCTAACTTCTCTTGCCTTCTCTAACTGGTCTTAGCTTCTCTAACTGGTCTTAGCTTCTCTTGTCTTCTCTAACTTCTCTTAGCGTCTGCTTTTACCCTGTATACCCTCCTTTCTTAGTGTGGACATTATAACAGATGTGTTCAGGAGGAGGAGTTCGATTTGGACTCTTCCCTTCCCAGTCACTTAATAAGAATGGTAGGAACTTGGAATCACTTGGGTGGATGCTCAATGCAATACTGTGTGTGTGCATGTGCGTGTGTGTGTGCGTGTGTATGTGTGTGTGTGTGTGTGCGTGTGTATGTGTGTGTGTGTGTATGTGCATGTGTGTGTGTATGTGCATGTGTGTGTGTGTATGTGCATGTGTGTGTGTGCGTGTGTGTGTGCGTGTGTGTGTGTGTGCGTGCGTGTGTGTGTGTGCATGTGTGTGTGTGTGTAGGTTGGAGGACAACTTGTGGGAGCTAGTCCTTCCCTTCCTCCATGAGGGTCCCAGGGATTGGACCTGTGTTGTCAGGCTGGGCGGCAGGAGCCTTTACCTGCTGAACCATCTTGCATAAATCAATACTTTCATTCTAAGCACAACTGTATCCAAAATAATCGAGTCTAGAAAATCACATTTTAGTAAGTAGTGACTAGTGAACAGTGAAGTGATGTTATAGTTCTGAACCTGAGGTATGACTTAGATATAGAAACATTTATAAAGTGATATAGAAATTATTGTCATGGAAATGAAGGAATTGTATGTAATCAGAGAAGTAATATCCCAAACAGAGATGCACACTTGAGCAATTCATAGACTCAGTAGGAAAATGAAACACAGAGAGGCACAGGTCTGTTTACAATACATACCTAGTTGCAGGATCACTCAGCCATACATTAGCTCTACTTTCAATCTTTGAAGAATTTCCATGCTGCTTTCCAAAATGGCAGTACTGACTTACGTTCCCAGTAATGACGCCTACAAAACCTTCTCATCCTCACTAGTGTCTAAGTTTTTTGTGATTTTTAGTCACAGCTTTTCTAACAAGGGAGAGAGGATAGTTTTGAGTTGCTTTCCCCTGATACTTAGTGATAATTAGTGACATCAAGTTTTCATACACTTGGTGAATATTTTTGTATTTTCTTTAAAGAAACATCTATTCAGTTGCTCAGCTTTTAAAGTCAGATTATTTCATCTTGTCACTGTTGAGTTGCGTGAGTTCTATATAAACTTTGAATACTGATCCATCATCAAATGTGCAGCATGTGGATATTTTCTCCTGTTCTGCATGCTGTTTCTTCTCTTTTCTGATTACTCACTTTCTTTGTCGGATGTTAAAACCATTCGTCTGTGTCTGTAGCCTGTGCTTTCAGGATCTTATTAAAAACATTGGCCTATACAGACATCTCCAAGAGTTTTCTCTGAGTTTCTCTGAGGACTTTTTGGTTTGGGGTCTTTACATTAGGTCTTTGACCAATTTTGAATTGATTTTTATGTGTGATGGAGTTTTGTTCTTCGGCATATTAATATCCAGTTTCCCTGAAACCATTTATCATTGCGGTTGTTCTTTGTTGTATGTTTTTGGAATTTGCCAAAATTCAAGTGGTCATAAGGGACTGGACTAATTTCTCTCGGTTCCATGCGTTTATACATTGGTTTTTGTGTTTGGTCCATGCTGTCTGATTATTGCAACTTTGTAGTTTGTTTCGAAGTTGTGTATTGTGATCCAATTTGGTCTTTTTGCTCCAGACTGCCTTGGCTATTTGGGGTCTTTTTTGATTCTGTGAGAATTTTTTATGTTTTTATGAAAATTCACCGGTATTTTGGTGGAGATTGTATTAAATCTGAAATTTCTTTGGGTAGGACAGAACTTTAGCAGTATTATTTCTCGTGGTCCATGAACATTGGATGTTTTCCCTCTTTGTGCAGGCGCCACTGTCTCCAGTGTTTGGTAATTTCATTGTGCAGCTCCTTCACTTCCTTGAGTAAATTTGTTCCTAGGAATTTTAATTTTCAGTAACTGTTAAGAATGAAGCTGCCTTTGCGACACATTTATTATTAGTTTTTAAAGTACTGCTGGCTTTTGTTTGTTAATTTTGTATTCCACAACATTGCTGAGTTTGCTTGTGAGTTCTAACAGTTGCTTTGTAGATGTCTCCAGTGTTCGTACACACGTGCAGAGCCTAGCACATCATTTGTAAAGACATATCGTACACAGGTGTAGAGCCATATCACTTGTAAACACATATCGTACAACATGTAGAGCTTAGCACATCACTTGTAAACACATATTGTACACATGTGTAGAGCCTAGCACATCACTTGTAAACACGTATTTTACACACGTGTAGAGCCACATCATTTGTAAACACGTATTGTACACACATGTAGAGCCTAGCACATCATTTGTAAACACATATCACATACACATATAGAGCCTAGCACATCACTTGTAAACACATATCGTACACACGTGTAGAGCCTAGCACATCACTTGTAAACACATATCGTACACACGTGTAGAGCCTAGCACATCATTAGTAAGCACATATTGCGTCTTAACTTCCCTCCTTCCAGCTTGAACATCTTTTCTTTCCTTCTCTTGCTTCCTTGCCGTCTAAGGCTTCCCGTACTGTGCACCTTGCCCTTCTATATTACAGATGTGGCTTTCCACCTCAAAGCTCACGAACCAACCTCTGCTAGCTTCAAACTTTCTTGCACTGCTTCCTTACCCTTCTCAGCTTTCACTGACTTGAAGGAAATTCAGAAGTCTTCTTCTGTAGACTGGGGAAAGGGTAAGCAAGCTGGTGGTGGGGCAGTCAGAATGCACGTGTTTATCCAGTAAGTCAACTACCTTACTTATGTGGGTGTGCTTCATGGTGCTGTGGAATTACTATAGTAACATGAGTGACCTCAGGTTGCCACCATATCAGACACAACAATGATAAGAAGCTTAAAATGATTTTCAATTCCGAAAATAGAGCATAGACTCCTAAAGCGAGCTCACACGTTAGAATAATGAATGCCCCTGTAGACTGGCTGCAGAGGTTTCCACCTGCATGAACATGGTACCTGCAGAGTGCAAGAAAGCAAAGGAAAAAAGGACGAGTTGTTTATTTTGTTGTGAATTTGTTATATCCACTTCATGCGGAGCATTATTATTTAATGTAAATTCTGAGAATGTCTTAGCTATTACCTCTCATGGTCAGTTGTAGGTCTGAGCACCTCATTTCCCCATCACGGCTCTACATTATTTTAATAACTTTCATTTTTTTTGTTGAAACTCAATGTTGTATCTAGTTCTTTCTCTTCAGTTCTTCTTTCAGTCTTGCCTAATATGTTGTCAAATTGTCCTCAGAGATTTTAGAATCCCTGCTTGATGGGGAAATCTTGGACTTGACTTTCAACATGGAGAGTGCTTCCAGTTGGTACTTAAACCTTTTGTTATCTTTAAAATCGCAGCGTATGCCATGAAGGAATAGTATCTGCTTCAGGGAAGCTGACGCTGTCTTTGTGAAGTTGTCTTTCTGGTTGCTTGTAATCTCTATTTTAGCATCTTGGTCTTTTTCTTTCTGTTTTTACTGCCTTAAATACCAGCTAGGTTTTCCAAACATTAACAACCAGCTGGTTGTTCAAACAACCAGCATTTTAGGTGTTTTTCAGAGATAAGGTTACTACATATATTTTTAATAAAAATATCAGAAGTGAAGTCTCTGTCTGAGTTTACTGTGATGGAATTTAAAGGAATATTTTTAAAAATTGTGTGTGTGTGTGTGTTTGTGTGCATGCATGTTCATATGTGTGTGCTCTAAGTTCAGGTGTGTGAAGGTGCTTTTGGAGCTAGAACAAGGCAGTAGGTCACCTGGGACTGGACTTAGAAGTGGTTGTGAGCTGCTCAACATGGGCGCTGGGAACCAACCCCCCCCCAATCCTCTAGAAGAGCAGCAAATGCCCTTAGCTCTTGATCCATCTCTCCAGCCTCGAGGTGAAATTGAATAAACAAAAAAACAGTCTTGTCTAAAATTCCACATAACCAACAACTTTGGTAAGTAGTGGTCATAGCATTACTGAGCAGTAGAATGTACTTACTGGAAAAATACCCAATGTAATAAATGGTCATGTAATATTAGATGGCATTAATAAAAATATAGAATCTCCTTTAAGGAGGTGATAGTCCTACCATATCTTAATTAGAACTCATGTATGGGTGCCACACTCTGAGGAGAAAATTGAGGTCATTGGAAGTGTCAGGAGGAGAGGAGCTGGTGACGAGGTGGAGGACGTTTGATGGCGTCCTGGCATCCGTGAAAGGCCGTCTGCGGCTGTAGTTCACTTGGAGCCAGGGTGCACAACCTTTGTCAGTAATGGAACTTACAGGGGGCAGTTTGGGTTTAATGACAAGATTTCCCCAACTGTGGTAGCTTTTTGGAAGCGTGAGAGCCCTCTCTGAAGAGCATGTCTGTTTCTGATGAAGAGCATGTCTGTTTCTGATGACATCTCTTTAAGCTGAGATGGACTCCCTTTTGTCAGGGATGTTGTAGAGAGAATTCAAGCCTCAGAGGGAATGGGGGGGGTTGATCTTTAAGGTTATTTCTTGTTCTGAAACTTGATAGACTTCTGTTATATGAGCCATCAGTTGAAAAGTGGTACAATGTAGAGGAAAGACACCAATGGTCTAGTCTCAGTTCGGCCATTGGTCACTCAGCATCTTCAGGCTGCTCATGCATCCTTCCCATGTTCCTGTATGTACAATGGAGGCACTTGGCATAAATGGGTTCATTTAAATGTGCTGCATACAGCAACTATTACTGTAGTGTTCTAGCGGTAATGGTAGAATTCCCTCATTCCTTCTAGATTTATTAAGAAAACTTCTGGAAGAAACTGTGACTACACTCATTTATTCATATGAGTAGATTTATGGGTATTTTGTTATTTGGATTATAATTGAATATTAATTTTGTTGCCCAGTTATATTAGCTTTGGCTACTGGAAGACCTGAAATATTTCTCTTTCTTTTTTCTTTTTGAGACAGCATCTTGGGCCTTTACTCTGCAGCTCCTGTAACTCACTATGAGGCCCAGGCTGACCTTGAACTCATGGTCATTCTCCAGCCTCAGCCTCCTGACTGTGGGAATGTAGATATAAACTGCCACAACAGCTTCTTGAGTGTGTGTGTGTTTGTGCATGCATGTGTGTGTAATTTCTGGGATTGAACCCAGGGCCTTGAACATGCTAGTCAGGTGTTTCCCAGCCTAGACTTAGGTTTTGATGTTACAGAGTGCAACACAAAATTTGTTGTGGTTTTGACCAATGGCAACTAATGTTTAAGAAATGACCTTTTGAAGCTGGTGTGGCGTCATTACAGAATATTCCAAGTTATCTGAAAAGATTGTTGCTCTGTTACTTTTTCCCTAATACATATTTATGTGGCAAGATTTTCTTCATGTTGCTTCCATTAAAATAGCATATTGTGATTAATTGAGTACAGAAACAAACATGAGAATTCAGCCATCTTGCATTAAGCCAGACATGGAAGAATTTGCAAAAATATAAACAATGTCACCCTCCCAATGTTTTCAGCTTCACAGCATGTGTTACTGATTTTTGCATGAAATTTGCTTACTCTGTTATTATTTTTATTTTTGAGACAGGGTGTCACTATGTAGCCTTGGCTGGCTTGGAACTCACTATGTAGACCAGGCTGTCCTTGAACCCGCCTGCCTCTGCCTCCCAGTGCTGGATCCAAAGGCATGTATCACCATACTCAACTACTCTGTTGTTTTGAAATGAATTAGTGTATGGTTTTCAAATGTATCTTTTGAAATTTTTGTTGGTAAATATTTATAGTTGTAATACATATTAATAAAATTCTTTGAGTTGCTGAATTATTTTCAAGAGTCTAAAGGTGTTCTTAGACCAAAAATGTTCGAGACCCATCCCTGTAAGCCACGTTTTGATAAAATTATAGAATATTCAACTATTTCCTTACTCATCTTGATAGTTTCCTGTAGAAATGTTCTTGCTCTTCCTTGTCAGTGTGTGCTGAAAGAATATACAAGTGTATAGGGATTACAACATCCACTTACATCCTAAAGGTTACTCAATTTACTGTAAATTTGAATACTACATAAAACGTCATCGTTAGATGCAGTGTCTGGGACCTTTAGGGTAATCGGTAAGTATTTATTGACTGAATGAATAAACACTGGCATTTATTATTCTTTCTAAATCCAGATCAGCAATGAAATCGAGAAGGTGACTGAGGAACCCACACAACCTGCTGTGGAGCAGATAGCTGAGTTCAGTATCCAACTTCTGGGGAAGCAATATAGTGAAGACCTGCGGGACCCCTCCAGCGCCCTCTACCGACTCCTTGTTGAAGAGTTTATTTCAGAGGTGGGTGACTTTTTTTAAAACGTCTTTATAAGAAATTTTTATTTATTTATTTATATTAAACATGGACATTATAGGAAACAAGCATCACCCATGTAGGTGGTTCATTTGATTGGATAACATGGTCATTTGTTGGGGCTTAAGTTTCTCGTAACCACAACACTGCTTGAAGGTAGGTTGAGGATCCAAGCTGACCGTCTACTAGCTTCTGAGGGTGGCAGTTTAGCCACTTCATAAACGGTCGTGAAAAGTTCAGAGAAAGGTCATCTCCTTCATAGAAACATCTTTCTACCCATTGACAAGTAAATGCTCTTTGTAACTCACCGCAGCCAGGGAAGAGCAGGTTCTATGCTTTGATTTCAGCTTGTCAGTGTTTGGAGAAATGAATGTCTCGGAACAGCTATGTATTGCTTATCATTTTTTTTCTGGAGATTTAATTTCTTTAAATTTCATCATTACTTTTTTTTTATTCTTCGTTTGGATACTTTTAAGTAGGCAACTCACAGGTTAGGTGTGTGCCAAGTTGAAAAGCCCTGGAGGGAATGTGGGAATAAATCCCTTTGTCTCTGCCCTCTGGCTCTGGTGAGATTTTTTTTTAAAGGAATTTTTCTAAATAACCATGTGTTACACCATGCCATTACTTACCTTCTGAAAGAAATCTGGATAGAATTTAAACTCCGATTCTTCCATTAAACACTAGCCACACCTGGTGCTCTTCTAGTGTGTCTTTGTTCTTACGTAAAATCGCCTTGAATGTCATCTACCCTTCTAAGTGATAACTGGGCGCCCCGTTTCTTCCTGTTTATTTCTTTTCCGTTCCTACTTGACTGGCTTCTCCTTGACCAAGTTTGTTAATTCCATTACCTTGGCTTAATTTCCTTCCCTAGTCATGGTGTCCAGATGGGAAATAAAACTATGCATCTGTCCGCCAAATAGCATCATTGCAGCCATCAGACGCGGGGAGGAGAGTCGGCCAGACAATCCATTTTCCTAACTGTGCAGCCAAGGTGCAGGGCTGTATGGCATGTGGGAGAAATGTCAGCCAGGCCAGTGGCCACCTGGCATCAGACACTGTCTTGAACTGGCTGTCTGGTCCTCCCGCCTGGATTAAGGGACCTTTCATAAGCCTCAGTGTTTCGGTAAACAAGCGCAGGAGTAACTGGAGAGTTAAAGAAAATCTAATAGACACCCAGAAAGGTGTCCTCTCCGTAATGACTTCATGAGATAGGTGGCCACTGAGGTAATTTGAGGCTGATGAATGGTCTGGGCCAACCACGAGCCACCGCCTTCTCCTCCTCTGGCTGGCCTCTGTACCACTTTCGCCTTCTGACCTGGAGTGACATGTGTTCTGATAATTACTTCTTTCTGTGGAAGGTTCTCTCTGTCTCTCTGTCTGTCTGTCTGTCTCTCTCAGTTGTGTATGTGTGCTGATGTGTGTTTTCTGGGGATGTCCCGAAGGAAGCTGCCATTCCACCTGCTGTAAACTGAACGAGCCCCTTCTGCTCTCTCCTTTCAGGGCAGAGTCACACAGGTTGTTCCCTTGTGTTGCCTCCTCAATAACATTGGAAGACAGGGAAGGGGAGGCCTGCTTATAAGGGAGGAGGTTCAGACACCCCCATAACTCTTTTTTTTATGAGGGTAGAAGTGAGCGCACGAGAGAGCATGGTAAACCTGAGGCCATACCAAGTTGACAGAAAGGGCTCAGGACAGTATGATACCTGGGAGGGTTGGAGGGAGACAGGCACAGTATCAAGGTTGTATCTCTACAGTGCTTCTCCAGGCTGTTGTCAACTCTTTGCCCGTCGTGAAGCAGATAAGTATCTCCACCTTTTAGGTGAGGCTCTGGAGGTCAGAACTTGTTCATGGTTAGTTCAGCCTCTAAATGAGCAGAAGGTAAAACCAAGTCTTCTGACTGTGTATGTGCGTGTGCATGTATGCATGCGTGCGTGCGTGTGTGTGTGTGTGTGTGTGTGTGTGTGTGTGTGTGTGTGTGTACGGTTCAACCTGCATGTGGAGGTCAGAGGACAGCCTCAGTTTTTGGTTCTTGCTTTATACCTCATTTGAGACAGGGTCCCTGTTGTTTGCTAATGTGCGTATCAGGCTGTCTGGCCTGCTAGCTCCCAGGGATCCTCCTGTCTCTGCCTCCTGTCGGCAGCATGGGGATTACAGATGGTCCTCCTGGTATCAAGCCTTATGTCAGTTTCTGGGGATTTGAATCCAGGTCCTCACACCTGCATGGCAAACTCTTCACCCATGGAACCATCTCCTCAGCCGTCCATTTGCCTTTCAGAGTGGCCCTTCCTTCATCCTGTACAGAGACTCCTCCAGACACTAGAATGAGTTTCTCAGTGTCAAATGTATCACGAGGCAGGAGAAAAAGGAAGGAGAAGTGTAGTTCAGTGGGCAGTGTTAGACAACCGACCTTGAATTCTTCATTCTTAAAACAGGACGTTCTTCAGTGAACCAAGAGTTAAAAAAATCCTTCTGCCTGACATTACGAGGGATGGGTTAAAAGCATCGATATGATCCTGGCCAGATGAGCTGCCATCTTAGTGTCTCAGTTTTCTCATTTACAAAATCAGGATAATATGCACGTCTTGGTAGTGCTTCAAAGATTCAAAGTTAAATTGCAGAGCACCGGATATAGTGGTTACTCAGTAACTTGTCCCTGTTCCTAGTGTGGGTGCTGATCAAATGAGATGGTTTCCTGCACCACTGCATGTGGTGACTCAGAACACCTGTGTAGGTTTGAGTCCAGGAGATGCCCAGTCCCAGGCCTAGGCTCCCCTTGGTAATAATGACATTTTGGAGTTAATGGGATGCTTTCGGCTACATTCATTCTCATGTTCAAAGGCTGATGTGGTGGAAGGCAGGGCAGTCTTAGTTCCACAGAGGAAAGCTGGTGTACATTCAGTTGGCCAGCCAATGCACAGCCTTGGACTTCAGATTCTTACTTCTGGGATGTCCGTCTGCTCTTATCCTGCAAGTATTCACTCTTCCCCCTCAAAGAGTAAAACAAAGCAAGCTATAGAGGCAAATGCTTTATAGATGTGGCTCCTTTACTGGTACGTGTATGTGCTTGTGCATGAGGTATACACACATCTGTGTGAGTGCATGTGCATGTGTGTAGAGTACATACACATGTGTGAGTATGTATATGGATGTCGAGTGTTTTCCTCAGTCACTCTCCATCCTAATTTTTGAGACAATATGAGTTCCTGAACCAGGAGCTCACCAATTTAGGATGGCCAGCAAGCCTCAGACAGAGGTCCTCCGGTCTCTGCCTACCCAGCACTGGAATCACAGACTTTTGCATGTGGATGTTGGAGGTCAAACTCAGGCCAAGCACTTTCCTGACTGAACCATTGCCATGGCTCCTTGAGTTCTCTCTTTTTAAAACAAGAAGATCTGCAGTGAACCAAGATTTAAAAAAAAAAAACCACTACTCCCCTGATTTCATGAGGTTGTGGTTAAAAGCATCTTCCCAGAGAAGTCTCTAAAGTTCCCTAACATTTCCACTTTTCTTGTTTTGGCCCTGTCCATCTGCTGAGCCACCTTTGGAATTATTATGGATTAAATGTTAAATTTTGTTTACATACATATTTTTATATAACTAGATTATTTTTAGACTCCCAGTCCGGCACACTTTTTCTTTCTTTTGTCACTGGGCTCATATGGACAGATGTGGCTGCACTTTAAAGACTCGGTTATTAAAACCAGCTCACTGATGTGATGCTCATAAATTGATATTTTAACCAGCAGACTTATCTGCCCACAGCTTCTTAATCTCTTTTGTGATGGCCAGTCTGTTCTGGGAGTAACTCGGGCCTTGTAGACTCTTTTTGAACGCTGAGTGTATTTCTAGCTCTCTTGTGGTGTGGGGACAGGAAACAGACACTCTCAGACACATTCACACTTAGAGGAAACAGACATTTGATTCTGCCAGGGTGCTTGCTGGGGCCAGATTTCCAATTGGAACAGTAACACTTAAAAATGCTGTTATACAAATACTATTATAGTTTCTTTTGAAATCAATTTTTTTTTTACTTTTGACACAAAAGGAGGAAAATGTTGATTTAACTATTAAGAAGTATGCTTTTTATAAATTAAAAAATCAAATTAAAACATTAAAATCATTAAAGATAAAATGAAAAAGAAACAATGATGGTATTGTGGTAAACACTATTTTCTAACATTGTAAACTTTTATCTATGTGTACAAGTTCTGATAATTGTAAGATACAAGTGTACCTTTTCTTCTCTTCTTCAAAGCATTTGAAATATTCTTTCGCATAATCTACATAGTTATCATCTTTACTTTTATGTTCTTAACAGGTTGAAAATGCATTCACAGGGTTACCAGGATACAGGAGCATCCGTGTTCTTGAATTCAGGTAAAGAGATTTGCTCTAAGAATGCATGTGTGCAAGGCTGCTCTCTGTCTGAATGGAATAGCCTGGTGCTCATCATATATTTTCTTTTTCTTTTCTTCTTTTTGGTTTTTTGAGACAGGGTTTCTCTGCGTAGCTTTGCGCCTTTCCTGGAGCTCACTTGGTAGCCCAGGCTGGCCTTGAACTCACAGAGATCCGCCTGGCTCTGCTCTGCCTCCCGAGTGCTGGGATTAAAGGCGTGCACCACCACCACCACCACCACCACCACCACCACCACCACCACCACCACCACCACCACCACCACCGCCTGGCAGCTCATCACATATTTTCTAACGGCACACGATTGTTAGAGCTGTAACAGTGTTATTTGTGGTAAATGAGTACTTTAACCCTCGTCTTATACAAGCGAAACTGAGTTAATGAGAGTCAGATTAATGCATTCATGGAGATGTAGCTCGGTCTGCAGCTGGACCACAGTAAGCACCCAGGCTTTGTGCTGATGAGCTGTGCAGCTCTCATTTGGCACTGGACCCTGGAGTCAGACTAGAAGCCACTTCAGGCTTTCTCTGCTGTCCATCCTCAGGGCAGACACTTCCAACCCTCTTCTTCCAGAGGGAAAAAAAAACAGGGTAAGGGAATGAACTAGCCTACTGTAGACAAGCAGCTCTCACCTGAGGGTGGAGGAGGGATTTTGGAAATGAAATAGCTCATATTTGAGGGTTTGCTCTCAGCCTCCAGGTGAGAGTCTTCCATTTGGGGGCCGGGCAATAGCTGTTGCCCAGCTGTTGGATAACAGGGACGTAAGTTGGGGCTGTGTTTCATGTTCTCAGTGGGACTTGTGGGGGCAACGATCACAGCAAGAATTTATGCAGCCCTGATAGTCTGCCCGTGTGTGTATGTGTGTGTGTGTGTGTGTTGCCCAGTTTTCTTCTGCTAAAGAAACCAGAACAGAGAAAGTTGAAATCAACCCAAGGGCACGCAGCTACCTAGTGCAGAGCGGCTCTTTCTGTTACACTATCCACTTGACCTCATGCCACCACAGTCCTTCCAGTTGAGCCTCTGCGTTTTCACATAGGCTCCTCCATGATGACCAGAACGAAGGCCTTTGAGGAGCTCACTCATTTGGTAGCCTGGGGCACAACATGGTGGCTGGAGTCATCTTGTCTAGTTTGTCTGCCTGGGAATGCTGCCTATGCACCTTGGGCTGGATGGCTTTGCGTGGATTACTAGATCTTGCCTTTTCCTCTGTATAAAATAAATTTACCTGTGAGTCCTGCTTTATTAAAAATGCTTTTGCAATACTTTGGGTAAATTAGTAGTGTCTTTGTTCTTTAGTCTCTTCACCTGCAAGGTGGATATTAGCAGTCCTTAATGAATCTTAATGAGGATTAAGTGAATGAAATTTTTTTGTAAAATGCTTAGCACAGTTTCAGACATAGGAGAAGTTCTGATTTTTAGAAATTTTTATTATTTTGTGTATATTGCATGTGACTCTGTACCACATTTGTGCACCTTCCTCCCCACCAAGGCTAGAAGAAGTTGTCAGATCCCCTGGGACTAGAGTTACAGACAGTTGTGAGCTGCCATGTTGATGCTGGGGATCCAATTTGGGTCCTTTGGAGGAGCAGTCAGTGCTCTTAACTGCTGAGCATCTTTCCAGACCAAAAAGTTCTCTTTGATGTCTGTTATATAAAATAAACAAAGGCTAAAGCCATGCAATGGACCGTAGGCTAACTGGTCTGCCCTTTACCAATGGTCTTAGTACAGGTGCTTAGTACAGGTTATATAAAATAACAGCTGTGCAATGGACCATAGGCTAACTGGTCTGCCCTTTACTGATGGTCTTAGTACAGGCACTCCTAACTGCTGAGCCATCTCTCTAGCCTGCCATTCCTGATTTTAATGCCAACAACTTAAGTCCTCTGATGATCGGCCAAAAGTTGATCTACAAAGAGATAAATCACATATTTAAGAAATATTTTAGGGTAAATTTAAAAAAAAAACTGTAAAAATCCTTGGCTTTAAGATGGCTTCTTTCTTCACCTTCATTTCCTTTTTTGAGACAGAGTCTTTCTATGTAGGCCTGGCTGTCCTGGAACTCGTTATGTAGACCAATAGGATGGCCTCAAACTCACTTTCTTTTTGTTTTTTAAACTTATAGCACACTGTAGATCTGATTTGGTGTAAGTATTTCCCATAAGAAGACATTTAAATACAATCAGAAGATGTGATTGAACGTGTATAGTGATGAATGATGTGACAAGTATAAAGATTATTGAACTCTAACGGATACTTTTGTCATTTTCAGGTCCCCTAAGGAGAATGGCAGGTAAAGGTCCCTTTCAGTACTTTCTGTGTTGTTCATTGTCCATATCCAGTGCTAGAGTATGGATGAGCATGGCTGAGTTCTCCAGTCTCTCCTAGTCTCATTGTGCCACTGCTTATGGATTAGAAGGTGGCAAACTACAAAGGCCATGATACATATTCTAACCTTTGAAGGTCATGAAGTCCCTATTGCAACTTCTCAATGCCGTTGGGTGAAAATAGACATTGGAAATGCACTGTAAACTAAAGAGGGCAGCTGTTCCCTAGTGAAGCTTGATTTATTCAAGTACACACCTGTAATCTTAGTCCTTAGGCCTAAGGCAGGATGATTGCATGTTCAAAGCCAGCCTGGGTTGCATAGTGAAATTCTCTGTCCAAACAAAAGAAACTTGCCAAGGTGAAAATCATTTTTTAAAAATAATTCATTTATTTTTATTTTACGAGCAGTGATTGGTGTTTTGCCTGCATGTATATCTGTGTGAGGGTGTCAGATTCCCTGGAACTGGAGTTACAGACAGTTATAAGCTGCCGTGTGCTGGGAATTGAACCTGGTTCCTCTGGAAGAGCAGCCAATGTTTTTAACTGCTGAGTGCTGTGGGATGTCTTTCTGTATGCTGTGAGTATGTGTTGCTCTGATTGGTTGATAAATAAAGTCATTTGGCCTATCAAAAGGCAGCTTAGAGGCAGGCAGGAAATCCAGGAGAGAGATAGGAAGAAGAAAGGCAGAGGCAGAGGCAAAGGAGACTCCATCCCGCTGTCCAGGGAACAGCATGTAATGGCACACAGGTAAAGGCACGGAACACGTGGTGTCATATAGATTAATAGAAATGGGCTGAGTTTAGTTATAAGAGCTATCTAGCAAGAAGCCTGCCACATGCCATGTAACTGATAATTAAGTTTACTTGGGTCTGAGTAGCTGCAGGACTGGCTGAAAACCATTTTATGAACACTGAAATAGGAGTTTCATAGACATTATGCTAAGTTCTCTCATAGGCTATAGTTGATAGCTGACTAACTAGTATTTTAAACAAGTTAATTTAAAATAGGAATAAAACTCATTAGCAAACACACTTCAAGTCCTTTGTGCCATTAAATATTCAATCAAATGAACTTTAAGGTGCATTTGATGAAGGTGATAGCATTGAATTTTATGATAGTTCATTTGTAAAAATAACTGTTCTTGAATTTTTAGAAAGCACAATGGAAAGACACAATCAATACTCCTTTTTGAAAGTTACTAGTTTTGTCTATGGATTCTTAATTCTCTAGAAGCCTGGTAAATGCAAATGGATTCTGTGAAGCAAATTCACAGGCTAACTATACAAGTGTTTAGTGACTACAGAAACATTCCTTCATTGTGCAGTCAGCTCAGCATCTTTGGCTTCCATATCTGTGGATTCAACCATGCTCATGAAAACATCACAACAAAAAACAAAAGCAAAGATTATAAAGACTGTTGTCTGTAGTGAATGTATGCAGACTTTTTGGGTTGTTATTATGCCCCAGATAATAAAGTGTTTCTATATAGCATTTATGTTGAGAAGCATTCTAGAGAGGATTTAAATCATTATTTCTCAACCTGACCCACAGGGGTTACATATCAGATATTTACATTATGATTCATAATAGTAGCAAAATTACAGTTATGAAGTAGCAATGAAATAATTTTATAGTTGGGTCACCACAACATGAAGTATTATATTAAAGGGTCATAGCATTAGAAAGGTAGAGAATCATTGGTCTAAAGTACATAGGAAGATGTAGTGTCTACTCCACTGCATTTGAGGGACTTGGACATCATGGAATTTGGCATACATGGAATGAGGGAGGTTGTAGCAGGAATCTTAAAAGGTCTTATTATTAAGAATGAACCTGGAGCTAGGTATTGGGGTGAATGCTGGAAGATCAGAGAAGCAGAACAAGCCACAGCCACCTCACCTCGCCAATTCCTCAGCTGATCCTGTTTCCTCAAATTGGAAGCCTCTGAGGCCTTATCCAAATGGATTTCAGCTGAACTGCTTCTTGAAAGCTTGAAAGTTTAACCGACCCTAGTTCCTGGTTTTCACGCCTTATATACCTTTCTGCTTTTTGCCATCACTTCCTGGGATTAAAGGCTTACTTCCTGGGATTAAAGGCTCACTTCCTGGGATTAAAGGCACGAGTCACCATGCCTAGCTGTTTCCAGTGTGGCTTTAAACTCACAGAGATTGGGATGAATCTCTGCCTCCCAAGTGATAGGATTAAAGGCGTGTGTGCCACCATTTTCTGGCCTCTGTATCTAGTGGCTGTTCTGTTCTCTGACCCTAGATAAATTTATTAGGGTGCACAATACATTGGGGAACACAATATCACCACAGGAGGTCATTGGAATCAACCCTCAATAAGCACATAGGGTTGACATGAATGTGTTGCTTTGAAAGGATTTTCTGATAGTATTTACAGTATTTTGACAAATACTTATGAAATGCCTTGTTATTGGGCAAACCCCATGCATAGAGAAATAAATAATTTTTGGGTTTTGTCTTTTAGTAATGCATAGGGTGATGATTTTTTTTAAACTTTATCTTCTTTGTGTCCTTGTGGTATAGTAAAATGAGGATTTGTATTTGTTTCCTTTTGGCTAGTGATGACATTTTGTCTTAGAGAGACAGATTGTCTTTTTGGAAGTTACATGACTAGGAGATGTCAGATTTCTTCATCAATCAGAATTTGGATTTCTGTACTTTTTATAATTGTAGCCTGCCCTTCAGTATGTATTATTGCTACAGTGCTGAGGTCTGGACCAGTTCAAGAGATCCAGCAGTTTAGTTACTTCTTCTTAGGGTGATCAGACAGTAGAAACAACCCTAGATCTTGAGGTTACCCCTAGTTTTGAAAGGATAGTAGCCATTGGCTGACTTCTAATACTCCTGTGTACAGCCCAGAAAACAAATAGGAAGTCACTATATTGTTATAGAATGTTAGGTAAGGCACAGTTTCCAAAATTGTGTAGTGTTATCAGGTAGTATCAGTCAATTGGTTGAATTTATTTGTAAACTTGATAAGCTGATGTTCCGAGTTGTGCATGAATGGCCGTGTAGAACAGAAATAAAGAATATACACTCTGTCCTCCTTTGCCACCAGCATTTAGATGCATGCGAAATTTTTGATTTGCCTTTTACTGTGTGCAATCCCCACTTATTACACATACTGAGTAGGACCCATTTGAAAACAATAGATAGTATATCAATCTGGTGAACCCACATCCTAACTTCAGCTTCAAGTGTTGTAAGCATGCACTTTCTTTCTAGAAGAAGCATTACTAGAGAGGCATTGTCTGAGTTCCCCTGAAACACTCTTATTTAACTAGAGTGATCATATATAAAATATGTACACCTAAATAGCTGATCGGAGTATCTGGGCTGAGAGAAGAAGGGCGAACCTCTCCTCCATCTGATTGATACTTAACTGGTGGGTTCCAGGGTGATTCACACTGAAATGTACCGGGTACCACAGTGGTCGGCTACCTCAGGTTACTGAATGTGGGGCCAGTACTGCTTTCTTCAATCAGAAATGTTCTGTTTACCCCTCTTATGGACTTCCTTGGCCCCTTGAAATTTTAAAAAATGTCCCTCATCCTGAACGGTCTTTGCACTTTATAGCTTGCCAGAATGCAGCCTTCTTAGGTCACAGTGATGTTCTTGGCTTTAAGAATGCATGGTTTCTTGGTACTGCAAATATTTATTTGAGTTCTTATTCCAAGACAAAAGCATGATAATAAATTACAGTATCTTTCTGAGTCATTTTATCTTTCTTAATGAATTTATCTTTACTAGACAAGGTATGTTATAGTAGATATATTATCTTTAGATGAGCAATTCAAATACTGGGGAGGCAAAGTGATATTTTGTCATTAAAGTACAAGGTTGGTAGTCTAACACTTACTTCCTGATTTGCATAGATTTCTCATACAAGAACATTTCTCATGATCTATCCTTTATGTTTAAAGCCATGCGAGGCACATGCTAGGTTTCCAGTAAATAAGTGCTTGAGTATTTTTGCCCAATTTTTCACACAATGAGGAAGTCATTTGAGTTCTTTTAGGAATAGCCTCATCTTCTTCCTCCTCTTCTCCTTTCTTTTCTCCCCCCTTTCTTCATTGTTGCCATTCTTTCCTGTCTTAGAGTCATGCTGACACTAAAAGAAAGTTTAATAGGTTGTACAGATAATGGGAGGAGGAGCCCAGCTTTCTGGCTATGCAGATGTGATCTATCCCACCAGGCTTGCAAAGACTATGAGGCATCCTCATGGAGTTGTGGATGGTCCAGAAACAGTGTCTCTAAATGAATACCAAGACACAAATGTATGAAGAAAATAGACTTTCTCTGCAGGGTCAAAGTTGTTCCTTTTATACTTAGGGACAGAAAATATTTCAGCTGAAGAGATGAGTCCCCATTTAAATGGCAAAAATTCAACTTATCTGTTTATATTAGTGGTAACATCAACCTTTTTGTTGCTACTTTTGGAAGTATTTATTGAGGTACTATGAGCTAGGCATGGTTCTGGATGCTTGGAATGCATTATTCTGATGTTTGGAATAATAATTGTGTCTGTCCAGATGGTGGGAGGGATAGAGCATGATCCTGTTGTCAGTGTGAGAAAGAACACCCCCCCCCCACCCCGAGGAGGTGACATGTAAGCTGAAGCATAAAAGCAATAGGCAGGTGGAGGAGGTGTGTGCATGTATGTTCATGAGCATGATGGTATATGTGGACTGGGAGGAAATAAGCAAAGAGAAGGGAGTGGACAAGCAAAGATCCAAAGGTGATCAGTATGTGGCGCCCATGGTCTGCCAGTATGTCAAAAGACCAGAGGTTCCCAAAGAGCAATTGGGAGTGTGACATGGTAACTTTTGATCAGAAGGTGTCCTCTTATTGTTTGATGCCTTGAAAACATCACATAATTTCTTTCCTTAAAGAGAAGGATCGAAAATTACTCACAGATTAACATTTTAGTCTAAAATATTAAAACGCTTTAGTTGCTTGAGGGATTGAGGAGATGACATTTTCACACATCATAGTAGCTTTCAGTCACATTCACCCCCTTATGCTCTCTTGTCCCCCTCTTATTTCCATTAGCCCCCCTTCTCTATTTACCTAGCTCCCCTTTTACCTTGACGTCTTTTTTATTTGCAATATGGCTGAGGGTCTCTTTATAGGAGTATTGGTTATCACTTTTAAGAGTCCTAAGTTACCCTTTAGAACAGGAAGCTTGTCAGATCTGGGAGGAAAACAATATTGAAAGGACCCAGAATTTCTTTCCCTCAGTGTAATCAACTAGTGTTTTCCTATGTTAATGGTGGGGGTGTTGAAGAGGTCTGGTTGCTTACAGGCATCCCTTATAGACTAGAGTGTCACCTGCACTGCGCAATCAGCACTGGTCTAAACTAGACAGTACTTACAGGAAGGAAAGATTTAAGACCACACTGCATGCTTCCCAGACCACAAAAGACAATTCTTTCCTATTGATCTTTTTAAAATGGGAAATGCACCTACCAACTGTGTGATTTTTGCGTTGGCTAGGTCATGTATTCTTTCCCCATAGGAAAATCCATGAGTTACAATAAAAAAATTTTTTTTTTTTGCAAGCTGAAACTCAGAGGAAGTTGAGTGATGTGAATGAGCGCTATCATCGAACCAGGGCAGTTTGTTATATTTGCCTTTAATCTGTGGGGATGGCTTTAAAGAAGGCCCAATACACCGGTGCCTGTGCAAAAGCACAACTCTCACCTCTAAGAGGATAAGAGAGTTAATTCTGGAGCCAACTATGAGTGGCTCTGTCCTAGGAACACAGGTTCATGTTACGCAAATTCTGTGTTCTGATGTGGTAAAGATTTCATGGAGATTCATGGTAACAGAATAAACAGTATCAGAAGCCATGTTAAGTACAGTGACAGAAACATGGATAGGTGGGCACAGAAGAGCAGGGGATCTCAGCTGTAGTCCTTAGATGGTGTCTGATGGCATTTTTTTTTTCACGACAGTGTTCTCTGTGTAATAGCCCTGGCTGTCCTAGAGCTCTTTTTGCAGACTAGGCTGGCCTCGAACTCACAGAGATCCTCCTGCCTCTGCCTCTCAAGGGCTGGGATTAAGTCTGATGGCAATCTTAGCCTTTGGGTTGTGGAAGCTAGGGGTCTGTTTGCACAATCCAAAGGATTTATCTGAGAGTCACAAAAATGTTAGCTCCCACAGGGAGGATGATAATACATGTCTATTAACGGGACTAAAGATGGCCCAAGATAATTTACCTCTGGTCTTGCAACATCCCAAACTTTCCCATCA
Source organism: Peromyscus leucopus (assembly GCF_004664715.2). Taxonomy (NCBI): domain Eukaryota; kingdom Metazoa; phylum Chordata; class Mammalia; order Rodentia; family Cricetidae; genus Peromyscus; species Peromyscus leucopus. The sequence continues at coordinate 40,985,973 of NC_051073.1, read as the reverse complement.
TTAAAGTCTTAATCAACTTATCTGCCTTTCTAAAGGTTCAGTAAAGGTGATGTTTATTCAGGGAACTCTTTCAGGGAACCTTGTTTCATGCTGGTCAGAAACTTTCCACTGAACATAAATTACTGGCAACCCCTTCCATAGGATCCATAATGCCATCTTCTTTCTGTTGACATTTTTCTTTAGGTATGTAAACAGTTTGAATACTTTTTTCTCCTTATATTCAGATAAGTCTAGATTTCTACTCATATAATAGACACTGGATAACTCTCAGTATGAATTGCCAAGCTGAATATTAGGGCTAGAAAAGAGAGAGGCAGTCATAATAACAAAATTTTTTTATAAGCACATGACAACTCTAATCAAGTAGGCACACACTCTATTATGTATGTATATACTCACACACATATGATATATACATACACACATCTATATATGTGCACACAAATATTTAAGTAATTTCATGGGAAGATGCCGCCTGTTTTTATGTATTGAGTTGGGAGTCATTTGCTGCCAATGGGATGTCTGAAATAAATATTTTCCATTACCCATATGGTTTGAGTGGTGTGTTTTAGGAAGGTAGTTCTTACCTCCAGATGTATCTCGTATACCAGATGTGAAGGCTGTGTGAAGAGACAAGCTGGGGGCCAGCGTGGAGACAGACACAGAGAATGCTGGGTAATAGTTTGGTCATGCTTACTTCAGAATGCAGGTGCTGAAGCAGAAGCCTGACTCTACCATATCTCCACTGCAAATTTTTAAGAAGCCTTTTGACGTCTTTAAAACTTTCATATTGTTTCCTTAACAATATTCTGAAAATGATAAAACTTTTAATAAGCTTATTGTGAAAACTAAATGAGATAAAGGCATAGTGAGTGCCTAGCGTGTTGAGAGCACTTAAAAACTCTTAGTGTTCAGTTGTTAGAGACGCCTGGGTGAGTGAGTGGGCGAGTGACTGTCCAGGAGACATGTTCCCATTGGCTTTCCAACTTTATCGCCTCATATCATTTCTTCAAATGGCTAAGAACATGTAAATCAACACACCAGGAAACAAAAGGAATTTGCTCTCCCTTTTTTATTCCTCCTTCTTTTCATTTGCTTGTACAAAGGCTTAGTGAAAAAGCTTACTTTGTAAATGTTGTTTGTTAGCACGTCCTATTGTTTCATTTAATTCATGAACAAAGGAATCATCAAAAGAAAAGAGATGAAAGAAAAAAGGAGCAAGAAAACCCGTAAGGATTTCCAAGTTAAATATAGAATTAGAAAGTGTCAGAGGGTTGTAAAGAGATCAAAGTCATGTCACAGCGGCCTTTCCAGTTTTGCCCTAGATTTATTGAACTGTAAACTCACTGACCTGCCACTCAGAAGTAGATCTCCTGAAAGAGTCACGTAGCTATCATTCTAGAAAACATTCTAGCCTGCTGTCTTTCTGTCTGTCTATCATCTGTCATCTATCTATATTGGAATAATAAGTTGCTTTATTTTCAAATTTAACTTTTTACCTAAAAGTATGAAAATTTTTTCTCCTCAATAAATAGCTGTGGTTTAGTATCTAACTTTTCTGATAGCAATAATAAGGAAATGTGAGAAAAATTTTATATTCTTTTGGGGAAGTGTTAGAAGTTGTGTGTGTGTGTGTGTGTGTGTGTGTGTGTGTGCGCGCGCGCGCGTGCGCACAATGTATAGATGCAAGGTCAACTTGTGTGAGCTGGTTCTCTCCTTCACACTGTGGGTCCAGGGATTGAACTCAGATCATCAGGCTTGGTGGCAAACTCCTTCATAGGCTAAGCCCTCTAGGCATATCAGGATATCTTCTTTTAAACAGAAAGTACAAACTGTAACAAGACTTGATGCAAGAAACATCTCTCAAAGAGGATAAAGATATAGGTCATTCTGGAGCCATATGTAAATTGACTGTGGTTTTGGTTGCATCACATTCCATGTTCCAACATGACAGTAGTTTCATGAAGTTTTCATAGTATTGGAACAAAGAAAGTCATCAGTTGGCATATTTTTAAAATGCAATGGTGGAAATATCAGGGAGGTGGGTTATGATAAAGTGGGACATCTCTGTTATAGACCCTATATAGATGTTATCTTAGTTTTGAGGTTGGTGGGATCTAGGGGTCTGTTTGTATATTCCCAAGGATTTATCCTAACGGGTGTTAGGTGACACACAGAATTGGACAATAAATGCTTATTAATTTGGCTCTGGACTTGCAACATCCCAGCCTCTCCACATCACTGAGGTTCTAGTTAGTTTACCCGCGTCTATAGTTACATCTACTGTCCAGGAGCTGTTGTTCACATAGGGAAAGCAGGAAGAAGGGAGCTAATGAAAAGAAAGGAGTTGGCTTTGAAAGAAAGGGAAACAGTTCAAACTGTGGGGCATGAAGAGCCTCCGATGCTGTGGTAGGGTTCACTCTGTGGCTTCCTTAATTCTTGTCCTATTATTAGAGCTACGACCCTCCATTTTCTGGGGAGGGGGAGGAGGTTTTGATAGAATCCATGCTTTCTCAGACTCCCTGTCTTGGCCTAATGTTGTCTACAGACCCAAAGCTCCTTTCTTGTGCCATCTTAGCTGGACCGACTCTGTTCTCCTGTCATCCACAGTGGGATAGACGTTCACTATGCAGTTACCTTCAATGGCGAGGCCATCAGCAATACCACCTGGGACCTCATAAGCCTTCACTCCAACAAGGTGGAAAACCATGGCCTGGTAGAGCTGGATGATAAACCCACTGCTGTTTACACAATTAGTAACTTCAGAGATTATATCGCTGAGACGCTGCACCAGAACTTTCTGATGGGAAACTCCTCTTTGAATCCAGACCCCAAGTCTCTGCAGCTTATCAATGGTGAGTTTGAATATCACTCCTGACATCTTTACATAGTTTTCCTTTCTTTTTCAACATGGTATGGTAAAGACTAACCCCGCTAATATATATAGTTCTACACTTTCTAGACTACACAAGACTCCTGATAAATGGAGCTTCATCCCTACAGTCATTTGGGGTAGATCACTTGTAGGCTTCCTGGAATGTATCTCCACAGAAGGTCACAGGGCAGGAAAAGTGGAGAACAGCATGGCTGTTAGGAAGAGTCTGAAGGGATGGGAACGAAATATAAGAAAAGGAAAGCAGAGGCTGAAGATACAAATCACATCAGGCTGTGGTGTTGCGAGGCAACCGCAGCGTGAGCTGCTGAGAAGGCCAGTTGGTTAATAAGGCTTACAAGTCAGCAGAAAAGAAGGAACCATGGGGGAGAGCTAATGCAAGCTGGCTGAAAGAGCCAGATGCCGAGCCCAGAAACCTCAACACTAAGTTTGACCTTCCATAGCTGTGGAGATCCTGTCGTGGGTCATAATGAGCAGATGGAGTTGGGATTGTAAAGGAGAGGGAGACCACTGTGGGTTTGGAGGCTAGAATGGTCTTCCCGTCACCCTGGGGCAAAGCTCGCTTTCTGTGCTGTGCCAGCATCATTCATCAGAGACAGAATTCTAATTTATTTGCCATTATTGTTTATTTTCTGTTTGCTTTGCGATGATGCCTTCACTTATGGGTCCTTTAATCTTTAAAACTTCTAGCATAATGTATTTTACTGAAGTGAGAAAATAGAAAAAATATAAGTTGCTAAAGTGGAAAATGAGAAACATAATGATGTCTTAAATTATTTATTATTTATTATTTATTTATTTATTTATTTATTTATTTATTTATTTATTTATTTGAGTGTGTGCACACCACAGTATATGTATGGAGGTCAGAGGACAATCTGTGGGAGTCTATTCTTTCCTTAAACCATTTGGATCCTGGGGGTTGAACTCAGGTTGTCTGGGCTTGACAGCAGGTACCTTTTCCAATGATTCATTTTTAGAGGAAGAGGGTAAGATACATTAAATGGAACACTCTAATTGATCAAAGAATGATTCATGAGTTATGAATCCCTGAGACCTAGGACATGTTCTGCAACCCTCCAGAATATTTCTGGATAGAAAATTGAAAGTGACATATAAGAAACAAGACCAAGGTGCAGAGAGGAATTAGTTGTTTAAAAGTTAGCTTTTGCCTTATTTGAGCCTGGGCTTCTGAAAGCTCATCCTTTGTGATTGGCTGCCCATTTGCTTTGTGTTACAGATTTCTAAGTTTGGCTTGCCTTTTGTTTCTACTCTAATTCAATCAGGTCAGGGTTTGAAGGACTGAGTTTTGTGAGCACAGCACCTTGTTTAGGCCATGTTAATTTGCTGTGATGCCTGTGGCTTCCTCCTACAGTTGAGTGTGCTGGTGTATGTGGGCTGGTGTATGTGGATCTCAAATACGACAGTGTCTCAAAAGTGATGTTTTATATTGTCTTTCCTCAGTGAGAGGAGTTTTGCTCCCCCAAATAGAAGACATAGTTTGGAACACCCAGAGTTCAAGTCTTCAGGTGACAACACCCGCTATTCTGGTAAGCCACCGTGCCTCGCCCCAGACCGAGCCCTGAAATCCCCCTCCTTTGTAACCTCTGCTGCTTACTTTGGCCTTGAGAATTGACCTCAGCACTCCCATTTCAAATATTCTTTTGCAAATGTCCCTGAATCATTGCTAACAGTGGTCAGCTCAAGGGGACCAAGCGTTGGTTCAGAAACCTTAAGCCTTCCACAGTGGTTAAATGAAGTTTGAATTGCCAAACACCACATGTGGTAGAAAAAGTATCTGTTGCTCATACTTGTTTGAGGTTAATTAAACTGTAAGTGCCCACTGAGTTCTTTTTAAGTTACCCAGAAATAGCTTTTTTTTAAAAAAATTAAATAGCTAAGACTACAAGTCAATGTTTATAAACACAGAGTAGACATTTTTATTTCAAGGATTATATATTCAAGGAAGTCATGCTATGGCAGTAAAATAATGTATGGAAGGGGAAAAGAGTGAAGATATTGACTAGCTGAGAAATAAGAGGCACCCTAAAACTAGTCCTTCTTTTGGGTGAATTTTGTTTATTATTGTCTGATGTGTGTATATCCATAATGTATGTGTGTGTGGGGGGGTGCACATGAAGTGTGGAGGTCAGCAGACCAGAGTTGCTTCTCTCCTTCTGCATTTGTGTGGGGTCAGGCCGCTGAGCTCAGGCTGCAGGCTTGTACAGCGGCATCTTTACCCAGACAGCCATCTCCTCTGCTCACAGCTCTCCTTCTAAATGGGAATGAAGCATTTCCATCTACACATGAACAGAATGGAATGACTCCTCCCTTTTGTTCCTACCCTCCTCTTTCTCCACCACATCTCTATTTTCCATGTCACTGCTAGGGAGATGTCGAGGAGAAAAGACAAGACTTCCTCAAGTGTGGTTGAAGCAGTAGGGTTGACCTACCAAGAACCAGGAGGGCTCCCTGGGTGTGGATGGGTGGTTCAGTGATCTCTTGTTAGCACAGGGACTTGGCGTGGGGTGGGGGGCACTCTCTTCACATCCAGCAGCCACAGATCATGTTCTTGCTTCCTTAAAATGTCTTTTTTGTTCAATACCAGCTGTTTGAAATTGTTGTTTCTTGATATTAGAACTCTAATGGAAAACATTAAAAAAATTGAGATTGACATTGTATCATTTCCCCTTTCCTTTCCTCCCTCAACTCCCCCTCTCCCGCTTTGTACTAACCTCGCGGTCTCTCAAATTCATGGACTCTTTCTTTAGTTGTTGCCTCTCTCTCTCTCTCTCTCTCTCTCTCCCTCGTCTCCTAAATACACAAACACAACTTGCTCAGTCCATAGACTGTTACTTATATGTGTATGTTTTCAGGACAACAATAGAAATTTAGAAAACAAATCCAGTTGATCACTGATCTGTACAGCCATCTGTTTTTACTGGGCAACTTCAAGTGTGGCGTCATCCCCTTTTCAGTGAGTGCTCTATTAGAGAAAGACTGGTTTGAGGATACTGACATCAGATGGCACATTAATTAGGTGTTTGCTTACCCATCCATTCAAATAGATTTAGTTTGTGCTTTTTATGTGCCAGGTACCAGGGAAACTAAACTGAATAAGGTGTGGTCCTCTGCGTGAGAAGTTCGCAGACGGGTGGTAGACAGATTTCTAAACAAATAAGATGACGTACTGTTACGGGCAGTTACCGGAGATGACCACTCAGACACAGAGTAGAGCCAATTAAGTCTTCATTCCACCCAGATGGGACCACACCCAAGTGTTCGGTGGACCAAGGTGTGGCCCTGAGTGTCCAGAACATCGGGATTTTAAAGACAGAGACCTCTTCCAGGTGTCTCGCTCAGCAGCTGCAGGGGCCTTCGCAGAGTAAGCAGTTTGAAGTGAGCAGACCGGTTTTATACAGAAGCTAAGTTAAGCGGCTAGCCAGCGGGAGGGAGATTCTCCACCAACAGGCAGCTAAGATGAACGGTTAGCTGGGGGAGATTCTGCACAAACAAACAGTTTTAACTAAGCCTAAGGTAAGTTAACTAGGACATCCTGACCATTGTTTCATAGAATAGAGTTGGCTAGTTTTCCATGGAATTCTACATCAAAGAGATCAGATTCTAGTTAAACCTGGAAGCGGCTTCAGCGAGAACACAAGATGGAGGAACCTCTGCCCTATCTTCCCCCATCACAATAGCTCCCCCCCTAAAGTCCGTCCAGGGTATAGAGACAGGGTCACCCTCAGTCCCGCTTCTAATCACACCATCCCAGGCTTCTCTAACCACGGGCGAGCTGTGATGGTATTTTTAAAACAATGTTTAAAGATCTGGGGATGACCATAAAGGTCAGTCTATGAAGTGCCTGCCACTCAAACATGAAAAACTTTGGCCACATCCTCAGCATCCACATAAAAATGTGGGTGTGGCCGTGCTCATCTGTAACACTAATGCCAGAACGGGGGTGCAACAGGGTCCCCAGAGCTCTCTAGTCTAGACAATTGAGCTCTAGGTTCAATGAGAAACCATGTTTCACACACTAGAGAGTGATAGAAGATGATACCCAGCACCAACTTCTAGCCTCCGCCTTTCATGTACTCCTAGTCCCAAAGATGCGAACTAGTCATTTGAGATGGCCTCCAGCTTCTCCCTTCACATACACGCACGTGCGCGCGCGCGCGCGCGCGCGCGCGCACACACACACACACACACACATATACATACACATACCCAACACACATACACAGTTACACACACATATACACATACTCACATTCCCCTCATACTGTACATTTTACTCCAACTAACTCAGTTTATTAGAATATTGGACTCCAGAAATGAGAGAGATGGTTCAGCAATTAAGAGCACTTACTACTTCTGCAAGGGACCTAGGTTCAGTTCTTAGCACCTGCATGGCTGCTTACAACTATCCTCAACTCCAGTTCCTAGGGGTCCATTGTCTTCTCCTGACCTCTGTGGGTACCAGGCATGCATTCAGTACACTTACATATATGCAGGCAAAACATTCATACACATAAACTAAAAATAAAGAAATCTTTAAAAAGGACTATTAAATACCATGCTAATGTCCAGCATAGATTAAAATATATAAGCTCCCACCAAATACCATGACTCTTTTACCTATTAACATTTGATTTCTTTTACATAGAGTAGTTTTCATAAGATTAAATAATTAGCATGTTCAAGGGTTGTATCTCTGTCTACTTTCTATTTCTGAAACCAAATGTTGAAGTAATTTTATCATTATATTAATAAAAAGTTGGGAGAAAGAGAAAAGTGTATTTTGTTGTATGCATATATCACTATAAAGTTGGGAGAAAGATATAAATATAAAATTGTTGCATGCAACTATTTCATAGGTACATCTTTTTTATTTGAGACAACCAGTCCACATTGCGATATGGTAACATTTTACATACAAAACAAAGGTCCCTAATTAAACATCTTTCAAAATGATGAATAAAATTGTGAATTATTCCTTCCCACTGTGGGTACTATGCTTAAATCTTTACCAAAAAGTTCCATATATTGCTAACTTCTATGTATTTAAAGTCATTTAAGCCAAACAGATAGAAGGAAATAAAACACCCAAAGCCAGAGAAACAGTATTCTCTCCCATGTATTCCCTTTGTTTGGGGTCTTCTAAATATGGCATTTCACTCAGTCCTTTTCCAGGTGAATTTTAAGAGGCTACGCAGGTTTTCTGCAAATTTTCAAGCTAATAACTAGCTGAACTGGATTGGATTCCAGACTATTTCCTTCAAGAGGTCTTGTGTTTCTCCCATCCAGTATTTCATTTCTATGTGTTTCTTTTCTCTATGATATGATTTAGCCTTTTTCTCCCTCCCCAGGATAATACCCTTCAAACTGAATGGCTCTCAGCAGATGAATCCACCACCACCAATATCTCACCACTTGGTTTCAGCTCTGGTCCTCCCTCGGCCACTGGCAGGGAGCTCCAATCAGAAAGTGCTTTGGGTGATTTAGTGTCGACACCTACATTAGCCTCTCCCTCGAAGGTGGTCCTCAGTTCTTCCCCGGAAGTTTTAGAGGGTAGCAGCTTGACTCTTCATTCTGTTACTCCAGCAGTGCTTCAGAGTGGCTTGCCTGTGGCTTCTGAGGGAAGGACTTCTGGATCTTCCGTATTAGAAGATGGTGAGAAACCTTCATCACTTTTCATGATTCTTAACTGAGTCAGAGGGCAAGGGCTTTGAAGGGATTATATGAAGAGGAAAACATGGTAGCATTCATTAGGGAGGCAATGTCTTGGGAAACATATGTGAGAGAAGAATAAAATCAGATTTAATTAGTCAGACTAGGAAGTGAAAATCATTGTGTCTTAAGAAATGGACTTGGGGGAGTGGGATGGAGATCAATTAAGAGATATTTTGAAGGTCATATTGAAGGATACATAATTAAATTACTATAAGTACTACTAACAAAGAACTCTGTTTGAATGTAGTGAACTGCATCAAAGAAGATTATTCAAGTATATCCTAATAAGATTAATTGTGGGGGAAACTCTAAGGATTTTAGGTTATAGTAATATTGGGAAGAGGAGAATATAAACTAGGAAAGCCACAGAGAAATAGAGAGGTAGAAATAAAATTGTTAATCTTCTAGATCAGTGGTTCTCAACCTGTAGGTTGTGAGAATGACCCTTTCACAGGGGTTAACTAAGACCATCAGAAAACACAGATATTATGATTCATAATACAAGCAAAATTACAATTATAAAGTAGTAATGAAGAGAATTTTATGCTTGGGGGTCACCACAACATGAAGAACTGTATTAAAGGGTTGTTGCATGGGAAGGTTGGGAATAATTCCTCTGAATGTTGTGGGATGGGCTGTATGTGTGAAAGAGAAGATGAATAAAGATATAAATGATGGGTCTAGAATTTTGAACATGAGGGAAATATGAAGGACAAGGACACTAAACATAGAAGAGAAGCAAAAACACAACTTCCAGAAAAGAAATAAACTCCATAAATTTCCAGTGGGTTCAATCTGTATTTTTCAATATGGTTAATTCTTTATTTTCATTGGAAAAAAAGGCAAGAGCTTGAGGATTATTTCAATAATTAAGTCTTTACCTCAGAGAAGTGGATTGTATTTATGAATGCTTGTCCAATACTATGAATTTATCATCGTATCTTTCTGTAGTGTAGCTATTAAGGTCAGCTATTGTCCCTGGTAAGTGGAGAAAATAGATAGCTAGTTTTACTGGAGAACTAGGGTTTCATTTTGTAGATTAACTAATGAAAAACATTAGTTTTTCTTTCTTTCTTTTCTTTTTTTTTTCTTTAGGATTAGCCAGTTTTGAAGAACCAGAAGATGCTTCTGTGGATGTATTGCCTTCAAGCTCATTAATTCAACCTGTGCCAAAAGAAACAGTACCACCTGTGGAAGACTCTGGCATGACTTTCTTGACATCCTCACCACATTTGACCTCTTCTGTCATAGAAGACCTTGCTAAAGACATAACTACACCTTCTGGCTTGGATTCCTTGGCTTCCAAAGTCACAGACCAGCTGCACATGAGCCCATGGTTTCCCGACACCTCTGAAGAAAAGGAGTTCAGTTTTGAAAGTGGTTTGGGCTCTGGGTCTGGGAAAAGTGTGGATATGATTACTTGGCCATGGAGTGAGACTTCATTAGAGAAGACCACTGAAACACTGTCAAAGTCATGGCCTGAAGATGAGTATGAACTCTTGCCAACTGAGGGTATAGAAAAATTACATATAAATGAAAGAGTAGATTCCACAGAACAAATGATTGAACCTTCAGAACATAGGTATAGTGATAGATCCATAAGTTTTACAGAGGAAGAATCCCTTGGTGGATCTACTGTACCCATCTTTGTAGAGTCTGTGACCCAGTCCACATCTCTAATCTTTTCCAAGCACACATCGGATGTACCAGACACTGATTCTTACTCAGTTACTAAAGCACCCTTTTTACTGGTAGCTATGGCAACTTCTGCTTCCACTGAAGAAACAGATGAAGTGAGTACCCCACTCAAGGAAGATACAGTGCAAACAGAGTCATCTAGTCACAAAGGGCCTCACAGTGAGATTTCAGTGGTGAAGCCAGATATGCAGCCTGTGGGGACCGTATTGCCAGAATCAGATATAGTTTGGGCAAGAACTTCTTCCTTGGGGAAATTGTCCAGAGACACATTGGCAAGTACACCAGTAAGCACTGACAGGCTTTGGTTGAAAGCTCCCATGACACAGTCCACTGAATTGCCTCCAACAACCAGCTCCACCCAGCTAGAAGATGAAGTAATAATGGGTGTACAGGATATTTCATTAGAACTAGATCGGATAGGCACAGATTACTATCAGCCTGAGCTAACCCAAGAACAAGATGGCAAGGTTGGAAGCTATGTGGAAATATCTACAAATGTTCACTACACAAAGATGCCTTTTGTGGCTCAGCCCACAAAAGGAAGTGGCTTGAGTCACACCAAGACCTCAGGGACATTGGTGGTTTTCTTTAGCCTCCGAGTGACAAACATGATGTTTTCAGAAGACCTGTTTAATAAAAACTCTTTGGAATATAAAGCCCTGGAGCAAAGGTTCTTAGAACTGGTAAGCACAGAACGTAAAACATTAGCATTAGTGAATATTATATGAATCCCCTCCCCACCCTCAGCACACCGAGTCCAGAGAAGTGGCTTTCCTTGGACATTGATTTTCTGTCATCAGGTAGCATCATGCATGGCTTTGGGGGCACAGGAGAACAATAAGGCAGGTGAATTCAAGAATTGGAAACATAAACATGGCATCAGGGTGATGTGACAGGTTAAATGCTGAAGATTATATGCCAGGAATTCCAAGAGTGAAATAAAATATGAAAGGAAATCTCAAGCTCATTGTGAGACCCATCTTCTATGGATGTTCATATCTTCATTGTTGGGGCCCTTCAGTGAAACAGAGAGAATAAACTCTGGGCCCTAAAATGGTTTATGAGTTCCATAAAGTTTCTAAATGCCATTGTGAAAATCTCTTGATAGTCTTAATTTATGCAATTAAACCATTCCTATTTATTGATTTTTTTTAGTTTATTAGTATAAAATAAAGGCTTTAATTTTGGCATTTTATACATACATATGATTGTACTTTGCTCACATTCATCCCTATATTACATGCCCCTGTCCATCATCACCTTCTCATTAGTCCATTTTATCTTCCCAAATAGGCCTCTTCTGATTTTATGACTTATTTGTATATACATCTATATGTATGTACATATAATATGTGTACTGTTAAATCTAGTTATACATATGAAGAAAATTTGATACTTTACTGTCTCCTGCAGCAAGAGAAGGTTTTTGCATTTTGTTGAATACATACTAAAAAGAAAAAAACTTGCACGAGCATTCTTTTTGTTTGCTTTTGTATGTATGTCTTACTGTCTTTCTGGCATGTATTCAGCAAATCGTGAAGTGTTGGCAGTAAACGTGACTGTTTTGTCATTTGCAGCTGGTTCCTTATCTTCAGTCGAATCTCTCAGGGTTCCAGAACTTAGAAATCCTCAACTTCAGAAACGGCAGCATTGTGGTGAACAGCCGAGTGAAGTTCACCGAGACTGTCCCTCCTAATGTCAACAATGCCATGTACATGATTCTGGAAGACTTTTGTACCACGGCCTACCAGACCATGAACTTGGATATTGATAAGTACTCCCTGGATGTGGAATCAGGTAACCACAGTGCCTGTCATTTGAGGTTTCTTAGATGAATCCAGTGACTATTCTTGTGTGTCTTCTTTTTCATTGAGCCAAAGTAAATCTGATACTTGTATGACGATGTTCTTGTTTTTGTTTGCTTGCTTGTTTGGTTTTGATCTTTTTAAAATTTCCTTTTGTTGGGGGGCACTGCAGGAGTGAGGAGAGAATATGGGGAACTGGGAGGTGAATGGAATTGGGGTGCATGATAGGAAACTCTCAAAGAATCAATAAGTACTGTGTTAGACAAAGTTCCACATCTTGAAAATTAGCAAAGTAAGTGTTTCAAGGGAATCTCAAATGTTGAGGACACAATGGTACCTTTATTGTTTATTGCCCATTTCCTTTTCTAGACTTTCTTTCCAGCTCTCTTTCACTTATCCACTAAACCTGCTTTTGCTTCGTCTTTATGTTGTTGTGACCCTAAATGTCCTTTCTTCTTCTAGTAGATGATATATAGATAGGTAAACACTTTAAGTTTCTATATTGATTCCCTTTAAGTTTTATGTAGCACAAATTCTAATTGGTCTTAATAAAAGCCCAGAGTCAGGTATCAGGGTGAAAGCTGAAAGATCAGAGAAGCAGAGCAGCCAGCTACTAGAAAGACTTCTTACCTCTAGGAATTCTCAGACTGAAAGGGCCGTGCTCTTGTCTCCACCCCACCTTATCACTTCCTCTCTCCACCCAGCCATATCACTTCCTGTTTTTTTCCTCCCAAGTGATGGGATTAAAGGTGTGTGCCTCCCAAGTATTGTGATCAAAGGCATGAGATTCCCATGTGCTGAGATTAAAGATATGTGCCACCACTGCCTCGCCTCGCCTCTAGTGGCTAGCTTTATTTGTTAGAGCACAAACAAAATATCACTACATTTTCCCTTTTTTTGTCTAAAATAAAAAAGGCTATAACTAATATAAGAAAAACTATATATAATAAGTACAATAACTATTTACAATATATACAAGTAGTAAATACATCAACAATGTCTAGTCCATTAACAATTGACAAATTCAGGAAAAATACTCTATTATCTATCCTATCTTGGTGAGTCAAAAGTGTTGTACCTAATTCATCTTCTATCCTAATTTGCATTACTAACACAAAACTATCTTTTGTTGTCTCTCAACCCTATACACTTTACACCTCTTTAGTGAATTTCTTTTCTGAATCTTGTAACAAGAAAAACTATAACAACTATCTAGTCTTAAACTCCATCAGAGACCCAAGAAGGAAATAATATTATCGGAATAAGTAGGAAATGCAAGAAATGACTTCCAAAAAATGTGAGAGATGACAGAAACAGCTGGCTGCCTGGACAGTCACCCAAGATTCCTCTATAATATTGAGGATGAGGGGCATCCATCTTTGGCCTACAGGTCTAGCATATCTGACAGACTTATCTGTGAAGCAGGATTTTTCTGAAGGGCCTTCCTACCTTGTTTTGACAGAGTTTGACAGTCCTTTCTTTTTTGTCCTGCTTGTCCCATTTGGATAGCATACTGTTAGCAGTCGAGGCAAAGGCACTTTCTTGCCCAGTGGCTAACTTTTGCCACAAAGAAAGTAAACTCCATATGGAATTTCTTCAAAAGAACCTATGTTATTAAAACATCTTAAATGTCATAGTCTGTAGATTTCTGAAGTGTTTGAAGACCATTTGTCTACCTAAAATATATCTGTTTGACCTTGAAAACATACTTAACATGACTACAAGTTTAATTGTAATAGGTGACTAACTACTAACCTGTATTTCTTTATTATCCTAAATAGTTTATAATAATATCTTTCAAGGACTAGCAATTTGTATTACATTGTTAAATGAACTGTACAGGTATAATACCTTGAACAAGATTAGAAATGTATGTACAGTATGTTCTAACAAAAATAGTCCCAACTTTGTATCAATATACAAAGATCCACATCAACATAAAATATTTAAAAGAAGTAGTTGCTTTTTGAAAGTAGATTCAATAATCTACCCTTTATCCTATCATATCTATAGCCCCCCTTTTTTCTTTCTTTTTTTGAAACAAGAACACTGAATCTAATCTCCTTTGTTCAGCTTTAATTTTAACCATTACCAATAACAATTTGTAACCAACCACCCTAAACAATGGCAAATATCTGTAACCAATTGAATGACCCCAAACCACCCACACTCAGTGTCTCCAAAAATTTTGCTTTTATTAATAAAGGGATTCTATGCAGTACCCATTGTATATGATCTTATTTTTAATGATGGGTCAAAATTAGATTATTTTATAATTACAAAGTTACAAAGTAATTACTGAGATATGAAGCAAATACCCAGGGAATACACAGTTGGATCTTGCTGTGCACTCTGTCCTAGAAACTGCCTGTGCATGTTAGATAAGGTTTTCTGTATATCATCTTTAAGCTCCAGACAATAAAAAACATTTACTGATTTAAAAAAATATTAATTTCTCTGGAAATGAAGAGACTACTAATTTTCACTCCTTTCTATCTAAACTTCATACTTTCTCATATAGATGTCTGTGATCATCTTCAGTTATTAGCTCTATTTTCAATATCTCTGCTATTGTTTTTCTATTTGTTGTCCACCCATTGCTACCCATTATGGAAGAACATGTGGTGGGACCACGGTAGACCCCTCTGTGGTTAATATCTTACATCACTTTTGACTTATATCCTTTCCTCTTACCCTGTCAGTGAAACAGTAAGTAACAAAAGACAAAATATTGTTCAGAATGGCCAGAGGAGGCACAGGGATGATGTTCTTTTAGATTAGTAGTTTCTGCAAATCTAGGTCACTCCCAAGGCTACCCTAGGATATCCCCATCCATGAGGAAATCACCATTTTTTTCTAGGTTCTTTTCTCATCTGATGGTCTCAGCATGGATTAGGCACACAACTGTGTGTAAAGTAGAGGTGATGGTGTATTTTTATGATTCAGGTTGGGGAATTTCCCATAATGCTTTGAGGAAGAAACTTTCTTTATGTATCTCAGTTCCTGTGCTTTGACTTTCCTTGTATTATTCTCTGGCTTGTTTGATGCTTTAGGTGATGAAGCCAACCCTTGCAAGTTTCAGGCCTGTAATGAGTTTTCTGAGTGTTTGGTAAATCCATGGAGTGGAGAAGCCAAGTGCAAATGCTACCCTGGGTACCTGAGTGTGGATGAACTGCCTTGTCAAAGTCTTTGTGATCTACAGCCTGACTTCTGTTTGAATGACGGAAAATGTGACATCATGCCCGGGCATGGGGCCATTTGTAGGTATGTTGCAATGAAAGATTTTGGCTTTAAAGGTTTTATATGTACTTTTGAAGAAAATAGGTTGACAGTGTAGTTGTAGGGCAACCACAATAATGTTTATTATGTCTGGCAATTAGATGGACACCATCTAATTCTCATGTGAAGACTGGGTCACTCAGTAGGCCTGAATTGCATACCCATTAGGGTTATTTTATGTTGTTGGGAAGTTGTCAACTTTTTTCTGAATGTGTCCTGCTGGGAGTACTTGAATTAGCTGGAGATCTTTGTAGGCTGTTTTCAGTGGGGATGATGAGATTATCACTATTTAGGTAAGATTTATATGTAAGACCAGTACTTTACATGTAGAAGTACAAACAGAGGAGGGCTATAGTATCTTGATTGGATTTTATTCTTTTAAGATTTATTTTATTTTTATGTATATGAATGTTTGCCTGCATTTAAAGATATGCATCTTATATATGTCTGGTACCCATATAAGCCAGAAGGTGTTGGATCCCTTGGGACTGGAATTACAGATGGCTGTGAAGTGACATGTGAATTCTAGGAGCCAAATTCTTAACCGCTCATGAGTCATCTTTCCAGCCCCTTGGTTGTACTCTTAATGGCTTTGTGTTCCTTGTAGCATACTGAGTATTCAACACTAAAGGAACACAAACAGTAAGGTTTCAAAGTGATGGCAACTGTGTTTTCCTCTCAGTCTGATCTGTTTGTAAAGGCAGAACCACCGAGGCAGATGCACAAGTCAGATAGACTGATGGTCCTTTGCTGACCCCTGCCTTCAAAGAAACAAAAACAACAAAAAATCCAAACATATTGACTTCCCAGCCACACATAACTACAGATGTATGGCTGAAAGAGGAAGGGAATGCTGGGAATAATCAGGAGGAACGTAAATAAGATGTTACTGTGTGAATGTAAACATTGGCATAGATACCCCAGACAGGGAAAATAGCTGGAGATATTCAAATGCTTTTATGCAAAAAAGTGTAAGGTTTAACTAGAAAACTAATAGTAATTACAGTTTCTTGATGGCCAGAGAAATTAACATTATTTTGCAAAGCAGTGATTTCCTTACTGTTCTGGTGATTGAAGACATTTTTGCATAAGTCTGTTGACTCAAAACTTTGAGGATCTCTGTAGGGTGGTGAGATGTGACATGCACGGTGTTAAAAGTTGTATTCTAGAAGCTGTTAGTAACTGTGACTGAGTGGCTATATCTTTCTTCTTGGGCATGTATTTGTTATCTGTAAATGAGAAGGCTGAGTGTAATATTTCTTTAAGCCTTTCATATTTTAAGCAGCCATTTAAAAACAGTTGTTCAAGATCTACTGGTCTATGTCAGTTATTGTGCCCAGCCTTCGATCATGTATGTTAATTGAACTTGTATGTCAAGGCATGTTTTCTTTCCCTGCTTTGCTGGGAATGGAACCCAGGGTTTTATGTGCACTAGGCAAGCACTCTCCCACCGGGCTCCGGCCCCAGAATTCCCTTCAAGTCCTTAATGAAGATGTACATGACCAGCTTTCATATATCCCCCTTTCCCATTCCACTGAAGGTTCTGATGGCTATCCTCTTGAGCAGAGTGACTCAGATCTTGAGTCTGGTGACTGTCTTTGCAGATGCCGGGTTGGTTCGAACTGGTGGTACCGAGGCCAACACTGTGAGGAGTTTGTGTCTGAGCCCTTTGTCATAGGCATCACCATCGCCTCTGTGGTGAGCCTTCTCCTTGTGGTTTCTGCTGTCATCTTCTTCCTTGTGAAGACACTTCAAGCTCAGACTATCAGGAGAGAAAGGCGGAGGCCCGCCAGGTAAGTAAGGGAAGAGCTTCCTCATGGAACTGAGTGCCTGTTTACTCATTGCTTCCTATGTGCCAAATACTGGGCAAAGAGCTGGCTGGAGGCAGAGAGCTGTGACGTTGAATGAGAACATCTTCCAGCTGGTGCCACATCCGAAGAAATCTAAGTAGTCTGTGAATGGGATGCTAAGAGGCCTGGATGAGGATGGAACTAGAGAGTCTTGAAAGTTTAGTGATCATCGAGATAGTGGGAAAAAAGTCCTTCTGCAGGGAATGGGTGGGTCTCTTTGTAATCAGTGAGTGAACATGAGCCAGATCAAGGAGGCCCATGTGAATATCTTGGCGCACTGCTAGAGTCCACAAGAGCTACTTTAGGTCAGTCTCGCCCACCTCTGGCCTAGCTAAGAAGACACCCTTTCTGGGGTCCTTCCTAGAGCACCAAGGCACATTTCCATCATTCTTAAGCTTTGCATCAACTGAATTTTCAACAGACTGTGGTCTTATCTAAGGTAGAAGCCAACAAATTTTTTGACTCATCAGCATTTAGAGAGGTCATGGCACATAATCACTGCTCAGCAAATGGACCTGAATTGAATTCAGTTGAGGCCCAGGGCTTTTGGTCCTCTAGTATTTGAACTTTTATGAGATTTTTCTATGTGGTGACATATGATTATTTCATAGGTGTTGCTCTAGAAATGATGGAGCTGCGTTTATTTAATGAAATACTATTCACTGGCAGACATAGTTCCCAACTGTTGATGTAATTAACAGTCTTATTAAATAAGAAACACAGAAACAATGTAAAAGAGAAAGCCGAGAGGTCAGAGCTCAGAGCTAAAATCTCACCCTTCCGCCTGCGGTATCCCAGCTTCCCGAAAGAGACCTATTTCCTGTCTGTTCGTCTATTTATAGTATGTTGTTCTGCCTTCTCATTGGTTGTAAACCCAAACACGTGACTGTCTCGTCACTGTCTGAATGTACAGCCCCCTAGGTCTTAAAGGCGTATGTCTCCAATGCTGGCTGTATCCCTGAACACACAGAGATCTATGGGATTAAAGGCGTGTGCCACCACCACCACCACCACCACCACCACCACCACCACCACCACCACCACCACACTCTGTCTATGGCTCTAATAGCTCTGACCCCCGGGCAACTTTATTTATTAACATACAATCAAAATCACATTTCAGTACAATTAGATTACCACCACACCCAACCAACATTTATTGAGTGTCAGGTACTGTGGGGAAATATGATGAATGAAACAGGGTGCAGTGATAACACCTGAGATTAGCCATAGTCCCTTGACCCCACATCTATGCCCACTTCCTTTTCCCTAACAGAAACTTTGTTCCAGAAAACTAGCCTTTCGAATAGTTGAGCATCCAGAGGAGCTCCTTAGTCAATCATGCATTTCTTCCTGTGGCTCCAGCAGGCAGCCTGACAGCCTGTCATCTGTTGAGAATGCTGTGAAGTACAATCCTGCATACGAAAGCCACTTGGCTGGATGTGAACAGTATGAGAAGCCCCACAGCCAGCACCCGTTCTATAGCTCTGCTAGCGAAGAGGTGCTTGGTGGTCTGAGCAGAGAAGAAATCAGACAGATGTACGAGAGCAGCGGCCTTTCCAAAGAGGTAGGAGACTTCCGTTTTCATCACTGCATTGCTGGTCTCTGTGAGCTTGTGTGTGGGCATGTGTGCATATGCATGGGCCTCAAGAAATGATGAAGAATATTTAGGTTAGTTATTACCTGATGATGTCTCCCAGAGTATGCAGAGGGTATTACATATTGAGCTGGTCCTTATTCCCTACCTGGTGACTTATTTTTCCACAATTAGAAAATTCTCTGTCTTTTATTCATTCCTCTCTTTGGAATGTATGTTAGAGTTAGAACGATTTGCATAGTATCTATGCAGAAATAGTGTTCTTTTCTTTTTGGTGGTGCTGGGACTTGAACCCATGGCCCTGTGCATGCTAAGCAAGTGCTCTACCACTGAGCTACATGACCAGTCTTAGTTCATATAGTATTTAGACCACTATAGGTAGAGCCTTCTGTTTTCCTAAAGGGGGGTGGTTCTTCTTTAGCTCTTTCTTGGGTAGCCCAGTAGCTCACAATTCCTTATACTAATTAGATCCCCTTTACAAGGCTGCTGGGTTTTCCTAATGCAATACATAGCCTCTCTTTCTTCTTTGTTCAAGGAAATTCAAGAGAGAATGAGGATTTTGGAACTGTATGCTAACGATCCTGAGTTTGCAGCTTTTGTGAGAGAGCATCAAATGTAAGCATTGCAATAGTCCAGGACACTGGACCTTAGTGGCTTGCCTTAAACTAATGCTGCCAGCATAAGCATGAATTTTTAATTACTGCTCACGTGTCAGGGGTCTTGTTAATGACTAACCTTTATTAATTTCTTCAGAGTTTATACTTGTCCACAGAGATTATCTCATTTCAGTCTTCACATGGCTCCATAAGATAGATGTATCATATGTGAAAAAGGGAAACCTTGGAGAGACGGTATTGACAGTTAATTAGCAGAGAAGATTAAAAACCGACTCACATGGCATTGGCCTAGAGCTCTGAGCTAGGTTATCACTCCTCTCTTGCTGCCATAGATCTCACTGGTAATCTGATGCTATACGATCTTTCATAGGTGGTTTCTATGGAGTATCCATACGTCTCCCATCCATTGGCACCTTACAGACACTTGCAGTAGGCGTTGAACCACATGTTTTATTAAAGTGTGTCCCCCTGCTGTTATCAGACTTCATTCTGTCTTCTTCCACTTGCTTAAATCATCTATCTCGGGCAAGTGTCTGTAATTCCTTAGCATGGTTTTGATCTCCAGGATTTACAATTAGACAGAGATCACAAAGATAACCTGTCCTGTGAAGAGACCCTAGGGGCAGTAGCTGGCTGCTGTGGGCGACACTTCAATTGTATGTTGGTGTTTGGTCATTCTGGTTCCTCATGGATGGGTTCTAAGCCAGAGCAATTCACATGTCTTTGTAAAAAAAAAAAATTAGGGTCAGTATAACAGCTGGGGTCTTGAGCAGAGCTCTTGATACCCAGATCCTTCACTCAAAGCCTCTCCCTGACCAATAGGACACGCTACTACTGAAGAAACTAAGTAAGATGATTTTTAAATTTCATATTCGTGGCAGCGATGCTTCTAAAAATCTCTCCGAGAAGGTGTTGACAACCTCGCTGAATGCCATCACACCAGCAGTAGCAGGAGTTGCCTTTTAAATCAGAACAGCCACTCATGTTTGCAGTGCCAGCCAAAACAAGGCGCATCAACCCATTTTAGTAGTAGCCGGTAGAAAGCATATGAATGTGTTGCATTGTTTCCCAAGGCCCTAAGTCCTTCAGAGATACTGGCCTGAGTGTGTTTCCCTACTTAACAATGCATCAGATCAAGGTCTGAAAATACATGCCTGTAATCCCAGCACTTGGAAGGCGGAGACAAGATGATAAGAGTTTGAGGTCAGCCTGGGTGGCTTGTGGTGCAACCCTATCAAATAAAGAGTAACTAAGTAAATAAAATATATCAGCTTTAGGTCAAGATAGTGAAAGGATTCATCCTAATTAAGGATTATGACCACATGCTTTGGTTTCTTCTGTTGGACTGCACAGCATTAAAATATATTTAAAAAAACCTGTGAAACAAAAGCTTAAGAATAATAGCCTCTTGAAACAAAGGACAGTGGATGCAGACCCTGCAGCCTTAAGAGGGATGCTCCACATGGGGGGAAAAGTCACATGAGGTCCCGCCCACCTCTGAGGGATCATGGGTAGTTAAGGGTTGCCTTGGGAGGGGTGTCATTCACTTCAGTGATCTAACCACTGACGAGTTGCTCACATTCCGGTAAATAACTTCCCACTCATGCTCTTGCAAGCAAGTGTAACTCAACTCAGTGGCAGACACATAAACAGAAAAACAGATGGAAATGGGAGGGGCACTGTTGGAAGAGGGGGTTTGGTGGGAGTGGGAGGGGATAAGAGAGAGTAGGGTGAGTGTGTGTGTGTGTGTGTGTGTGTGTGTGTGTGTGTGTGTGTGTGACTATGATCAAGACACATTATATATTGTGCGAAATTGTCAAAGACTAAAAAAATAAGGAGAAAAAGAGAAAAACCAGGGTTGCTCATAGGGAGCAGGTGGCATTGAAAACATTCAGGCACGTGCTCCAAACACATTTCCATTCTCCACTTTCCTAGCTACCAAGTGGCCCCACAGTGTATTAATGGGTTTAATTTAGGATTCAGTAAAAACATGTGGCATTTGTAGAGGTCTGAAAAAAATTAGCAGAGTGCACGCACACACTCGTGCATGTGCACAGGTCTTTAAAGGAAACATAGGAAGTACATTATTGCTTTTCCAATTAACTGCTCTTTATTTTCTCATGGCAGGGAGGAGCTTTAACCTAAATGCCTATTTTTTGACACCAATTAGAAGCTTGGAGGACATGGAGAAGGCTTGTTACGTCTGCTATATAATTAACCTTGAGTGTGAGCGTTGATGGAAGAAGAGTTTTTATTGAAGAATAAATAAAAAGCATGGGACACACTTCTCATCCCAGCTGCAGCTTCGGTTTTTGGAATGTAGCAAAAATTGTGACAATTTTTATTTCCATGAAGATCGAGAGATATGGCTAAGGAAATTTAAAGAGGTGTGAATTTTGGTTCTGGAAAGTATTCTAAAAACAAACAAATAAAACAGAACCAAACCAGAAACCTGAAGGCAGTCCTGGGAGCTGGGGCTGCTTTGCCTCTGCCTCTGCCTCCTTGAGAGCATTTCTAAGAACTCTGCTCTAGGCTTTCTCCTGAGAACACAAGGTGAGACTATTACAAAAAGGAGTCAAGCTTAGTAAGCCACTGTTTTGTGACTATTTGTTAAAATCAAACGGGATGGAGGAGGCTTTGAAGTCATTTTAATATCGTTTAAAATCAAATACTCACTTAAGTAAAAATTAGACTTTTGGAACAAACTGTGGAATTAAGCCATCTTTAGTATGTCTGCCCTCGTTTTGAACCTTCCTGGGCACAACAATCAAGACCACAACATTGTTAGTTATGTCAATATGGGCCACAGTTTTGCCATCAACTTGACACACCTAAGACGAAGGAAATCGAGGAATTGCATCTGTGAGATTGGCCTGTGGGCATAACAGTGGGGGCATTTTCTTGATTACTAGTTGATGCAGGAGGGCCCAGCCCTGAGTGGCTCATACCATCCCTAGGCAGGGGGTGGGGTTAAGTTGCATAAGAAAGGTGGCTGATTTACCATAAAAAAAAAAAAAAAAAAGAAAGGTAGCTGAGGCAGCCTGAGGAAGCACTTTGCTTCGTGGTTTCTTCTTCAAGCTCCTGCCTTGAGTTCCTGCCCTGGCTTCCTTTACAGTAGACCTGTGAGCTAAATGCACTCTTTCTGTGTTGAATGACAGTAATAGAGAAAGCCCCAGACTATGATACCCTGTTCTTTAAGCTTGCAGGAAGAGTGCCCATGAATGAAGTATACATGGTTTCCGTTAGTCTCAGACAAAGGCAATCGTGTGGGCATTGAAGAGTGTTAGATAAATGGCACGACAGGCACTCTGTTTTGCAGGTGGACTGACAGACAAAGTCATTACTTAGGTACCCTGACTGCTTCTGAGGTGGGACAGTGTCTCAGGCAATTCTAGGACCTTCTGTAGTTCCTGGTGTATGAATTTGGAAACAGCACTTACTGACCTCACGTAACATCAGTGAACTCATTTGTTACTTCTTTGTGTAATGCTCTTGTCTAGATGAAATCCCACCTACCCAAACAGGACAAAGCTTTCATTACAATCAAGATATTCTTAAAAATTGCCTAGGTTGCAAAAATCCATACTTTATAAATTGCAATTAAAAATGGAAGTTTTTCTCTTTTTACCTGTGGTTATTTTGAATGGTTTGGGGAAGATAAAGGCAAAATAATCATGGTGATTAATTTAAAGGTACACAGACAAAAGATCATCCTTAATTCAAGCAGTTGATGAGGATGTCATGTCTGCTCAAACTATTTTAAAGTTCATTGTTTATTTCAGACCAGGTTTACAATGGCCACCAAATAAATACCTGGTTCACTTATTTTCTTAAGTTAGTGATTGTAAGTTTCACTAGGTAAGAGATGAGCAAACACTGGAATAGAGAGAATGGACAACTTAGTATAAGAAAACAGTGATTTAGGAGACTAACTTACCTTCATTAAATGGAAAGGCTCTAGCCAAGTAAAATATGGGTCAGTTTTTTTCCCCCTAAAATGTTTCCAGTGATTCCCAGTAGAAATAGGTGGGGCCAGCCTTCATTAATAACCCAGCTGCAGTGAGTCAGGATTCTAGCTCATTCTATTCCCAAGTGTGCATCAATGCAGAAAAATGATGTAAAGGTTACAATCCTTAAATTGAGAGCATTGTGTCCCACAAAGTTCCCTGTCTGGAAGTGGTAGGATGGGAGGGTAATATAACATAGTTGATGATATAAAAATTTGCCTGGAAATTTCTTTGACTCATGCATTTTGTAATACATACTGTTCTTATAAGTCAATAAGAGACAAGTAAAGCCCCAAGATAGTAAGCCACTAACTAAAACACTTCTCTCAACTACATAGTTACTGCTACAGCCAAGGCCAAGTGATTATGAATCCTGAATTTTTTCTCTTGTATTTGATTAATTAAGGGCATAGTTGGGGAAAAGGCATGGTATAAGAGACTACAGGTATAATTATGTGTCTGGACTACTTGATGATTCCTAAATAGTAATGCGCATATCCTCATATATAATTAATATTGAGTATGGTTAATGGCGTACTGTTCTTTTTCATTTTATTTATGACAGTTTATTCAACATGTGATCAAAAAATTCAAATTACTATACTACTTTATTGAATGTTTATAGTCTTAATATTAGCTTCTTAGAAATAAAATTTAAGTCTTTATGTATGTATAAGGATCCTTTGATTCTCATGTATATAACCATGGTGTATTCATTAGTAATAAACATATCTTTCAAGAACTTGCCTTTCCTTTGTCAATGGTATCACTTGACAACAATTGAATTGAAAGCATTTAAAGATATCTATTATGTGAATGCTTTGAGGAGATGAAAATGACTCTTTGATCTTAATAAGTGAGATTAGGAGAATCAGACATGAATTTGGAGCCTGGTTGCT
The DNA here is from genome assembly GCF_004664715.2 of Peromyscus leucopus. Classification (NCBI taxonomy): domain Eukaryota; kingdom Metazoa; phylum Chordata; class Mammalia; order Rodentia; family Cricetidae; genus Peromyscus; species Peromyscus leucopus. The sequence goes on along the minus strand of NC_051073.1, from coordinate 40,961,592 downwards.
GTCTGAATTTTGTTGATAGTTAATGACACTGAGTCATGATTTGGCTTTCGTCAAACTTTACTCTTTTAAACGCTTTCAGTTTTTCCTCATATGCTGAACTCATCAATGGAACCAAGACTGATGAGTAATTAAAGAAAGATTAGGTGGGCTGGCTAGTACCAGTATTTCGAGGAGAGGAGCAGTTGGTGATCTGTCTAAAAAGAACAGAGGAGACACAAATATGGCCACATGGGAGAAAATCAGCTAACGGTTATCTGAGCAGTTAATTTCTCATGTGCTGGCAACCAGAACCCTCAGCCTTCAGGCTTTTCCTCTTCTGTGTTTGCAGAATGCCTTGCTGGCATGAGGACATGAGAAAATCTAACTAAAAGTAAAAGGGAAGAGAGGTGGTTTTGATTAGAGTTCAAGAACCATGTTGAGGAAATACAAGATTCGTGAGAGAAATAGGCCCAATAAACATCTGTTGATAGATTAATTTGTGACCCAATTCTTAGGATAGTGAGTAATAGACTTTAAGCCCTGATCAAGGCCTGGAAAAGCTCATCACTCTGAGCTCATACTTCACCAACCTTGCCTACTTTCTGGGCTTTCTGAACTCATTTTCCATACAAGCTAGTCCTTGATGAACTGGGCCCATAAAATAACATTGAACTTGTCACTCAAACCTCACATCTTGTATCATGCCCACCCCCTTTCTTATTAGAATGAGTGGCTCCATGTTAATGTAAAAAAAAAAATAGTTGTTGAGGAATCAGTCTTTTACAAGTAATACCAAATTGCATGTGGGTTTCTGGAAAAAATTTCATTATCCTGAAAGAGAAATTCCTTGTCAATATGGTACTTCATCTTGGCAGATTTGGGCAAGAGCATATTGGCACATGGACCTTTCAGTGAGCCACTAATAAGTCCCCAAATTCCTTTCTTACCTTTCCTTGCTATTACACACTTGATATTTTAATGCTCACCAAGTCTGGGTTGTGACCTTTTAACTTACACCATTGGTGTCCCACTAAAGAGAATTCTTTGATCTTGGGGTCATGTCTTACTCATTATTTTGAAGACTGATGTAGAACTAACTGGTCTATAGTATTGATTATTATTTCAATGATCCTGAGATAGTCTGCTATATGTAGATACCCATTTTATGACTAGCAAGACAATTACTAGTTTGTATTCAAACTAACTAGTTTGAACTCACTAGTTAGACCTGTTTTATAAACTATATACCTTTATAAACTTTGGTTTAGTTTAGAAAACAGTTTTAAGAAAGTGCAGAGATTTAAAAATATTTTAAGAACTAAGATTTACATATTTATATCTGTAGTGTTTAGTGAACAATCTACTGTTGTTACAGAGTAAGTATTTTAGGAAGATCTAACAGAATGCACTGGATTATAATACTCAGATGAAGTAACTATGGTAGTTTGAATGTAATTGGCCCCCAAAGGGAGTGACAGTATTAGGAGGTGTGGCTCTGTTGGAGTAGGTGTGGCCTTGTTGGAGGAAGTGTGTCACTGTGGGGGTGGGCTTTGAGGCCTCCTATGCTCAAACTATGCCCAGTGACACAATTCACTTCCTGTTGCCTTTGGATCAAGATATAGGACTCTCAGCTCCTTCTCCAGCCCTGAATCTGCCTACATGCTGTCATGTCCTACCATGATGATAATGAACTAAACCTCTAAACTGTAAACAAGGTCACCCCAATTAAATATTTTCCTACATAAGAGTTGCCGTGGTTATGGTGTCTCTTCACAGTAGTAGAAACCCTAACTAAGACACGTAACCTTCCTGAGATTTTTTTAAACCACACAGCTTTTTTTTTTTTTTTTCTGGTTTTTCGAGACAAGGTTTCTCTGTGTAGCTTTGCACCTTTTCCTGGAACTCACTTAGTAGCCCAGGCTGGTCTCGAACTCACAGAGATCCGCCTGCCTCTGCCTCCCGAGTGCTGGGATTAAAGGCATGTGCCACCACCGCCCGGCACCACACAGTTTTTTAACCCACAAAATAGGGATGGAGAGATAGCTTGTATGGGCAGTAGAGCTAAGATCCTAGAAATATGGTTGTGGCAGGGAAGGGTAAAGATTGGGGTGCTTCTGGGGTAGAAGATGATAAAATTGTATGATGCATATAGAAGACATTTGTTTAATCTTTAAAAAGTTTTTATTGTGGGGTGTTTACCCACCAACCCCACAGTTACCCAGAGTTTTCTTGAGTGAGAGCAGCAGGAAATATTAGATAGAAGGATTTAGAGTGTGGGGATAAACAGATAGAAAATAAAGGATAGCCTCAAGAGGGCCTGGAATCTAGTCCAATGAGCCCTGACTGTCTCTGCCCTAGGGTATTTATAGAAACACCAAGGGTGGAGCAAAAGACCTTTCCCCAGCACAGCCAAGTGCAGACTATCTCAGACACCTGCACTCAGGCCCGTGGTTCAATCATCCTCTCTATAAAGACCTGCTGGGTAAAGCCACTAGGAACCTGAAAATGGGCTCCCACATTTTATAAATTGCGATTTTTTAATTTACATTTATATTGTGTTTTTAGAATAAAATATAAGCATCCCTAAAAGAACATGGGTGAATATATGACATGAGGTTTATTGTCCTGCATATAGCAGTGACTGGTTTGAGTCCATAGGTTTCCATGAGGAGATTTTTAGTTCTTTAATTTGAGGTGTACAGAATCACTGGCATCCTGATGTGCCAAGGAAGAACCCTAAAGAGAGAAATCTTCATGCTGAGTTCCTCCAGGACTTTCTGCCCCTGATGCCAGGCATATTTTTGGAAACACCTATTTCATTTTGGGTTCCTAGAAAACAAGTGTTAGCTTTGTTCGATGTTAGATAAGGGGAAAGCCTAATGAGGATTGTCCTGGTTAGTTTCATGTCAACCTGACCCAAGCTAGAGTCATCAGAGAGGAGGAAGCCTCAACTGAGAAAATGCCTCCATAAGATCCGGCTGTAGGCAACCCTGTAGGGCATTTTCTTAATTAGTGATTGATGTGGGAGGGCCCAGCCCATTGTAGGCGGTGCCATCTCTGAGCTGGGGTCCTAGGTGCTGTAAGAAAGCAGGCTGAACAAGCCATGAGGAGCAAGCCAGTAAGCAGTATTCCTCCCTGGCTGCCCCTGGAGGCATCAGGTCCTGCCGCCTCCAGTTTCCTGCCCTGCTTGAATTCCTCTCCTGACTTCCTTCTACGATGGACTATGAAGCGAAGTGTAAGCCAAAAGAAACCCTTCCTTCCAAGTTGCTTTGGTCATGGTGTTTCATCACAGCAACAGCAACCCTAAATATGACAGGGATGAAATTGCTGCTGTGAGAACGTCAGACCTTGTTTGATGAAACAGATGTTCGCTGTTTTCTATCATAGTGACTTAGATTATAAATAGTTCTGGCCTGGAAGGTACAAAATATATAGAATGAAAATTTTCACAGTGTAAAGAAAAGCTAAGTTAGAATTATTTGAAAATAAACAGCTTTTTTTTTTTTTTTTTTAGTGATAATTGTTTCAGTCGCCCAGCCTGCCCTACCTTTTATCTTTCATCAATGATAAAATGTTTGTATTTTATTATTTTATTAATTGCATTTGTTGACTGACAATTTCACGCATGTACCTAGAGCATTCTGGTTACTCTCACCTCACCATTGTCTCCTTCCATCTCCATAACCTAGACTCCTCCCTACAAATCTGCTTTCCATCTTTGTGTGTTTTTGCTTTATTTTGTGATACAGAGCTTAACCAGGGTTCTATGTATGCCCAGGGGTTTAAAACTGTCCCTTAGAACCTTGTGGCCTCATCAGTGGGTATGAAAAACTGAAGACATCATCTCCTCTTCTCCCAGAATCTATCAATAACCAGGAGTTCAGCATGGCAGCGGGTGGAGCTTCATGAACTTCTCCACATCCACGACCAACTTTTGACGGGGTCCGTTTTGTGCCTGCTCCATGCAGGTGACTGCAGCTGCTCTGAGTTCATGATTGAGATGGCTGTGTCATACCTGAGGATGTCATTTCTCTGCCCTTCACCCTGTTTTATGGCTCTTAGAGTCTTTCTGATCTGCAACATTTCTTGATCCTTAGAGGGGGTTGCATATAACATCCTATGAAGGGCTGAACATCCAACAGTCACTGATTCCCAGGACTGCCGTTCACAGCCCAGAAGGGCATCTCTAATTAACAGTAAGAGTAGCATTTGTCTGTGGTTATAAGTAGATATTTAGAAGGTAGTTCCATGCTATGGCAATTTAGCAAAACAGTAATAGATCCCTCCCCTCTTAGAGCCTATGGCCTCCCAAGCCATGTTTGTTTTTTTTTTTTTTGTTTTGTTTTTTTTTTTCGAGACAGGGTTTCTCTATGTAGCTTTGCGCCTTTCCTGGGACTCACTTGGTAGCCCAGGCTGGCCTCGAACTCACAGAGATCTGCCTGGCTCTGCCTCCCGAGTGCTGGGATTAAAGGCGTGCGTCACCACCGCCCGGCCCAAGCCATGTGTTTTTGATCAGATTTATAGCACCAAGTATAGATTCCCTCCTGTGGAGTGGACATCCCGTTCAACCAGAGAGCAGTTGGTTATGGCCCATCTTGCCTGGCAGGTTGATGTTGCAATTTGTAAGGTTCACAGCTGGGTGGGATCACAGATGCCTGTGTAACACCTTCTGAGACTCTGACAGACAGCAGGGAAGCAGCTTCCAGCCCAGGTCCAGCTTGATTTCTCTGTTTTAAAACCAAAATATGTGGTGTTTTTCAGCAAGAGGGTCTTATCATCTAGTTCCAGTGGACAACTAAGAGGATTGGCAAGAGACTGTCTGTCTGTCTGTCTGTCTATCTATCTACAGCTATCTTTCCTTTATTTGGAAAGAAAAGCTGATAATACAAAGATTTTTACATTCTTGTTGCCATTTCTTAGTGTTCATATCTGATTACAGGTTGGAAAGTCATCCAATGTCATCTAGTAGCACTAGGGCATGATGAGTGTGGTAGTTTGAATGTAACTGGCCCCCATAAACCAATAGGGAGTGGCAGTATTAGGAGGTGTGACTTTGTTGGAGGAAGTGTGTCACTATGGAGGCAGGCTTTGAAGTCTCAGATATGTTTAAGGCATACCCAGAGTCTCAGTTTACTTCCTGTTGCCCCGGTGTTCAAAGATGTAGAATTCATAGCTCTTTCTCCAGCAGCGTATCTGCTTGCATGCCACCATGTCCCACCATGACTATGATGGACTGAACCTCTGAACTGTAAAGCCACCCAAAGGAATGTTTTTCTTTATAAGAGTTGCCATGGTCATAGTGTCTCTTCATAGTAATAGAAACCCTAACTAAGACAATGAGGATGCTCCTGAGCTGTGTACTAACTTCAAGAGTGGACATGACAAACCACAGTACATTTTACACATCTGTCTACCTTCACCTTCACATACCTATATTATTCTGATGAAGCCCTTCAAATGAACTTAGACATTTCTAGAATGCTGCTTGACATTAATGCTCTATGTCAACCTAACTCAGAGTCAGACGCTAATGGCAATGGTTGATGTACCCAGGAGGAGGCATCTCCACCTGACCCAGGTCTCTCACATCTGCCAGGAGGATTTCAGGCTCAATGTAGACATTGCATTTTCTTGAGGACTTCTAGGATCTCCCTGACTAATGACTCCCACAGAGGTATTTCACAATTGGCACCAGAATTTTTGTTTAGTAATACACAGCCTTTAGGGGTATCATTATCTGGTAGCTCCCTTATAACTCTTTTTTTTTAAAAAAATATATTTTAGAGTTTGGGGATTTAGCTCAGTGGTAGAGTGCTTGCCTAGCAAGTGCAAGGCCCTGGGTTTGGTCCTCAGCTCCAGGGGGATATATATATATATATATATATTAAATAACATATATATTAAATTGGATTATAAGGTCAAAAGGTTTTCCACCCTCCATTTTGGTGAGTCCTCCCTTCATCTCCCATTTTCCCCACTCCTCTCCCAGCTTTAACCCTTCTCTTCTCAGTATTTCCCCTCTCCACTTTCGTTTTAGCTATGTTTTATTTCCTGCCTCCCTTAAGGTAATCCCCACCCACAATGGGCCATTTCTAGTTTCCTGATTCCACAGATACTTCAAGATAAACACAAAGCTAAATATTTGAATCTAGAGTACACTTCTGAAAACATGAGACATCTGTCTTTCTGGGTATGGGTTACCTGACTCAGAATAATTTTTTTCCAGTTCCATCCATTTACCTATAAAATTAATAATGTCCTTTATTTTTACAGCCGAATAAAACCTCATGGTGTATATGTATCACACTTTCACTATCTATCCATCAATTGATAGACATTCAGGCTAAATCTATTTCCTAGTTATTGTGAATAGAACAGCAGTAACCATGGATGCTCAAGTGTCTCTGTCATGGGGTATTTACACGTGAGTGGTATAGCTGAGTCGTATAGTAGTTCTGTTTGTATTTTTTTCTTATAGTGTGATTCAAAAATTTTATTTGATAATTTCACATATGGCTACACTGTGTTTACATCATTCCACTCTTCCCTCTACCCCTCCAACTCATTCTGTGTCCTGCAACGCCCTTCAAATTCATGACTTCATGTACATACATATATATGGAGTTTACATTGGAATTACTCCTTTTAAATGTTGCCCGTTCCTCTTACAAATGTAAAAGTAAAGATAAATACATCTAGAGAAATTTGTTTCCTTATGAAACAGCCCTCATGACACAGCAGTGGAATGACCTTTCTTAGCCATAAAACAGCTCCAAAACACAAGTTGCAGGTTGCAAATTCCTTCTGCTCAACACCATGATCCAGGGGAGACGTTTCCATTGCTCCACTCTTCTCATGTTACTTTCTGACTTGCCAGTGATGTCTCAAAGTCAGAATTTAACTTGGAGCAGCAAAGCTGTAAGCTTAGGTGGACTTCCCATTAATGAGCCGGTTGGAGCATTATTTGATTTTGAAGACAGTCTTTGAGTAAGGATAAAGCTGAACATCTGGACAGCTGTATAAATCCAGGTTATTGTTCTCAGCATGCTAAGCCAGGCAGAAGAGGGCAAGGCACTATGGTTTCTCTTCAATTGTACAAATCTTTCATCTGTTGCTAAAGAGGGTAAGAGTCTGTTAACATTCACAAACAGATTATGGCAACACTCAACAGTAGCTTTGCCAGTAAGTCTGAAGTATCCAGGTCCAAGCCATACTGACTGGTTGTGCTTAATCATTTCCTGGACTGTGATACAACATGTTCTTCATGGACATATTTACGTCAGGACCTGACAGTGACCCCCATGTGGGATGTCTCAGCCATGCACCTGCGCATCACTATCAACTTGCAGAGATTATTGTATTGGGTTGAAATTCAGTTGCTTTACTGTTTCCACCCAATTGTCTTTGATAATTATGCCTCTGATGCTGCCTGATTTAAAATAGTGTTAAGTTAAATTAGTACCTAAAAATACTCATTGCGGGGGCCATCTATATTACCAAATTGTGTGATTTGAAGTGAAAAGTTCAATGTTTACTTTTTGAGAATTTCATATAGTCATGTACCCTATATTTATACCATTTATACCCCTTCTATCTCCCCTACTCCTCCAATGTCCCTCCCTTCTCAAATTCATGACATCTATAATTATTGTTACACACACACATACACCCTATTGAGTCCAATTAGTGCTACCCGAATACACATGTATTTAATGTTGATAACTTAGGGTAGAGAAACCGATGAGGGACTCATCCCAAGAAGTAATGGATTCTCCCTCCATCAGCAGTTATTGACTGTCTATAGCTCTTCATTTAGGATTGGGGCCTTTTCAAATTTCCCTCATCTATGTTGGCATGCTGAATGGTATGGTCTTGTTAGGCAACCATACTGTTGAGAGTTCATGGCACAATATCCCCATCGTGTCTAGAAGACACTGTCTTGCCACAATCATCCTGGTGCCCTGGCTCTTACAATCTTCCTGTTCTATATTCTGTGATATTCTCTGAGTCTTAGGTGTAGGAGTTTGCTGTAGATGTTCCAACCAGGGCTGAACATGCCCACAAGTCACTTATTCTCTGCATTTTGACCAGTTGTAGATTTCTATAATAGCCTCTGTCTGCTGTAAAAAGAAGTTTTTTGATGAGGCGTGAGAGCTGCACTTCTCTACTGGCATAAGAACAAGTATTTAGAATACAGTGGGAAACTGTATTAATTCAGCAAAATGGCAGCATTCAGCTTCAGGGTCCATGATCACTCCAGCCGTGGTTTGCAGTACCAGATATGAGTTTCCTCCTATTGAGTGGATCTTAAATCTAATTAGACAGCTATTGGTTACCCCCAAGACCTAAGTGCCAATGTTGTACCGTTGAGAATATCTTGCAAGTCTAGTAGTTGTTGTCCAGGGGCTTTACAGTTGTGTAGGGCTGTTGGCAGTTTATCTCCCTTTTATGACACATTCTGATACTACAAGAGTTAGTCCTCAGGGAGGCTTCTGGATTAATACCAGCTTGACTTCTCCAAATCTTGTATCTGAAGTGTGTGGTGTTTTCAGGAATAGGGTCTTATCTTCAAGTTGGAGGCAACCAAGGACAATGGCAACAGCCTATATTGCTTTTGGGGGGCTATTTTGGACCCCCTTGACCAACAATACAAAAGGAGGTGTCTGTTGACTGTCAGTAAGGTTTTTGTTAGATAGCCTATGTCCCCTAGGAGGAGCATTGTCACCCCATGTGGCATAACTCCATTTAAACTAAACATATGCATATATATATATATATATATATATATATATATATATATATATGTACATTTTAAGGTAAGTTTCTAAAATAATTGGTTTCCCTATTGCTTTTTCAAATGTCCTTTGAGTTGTGTATCCCACCTCACTTCCCTGCCTTTTATGCTACCCTGTGGTGGTTTGAATGACAATGGCCCCCGTAGACTCACAGGGAGTGGCATTATTAGGAGGAGTGGCCTTGTTGGAGGAGGTGTGTCACTGGAGGCGGGGCTGGTCTTTGAGGCTTCAGATGCTCAGGCCAGGCCCAGTGTCACTCTCTCTTCCTGCTGCTTTTGGATCCAGACGTAGAACTTTCAGCTCCTTCTCCAGCACCATGTCTGCCTATGTCCCACCATGCTTTCTGCTATGATGACAATGGACTAAACCTCTGAACTGTAAGCACCCCCTGATTGAATGGTTTCCTTTATAAGAGTTGCCATGGCCATAGTGTCTTCCTCACAGCAATAGAAACCCTAACTAAGACATATCCCCTCCCTCCTCCCTAGTTAAGTCTCCTGTTTCCTCCTTTTTTTTCAGGCTATTTATTTGTTTTATGTATTTGAGTGTTTTGCCTGTTTGTCTGTCTGTATGTATGTACATGATATTGTGCCTGGTGCCCACTGAGGTTAGTGCCTGGAACTGGAGTTATGGATGGTTGTGAACCATCCTGTGGGTGTTGAGAACTAACCCAGGTCATCTCTAAGAGTGTCAAGTGCTCTAACTGCTAAGCTATCTCTTCCAGCCCTGTTTTCCCCCATCATAGCATCTGTGTCTACCACCCGCTCTGCAGGGTTCCTCGTTATGTTCTCCCATAGGATCCCCTCTACCTTCCTGGCTTCTACTGCAAGTGGATTGGGTGTATACTACAAGTTATACACCCAAGAAAGATTCAGAGGTAGGAGCCACAAATAAGAGAGAACGTGTGTATATTTGTCTTTCTGGGTCTGGGTTACCTTACCCAGTATGACATTTTCCAATTCTATTGATTTACCTTCAAATTTTCTGACTCTGTTTTTCTTTACTGCTGAATGGAATGCTATTGTGCGTATATGTACATTTTTGTTATCTGTCCATCCGTTGATGGACATCTAGGCTGCTTCCATTTCCTGGTTATTGTGAATATAGTGGTGACGAACATGGCAGAGCCAGCATCTCTAAAGCAGGAACGTGAGACCTTTGGGCTTCTGCCAGGGAGTGGTATAGCTGGGTCCCATAGCAGACCTATTTTTAGCCTCTTGAGACTTCTTGACACTGATTTCTAGAGTGGCTGCGTCAGTTCACAATCCCACCAACAATGAACGGGGGTTGTACTTTCCCACCTCTTTGTCAGAATTGGTTGTCAGTTATTTTCTCTAGCCCCCCTGACTGGGGTAAGGCGAAAGCTCAAAGTAGCTTGAGTTTGCATTTTCCCAGTTTCTTAGGATGTTGAACACGTTCTTAACCATTTTTAACTTCTTCTTTTCAAAGCTCTTTGTTCAGACCCATAGCCTGTTTTCTTTAATTGGGTTGTTTGTTTTACTGACTCTGTTATTTGAGTTCTTTGTATATTCTAGGTGTTAATCTTGCATCAGATGTAGTAGTAGAATAGTCACACGTAGCATCAGAGTAGTCCTTCCAGGTACTGTAATATGTAATATTAGAATATCCTTCCAGGTTCTGTGATGTGTAGTATTAGAGTAGTCCTTCCAGGTTCTGTGACATGAAGTATTAGAATAGACAAGGAATGGAGCTAAAGAGACTGGTTAATGTCATAGTTCCAGGCATGGTTGGCTGGAAATATGCAAGTATAGGATTTTAGGGAAATGAATGCATTTAGGGAATTTTATGAGGGAAGCTGACAAAATTTGAAAACAAGTAGATAAGTGTAAGGGAAAAGGAAAATAAATAGCTCAAATTACAGGCACTAAATGATCATGAAAGAGTCCTTTAGCAAGAAATGAAAGCCCAGATTGGGCATCAACTTATGTTTGAAAGAGTTGTTATGTTTAGTTTTAGAAGAGGTTTCTGCTTTTTCATGGCTCTTGTTTCCTTGATTTTAACTTTGTTTTCTTTTTAAGAGAATTATAGTAAAAAAAAGTTTTACTTATGTGCACACACGTGTGTATGTGCTTCTCTGTGTGATGTGTGTACATACCTATGGTGATGTTTTCTTTGTGATCTAACAAATAAAGCTTGCCTGAAGATGGAGTGTGGAACTGAGCCACTAGTTAGCCATAGAGGCCAGGCAGTGGTGGCACACACCTTTCATCCCAGCACTCAGGGAGGTGGAAACAGCAGAGAGAGGAATATAAGAGGGGAGGAGACAGGAGCTAAACACCCCATCCCACCCCCCGCTGAGTTGTTGATGAGGTGAGATGTGACGGTGGCTTGTTCCTTTGTCTCTCTGATCTTTCAGCATCTACCCATATCTGGCTCCGGGGTTTTTATTAAGACCAGTTAGGGTTCGTGCTACACATACCTGTGAAAGCCAGAAGAGGGCATCAGATCCCCCAGGTCTGGAGTTACAGTTGTTTGGGAGGTATGAGATATGGATTCTAAGATCTGAGCTCAGATCTGCTGGAGGAACAGCAAGCACCGGCAATTGCTTATTTCCTTGGTATTTAAATACTAGATGACAGGCTTTGTGAGTGAGAAGAGAGCTGAATGGCGGGCTACTGGCGTAGTCTCAAAGGATATCAGGCTTTAGTTCAAGATTAATGAACCACTTATGTTCTGGCCCACTTAGCTGGCTGGTCAGCATGCTGTCACTAAAAGAAAGACCATGGTTTTGATTCCCATTTTGTTTTACTCTGGATTATGTACCCCACTCTGTTCTTTGACAAAAGACTTGGCTTCTGATGCAGAGCATACCAGTCTACAAATTCATGCTCTTGGTGTGGGTGGGGGCATGGATCGGGACTTTGAGAGAATAGGATGAGAAAAATCAACATATGATTCTAAAACATGCACATGTGTACCAGAACACTAAAGCCAGCACACACATGCCTCCAGAGCCCTGAGACGATAATGGATTAGTATATTTTTTTAGATTGTTTACTATTTCTTCATTGTCTAATGCAATCTTTAAGAACAGATGCCCAAGAAAGGATAAGAAATGACTGAAAATAAATTAAGTCCATGTGTCTTAATGTTTATTTATTTATTTATTTTTTTTTGGTTTTTCGAGACAGGGTTTCTCTGTGTAGCTTTGCGCCTCTCCTGGAACTCACTTGGTAGACCAGGCTGGCCTCGAACTCACAGAGATCCGCCTACCTCTGCCTCCCGAGTGCTGGGATTAAAGGCGTGCGCCACCACCGCCCGGCATGTGTCTTAATGTTTAAAAGCTGAGTGTAGTTGTGGAAACAAGTGTAAACAGTTTTTTTTTATTGTTGGCATTACTCTGGGCAGTATTACCTTAAACCATAGTAGCATATTATTGTATACACTTAAGAGGAACAAAAATTTTAATTTTAATTCCTTGGTGAATAACAAGAGCAATTTCTATTAATCAGCACACTGGAATCCAGTTCAAGGCTGTTCCTATTTTATTACGGAGTGTGGGGGGCATCAATGTCTCTATTACCTTCAATGATGGTAAAACCGGAAAAGAATGAGTTTTCTTCTCTTTTATGGACAGGCAAGCACTTGGTTAGCCTGAGTGTAAACACGTCATTGAACAGCGATGACAGCCAAGTTTCCTGGGAGGGAATAATGACTTCACAGCTTATAAACTCGGCACTACCCCATACTGCATGTCCACAGCCTTGACCACGTATAATGTGTTCCTAAGTCCCTCTCTGTGAGGACTTGGGGTCCAAACGAATGCCAAGCAAATGGTGAGTCGGGCACTGAGGATCAGGACAAGATGACACCTATTTATTTTTTAAAGATAAAAACACTTCACGGTCTTACGTCCTTTATTCTTTGGTATTTTCACACATGTCAGCAATACAGTCTGGTCACACATTCTTCATCCTCTCTTGTTCCCATGAACCTCCACTCTCTCCTCTCCCTCCCTTTACCTCCAAGTCTTTTTGTTCTGTTTTGCTTTGGCATCTATTGTTTCACCAGGGCAGCCTGGAAGGCCACGGGTGTGGAGCTATCCACCAGAACATGAGTAAATCACTAGTGACTGCGTCACTGAGGACAATGACATCATTTCTCCTGCAGTCTGAGACTGCCGGGAACTCCCTAGGGAAGGCTGGGACCCGGGAGTCTCTTCTCTATCGATGCAAGTTTATGAGCTCAGTCTTACGCAATCCCTATGTGGATGACGACAACTGATGTGAGGTCCTGAGTGCCACAGCATTGTGATGTACACGACAGTGTTTTACAGCTCTTTCCATAGTGTGACTTTTACATTCTTTACAACCCCTCTGAAATATGCCCTGAACCCTGGAGGGGGTAATATAAGTTGAGGGAGACCAGCTCCCTCTTTTTCCTCTAGGGTGCTCTTGAGAGAGAAGTAAGAAGTTTGCAGATAGAAGTATAGAAGAGAGAGACAGAAACACAGGATAGCTTCAGGACGGCCTGGGCCAAAACCCACCAGCCCCTTCTGTCTCTACTAAAGGGCTTTCAAAGGAATGCCAAGGGGTGGAGCAAAAGACCTCTCCCCAGCACAGCCAAGTGCTGACCATCCCAGGCACCTGGTGGTCAAGCCATCCCCTAATGCAGGCCTGCTGTGTAAAGCAAGCTCAGATCTCACTAGGGAGCTTTTGTGGCTCACACAATAGGTGTACTATTTAAAACTGAAAACAGCCCCTTGTTTTCAGCATCTCCATGAACCATGAATCTCTTCATTTGTTCCCATTCACTCAATAAGAAGGTCCATTGATTAAGGTTGAGGACAGCACTAGACTGTGGACATAGATTTTTAGGAGGCAATTTGACAACATCTGTGGTGACATTGTGTCCCCCAATATATCGTGTACCCTAATAAACTTATCTGGGTTCAGAGGACAGAATAGCCACTAAGATAGACATAGAAACCAGGCATGGTGGCACACACCCTTAATCCCAGGACTTGATCTCATGTCTCAAAAGACACATGCCTTTAATCCCAGGAAGTGATGACAGGAAGCAGAAAGGTGTATAAGGCATGAGGACCAGGAACTAGAGGCTTTTTAAGCTTTAAGCTTTTAGCAGCAGTTCAGCTGAGATCCAATCGGATGAGGACGCAGAGGCTTCCAGTTTGAGGAAACAAGATCAGCTGAGAAGTTGGCAAGGTGAGTTTGGAGGTGGCTTGTTCTGTTTCTCTGCTTTTTCAGCGTTCATCCCAATACCTGGCTCCGGGTGTGTTTTTATTAATAAGACCTTTTAAGATTCATGCTACAAACATCTTCATTTAACAAACAAAAAGTAGTAGGTTCTCTTTGGTGTCTATGACCTCCCTCGCCAGGGGTCTTTGACCAGGTCCCCAGGACTTAGCATGAACTCCCTCTTGTGGAGAAGGCCTCACTCAGATCCAATCAGAAATCATTTGGCCATCCCCAAAATAGTAATGCCATTATTATACCAGTAGACTTATCTTGTCTGGCAATTTGGTACTATAGAGTATAAAACCTAAAGCCGAGAAAGATCATTTTTGACCTTTTCCTCCAGCTTCCAGCATAGCCACTTCTGGCATTATGAAAGCTAGCCAGCAAGGAGGAAGTGTCTAGAAGCTTGTACCTTAAACAACAAAGATATCGAAGTGGCTAAGCCACCACTACACAGAATACAAATAGTAAGAATGGAAGAATACTGTTCAGAACAGAGCAAAAGGACTCCAGGTTTACACAGTAGGGGTGGCTGTGGCTTGCTTTTGACTGCTGGCTGAAGAATTCTGCCTTGTCTAGTTTGGTTTGATGTAGAAGATAGATGGACTATAAAGCTGAAAAAAAAAAAAAAAAGCCCTCACTAAATCATTAGTGAAACTTTGATTTATTTCCTTTTTAAAAAGTAAGTAAAAAGAGGTAAAAACCCAAACCCAACCAAAATATGCATTTTGGTCATGGTCACATCTTTAGAAGATAGCTAAGGGCCTTCTACAGTCTGCAGAGCTGCTTTTTGTTGCTGAGTATGGAGATGTGCTTGGGATGACTTACTTGGCAGAACATTCTCTGGTCAGGGTGTCCTCGGTCTTTTGTACTATCCATTCATAATAGCATCCTAGATGATGGAACTGTACAGTAGTGACAGATTGAATAACGTTTCTGAACACCATGAGACCGAGCAGAAAAGAAGTACTATTTGAGAAAAGCGAGCAGTTAAGAATAAACTGTCAGCTACGGAGTCGTGAATCAGATTCCAAGTAGCCCAGCTAATCATGGCTGGGTTACTTTTCTGGACTGTGAATTCCTTACGGGAAATAAGGGAATTTGAGTGATTGGGAATTCAGCGGGGATGAGTGGGTCTCACACAGGAGTTTACTGTGCTCTTTTCCACCCTGAATATGTTTAAAATTATCCATAAAGAAAAAAAAGGAATGCCTATAAAAACAAAAGGTGTGTTGTCCCATCACCTTTCCATTCACTTAAAGAGGTTGAGCAAAGTGCTGGTGTCTCATTTATTTCAGAATCCTGCCACATGTTCTGTAGTTCTGCAAGATTAAGCTAGGATTGTTTCAAGCTGTGTTAAGGAGTCTTAGCAACAAAAATTTTCTTCCTCTGGGAAGATTTTTTCAAACCAGTAGCACATTCTTGAATGCACGTACTTTGCCAATTTATGTGGACTATTTCATAGAGTATAGCGAGGGACCTCATGTTTCCTAGTGATGTAAGTCTTTTTGCATATAAATTCATGTCAGGTCTCCACATTTAATTTGAAGGAAATCTATCTGCACGAACAATCCTACCACTGTGAGCGACTGTGTTTTAGATGACAATGTAGCATTTTCCCACAGGAGTCTCCCTTTAAGGGACAGGTGAACTGTGTTTCCTACTTGTAAAACCTGAAGTCTCTCTGTCACTGTTCTTACATGAGTCTTCCAACCAGCCTCAATTTAAGATATGAAATAGTCAGGATCAGCTTATAAAGGGATCTTATATATGTCTGTGTATGTAAACAAGACTGTATTTCATATGACAATATGGTTGGCAACAGCAAGGAGTTCTGACATTCTAGGTTTATACACAAGCAAAAAAAATCATGGAAGAACTGTCACAATTTGATACTAGGATGTTTGGGCAGTTCTTACCTCCCATGATAACTACAGAAACTGCATCATCAATCTGATTGCAGGTCTTTTTCAGAAAAGAGGTTATTCCTGAGTAGTAAGCTTGAGTTACTCATGACAGCTGGAATTTTGTGGCTCAGCTTGTTTCCAGTATTATTAGATAAAATGGCAGTGGTAAGACATAGATATTTATTTTCATGCTGGAAATGCTAGTGCAGAATTTGAGTTAAAAATAAGTCACTTGACATGTTGGAAGTTGTCCCCAGGCACAGACTTGCCAGGTCTAGCTTTTCCCACTAGGTATAGCGACTGACTATAGCTACTGTTTGTGAAGAGAACATATACTGGAAGTAAAGTAATAATAGTAAGAAGCCTAGAAACGATTGATTTGTCTCAAGGAACGAGTGCAGCTCTCTGAGTTGTGACTTTACTTTTGGTGCATTTCATATTGCACACTTATTTTTTAGCTTGCTTAAAAACAACGTTACAAATCTTCTTTAGTTGCTTCCTTTATTTTTATTTTATGTTCATGGGGTTTTGGTTTGCATGTGCGTGTATGCCTCACAATGTGTGCCTGGTGCCCATAGAGACCAGAAGAGGACATTAGCTCCCTTGGTACTAAAATTACAAATGATTGTGAGCTGTCTTGTGGGTGCTGAGAACTGAATCTGGGTCCTCTGGAGGAGCAGCCAGTGCTCTTAACCACGGAGCCATCTCTCTAGTACCCCTAAATCTTCTCATCGATGAGAACACCATAGTGTAAAGAAGAGGCCACAAGAATCTAAAAATATGTGATTTCAAATCCTAATTTCTTCATAGACTGTGTCATGCTAGGGAAGATAATTTACCTCTCTGAACCTCCATGTCTTTATTATTAATGGGAATAATGGTATGTCCACCCTTACCTGTGTAAACTGCGTGTATTGTATACTAATACTTATTCACTAATAGATATGGGATCCTGACAAATAATGTTAGTGTAAGGCAATTGTATTTCAGAGGGGAAAATAATTTCTTTGGGGAGCATTCCTTGACTGGGAACACTGTTCACAGAATAAGAATATCTGTTTATTCAACACAACACCCTTTATTTTTTATCTATCCGGCATGCTCAGGCTTTGCAAAGATCCTGAGAAGAACAATCTAGATTTGCTGCGTTGGGAACATACTCTACCTCAGGGGCTCACTCCTGCAGGGCACTGGCACCTAAGGGGCTCACTCCTGCAGGGCACTGGCACCTAAGGGGCTCACTCCTGCAGGGCACTGGCACCTAAGGGGCTCACTCCTGCAGGGCACTGGCACCTAAGGGGCTCACTCCCGTGGGACACCAAAGGGGCTCACTCCCGCGGGACACCCAAGGGGCTCACTCCCGCAGGACACCTAAGGGGCTCACTCCCGCGGGACACCTAAGGGGCTCACTCCTGTGGGACAGCTAAGGGGTTCACTCCCGCGGGACACCTAAGGGGCTCACTCCCGCGGGACACCCAAGGGACTCACTCCCGCGGGACACCTAAGGGGTTCACTCCCGCGGGACACCCAAGGGGCTCACTCCCGCAGGACACCTAAGGGGCTCACTCCTGTGGGACAGCTAAGGGGTTCACTCCCGCGGGACACCTAAGGGGCTCACTCCTGCGGGACACCCAAGGGGCTCACTCTCTCAGCATACCTCATTCCTCAGTGTTGCTTACCATCTTTATTTGTAGACAACATGGCCAGTGTGAGCTTCAACTACACAAAAGTGAAGTTCAGGCTTTTTGTTGGCTATTTTTGTTGTTCTTTCAAAGAAAATTAGTAAGTTAAAGAGAAAGCAGTCTGACAACTCTTCCTCCCATAAATATACATATTTATATTCCATTATATATATCTTATATAATAAATATATAATAAAGTTATTTTATATCATTTACAAAATAATAATATATTAGTTATGTTTATTACATATATTATAAAATATATAATATAGAAATATATAATAAGTAAGTGTATTTATTATATATTTTCCTCCCATATATATATAGCTGTTGCATGGCTTCACTTTGTTTTCCAGGTCGATCTTGAACTCATGAGCTCAAGTGAACCTCTGACTCTAGCCTCTCAGTAGCTGGTAAGGCAGGTATACACCACCTTGTCATCTCATTTCTTCATTTTGAGTATGTGGACTTCCTCCTAGCTTTGGGAAATTCATTACCATTATTACTGGTAATGAATTACTCCATCACTATCTCCATAGCTTTTCAAAACGGTTTCTCATCAGGCAAAGCACCCTTAAGACGTATCCTTCTTCTGGGGAAGTTGTCCTGTTTAACAACACCCCCGGTTTTGGGCATGTGAACATGGGGAGTTTTGAACTCGAGGAGGCACAGGGCCCTGTGATGGGGCCTTTTTGAAAGTTAGCTGTGTTAATGTGGTCTTGCCACTGCTGCTGCGGCGGCTGCTTTATCCTGGGCATTTATAAGTGTTGGTACCAACCCAGTGTCTTACCGGGTAGTCTGCTTAGCTACATTCAAGGTCACTCATGACCAGGTAGAGGGCTATGAAAATTCTTAACACTCCGGTTTGTTTATTACATTTTTTCATTTGGGGGATTTTACCCATGAGTACTGTGTTCACATCATTTCTACCCCTGTTCCCCTGAACTCCTCTCATGTCCCTCATCTCTTTCAACCAGTCCCTACTCCTAGATGAAGAGCTATAGACAACCAGTGGCTGCTGGGATAGAATCAGCTTTTTTTGTTTCTCTAGAGACAAAGTCTCACTATGTTGCCATTACTAGCCTGGAACCTATTACATAGATCAGGCTAGCTTTGAGCTTACAGAACTCTCCCTGCCTCTGCCTCCCAAGTGCTGGGATGAAAGGCAGATGCCACCACACCTGGCCTCTTGACATTATAGTAAGAGAGTGAAGCCTCTGTAAGTGGTCTTTTCTTCCTGGTTGAAACTTGCTTGCCTTTGTAAGCAGACCACCGGGTGACCTTGTTCAGGTTGGGTGGAGGCTTCTGCTATTTAGTTCATCTTCAGATGCTGTCTTAGAGTTTCCGTTGCTGCGAAAAGACACCAGGACCACAGCAACTCTTATAAATAAAACATTTAATTGGGATGGCTTGCTAAGAGTTTCAGAGGTTCAGTCCATTTTCATCATGATGGGGAGCACGGTGGTGGGCAGGCAGGTGTGGTGCTAGAGCAGTAGTTGAGAGTCTTACATCTTACAGACAGCAGGAAGACAACTGAAAGTCACACTGAGGGAAGCTTGAGCAAAAGAGACCTCAAAGTCGGCTCCCATAGTGACCCACTTCCTCCAACAAGGTTACACCTACTTCAACAAGGCCACACCTCTCCTAATAGTGCCAGTCCCTTTGGGAGGCATTTTCTTTCAAACCACCACAGATACCCTATCCTTCTGTATTTTGTTGATTCTGCTGAGTACGCGTTACCTGGCTTTTGTGGGTAGCATTATTGTTAAGACTTTCCATTTAATTTCTCTGAGGCCTAAAATTTTTTTTGACTTTTTCTTGGGATATTACAAATATGGTGACTGATAGACTTGGCATACAAGATAATCCACTAACGATGTTGCCCAAGAAAGTCCATTGGGTTTTTGCAGTAATTACTTAGTTCAGATTCACTGTATCTGAACAGGGACATAATAATTGTCACCTCATGTACCAATGACAAGGAATACACTAGAGCCAATAGGAATGAGATGGCTACTTGTTTTGAATGAAATATTCCATTTTCTCATTCAGTCTTTTAATAATTGTCCTGAGTTAAATTCTAATTAAATCCTTTTGTTCATCCTTGGCAAAGCTAACAGACTCTCTCTGTGTATCTCTGTCTCTCCCCTTCCCCATTCCCCCCTTCTGTTGCTCTGTCTATATGTCTGTCTGTCTTTCTCTGTGTGGGTGAACTCTTCTGGGGTAGAAAATACTCCACTTAACACAAGAATCACAAATAACTGAGACAAATGACAATTAGGAAGTTACATGGACAAAGTCTGTTTTACAAAAAGCATCCTTTATTCTCCCTTCTCATGGGAGAGAGCTCTTTAAGGATATCATAAAAGCCTCAGGGTGTTGCTAAGGAAATCAGTACTGATGGAAACCATCTGCTCTCTTGTATGTGCAGCTCAGGTAGGCTCTGTGCTCTCAGAGCTGCACGTGCTGCTGGAAGCAGAAGGCGAAGTGTTGTTCTGAAGTACGCAAAAGTCCAATTTAGTCGGACTCAGAGTCCAGGACTCAGTGCTCCCAAGCCTGTCGTCTTTGGAACATGTGAAAGCACCAACAGGCTTCTTCCAAGACTAGCTCTCCTTTTCAGATGTTCCCTCCACTGTATTCCAGAGGCTCTTGGTGCAGAACAGACCCCCGTCTGTGTGGTTAGAGTCACGAGGCAGCTTTCTTTCAGAGACACCGGGCTTCCCAGGCCTGTCATGGCTGCCTTCACTCAGATGCCATCCTAACTTTTTCATAGTTCAAGGAGTTCTTTAAAAGCAGATTCAACCCGGAGTACCAAGGATTGAAGAGATTTTTTTTTCTGCATTGAATTTTAGTTGAGCCATGTCTCTAAAGGCACTAATTACTTCATAGGTGTCATTTAAGGAAAACTGAAAGTTGTCTTCCCACCCCACCATGTCAGTGGGATATTCTGTACTTACTCATCAAGTCTTTATTGGATGACCAAGGGAACATTCACATTTTGGTAAGTACTTGAACAAACATATTAAAGGTTAATAGGTCTGGGGATTTGAATGATGCCTCAGTTTTATCCAGGAGGGAACTCAGACACAGGAGTTGGTCATTAGGCAAGCATGTTTTTTTTTTTTTTTTTTTTTTCCTGGTAGAAGAGCAGGTGTCTTGTTGGATTTGAATACTATGGCTGGACTACGAGGTGCCCCTTGCATCTAAAAGCTTCTGGTGCAGAAAAAGGAAGATACACATGCAGATTCTCATGGTTGTGGACCGAGCAAATTTGGTCAGACTTCACAAATTCACAGTGTGCTTGATGCTGTAAAACTGGAATATTGGTTAACCTGAAATGGATGCACATGTAACAGTATTTCCAACCTAACTATAAACATTCTAAAACTTCTTTAGCCTGGGAAGCAACCAAGAGCCCATCATCTTCAGTTACTTGTTAGGTGTTTATGGAATGTCTGCTGTAGGCACTGGCAAGTTCATGGGAAACAAATACTGATGAGGTATTGTTTGACTGATGTGTTCATAAATAAAGGTGAAGTGTGACAAGTCCTGCAATAGTGGTATAAAACAAACATTGTATGCATGAGAGAGAGAAAATTAAGGGCTCATTCACAACACTGAAGGCTTTCTGAGTTTGGAGGGTCATATTGGCTACCTAGTTCACCTACAGCAGTGGTCCTCAACCTTAACCCCTGAGTGGGTCGATGACCCTTTCACAGAGGTTTCTTAAGACCACCAGAAATATAAGATGTTTAGCAGCATATGTACACTCTTGGCTCACTTAGTTTGTTGTCAGTGAAGTGCACAGGTCTCTCTTGCATGCTACAGTCTATGTGTGAAGGTCAAGGGCGACCTTGTGGAATTGGTTTTCTCTTTCCATCTTTATGTGGATTCTGGCGACCAAACTCAGATGGCCGGACTTTTACCTCAAGCACCATTACCTGCCGAGCCAGCTCATCAGCCCGATTTCAAGTATTTTGTGATATTAATGGCCAACTGAAAACTGCAACTGTTTTTAGTGTTTGTCTAACAGCAGGCATCAAGAGAATCCCTGGCGTTAGGTCATCTGAGGTCAGGAAGGACATCTCATTGTGTTCTAGTTGATAGAGCTTTCCTGGGCAGAATCTCAAGGATGCTGGATCGTGTTTTGCTGGTAGAAGACTGTTGTTGGGGGTTTGTGTTCTTTTTTGGGGGCCCACCACCCAGCTCCCAAATAAATCACACATGGAGGCTTATTATTATTTATGAATGCCCAGCCTTGGCTTGGCTTAGTTTCTAGCCACCTTTCCTTAAATTAACCTATCTTTTGCCTCTGGGCTTTTCCCATTTTCTAACTTCTGTAAATCTTACTCTTACTCTGTGGCTTGCTGTGTGGCTGGGTGGCTGGCCCCTGGATTTCTCCTCCTTCTCTGGCTGCTAGATCTCTCCTCCCAAGTTTCTCCTTCTATATATTCTCTCTGCCTGCCAGCCCCGCCTAGCCTTTCTCTTGCCTTGCTATTGGCCAGTTTTTTATTAGACCATTAGGTGTTTTAGACAGACACAGTAACACAGCTTCACAGAGTTAAACAAATGCCACATGAATAAAAGTAACACAACTTAAAATATTCTACTACAGAAGACCTTGGTCATGTGCTATGAAAACTGTGTTTCAAATATTTTAGAATGATTGCTTATTTCTTAATTAGAGCCTTATTTGGTGACATTAGTAACTTCATCACAATTTTGTGCTGTGTTACTATTTTAGAGGTTCATGGTTTGAAAACTTTGTTACCCAGTCTAGTAAAAGTCACAGCATTACAAACCCTAAGTTCAGAGTCTTAACAAATGTTTCAAATCCTGGCCCCAAGTATCACTACAAAATTTAGAAGAAATCATTGGATTTCAAAGTTAACCTGACTTTAAGTATAAATCCTAGAAATATTTGATATCATTCTAAAATTATTTTCTCATAGTTACTTAGATGTAAGTGTATTTAAGTCTACAATGTATTATGAGAACAAAAAAAAGTACTAAATGACCAAATGGGAATTACTTTTTACACCAATTAAGTTTTGAGGACTAGAGCTCATCTTTCTAGGGCTTTCACATTTGGAATGATCGCTGTGGAGAAAGCCTGCATTTCAAATGTTGCTCTTTACTGTTGCAGTGTCATTATTTAAATACAGAAACATCATCTTTCTGAGACACTTTCAACCCGAGCCATATGTTTAGGTGTAATATATTGCAAAATAACCTCAATGAGTGGCTTGAAAAGATTTCCAGGCAACGAGTCCCCCTCACCCAGGCTCAGGGAACGTTGCAGAAGAGGAGGTGGATAGGAAAAAGAGCGTCTGAGCTGAAGGACAGAGAGCAGTGCTGTGGATATGACATGACTATTGCACTCATGAACTCAGCAGCTGTGGGTACTTCCGCGATGACTGCCCATGATCAAGCCAGCTAAAATCCTGGCAGAGATGGAGGAAATGAGCTCCAGGCCTACCCAGTACCGAGGCACTAATGGCAGTGGATAGCTGTTGGGGGAGGGAGAGTCATTCTTTATTGAGGATATGGCCACTGTAGATTTCTCATGCTGTAGTGGATGACCCCACACTCAAGAATGTACGGGTACCTCTAACTGGACTAAGTGGGAACCCGAAGACGGGTTGGGAGGGAGCATTTTGGGAAGCACATGGGGAGGTTGGTGGGGAGGGGAGAAAGGGATAGATATCGTATTTCCTCAAAAAAAAAAATAACTGAACAGATTTTAAGAAGAGAGAAGTCAACCTGAATTGGAAAGAACAGCTTTTGCTTGTGTTTATCTCTATTAGAACAATCTGCATCTAGATCAGGGTTTTTCCACATGTCATTCTTGGATCCTCCTCCTCCTCCTCCTCCTCCTCATCATCATCATCATCAGCCAGGTCTACACCAGAAACGCATAGTCTCAGATCTCACTCAAGGCTTGATGGTTGGAAACTAGGGTATGGACTCAAAGACTTTGTATTTTAACATATTATTCAGTTAATTGCAATACTTGCTAAGCATGAGAACCACTGAGCTAGATTATTTTCAGGCTGTTCAATAATTGGAATCTATGTGGTTGAATTCTTATGCAAAAGAACTCAGAGAAACCTCCATTTTTAACATGACAAGTGGTCAGGGACCTTTGTTTCTCTCAGTGATGTCACTACAAACAAGTACATTGCCTTTGCTCCAGTAAATGACCTCCCACCCACACTCAGGCAAGAAACTCCAATAAAAGTCAGTGGGTTACACACACAAAGAGACATGAAAGTTATATGGGGATTTATTAAGAAGAGGGGTTTTAGTGGGAGAGGAAGGGGGATGAGAGAAGAAAAACGGGAGTAAAATGGCTAAAGTTTATTATATAAATGTATGAAATTGTCAAACAGTAAAAATTATTTTAAAAAAGATTGTTTAACAAACAGTTAAAAGGCTCAGACTTTTCAATAGGCTGAGTGGTGCTTAGACGGATTTTTAAGAATGGAATTGTCACTGTGTCACCTAAGGAATCTGCTTGTGATTGATTCACACAGTCTAAGTTGTAGGGATTGCCTGTTGTCTGGGGGTAGCATCCAAACAAGCGGCCCACTCCTGAGCCTGCAGAGCTGTTCTTGTGTACATACTGTTTCCAGGGCAACAGGAGTTGTTATTATGAGAGATTCGTAATGTGTCTGTGGCTCTTTGGTAGTAGAGAGAAGAAAATATTAGTTTTGCTTCATAGCCAGGAACAGAGACACAAGCATCATGAAAGAGCAGACAGTATTCAATAATAAAGAATTTTTATTTCTATCCCAAATGTGGACCTGAGTTCCTAAGTCAGTTTCTCCTAAAGACATTGAATTTGATTTGGTAAATTGAGGGAAAGAAAGAAAGAAAGAAAAACAAACAAACAAGCACATTTCTTACACTAAAGCTATTCTGTAGGAGGATAATGTAAAATTTTACACACACACACACACACACACACACACACACACACACACACGATTGTTTTAATGATTTTTTTGTTATTTTTGTTTTTATTTTGGGACAGGGTCTTGTCACATGTCCAAGTGTCCAAGGCTGGTCCAGAATTTATCAGCCAAGGTTGATCTCAAATTCATAATCCACCTTTTTTAGTCTCCTAAGTGCTAGGATTACAGGTTTTCTCTACAATGATGGCCTAATATATGTATTTGTACACACACACACACACACACACACACACACACACACACACACACATTTAAGTAACCACAATAAAAAGATGAAAAGAGACAGGAATTGTCAATCTTAATTACATTTGATTTAGCTCAATGGATATGTAAAGATTTTGTCATTTAATCATCATAAAAATGAGTATTTACAACCCCCTTTTCTTCTCATATTGTCTTCAAAGTCATAGTCCCCTCAATGAGGATTAAATACAGATCAAAGCCATGGGCAGCTTAGTGTCCACCCTCAGGGCCGAGCCATTCTGGAGTCTCACTTTTCTACCTTTACACGCACCTTCTCCCCCCCTTAAAAGTACAAATGTCTTTTTAGGTATTTAATTCTGACTCTGGAGTTGTGTGACTAGAGGTTGGTGTCTACCACTAAAAGTGGATATTGAAGAATTCTGAGTTTTGGATGCATAGATAGGAAAAGACTACAAACCTCCCAACCTAATGCTGTGATCCCCAAGAAAAAGGATACGGAATTTAAGTTTGGAAAGACCTTTTCCCGTGTTAGACACACTGTTCTCTTTGGATTTGAAATTGACCTCTTCACTACTTCCAATATGAATAAATGGCTGTTTTTAGAGTCCTGTATAGTTTACAAAGCTCTCTCATAATCACGAATGTTTAACTTACATGCTTTCTCAGTCTTACAATGTGTTCACACTGAGTTCCTACAAGGGACTGGCCTCTGTACAAGGAACTGAAAGAAATTAATCACAGTGCACAAGGCTCCCGGACTGAGGCCTCATGCTATTTCATTAGCTCCCTCTTGTCGTTTCTTCTGGTTTCTGGAATCTGTCTCATCCTTGTTTGGTGTGCATCAAGAGACAAACCTACTAATAAGAAAGCAGCGGTCTGACATTGCCTTCTGTTTGAAATGCCAGTCCTTCCCCGAAGGGCTGTTTTCGGTGATGAGAAAACCAGAATCGAAGCTCTCTGCATCTCTGATGTGACTGAAGCATTAGGAAGAGGAAGAAGCTCTTCTCAGCACTGCAGAGACGTAAAATCTGCTGATGATCTGTTCACAGGCACCACGTGGAATTGTAATTTGCATCAAAAATTCCTTTGCTGTCAGCCTGCTGCCAGGTAGACACTTAATCTCTCTAGACTCTCTCTTTCACTTTTTTTTGTGCCAGAGTTCTGGAAGAAATACAGCCTACTCTGGTGCATTGTCCATCAATTATAGTGTTCCTGCTTTACGGTGTGTGTAGAAAGCAAGTACTTTCAAATGTCAAAAAACTAAGGCTTGTGTCTGATAGAAAGAGAAAGGAGGATTCTAGTATGGTGGGAAGTCATTTCTAGAAACAGTTTAGGGATTTGCATCTCATGATTCTGCCTATTAAATTTGAAAACACTATTGCCCACTTTCAGTTCTTTCATATCCCAAAGAATTTGAAAATTTAGACGCTGGTTTCCTCTGTACTGAATTTACACAAATCTTGCCTACCAGCTTCATGTTGCCACCAGAGAGCAGCAGAGATTTATAGGTAGTTAACGAGTGCCCCCAATACCAATGAATAGGAAAGGTTAATAGCTGATGTGAACCTGTTCATTAAATGTGGAAGGAAGGGTGATAGGCAGAATGTTTACCCATAATCTGTCTCCACTCTTATTTTCTCTGGTGTGTGTGTGTGTGTAACTGTGCGAGTTCGATGATTTATTACATTAATTGGGGAGCATTTTCTGACTTTTGTATGATCTTAAGGATCATGGGTGAAAACTACCCCCCTTCTTCCACCTCCACCGACCTCATAGCCTGAAGGAGGAAACCGAAAACAATGATTCAAAAGTTGGAAGAAGCACAATGCTGTATCTGTAGGCCAGGGAGGATACAATTATTGCTCACCTGTCAGATCAGATCTGCTGCATGCTTTCATAAAAATATTTTTTAAAATAGTTTTTATAATTGCATGTATTTATTATTTGTATGTGTGAAGATGCATGTGTGCCATGGTATAGACGTGGAAGCCAGAGGACAGTTTGCAGGACTTGAGTCTTTCCTTCTGCCATGTGGGTCCTGGGAAGAGAACTCAGGCTTGTTGGCAAATATCTCGGCCCTCTGAGCCATCTTGCTTGGCCTATAGACAAAGTTTTATAAGACCCAAACCATACCCATTTGTTCATGTTTTGTCTATGGTGGCTGCCATGCAAAAATGGTAGAACTGAGTAATTTGATTACATGAAGCCATATGGACTGCAAAGTTTAAAGCATTATTTTTGCCTTTACTAGAAAAATCCCTTTTCTACATAGCATCTGTGTTTGAAATTTAAACTTTGGAAAGTATGTAGAAGTAGAGTCTAGATTGGGAGTTTGGTAACTACTATTATGCATCTCAAATCCTAATTGGTCTTAATAAAAACCCAGAACAAGATATTGGGGTAAATGCTGAAAGATCGGAGAGACAAAGGAGCAAGCCACAGCCACCTCTCACCTCACTAAATCCTCAGTCGAAAAAAGACCGAGCTCCTGTCTCCTCTGCCTTATGTTCCTTTCTTCACCCAGCCATATCACTTCCTGTCTGAACCTCACTCGTGCTGGGATTAATGGCATGTGTGCCTCCCAAGTACTGGGAGCAAAGGCCTGAGATCCCAAGTACTGGGATTAAAGATGTGTGCCACCACTGCCCAGCCTCTATGGCTAACTAGTGGCTGGCTTGTCCTCTGACCTTCAGGCAGGCTTTATTTGTTAGAGCATACACAGACTATCACCACACTACTGTACTCATCCCAGGCAGACAATTGTCCTTTTTTGAGCACAGCTAGCAGTAGTCCTAGCCCTGGGTGAGCTCATAGGTAAATGCACATGGTGTGGCGTGCAGGTTGTCTTTGCATGGGGTGGGGCCTGTGCTTCTTTCCAGATCCTAGGCTCTGTGACTTGGCGATTATCTTTGGTTTTCACATAGGCGTTGCTTTATGGAGGTCTCACTTTCCCCAGTCCCCTGCCTTGGTTTCTGGCTGTCCTCGTGGCTTCTATCCTTTACATAGGGCCTCATAGAACTGAACTCTGGCTTCCAATGCAGCTAGCAGACTGATATTTAAAATTTCTTCTGCTGCCTAAATATATCCCAAAGGGAAACGAGACTCTTCTTCTTCCATGCTCCTTTTCTCCCCTTCAGAATTAGTGCCGTGGAATGGGAGAACTGGTCAGGTTGTATAACACATCGGGGAGGTCTAGAGTCAAACCAGCACATTCTTGGAAATGGTCTTGATTTCACTGGAAAGAATAGGAAGTAGGGGGAGGGCAGTGTGCAGGTGCCTTACTCTAAATTAACACTGCCCCCCTTGAGTTTATATTGGAGATCTACTTGAATTCATTCACATTCACTAGCCATTTTTTTACTTACTACTTTTAAAATTTGAGTAAAGGTATTCAATGTCACATTAAATATAAAATAGGTTTAATAATTTTGCTGCTTCTTGTTAGAGTGTCATAGTCTGAACCAATATTGATTTTCAAACTGAAAATGAAAAGTATGTGAAATTAAAACATCGTGTCATACATAGACTATACATCTTTAGTTTATTCTATTTAGGAATTATTTATTGGTTTATTAGCTTAAATGTTCACTTGGTATGATGGTTAGTTTTAACTGTCAATTTGATACAATATGGAATCCCCTGGGAAGAGAGTATTTTTGTTGTTGTCTGTGGTTTTTATTTTGGTCTTAATTTTTGAGAAGAAAGTTTTAATGAGGAATTGTCTAGTCTAGGTTGGCCTGTAGACATGTCTGTGGGGGACTGTCTTCATTGCTTTAACTGAAGTGAGAAGAATTGCCTGTTGTGGGAAGTACCATTCCCATAGCTTGGGTCCTGGACTGTGTATGGGTAGAGAAGAGGCTGAGCATAAGTAAATGTACAAGCATTTATTCTCTCTGTGTGTTGACTGTGGATATAACCAGATGCCTTGACTTCCTTGCAGTGATGGACTTATAATCTGGAATTGTGAACTAAAATAAACTCTTTTGCTCCTAAGTTGCTCGTTGTCAAGATATTTTTTATAACAATAGAAATGAAGCTAGAATCTCTAGTAACCTAATTACTGTTGGGAAGACACTACTGAAAAGCATAATTGTTAAACAGAAGATGCTCCCCGTGAAACTTTGGAAAGCACGCCAAAATGTAAACAGGATCGAATTTAGTCTAAGTATTTACACTCATGAATGCTTTTTTTCTCTTTTTACCAAATGTAAATATTTACATAGTTTTGACCTTTCACTATCAAGTGTATAATGTTTGTGTTTTCTTGATCTGTTCCCCTTTAATTTATAAAACATTCATTGGCAAAAAGCCTTTTGGTTCCTCCAGATTTCACTAAGCAGAATTGTACTTTTGATGTCCAGGAGTTTTTATAGTGAGGATATATACAAATGTGACATTACTCATATTGTCCTAGAGACCATTAAATTTTTGTCTGCTATGTTGATAGCCAAATCTGTATCAGATTTTTTGTCATTTAGCGTTTAGTTGTTATACATGATGTAGATACAAGGCCCTTGATATATGGGGATGATGCTGTTGATTTACAACTTACATCTCGTTTGGTACAAGTGTCCAAGTGAGTCCCCTTACAGGCACACCCCATTCCTGCTGCTTTCCAGGCTCAGAGATGTGGGTGGGAAGTCTGAAATTGGAAGAGCTGAATTCAAGTCTCTGCTCTACCGGCTTCTAACTAGGTGGCTTGGGATGAATCTCTTGACTGAGCACCAGTGTCTTCATTGATAAGACAGGTAAGACATCTATCTACCTTGCTTGTCTCACAGGATTGCTGAGAAGGATGAAACCACAATACAATTTCTAGTAGCCAATGCAAATGAAACTGCTGCTAAGGTTAGAATGAAGCCAGTGGTCCAGGTACAACCACAGCCATAAAGATGGAGCAATGACCGTAGCACCTTAGACAGTTCAGTCAGTTGGGTAGATGTCTTTGCTCATTAAAGTTCACTAACTTGCTAAAATGGACTAATGATTCTTTACATTGGCTAAATCAACAAGTATATGTTTAGTATTAACTATCTGCATGTCAGTCTCCTTAGGTTGTAGAAGATACAAAGAGGTCATCTGCCTACAAGGTCTTATTAACCAAAAAAGTAAAAGACTAGAGTCACACCTAAGAGGGAAATAGAGATCAGAGTTCTCAAGGGAAGACTTTTTAAAAAATTGGAATAACCACAAACTTCCTAGTGAAGATGTGCGTACAATACAGAATGCAGGTTGGTGGCTGGGTGCCCTGTCCCTGCTGGTACTTCACTTTGCATCTTCTGTAAAACAGTGTGCTCTCCTAACACAAGGGCAGTGTTGCCAGAATGGAAACATTACCACTGACCACAATACCTCCTGGATTCATCCATTTCAGGCAATTGACCTATGTGTAACTTGTAGCAAAAGCATCCAGGGATCCAGCTTGGGACCACATATTGGATGAAGCTATTGTCTTTCCTTATTTCCTTTTTTTTTTTGTCTTTTTCCCTTATGCACAAAGTTGTGTACATTTTAGTTAAGGAAGGTTATTTGGAAATAGGGTCTCTCAGGTGATCAAATGGAGGTGACACTATTAAGGTTGAAGTTTAATGTAGTTTGACTGGTATCCTTATAAAAAGGGTAAATTTGGACAGACACACACCAAAGGGAGAATGCATGTGAAGATGAAGGCAGATATCTTCAGTTATATGTACAAGCCAAAGAGTGCTAAGAATGGCTGGTGAACCACCAAAGCTGGAGAGAGGCACGAGACAGGTTCCCTCATGGTTTCTAGAAGAACCAAGTGCTAAGACTCAATTTTAGGTTTCTACTTCCAAAATAGCAGGACAAACAATTCTGTTGTTTGTGATACTATGCCATACTACTTTATATGATGACCCTCACATCTAATGTGTCAGATTCATAAGCAAGAAATACCCAGTTGTTGATTGATGAGTGATATTAGTCACCAACAGTGGGAGTGGTGTAAGAGGGGGGTTTTGTCTGGAAGACTCACACTGTCCACGGTTCTGCCTGGGCCTGACCTGGTCAGTATTGATGTTGCTTCTCCCCATTCTTCCTATCCCTGACCAGTGGCCTGCCTTGGCCACTTTAGGTGATAGTACAAGTGAGTGGGCAAAGTCAATGGCTAGCTAGCATTCAGGCCCGGGATCTAAAGTTGGTCAAGGGCTAGGAGCAGATTTTTTACATGCCATTTTACTCTCCTTTTACGTGACTATAAACTTTCATCTCTCTGTAGTTCCCGATGTGAATGTAACGTGACCAGCTGCTTCAAGCTCCCATTGCCTTGACTTTCCCACCAGGATGGGTGTGCTTTGGATCCAAGAGTCAAAAATAAACCCTTCCTATGGTTGCTTTTGTTAGGATATTGTACTGAATCAACAGGAAAATTAACTAAGATGATTTGTTTATGCAGGTACTTTGCCTATGGAGTGTCATCTGCCAAAGCTGAGTAAAAGGATGCTTTAGGTTTTGGGTGTATATTTGCCCAGCTTCCCACATATAATATGTTAAGGATTAATAATACTATTTCAGAAGGCCACTCATCAAATATTGAAGATTAATCTTACATGCCTTAGGAGGTGATACAAAACTAGAAATAGGTGATGTTTTAATCATATGTTAGATATAGCACATGCTACTCACAGAGAATTGGCTTCTCTTGAATTTGGCTTTAGTATAGAATATACTGCTGACATACTCTGTCACGCTTGTGATTGTATTTGCCTGTTATATAATGCACGGTTTCCATCGAGCTGAAAATTTTCTGCCTTTGGGTTTTGATAGAAGAGAACTTTTACCTTTAAGCACTTAGATGTGAAACATGTCACTGATATCAGAAAAGGAATTAGGCAATGACCCTGTGGTCTTGAATTAAAAAAAAGGTGGAGCCGAAAGCTTTAAAAGATGTACTGATTTCCAGAACATTGTCGTAGTCTGTCTATAATGCTCTAGCAATATCCTCAAGATTATGTAACTTAGAGATAATAGATATTCACTTCCCCGCAGTTCTGGGGGCTGGAAAGTCTAACATAGAGGGGCCAGCAGGTTTGCTGTCTGGTAAGAACTGCCCTCTGTACCAAGATGACATTTTCCTTCTATGTCCTCTGAAGGACATGGTGGAAAACAGAGGGGCAAAAAGGGCCTGGGCACTGTGTGATGCCTCTTTTAGAAGGACTTTAATCCCATTCACACGTGAGAAGCCCTCAGTAACTCGTAACTCCCATGGTCTCTCCTTCTTAATGCTATTGCATTGGTGGTAAAGTTTCCACATGGAACTCGGGGAGAAGATACCTGTTCAAATGGTAGCAACTATTTATACAGAAACATATCAAATGGACTTTTTAAATGATTAACACTAGTAATTTCTGATTTCCCTATAGAGAAATGAGCAATGGAATATATTAAAATGCTGTCAGCCTATGTTGAAAATATATTTTCTTATTTTGCCTAGGATTCTAGCCTTCCTTTCCAGTTTAAATGCTCTGTCCCATTGTTCAGTCTTTCACATAGACAAGTTGTGAGGAAGATAAAAAAAATACTTTTTGAGTTTGTGAAGTTTATTTTCAGGCTATCAGTGGAGTAAAATCCAATGGTCTGATGTACTTTCAGACTTTGTATTTGTGCCCCAAAGAGGGCACCAAAGCTCCCAGGATCATGATAGTATGAACCCTGTTTAAGCTATCAGGAAGTAGTATGATTTCTGTAGGCTTATTATAAAGCAGAAGATGCAATCTACATTTTTTCAAAACACAAAACAATACTGTATGTGGTACTTTTTTAGTACGCTTTTTAGAACAGAATCTCTAGACTCACCTCTCTCAGTCTTGCTAACTTTGTCAGGTCTCTGAACCTTTCCCTATAACAGGGCAGACAACTGAACTTACAGAACTGCCACGAACTTTAAGAGTGCCTGGTACAATGTCTGGTAGACAGCATACACACACAAGTGCTGGCAATGTTGCTGGTGATGCCATCAGTATCTTGGTTGGAAAATGAATAGTGCTGGGTTAGTAGGAATAGAGACGCCTTTCAGAGTGCTGCCGTTGTGGGCCCTCCCTTTACAATATCCTTTTTGGGGTCTGTGTGCTCAGAGCATTTGGAGCAACTGGCATGAAGCACAATTGTTAAGGAGAACTTGTTACAACTGCCTGTGGATCTAGTGGTGCCTGTTAAATTCTGTGTGGTCTCTGGGTCACTAGAAGTTAGATATTACTATCAAGAGAGAATTGGTAAAGTGCC
The DNA here is from genome assembly GCF_004664715.2 of Peromyscus leucopus. NCBI lineage: Eukaryota > Metazoa > Chordata > Mammalia > Rodentia > Cricetidae > Peromyscus > Peromyscus leucopus. Next base: position 40,928,588 of record NC_051073.1, on the reverse strand, counting down.
TTGAAACTCAAGGATCTGAGTTTGTCTCACATACCTCATATTGAGAACCATCACTACCACCAAGAATGTTGGCATGCCCTGAAAAATGCCAGTGATGAGGAGACAGAGACAGGTATGGGTCCCTGGGACTCATTTGCCAGCCTATCCATCCTACTTGGCAAGTTCTAGACCAGTGACAGACATGTCTTAAAAAAGAAAAAAGAAGTCATTTGAGAAATGACTCTGGCTTCCTCACATATAAACATGCACAGGCAAGAATACCAGCACACAACACATGTACACACACACACACACACACACACACACACACACACACACACACACACGAGATAGACTTTTAGGTGAGATTGATGGATTGGCCATTGAATGAGACAAAAATGAAGGGTTGAGCTCTTTAGTTTGAAGGTCTTCAGTGGTTCAGCTTTCCTCAAGAATAGCATCTGGGCTGAGGTCAAAGGATAAGATTAGAACAAGAAATGGGAGATAGGAAGCCTGAGAGTTTCCCCTCCTGAAGCCACAACTGACCACCCTGATCGATTCCTATACCTTTCTGAAGAGCCAGCTTTAGAATCCCCAGTGTGGTCCTCTAGGCAGACACTGCTAAGCCATCACTACTAGGGAAGTTTCTTTCTGGATAGTTCGTGAGAATTCCAGAAGTTTTGGACACTATTAAGAAAAATTAGCAACAGAAGCAGCTCAGCTCCTGAGACATCTGCTTGAATGAGCCTTCAAGTGCTCACCATATTTTATTCTCCACTTCTCACAAACAATTGTTTTAGTCTAGCTTTCAGGATAAAAAGCAGAAAAACAACAGGAAGTTGACACAGAGTTCCCAACTTCTCTAACTTTCTGTGTGGCTTACACTGACTCCAAACTTCCCAGCCTCCTGCTTCAGCTCCTGAATGCAGGGATTATAGGTTTTTTCTCCCACACCTGATAAACAAGTGATAGTTTCTAACAGCTGATGTAGGATGTAAATGTTGAATGTAAAACTATGTTCTGAGCTTCGCATAATTGCATTAAAACCCATTCACCCGTCTTAGGATGTGAGTTATTTTCTACCCATGCCTGATCTTGTAACATCAGGCAGTATCAGAAAATGTTGGTTCATTTAGTCGCTCAGATCCTCTGCATGTGAACACATCTCATTCCTCCACAGTGATTTGTAAATTTCCCACCACAGTCTTATCAGAAAGGTCTCTAAGGGTGAGAAAACTCAACTTCATCATGGTGACACAAGTTTTCCGAGTTCTCCTTTTTACTTCAAAACTTGAATTTTATCTTTCACAACAAAATTTATGATCCGATTTCCTAAAAGTTACAGTGTTGTTGACTTTGAGAAAAACATCTGCTAACACCCCAAGTCTGAATAACCATTTTTTTGGCCTATTATTCATTCTTTCAAGCAAAGATGGTGTTTACGGTAAGCCAAATAATAGCTCTGTTCCTAGCTGGAACCTGTTAATATTTCCTCATAACAGCAAAAGGGACATGGCAGATAAACTTCAGCTACGGATCTTAAGAATGTGAGATTATCTTGTATTACAGGGCTTGGCTGGCCCATTGCAATCACTGGGGTTCTTATAAATAGAACGAGGGGGCAGGGGACTTGAGGAAGTTATGCCTTTCGCTTTAGAGACGGAGTAAGTAGCCATGGGCCTAGGAAGTGTAGGCAGCCTCCTGAACATGGAAAAAAAAAAAAACAAAAACAATCAAACAAACAAAAAAACCAAAGGGATAAATTCCAAAAATCTTCAGAGGAACACAGTCCTGCTAAATTCTAGCCTAATGGGACTCAGGTGGGACTTCTGACCACTAGATGTTTAGAATGACTTGTGTTGCCATTATGTTTGCATTGGTTTGTTACAGGACCAATAAGAAGGGGATATGAGAGTTCTTGAAAACCGCTACTCCCATCATAAGCCAAGCCTAAAGTCCTTTTCCTGTAACAACATGGTACTGACGACAAGATACAGCACATGTGCCTTCCTTACCAATTTTTAGAAATGCAGATGAAAGATAAACAAACAAGATTAAACAAAATTAACTCTTTTTGCTAATTCAGACTCACAAAGGACATTCTTTGGGACCTTCCCCTCTCTCCCAGCAAGTGTGTCCATGCAGAACACTGTGACTGTTAATAAGTTTGATGTTAGTGCCTTGATTTGTGACCAGGCACAGAAGTTTCATTCTCTGTCGTTTTTGTTCCCCCAATACTAACATCAGTGCAGTCAGAAAGACAAATGATGCCTTGAGATCCACAAGGAACTAGTTATGATGTTCAGCACTGCTGGAAAGTGTTTTGAAGAGAGCCAGGCTACCGCAGACCACATCATAGAGTCTACAACATGATAGGGTAAGTCTGCATTTTACAAACATTGTTTCAAGAGATTCTCCCTCCCACGAAGGGGTAGAAAGATGCTAAATCATTCATTACAGGCTGAGTCAGTCTTCTGAAAATCTCTCCTCTCAGCTGTCTTTTGTATCAGAAGTCAGTGGGTGGGTGACATCGTGACAGTGGCTGATAGTGTCAGGGTTGGCTTTAGAGTGTTGTGTCTTAAGGGTGGGTACAGTATGTCTTTTTTTAAAAGATCAATTTGGGTCTCTGAATATTCCGCTCAAAGGCTCTGAATTTTATAGTGGAGCTCAAGAAGTTACAGGTAAAGATAATTGTTCTGCAAGAGAATTGCCAGGTCTCCTTTTAGCATGAGTTAAATATCACCTTGTATTGATTTGATAGGTCTGCCATAATAAAATACCATGGATGTGAAGTCTTAGCAATGGATATGTTATTTTCTACCAATTCTGGAGTCTGGGAGTCCAGCATCAATGTGTCAACAATTACAGGTTCTGGTGAGGCCTGCTTCACTGTGAACATAGGGTTAAGGCCTTATAGTCTCATCTAGCTTTTTTTTTTTTTTTTTTTTTTTTTTTAAACTTCTCTAAAAGTCCTGTATCCAAATCTAGTCACATTGAGCAAGGGTTTCAACACATGAACTCGGGAGGAGACACTGTGTTGAACCTGTGCCACACCCCAAACCATGTTGCTCTTTGTGAAAAATGGAACATAACTCAGGAGGCAATTTGTTAAAAAACGTAATATTTTTATTAATTCTTTGAGAATTTCATACATGAATATGATTCACCCCCTACTCTTTTCTACATCTGTATCTTGTTAGATGCTGTCAGATTGCCTCTTCAAACCTCAAAAGAATAAATTTCTATTGATTTTTTTTAAAGTTATTTACCCTCAACCAAAGTTATGGGGGCCACACATCTACTCTCAACTAAGATAGCAGCTTACTTATTTCCATCTTAAAAACTGAATGCATGGGGTGGGGGAGTTTAAATGCACCGGGAGCATGGTGGAGTGTCACCAGCAAATGGAAATCACATTCATTTCTTGGTAACGATTTCCTGCTATTTAGAAATGGAATATTCCCTTTCTTACTCTGGCCAAGATATTTGTCTGCTGATGAATTAATTTAAGATGCAAGGCACAAGATGGAACTAACAGAATCGACAAACATGAGAGAGAAAAAAAAAAAAAAAAGATCGTCTTTTGGAATTAAACTTGACATCCAGGGGACAGCACAAGTGTGCTTAGCACAGAGATTAGGACAGAGAGGGCCACGTAGAGAATATCGGGAACTGCTGGCAGCACACAGGGCTGTAAGAAGGGCAGTTAAAGGAAACTGGATCCCAGCAAATGCTTCTCTTCAGCCTGGGGATTCGCTCTTTTCTCATTATCATCAGCAGATGAGTGAGGTCTTCCTTGGCTCGCGATGGACCTGCACTCACACAACAATCAATTTTCCTGAAGCGGATTCCTGTGCTGCCAGAAGCAAGGACAGTTTCCAGATGACTGCTGCTCCCGGCTTGCCAAAGCCTCCTTCACCTCCTCTGATGACCATATGTCCTGGAGTTTATAGACCGTGCCCAATTCCGTTCATCTCAGTAGAATGGAAACTGTCACAAAATCTGGCACACGGGTCTTCATCGTATGCCTTCTCAATACATGTCATAGAAATGAATACATTCCCACACCAGAGAAAAGCTCTTCTCGTCAGGGCAGATTTCCCAACTTTTGGATCACAACTCTAAAAAGCCTAGTGAGAGACAGGAATATTTAATGGTGTTGATATCCTTAATGGTGCAGAACTGCTTATGCTGAACTGAACAAATGGCTACAGGCAAACCCTCTTTCAAAGGGACAGTGTTGGTTTGTGTAAGTGTTGTTCACACATGCCCGTACCATCTGATTTTTGTTAGAAGTTCCATATTGAATTTTTGACCTTCAAACTCTTGAGCTAATCAAATCATTTTTAATAAAGTATTCAGCTTGAGACATTTTGTTACAGCATAAAATGAATTAAGATATGATCCCACTTGATGCCCTTAAGACTATTGATAATTTTCCCGCTTTTGTTGAATCAAAAACTTAGAAAGTCTTTTCTGATAAGGGCTTTTTTTTTTTTTTTTTTTTTTTTTTTTTTTTGATTTGTGCATTTACTTGTTTGAAATGCCTTGTAAGTAGGACATTTTGAGATTATTTATCCGTTTAATGAGCCGTAGTTTTATCTCTTGGTTTGTGAGCTGAGTAAGGAGCTCATGGGACATGTTTTTTTTTTTTTGTGGATTTCTGCTTAGGTGACTCTTGCCTGTCCACGTGGCCCCAGTGGACTCTGCAGCACCACCTGCTCTGTATGGCCACATGCCGTATCTTTGACACAGGAGCACTCATGAGACTGTCCCTATTCCTTTCTGCCCCAATCATCTCCCTTACCCATGCAGCTTTGCTATAGATCAGAAAGCAGGTCCTCTTTCTTGTTTTCCATTCATCCATGGCTGAAAGACTCCTTACACTTAATCAGCAGAGGTAATATTCTCCTTCCAAATTTTTGCTCAAGGCATTGAGGGTTATGTCCCTCATCTTCCCACTCTGGACCACAAAAATCAGGAAGATCATTTTTTAAAATTCTATTTTCTGCCCTGCCAAAGCTTTTCTTAGATGGCCAGCTGGCCGGACACTGGGAAAACAGGAAGCAAGGTACAGCTGAGTGTCTGAGAAGTCAGGCGCCACCTTGCCGCTTGAGTGAGCTATCTGTTGGTCGCTTAAGATTCCACTGGGTAAGTTTTTGCAAGTGTCTTTCTTCCTCTTTTCTGGACTAAGAACAAGCTTGCAGTCTTGATGATGATCCTTACAAATAGAATCCATTCTGTGTTGACCCTGATGGAAAGCATCCCAAGACACCACTTTCTTGCCTTTTGTGTTCTTTAAAACCTGTCATTAGCATGTATTCATTGCACAAAAATGAGTTTAGTGATGAGAACTTCATAGACTTGCTTTGATTATATTCACCCTGTCCGCCCCCCCCCCCCCCGTTTTCCCCTCTCACCCACCTCACTTCAGCTGGCCCCTTTCCTGTTTCCCAAATAGATCCTTTCTACTTTCATGCCCTATTTGTTAAAGTCCAGAAAAAAAAGTGATATTCATTTTCTGGCTTCCTTTGTAGAATTCAAATTTTTGAGGGAAAAACTTAGAAACATGATTATAAAATATTATGGATTGAATTCTGTTCCCCAAAAGTATATGGCAAATCTCTAACTCTCAGTATTTCATACTCTGAACTTATTGTTGCACACAGAATTAGGTGAGGTCCTGTGGAAATAACATAGCCCCTAACCCGATGTGCCTGGAGTCCTCATGGCAGAGGCCACATGAAGACTGAGGCTTGCAATGATGTAGCTGTCCACCAAGAATCAGACCGTTAGCAAATCACAGAAGGTGGGCAGCGAGTGAGCAAGGGTTCCCTACAGCCTGGCCCGCCTGATACTTTGATTTTGGAATTCTAGCCTCCAGATAAATTCCTGCACTAGAAAATACCTATTTTCTGGTACATTTTCATGGAAGCCTCAGAAAACTAAAATGTAACTCATAGCTGTATACATTATGCATTACCAGTTTTTCTATCGATGAATATTCATTGTACATAGTGCTGGGTTTCATAACTCATTTGAACACATTTCTTCCTATACTCCTATTCCCTCCCCTTTTCATTTTTACCCATTCCAATAGTCTCCTACATTCCCTTCATCAGATCCCCTTCTGGTTTTATGTCACATTTACATATGCAATCTTATGTATTTAGATATATTTAGAGATATATGATCCACAAATGAGTGTAAATATGTGATATTCATCTTTCTGAATCTGACTTGATTACTTAGTATCTCCAAGACCCCAGAAACCTCTCTCAGGCTGATTCTCAGTCAATGCTATATCTCTGACCCTGTAGGTAACTGCTTCTGTGTTGTTCTCTATTATTACAGTTTCTTCTTGAGTTTTATGTAAATAGAATCATAATTACATTCCCCTTAGCTTGAGCTTTCTCCTGCTTAGCATAAAATGCCTGTGAAATTCAGTCATGGTGTAGTACGTACCTGCCACTCATTGCCTTCAGAGGTAATGGCAGAGTCCTTTGTACAACTTGAAATAAAAATTAGTTCTCCTTTGGGCTTACTATGTAAATTGTTCTTATGAATTGACTTGATTTTGCTTTATGATTTTTGTGAAGGAGAAATAACCAGAGATGCCGGCGTAAGGGATTACAATGAGTCTGATTTTAAAAATGAACTAACTGACTCGGTTACTCGGTAGAACTAACGAGGCACTGAAAACCAGAGGAGAGAACCCGCTGCTGCGGAGGCCTCCGTAGAGCTTTCGCTGGTATCCAGACATTTCTAGGAATAACACAGTAACACTGGATTATAAAACCACAGTATAGTCCCTGTCATCCCCAAACCAGACTTCTAGAAATTAATAGAAAGGAAAAAACTAGAGAAATGTATTTTTAGCTTCAAGGGTGTCCTAGTTTGTATCGTTTATGATGACCTGGGGAGGGAGCAAGGGATGTGAGAAAGAAGGATGAAGCAGAGAGGTTTGACTAAATGCATTAGAGAGGTGGTCTTCAACCTTCCTAATGCTGTGACCCCTTAATACAGCTCCTCATGCTGTGGTCACCCGCAACCATAACATTATGTCATTGTTACCTCATAACTGTAATTCTGCTACTGCTCTGAATCATAATGTAAATATCTGATACACAGGCTATCTGAGAAGCGACCCCCAAAGGAGTCATGACCCAGAGGCTGAAAACCACTGCCTTAAGGCACACTCATTAAAGAAGACTAACATATTGTTCTCTTCTGACTTCAACTTTAGCTTATTTTCATTTTAGATCAATGATGAAATATTTTGTGAAGCTTAAAAATTACCTGTGTTAGAAAATTATTTAATGGTGTGACAATGCTGTCTGCATATTATTTACTGGTGAACTTGTTTTAAAACAATAAACAGGATAAATTTATTTTTTTATGATAAAACTATGCTAATATACAGTAAAGGCAGGTGATTAAGTGACAACATGTTAATTAACAATGGTTAGCACTCAATGATAGGATTATGGATGATGTAAATTTTGTGTTTTGTGTTTTCCAATTTTTTTTTTTTTTGAGACAGGGTCTTATTATGTAGTCCTGGCTGGCCTGGAACTCGTAGTGTAGAGCAGGTTGGCCTTGAATACACAGAGACCACTTCTCTCAGTCTTGTAAGTGCTGAGATTAAGGGCATGGACCATCGCACCTGGTTTAGGCTTCCCAGTTGTTTGGTATTGTTTTTGAAATAGGAAGTTGGGTAAGATGGTTCATTCTTATAATTCTAGTATTCAGGATGCAGAGACAGGAGGATTGCGAGTTCAGGGCTGGTGTGGGCTGTGTAATGAGTTCCAGGCCTGTCTGAGACACACAGTAAGGCACTATTAAAAAAAGTAGAGGATTGCCGGTTGTAAAGATCATGTTAGCTTTGTAACATGTGATGTGGCTGAAAGTGTGAGAGTGGATGATTAACACAGTCCATTGTGGCATTCATCTGAGATAACCTTAAATTCAGACAATTCTGTAGCACATTATATAAGCAAAACTCACCTCTCCTTGTTCATTTTATTGTTTGAGAATTTCATACATGAATATGATGTGGTTTGACCAAATCACCCCCTACTCCATCCTCTCAACTTCTCCCCTATCCTCTCCCACCATTTCCCCCTCCAACTTCATGTGTGCTCTCTTTCTTGAAAGACTTAATTCTGCTTTTTATTTACGTGTATGTCTGTGCCTGTGTGAGTGTATGCTTTGTGTGTGTGGGTGCCTGCAGGGGCTAGAAGATAGTATTAGATCTCCTAAACTGGAGTTGCAGATGGCTGCAGGCCACCTTTTAACTGCTGAGCCATCTCTCCAGCTCCTTGTGATCTTTTAAAAACCCACTGAGTCCATTTAGTGTTGCCGGTGAATGAATGGGCGTAAGGCCATCAGCTGGAACTTGGGCAGTCTATTAGAAGACTTATCCAAAGAAAGCTGATATTCTTCCCCTCCCACCAGTCATTAACTCTGGTAGCTCCTCAGCTAGGGATGAAGCTCCAGGAGCTCCTTACCCAACCCATCTGTGTTGGGAATCATGGTTGAGTTCATCTTGTACAGGTCCTATGTGTGTGGTCACTGCCGCTGTGAGTTCATGCCTGCGATGTCTCTGTGATGAGTGGAAAGCTCTGTTTTGAAGCAGTCTTCTACTATTACTCTTAGAAGTCTTCCTGCCCTTCTCTTCTGTGATGATCCCTGTGATGATCCTGTGATTCCTCATGGGGAAGGGACATGCTATAGATGTTCTATTTAGGGCTGTAATGCCATCACTTAGCCTCTGCACTTTGATCAGTTGTGAATCTGTATTAATCACCACTTGCTGCAGAAAGAAGCTTCTCCGATTAAGGTTCATAGCTGCACTAATCTATGGTTACATAGGTAAGTACTTAGGTATAGTTTAATACTGTGTCCATTTACCTGAATAACAGTAGAAAGCTTTCCCCTGGGGTCTATGACCTGCCTGGCCACAGGTTCTTGGCTCAGTTAACAGGACAAGGCATGAGTTCCATCATTTGGCGTGGTAGCAATTGGTTTCTCCCCATACATGTGTGCCACTATTGTGCCAATGGGCATATCTTGCTCGGTAGATAACTTTTGTAACTTGCATGGTTCACAGCTGGGTGGAGATAGTTGATGACTTTTTCTCTCCAGTCACTACTCCCAACACTGTAAAAGCTAGTTGGCAGGGATGAAGCTTTTACTTTCCTTTTCCTTGATTACATTTTCTCTGGAAGAAATCCTTTTTAATCATAAGAAACATAATGTAAAGCTATACATTACTATCTACAAGAGATTGGCTCCAGGATATAAGTGTTCCAGAATCCACTACATGCAAATCCCTTATATGTGGTATTATAGTATTTATTTATGGTATTGGAATATTTACATATAGCCTGCACACATTCTTCCTTACTTTAAATCATCTCTAGATTATTTATAATACCTGATATAATCCAAGTGCCATACAAACATACTGTATTTCTTAGGGAATACAAAAATAGAATAAAAAAAGTTGTACATGTTCAGTACATAAACAACCTCATAGATAAATAATTATAATTATAATTATAGATAATAAATTATATATATATATATTGTATGTGTATGTGTATACAGGTTCTTGTATGTGTGTTTGTGTGTGAGTGTGTATGTGTGCATAAGGAGAGGCCAGAGGCTGATGCCATGTTTCTTCCTCATCACTTTCTACCTTATATATTGAGGCGTGGTCTCTCACTTGAACCCAGAGCTTGATGATTTCCCTTGTCTAGCTAGCCAGCTTCTAGCTGCCCATCTCTGGGATTCTCCATATCTACCTCCATAATACCAGGGTTACAGGTAGATCTCCATGCCTGCCTGATATTTATGTGGATGCTAGGGATCTGAACTCCAGGCTTCACATCCTGTGCCAAGGGCTTTACCGCTGAATCAGCTCCCTATCCCTTACTAACTATTCTTTTGATTGGTAGACATCCACCCACAGATGTTCAACTGAAAAAAGGAGAAATGACTGTATATTCAAATCTACAAAGATATACATTTTAGTCTAATGTGAGTGGTTCTGCATCCATTCGCTAGTTCTGCAACAAAATGTGGGAAACCCTCTAAAGCCACAGAAAGTTCAGGTACACATTTTGAACCTCATGAACAAAAAATATTTATTTTAATATGATATAAAGAATGAGGGAGAAAGATCAACCTGTATGGTCCACATGTTGCTCTTTTTTTTTTTTCTGGAAAGAAATGACTGTTTTCATTCTGGAATGGGGGAATGAATATGCATAGGTTTATTGAAGGCAGAGAGGACTGAATCACTGAATCAATTGAGAGATTGGAAGGGGTGCAATGTTCTGAATACTTCTCTCCCCTAATACACACACACACACACACACACACACACACACACACACACACACACACACACACACGCACACGCCAGATATCTGATGAAATAGTATCAAAAGGTGGGTTCTTTAGGAGGTAACAAGGTCATGAGGACGAAGCCCTCATGAATGGGATTAGTATCATTATAAAAGGCCAGAGAAGGCAGATATGGAACCTATGCACTTAAGAGGCTTAGGAAGGAGGATTACAAATTTGAGGTCAAACTGGACTCTGTAATGATATGCTGTCTCAAAAACACATAAGCAACAAAGACAACAACCATAAATAATAGTAATACTGGAACTAGAGAGACCTAAGAGAGCTTTTTACCCTTCTCACCATTTGAAAAGTCTCATCTATGGAACACTATCCCTTGCCAGATCCCCGATTGCTGATGCCTTGCTCCTGGACTTTCCAGATCCCCAAACCACAAACATTCAATTTCTGTTTCCTTAGTCTGAGGTGTTTTGTTATAGCAGCCCAAATAAACCAAGATACCATTGTTTTCTGGGCATTTTAATTTTAGATGTTTCAAAGATGATGCCAAATCATAATCTCGGGTTTGGACTGAATGCAAAGAACTTAGACCAGTGTGTCACTGTGGATGGATACCCCAGGGTCTGTGTCTGGAGACTTGGGTGTGAGGAAGGAGTCTTTGTCTCTGGTGTTTCTTGGTTTTGTGTTTTATATTTTGTATACGTCTTTCTTCTCTTGAAGATGAAAGCAGATGACTAGTCTGTGGAACTTTATTTTAACATCTGGCATTCACTACCGTCCTGGGTAATTTATTGGTTTTATTTTCATCTGTTCTCAAGTTTAGTGTGTTTCTACTTAAGGTCAATAATTTATGGCATTTTGCAACAGAATAAAAATATTCTTTCCTTAATCTTTTGCTTGGGTCTGTAATATTGACCTCTTAGGCTTTCTCTATTTCCCAGACCCCTCAACACACACACACACACACACACACACACACACACACACACACACACTCCTACCTTTAAAGCCAATCTTATGGCAATATTAATGGTGTGGACTAGCTACAATCTTGTCTAGAAACTCAAATTATGAATCCTCTTCTCAGTTTCTTCATCAGCAACTATAGTTCTTCAGGTCAAGATTAAGAGAATGGCAAAAATCTCTCCTGTGCCTTCTCAGGTTTTTCTTTTTTTGTTGTTGCTGTTTGTTTCCAGTGAACCTACTTACCCCATCTTCGTTCATGTGTTGGATCTCGCCCATTTTCTTACCAAACAGGGACTGGTCTAGGAAACAAGGGCCCAGCACTGTAGTGTGACCGAATAGAGGAACACTGACAGGTATGTGATTACATACTTCTTCATTTCCTATAGAATTTCCAGGAACTGAGACATAGCGGGCAGCTTCCCTGTGTGTGAGTTCAGGAATGGTGGCCTTGAGACTCCATGACTGCTGGACTCCCTTCTCTTGCCGTCAGGCTCATTGCCCAAGCAGATGGACACTAGCCGCTCAGGGACTCAGTGTTAGGGGCCCTTACTCTGCCACTCTGGATTTTCTAGTTGTTGTTACAGAGCCTTCTCTGTGGGACTTAATTATTTAGAATTCAGACAAGAGACTTGGCTTGGCCTGTTGTAGTTTTTTTTTTTTTTCCCTGTGGGTTGCACTTTTATGCTTTTACCATTGATGTCTGCTTTTGTAATCTTATCTCTACTTTTTCCAGTTGATTTTCCAGGGAGAGTGATCAAGTTTGTGGTCATATTCATGATGTGGGGCTGCCAGATTTAGCAAATAAAAATACAGTACACTCAGTTAAATTAGAAATCCAGATAAACAGCAAAAGAAGCTTTAGTATAAGTATATCCCATACAATGTTGGAGACATATTTATCCTGTGTGGTTATTGCTGCTTATCTATCTTCAGGTTTAGCTGAGTGTTTTATCTGACAACACTACATCCATGCAGGCTTCTGCCCTCAGAGCCTCTGTCTATTGAATTTACATTGTCTTAGAAACTCAGCGGAGCAAGGATTAAGGCACTCAACCATAACTCCTCAGGACTACAAGTTGTTTGTGTGGAAAGGCTAACCTTCGGATGGGTTTACTGTGGGATGGGTTAGTCTCCTCACCCCTGAGCTTCCAGTTTGTATGGATTTGCCCATTCCTCCAGCCCTCTCTCCCTCTTGCCCTGGCTCGACCACAGCATCCCGAACTTCCCCACAGGGAACTTTCTCATTGTCCCTGCTCTGTGACAGGAGGCCTATGCTGGCCTAGGACATTGCTGTTGTCTCAGTATCTAGCACTGTTCATCAATGAAGGAGTGAATACATTTAGAAGCCCAAGGGCCACGTGAATAGGTGAATTTTAAGACTTCGATAATATTTTCCATCAGAGAAAATGCAGAAAAACAAAAAAACAAAACAAAACAAAAACTTGATTCTGGCAGACCCTGCCAGAATGGAAAAGAATGAGAAGAGGGGATTCTTTTTATAAAGCACAATTGCTTTGCTGGTGTGCTGTTCACCCTAGACTCTACGGACTTCCAGATAAGGGATCTTCAAGAGAAATAGTCTCCCAGAAATAGCCACCCTGCTCTGGGGATGTGGACTGTGTGTTATTTCCACGTTATTATAGAGACTGCCCGTAACCTCTAGCTTTGGGTCCAGAGCAGGTCTAGAGATGGTAATGGGATAGAATATAAGCCCACAGCTTGTATTCTGCAGAAAGCACCATTTTCTCTGTGCTCTGGAGCTACAGAGGTAAACACAGGCCCAGGCCCTGGACCTCCGGAGGCTCAGAAAATTCTCTGAGTATATGTAAGGGGCCTGGTGTTCTGGCAGAGTGGGTTGGGAAGGAGACCAGCAAATTCTGCCTGTGATACATAGTAGCCCTGTTTTTACCCTCTGGTTGGTGTGTCCAGGCAGACCTTGGCTAGATCTATGTTTGCCAGCCTCTCTGTCTAGAACACTCATAAATAAAGATGACGGCTAATTCTTCCTCCTGCACTCTGTGGGATAGTTTATGGTTTCTGTAATTAAATCACAGGCTCTGAAGGAGGGGAATGTTTTATGAGGCAGAGGAAAATCTGGAAAAATGGCCTTGTCCTCACTTGGATGGAGCAGGGTTATGACAATGTGTCGAGTCAGGGTATTATTCACTAATATTTTTTAGGAGAAATTATATACTTGTTTCTTTTAATAGAATAAAAAGCTTCTCAGCTAACTATCTATACTTTTTATAGTTATAATAACTGGAGGCTGCACGAGATTAGCAAGCTAAGACACTGACTTTGGTTTTTGGAAAAAGGGAATGAGTTAGGGAAAAGGTTATGATGAACACACCCTGGTGTTCGTGGGGTACTATCTTTTCTTATTGACTTCATCAGCATTCATCTTCCCACCAAAGCAGTAAATGGAGAAAAATCACATTGTTCACCATAAAAAGTTTCATTGTGTTGTTTTGGGCTGAAGTTGAAAGGTAAATAATCATAATAGGTGAGTAGAATTAGGGATAAGACATAGTGAGAAATTAGTGTCTTAATTTCATTCCCAATCCATTTGGAAATAGCAGTTTCCATAGGGCTGTGCCATATGAGAAGGGGGATGGCCCTGTGACCAGCCCTTCCCTCCAGGTTGTCTCAGTCTATGCCACATTTTATAGGGCCTAGGGGACTTGACTCCCCAGACAATTAAACTAGAGTCTTGGTAAAGGAGGGTGGGAAGGGGATTCCAGACCTCAGCTTTGAAGCGAAAGTCTCCAAGTGAATAAAGTGTTTTGCAATTTGTGAGCTACTATTTTGGAATGTGCAAAACTATTTGCAGACCTGGAATGTTGGCAATAGAACTGAAAAACAACCCCCACCCTCCCCCCAAAAAACAAATCCAAAATGAAAACCCCCCAAAACAAAACAAAACCAATAATAACAAGAACAACCCGGTGGGTCTTTGAAGGATGGCTTGCTGGAAGGCTTGGGAGATGTAGTGAGGTAGCTTTGGTAAGAAGCCCCTTGTCCAATCATCTCACACCAGCCCCTCCCATGTGTACCTCTGATTCCCAGATGCAGCAACAGGGCTTTGTGCATCCCACACATCTACATACAAAAAGGCCAGCACTCTGCCTTGGTTTCCCCCTCTATCCTAGGAAAGTTTTCCAATGCTTGATAACTTACTGAATGATGGTTCCTCTGGCTCCCAAACGCAGACAGTGTGAGTTTGTGCATACCTGTGTCAGTGCATGAGAACGGACAAAAGAGTCTTTGGAGACTTGATTTCTGCAAACTGATTGTGACCTGGTGTAAAATAGGAATGAATTCACTTTGCATAAGCATGCTCCTGATGGGGGGAATGTCTTTCTGTACGCTGCAAATATGTGTTCTCTGATTGGTTGATAAATAAAGCCATTTTGGTCTATGCAAGGCAGCTTAGAGGCAGGTGGGAAACTCAAAGGGAGAGGCAGGAAGAAGGTGGGAGAGATGCCAGCCCAGGTCCAGGCAGCAGCATGTAATGGCACACAGGTAAAGCCGTGGAACATGTGGCAACATATAAATGAACAGAAATGGGCTGAGTTTAAATGTAAGAGCTAGTCAGTGGAAAGCCTAAGCTAATGGGCAAACAGTTTTAATTAATATAAACCTCTGTGTGTTTACTTGGGGGATGAGAGTAGGAGAGATTTGTCCTGACCGCCAGTTGGCTGGGACACAGGAAATCTTCCAGCTACGTGCCCCACCCCCACCAGGAGGTGGGAACAGATGGGGTCCTATGCCTTTCTTTGGTATCATTGGTTGTGACAGATGAGAAGCAGGCAGTAGGAAGAAAAGAACTATGGAGTTCTTTCTGTGGAAAGTGTGGACTTTGGTGTGGGATCCTTCCTTAGCTAGTCTTGGTGGCAAATGGAAGAGTGTCCCCACTTACCTCCACTGGAACTTAGTGTCCATTCTTTGCAGGATTCCAGGATAACTCAGAGGAAGCAGTGATTTGTTGGCCTGGAGAATCTTAAGAGGTTGTATTAAACACAAGAGGCAGGGAATGTACCGGCTCAAGAATGACTCGGGGAGGGAGGGAAACTTCCATGAAGACTTTTGTGTTTTGGTAACGTGTAATGTGTTTTCTATGGTAGTCTCCTAATCGCACACCCTTAGTCATAGTTCAACTCATGTTCTACTAGCAGGAGAAGCCAGAAAAGGATGCCCTTGCTGTGCGTCTTATCCTAAGGACATCTCCTACATCTAGCCCTCCACTGCAGCAGGGCAAGCCATGCCCTGGAAGACCTTGGTCATTTATATTTTATGAGGAGTTAGGTCATAGGCTTCATCTTGAGTCCTAAAAATAAAGAGACAAGAAAGTATGTAAATGATAACATTTATCTAAAGCCACTGGTTGGAATGAGAGAAGAAAAAGAAAGGTAATTCCCAAGTTATCTATTCAAGGCCATTTGACTCTGAGAAAGTATTTCATATAAAAGATGGTTTAGACTTTTTCTTTTTTTCTTTCTCTCTCTCTCTCTCTCTCTCTCTCTCTCTCTCTCTCTCTCTCTCTCTCTCTCTCTCTCTTTTGAGACAGGGTTTCTTTGTGTAGCTTTGGAGCCTATCCTGGAACTCGCTCTGTAGATCAGGCTGGCCTAGAACTCACAGAGATCCGCCTGCCTCTGCCTCTGGAGTGCTGGAATTAAAGGTGTGCGCCACCACCGCCCAGCTAGACTTTTTCTTAAGGCTGTCTTCGTTTATTATTAGATATCTCTCTAACCCAAAGGCGCATCACAGCTACTGCAACATTTGTGCAGTGGGATCTTCCCGAGGTTCCCTTTTATTTCATAAATACAATGACATCAAAGTGAAGTTTCAGCCTTGAGCAGTGGCTTAGGGGAATGAGATGGGACCTTGTTTATTCTGTTGTGATTGATGACTGTGAGATGCGGGGAGTTAGCCTGCAGCAGCAAGATGGCTGTCACTTGGTTATCCGTATTAGTACTTGTTGCAGGTGCTACTTCTAGCCTGTGAAGTCCATTTTCTTGGTTTACTTAGTGCTCTACAGGAAGCACATAGTTGGGGGAGAAGAGTTGACCATGAACATCAAGACGAACAGTTAAGAGCGTAGTGTTGAGATCAACTGGGGAAACTGAGGTGGCAGGGAAATGCTGTTCTGCAGTTGCAGAATGGAGATGGAGTACTTGACCTCTCAGGTCTGGGAGCAGCAGTAGGTGAACAGGCACTTTGGAAATAACAGAAGTGAGAGCTTGCCCTAGGAAGCTGAAAAGTAGGCTCAAGGGGGACTCAGAGTCAGGGTAGCCAACCCCAGGAGCACACAGGTTCAGCCGAGTCACAGATGTACAGCCATTGTGTTGAGTCAAGGGACATAACACCTTGTCCCTCATCATGCCTGATTCTTCCAACTGGGTTGTTATCTTGAGAATTGTGATTATGTTTTATCTTTATATTTCTTTAGCACTGCTCACACTTAATTCTTGCTTCCTAGATGGGAACATAACTCCTACAAGCTTTGTCACCTGCCTCCTTATTCTTTTTAGGACTAAAACAAACACAGACTTGATGGCGCTTTGGCTGTACAATGGAATACGGATTTTAGGTCTTCCCATTGGTCCATAGCTTTGTAAGCATACATTACTTTCCACACACAGGGCTGTAGGCTTGGTGGAGTCAGGAGGAGGAGGAAGAAGGTGAGCTTTGAGATGATCAGAATTCTCTGTGTAAGGGCTGTCAGCCAGAAGCATTTGTATACCTTTCAAAGCAATTGTAGAGTAGAGAATAGGAAATTGTATGTAAGGGCTGCAGATATGGTCTAGAGGTTAGGGGCATGTACTACTCACTCAGAGGACCTGAGTTCAGTTCCTAGTACCTACTTTAGGTGGCTCGCAAAACCCCATAACTCTAGTTCCTGGGAATCTGATTCCCTCTTCTGGTTTCCCAAGGCATGTACACTCAAGTGCACAGGCCCAACCCCAAGCCCCTTGACATAAACATACAGTAAAAATAAAATTCATCTTTAAAAAAATGATGTGACTATAAGTTTATCAGAGCAGAGACTCCTGATGTCCTTCAACATTTATCATCAATGTAACAATCAGCATTTAATATTTTAGTCTTTTACTTGGGAAAAATATAAATTGTAAACTTTTTTCATAAAAAGCTTATAAAGCATATAAAGCTTATCTTTTTTGTGAAAAGGATAAATTTAATATTGTAATAAAGAAATAATACAAATAGTCTTTTCAGAATAATTATCGAAATTGTGGTTGTAAATTATACCAGCTTTATGTTTAATATTAGCCCCATACAACAGAGACTCATAGCACAGTTAGTTAATTATGGTTGATAACAATTAATTATATAATTCAAGATATTAATCAGAGCATTTTGAATATCCTCAACATAAAAATAGGTATGTTTGAGGCCATGCATATGCCAGTTACTCTCATTATACACATCCATGTAGGTATTGGAATTAATATTGTGATCCATAGATATATACAATTGCTCTGTGTCAATTAAATTACATTTAAACTTTAAAAAAAAGATTTATTTCTTTATTATGTACACAGTGTTCTGTCTACATGCTAGAAGAGGGCACCAGATCTCATTACAGATGGTTGTGAGCCACCATGTGGTTGCTGGGAATTGAACTCAGGACCTCTGGAAGGGCAGCCAGGGCTCTTAACCTCTGAGCCATCTCTTCAGCCCACATTTAAACTTTCAATTTTAATTTTTAGTATGTTGAGATCCAAGGTGCTTAGCCCCAATTATTTATTTTTAAAGATTTATTTATTGTTATTTTATGTGTATGAGTGTTTTGCCTGCTTGTATGCAAGTTATCACAAACATGCAGTGTTCCACAGGGCTCAGAAGAGGGCTTTGGATTCCCTGGAACTGGAGTTTCAGGCAGTTGTAAGCCACCATGTGTGCTGTAGGAATGAAACCTGGGTCCTCTGCAAGAGCAGCAGGTGCTCTTAATGGCTGAGCATCTCTCGGTTCCTAATATATATTACATGAAAAAAATGAATTTGATAAAAAGAGCAGAGGAGAAGCAAGGCTACTAAAGCTGGTGCAAACCAGCTCCCGGAGCTGTGAGCTGGCCTCAGCACTCCAGTAATCCCTGTTCTAGGAAAGAGCATCCTCCTCTTTAGAGGCAGACAACGATTCGCACGTAGTACCACCTTCTCTCTCCCCTCTCACATCTTGAGTCAATGACACCTGCTCAGACTTGTGAACTTGGAGGAAACTTCAGTTTGCAGGACTTAAATACAGTGTGGTAGTACCAAAATGTATTGATGGCTTTTTTTTTTTTAAAAGTAAATGGACACCAAAATCTAACAAAACCCCAAATAAGAGTAGATTTCATTGAAAACACCAGGCTTTTGGTTCAAAAGCTTTTGTAACACAAACCAAAGTCCCTGTGTGGTACCAATTTACAATGATTGCCATCTCTTCTATCATGAATGAAGAATTTCAAGTGTCATGGGGCTCCTTGGAAAAATACCAAGCCAGGTGAGATGGCTCAGTGAGTAGAGGTGTGTGCCACCAGACTGATGACCTGAGTTTGACCCCCAGAACCCCCATGGTGGAAGGAGAGCACCAACCCCCAAATGACCTCTGCTGCTTCCTGCATATGTGTGCAAACAAGCATGTGTGGCACCACGTTAAGCGATACATGCAATAAAAACTCTTTAAAAATATTACAAGAGCATTGCATAAAGCTCACTGCCTTTAAGCACGCTGCTCAACGGCCTCACAAACATGCACATTGTTGTGGACGAGGCTACCTTTGAGCATTTCTCCTTTACTTGGTCTTATTTTCCCCTCGAAATACAGATTCACTCAAAGTCCCTGCATATGTAGCTTAGCGAAGTGACTATTCTTGCAGGGAGAACTCCGATATCAACAAGATAATTTGGAATGAGTTCATTCACATTTACTATTTGTTAGATAGGTGATGTGAAGTCAGCCTAAGCAGATATTGGACGAAAGGAGATTCTGAATCCCAGAGATCTGTTTTAAGCAACGTCAGTGGAAAATTCTTCCTCTTAGAGGGCCTTGATGCTAGTACACTTTTTAATCCACTTGGCCCATCTGGGACATACTTGTTGAATTCTTTTACTAAATCTGGACAGACATTGCTATATACGCCTCCTGCTCTGGAGGCGTTCCCACCCCTCAGCTCTGGGCAGCTGCTGAGAGAAGTATGTGCTGGCTCATCATGAAGAGTGCGCTCACTGACTGAAGCATGCATCCTTCAGTGGGAGCTGGGGATGGAGTGCCACCTCCTTTACTCTGTTCTCACCCCAGCCAATGGTTGTTGTCCTGTTTGCTTTGGTGCTCTGGAAGCTGTGACTGCAAGCCCAGCCAGCAGGGGCTGTGTCAAAGCCTGGGATGTGGATGGATTCATTTTCTTAGGAGGATATTCTGTTCTCTTGTTCACTTAGAGGAGGCTGTCAAGAGCAAGCACTGACCTTGAGGTTCTGGTTTAATTATAGATCACTTCCTTTGTGACCCTTTCCACTGATAGTCTTCATCCGAACCATAGAGCATTTTTATGAAGCTGTTTCTAGTACTTAATCCTGAGGAAGTCTAAGTCATTGTCCTTTCATCTCTCCAATTGAGCTTGGTTGCCCACTTTTGCTGACTCCTTGGCATAAAGTGACAAAAGGAATCCACACGAAGAAGCAACATGGAATTGTTGCTGTATTTGCAGCGTGTTTTGGCTATGTACAATAAGAACTACAATCCTCCACACTTGCTGCGCCGACATCTCTCTTTCCTGCTCTTGCGGTTGCCATGTGTTTCGTGTTGGTTTGGCTCTGAAGTTGATACCAGGAGATGGGGGTTATCTAATATCTATGGCCATGGTTCTCTCTCAAACAACCTTATTCTTACCCTGCTTTCCCATGGGAAGCTAAGATGGCCCATTGCCGTTTCAGCCCGTCAGAGACAGCCTATGCCCACACCCAGAGGACTCTTCAACAGATATTAATGGGAGGTTGTAAGGGCAGCAGAATAATACTTAGTAAAGTTATTCTTTGTTTTCCCTATTGATTATTTTAAATGACATAAAAGCCAAGTCTCATCTAGACATGGTGTTACTCTTAATTTTGGCATGAATCTAATAGAGAAATATTAAAAAGAAAGGATGGAAACAGTCAAATAAAAATAGTACTGAGATGGCGGGCGGTGGTGGCGCATGCCTTTAATCCCAGCACTTGGGAGGCAGAGGCAGGCGGATCTCTGTGAGTTCGAGGCCAGCCTGGGCTACCAAGTGAGTTCCAGGAAAGGCTCAAAACTACATAGAGAAACCCTGTCTCGAAAAACCAAAAAAAAAAAAAAAAAAAAAAAAAAGTCACTAAGGAATAAAAAGGGGATGGTGCTAGGGAGATTTTGTTACCTCAGGTGTAAATGTTTAGGCTGCACATAAAGGTAGAAGGTGATGTGTCCAGAGGAAGGCTGAAGTGAGTGCCAGGTACATGTGAGGGCAAGTTGGAGTATAGTGGTTACTGCTCCAAGTACTTTGAAAGGCTGGTGATCTGGACAGTGCTGTCACATCTGGATGCATATCTGAATGGGCCATGTTGTCAGGAAAGGGCACAGCTCTCTGGGTCCCACCTGAAACCTAGTGGATCAGAAGCTCCATGGGTGTCATTTGTTTTCAGAAAACTTTCAAAGAGATGGGTGGAGGAAAAGATATTTGAGCTATAGGAATCATTATGTAATGTTCCAGAAACTAATTTCTATTGCTGAATAATAGGGAGGTGGCCTGAAGAATGAATAGTCCCACCCACCAAAAGGACCCATTTTCTCCTGGGCAGTACAAATGTCGTGAACTGAATAAGAGAGCTCTGCTTTGCCTGGGATGGTTAAGAACACGCAGAGCAAAGAGGTAGCAAAAGAAGGAGGCTTTGAGGATGCTGACTAGCTTAGATGGGGTTGGTGATGCTCTGCCATAGACCTGCTGTTAGATGGAGGTTCTGGTTGGAGGAAGACAAGACGACAGCGCCACAAAGTAAAGAGCAAAACAGGATGAGACCCAAACAGGTTCAGGGACCAGTGTAAGTGGTTTATGGTGTGGCTGGAGATGCTGCCTTCTTGTCTGAACCCTTAGGAAGGGGGAATTGTAGAACTCTATCCTCTGAGAGCATTAGCATCTTTCTCAGAACAGCTCTGACTCCTTGCAAGCGACCCTCAAGATTAAGTTTGTTGATGTCCCAGTTTAGAAGAAGGGTTGGGGCTGGTCATTAGACCCTCACCTTAGAGTCCAGTTGTTCTCATCAATACCTTCCTCCCAGCTGCATTTGGTTTCATGGTCTTGAGTGGTAAAGTGTAGAAGGTTATCAGAAGTCAGGGCTCTAGTCATGCAGCTATGGGGAAGTCATCATCCATGCTGGGGTGAGACTTCCGTGGTGTGGCTATTCTCTTGCTGCTGTAAAGAATCCCTTACCCATGCTCTGTAAGGAAGCCTGATAAACTCATTTATCATTATCATTTATCCATTGGTCAAGGCAGAGTTTGACGGAGTCATCCTTTGGTTGATTGCTGGTTCTTATCTAAGGTGAGTAGGCATTTGTTTTTATCTCCCAGGAGAAATTCACTCATCAGAAGCAAAATGTTCTCACAGGATAATGTGTTCATATTGAGTTGTACATGCATACAGGGTATTTGTTTATTAATCTGAATGTTAGTGCGTCCCTAGATGTATCCTGATTATTTTGGAGTTATAGTACACTAAGAGTTTCATAAAGTCAGAGACAGTTTCTGGTGTTGGCTGCTGGATCCTAATATCTAAAATTAGACGCCATAGATCAGTGTTTCTCAACCTGTGGGTTGTGACACCTTTGGGGGTTTGAATGACTCTTTCACAGGGGTTGCCCTAAGTACACCCGCATTATCATATATTTACATTATGATTCATAACAGAGGAAAAATTTCAGTTATGAAGGAGCAACAAAAATTTTATGGTTGGGGATCATCACAAGAAGAGGAACTCTATTAAAGGGTCATAGCATTAGCAAGGTTGAGAACCACTGCTCTAGATCCTCAAACATTGAACAAAACAAAGATGAAATTAAAAACACTGAGAGCACCTGCATGTAGCTAAACTCCATCTGAACAAGTGTGACCACCGGCCATTACCATCTTAATAGGAATTATTATATGTTTCTTGATGTTTGAGTTTACACTTAATTGTTTATCTTGTTACTTACTCTCCTTTCTGGGGGGATAAATGATATCTTTTTTCTCTTCTTTATAAAGAAAATCAATTTTCAGATGCTTCCTTGATAATAAGTGCAAATAATATGAAATTCTTTAATGGCAGTTGTACTTCCAAGGGCATTTCATTTTTTAAAATCAAAGAGATTAGATCTTATTATAGATTTTGAATCATTGTTTTCTTTTTTTTTCTCCTTTTATTTTATTTTACAATACCATTCAGTTCTACATATCAGCCACGGATTCCCTTGTTTTCGCCCCTCCTGCCCCCCTCCCCTTCCCCTCAGCCCACCCCCCATTCCCACCTCCTCCAGGGCAAAGCCTTCCCTGGGGACTGAGATCGACCTGGTAGACTCAGTCCAGGCAGGTCCAGTCCCCTCCTCCCAGGTTGAGCCAAACGTCCCTGCATAAGTCCCAGGTTTCAAACAGTCAACTCATGCAATGAGCACAGGACCTGGTACCACTGCCTAGATACCTCCCAAACAGATCAAGCCAATCAACTGTCTCACCCATTCAGAGGGCCTGATCCAGTTGGGGGCCCCTCAGCCTTTGGTTCATAGTTGATATGTTTCCATTCATTTGGCTATTTGTCCCTGTGCTTTATCCAACCTTGGTTTCAACAATTCTCGCTCATATAAACCCTCTTCTTTTTCACTAATTAGACTCCCGGCGCTCCACCCGGGGCCTAGCCGTGGATGTCTGCATCCAGATTCCTCAGTCCTTGGATGGGGTTTCTGGCACAACTATTAGGGTGTTTGGCCATCCCATCACCAGAGTAGGTCAGTTCCGGCTGTCTCTCGACCATTGCCAACAGTCTATTGTGGGGGTATCTTTGTGGATTTCTGTGGGCCTCTCTAGCACTTTGTTTCTTCCTTTTCTCATGTGGTCTTCATTTACCATGGTCTCCTATTCCTTGTTCTCCCTCTCAGTTCTTGATCCAGCTGGGATCTCCTGCTCCCACAGGCTCTCTTTCCCTCGACCCTCGCCCTTCACTACTCCCACTCATGTCCAGGTTGTTCATGTAGATCTCAGCCATTTCTCCATCATTGGGCAATCCTCATGTCTTTCTTGGGGTCCTATTTTCCATGTAGCCTCCCTGGTGATGTGAGTAGCAGTCCAGTCATCCTTGTTCCACCTCTAGTATCCTCCTATGAGTGAGTACATACCATATTTGTCTTTCTGTGTCTGGGTTACCTCACTCAGAATGTTGAATCATTGTTTTCATAATGGGAAAGAGATTTTTTTTTTTGTGGTAGACTTTTTGTTGTTGTTGTTTTAATTCTTATCAACATTCAAAATTTAGAGAAGTGTAGTGCAAAGTGACTTAATCAGAACTTGAACAAAGAACTGGGCTCAGGCAGGACAGAACTCATTTCTGTGTTCCTTTTAAAGTACAAGGGATGGTTCCTTTCATGCTCAGACTTTGATGGAGGGATCTTTTTCACATGTTGACAGTTCCTTTGTGTGCACATGAAAGGGTCATGCTGATAGTAATGAAATTTCATACCATTCTTCATGTTTGAGTTCATGTTTGACTAACCTGGGTGCTACTCCATAATCCCATGACTGCCTGACCATGAGCAAGGTCAACCTCAAGTTTCAAATATTTCATAAACCACACACAAGCCTGGTAGGGCACACTCAGAAGTAGGAGAGACATGGTCAACAGCAATGGGTTAGATTTGGCAAGAACATATGTTGTCCTTTCCAGCTTTGAGGGTTTGTTTTGTGTCCAGAGCCCACATCAGATACAGGGCTACAGTTAAAATCATCATCGGAGTAGGGGTCATGGAAATGTTGCCTTCTAACTTTCTGCATAGGAATGAAATGAAAATCATTTGCTCTCTTCACAGCCTGAAATGTAAAGATTATTTCAACACTGGCTATCATTATAGCACAGTAGCTCTTGAAAACAGTTTGCAGCTGACGTCAAATCATTTTCTACTCCCACATGGGTGACTTATGTAGCACGGATTTTCATGAAGACACCATCAGGCTCTCTCTCTCTTTTTAGGTTACAGCCTTGACATTTGCTTCCTATTTTCCTGATGCATTGAAAAACTAGTGGCACCATTTTGTATGCTGTTAAGTATTCATTCGTGATGAACCTTAGCAATTCGGAGGGCTGGAAAGAGATGGTTAGAGGCTTCTAATCCTCTAGCAGAATACCCATGTGTTGTTCTAGCACCCATGTGAAGTGGCTTGCTACTGCTGCCTGTAACTACAGCTCTGTGGGACCGATGATGGTCTCTTCTGTCCCTCAGACACTTACACATGTGCACATTGCCTCCCCATAGTACCGATAATTAAAAAAAAAACCTTTAAACTTAGCTATGATTTTCAAAGATACCTCCCATAGTGGAGTCATGCATACCACCATCCATCCTTGTGTGTCTGGCTTATTTGACTTAGCACCTTCCAGACTCATCCAGGCTGTAGTGGCTCATCGGTCACCGTGGAGGACTTTGCTCTGTGCTTCCCCTCTTATCATTTTCAGCCAACTTCCTTTTTGGGAAGTTGATAAGTCCACAGACTGTTGGACAATTTGGGATTATATTAATTCATTCAACAAAAACAGTTAAGGAGCAAATATGAGCTCACGTAACTTTCCTTGTGTTCTTCCCTATCAGCCTTGAGAATCTGTTGCTCCGCTAATTATTCTTTTTGGTAGGATTCACCTGCTGGACAGCTGGAAGATGTATTTGTTTGATGGAAGTGACATATTTGCCGATGTGGTTATTGGTAATTGAGCGCAGCATTCAGCAGGCTATCACTGATGCATTACAATTACTAATTATGCCATCATTGTCTTAGAAGTTGATTCACATCCTGACCGTCCCCCTTGCTTATTTATTTACATATTTTGTTTTCAGTAAAAGTATTTTTTACACTCAGTTTGGATATTTAGATTTTATACTCAGTTTGGATATTTAGATTGTGTCTGCTTCTGTTTACTGCTGAAGCCCAAACATTCAGGCTAAAATTGGCACTACAGAGAGGGAAGGCAGCCAGGGACTGCTCTCTCTCCAGATTGTTGATAAAGCTGTCAGCCAGGTTGTGGGTGTGGAATTCTGGCAGGTTTAGTGCTCAGAATTTCTTAAGCTTCGCCAACTGGCAAGCAATGACATTAAATGATTGAATCTGATATTTTGACTCCCTGGTGTACACTTATGCATGCATGCATGCACGCACGCGCGCGCGCGCGCGCGCGCGCGCGCGCACACACACACACACACACACACTCTTCATCCCACCCATCCCCAAAACCCATTTTGATTTTTCTATGCTATACTGTAGTTGTAGAAATTGCTAAATAGAATCAATAATAAAAACCAGATACACTATGGCTTTAGCATATCATTATTTTAAAAATAGATATTGTTAAGGTTTTGGGTTTGTCTTTCTGATACATAACATAAGTAGTCAGCCTTGTAAAGTAGATGCTGTGTTGCTGGAAATACAATTTTATGTTGCTTATTTTGGGAGTTGGGATCTTGTTGAAGTAGGTGTTTCTAGAGATACTAGAGGCACAGTGGTTTGTCTGCTATTGAAAATCAAGACCTTATCATTCAGTGTGGTCCATAACCACCACTGTCTCATTACCTTGGAACTCAAAGAGAAACTCTCAGGCCCTAAAATTGCAAGAATAACCTGTGCTTTACAAGGCTTTGCCGTGGTTTGCAGGTGCGCTAAAGCTTGATAGATGCCTGCCAGGGAGAGACTATCTATTTAAATTTGGAGGCTAATGTACTTTGAATCACCGCACACTATTCATTATTCATTTGTTGGTATACATATGTAGAGAGATTTATTTTGAGGAGCTCCCATAATTGTGGTGATAAGCTCAAAATTTGTAGGCCAGAATGGCAGGCTGGAGCAAGTCAAGGAGACTTGCAGTTCAGGTTCAGAGGCGGGACAGACTTTCGCACACACCGTACCCACTATCCATTTATCACCTGGCTGATAGACAGAGTATCTGAAAGACGAGCCTGAAAGTACTCTTTCTTCATAAAGTCATTTTTACTTGAAAATTGGAGTTATCAATTGAAGTAGTATTTCCAAAGGCCTTCAAAACTATCCATAGTTTACTGTGATGGTTATAATTTTAAAGTATGTTTTCAGGTATACAGACCATTTATGAAGCTGGGGTAGATAACTGATTAGTGCATGTTCTGGATTTTTAACTTGGGAAAATGTGTGAAATATGCTCAGAGCTTGCATAGTTATTGATCCAGCCCATCTTCCTCTTGGTTTCTTTGTTTTTTCTAAAGAAATAATCATAGATATGTGGAAGGATACAGTGTCAAGGACAGAAGGATGTTAATAATTTATTTTGCATTTTATTTATGTTTGTGTGTGTATGTGTACACATGTAAAGGTGCCCTCAGAGGCTTGAAGAAAGTGTCAGATCTCCTGGAGCTAGAGTTACAGGTACTTGTGAGCCCCCTCAATAGGGATGCTGGGAACAGAACATGGGTCCTCTAGAAAAGTAGCAAGTATTCTTAACTTCTGTGCCATTTCTCCAGCCCCAACATGAGGATGTTAAATACAGTGTTAATTTTAAAAACAAACCAAGTAACACTAGTTCAATAGTTAATGTTGCTGTTACAAAAACCTCAACACTAGCAGCTTATCGAATGAAGAGTTTGCTGCTCACATTTCAGGGAGTCACCATCTTGGTGGCGAAGGGAGGGGTCGGCAAGGGTGTGGGGCAGTAGTTCACACTAAACCTCAGTCAGAAAGGGAAGAAGACAAAGGCTGGTGCCCAGCTTGTTATCTCTTACTTATTTGCTTTGGATCCCAGCCCATGGAGCGGTCTGCCCATACCCAATGTAAGTTTTTTTCACCTCAGTCAAATTACCCAGAAACCCTCTCACAGACACTCCTAGAGGTTTGTCTCCTAGGTGTTATTAAATTCCAACAAGCTGAGTAACCACTGTACCATCTACGTAATGAGATATCACATAAGTATTTAAGAAGATCATAAGGTAATAGTTAATGGAAGAAAAGCACACATAACATGTTAATTTAAAAGACTTGGAAATTATATGCATTATCTATATAGAAAAACCAGTAGAAGTGACCTTTCATAATGCTGAGAAGGATAGCTAAGTGTTGGCATTATGGTTGGAATTTTTGGTTAGCTGCTCTTAAAATTTGCATGACTTGGAAATTGTATTAGCAATATAACCAAGTGTTTAGCTGCAGCTCTTTGTAACTCAAGTTAATTTGCTACTAAACTGTAGCCAGCTTCTCACAGGTAAGCATTTTCATTTTGAAAGTTGCCTTAACAAATGAAAACACAACAATAAAAGCTGCCTTCATTAGGTGTTTATAACCACCAAATGTTTATTATGCTCTTAAGATTACTGACCCAGTTAGAGTCGCAGGGGAAAGGGGCGGGAGAAACACATGAAAGTCAATTTTTGTTGAATTTCCAAATGCGCTATAGATAGAGACCCTGTGAAGAGTTAATCTGGAAAAAGTTGTGCCTGTTATGGTGAACTTATCATCTTGGTGTAGGGCATGTTAGAGTAAGAATTTAAAAGTATTCCTACAAAGAGGATCTAAGATCTCTTTCCTTTATTCTTACATTTTGCTGGAATCAGAACCCTTTCAAGGTTTGGTTCTGCCTTATTGATAAATTGTATGAAATGTCATAATCCCAAGTTATTAATGTCATACTCCCAACTCTCAAAGCTATTGCAGGTTTTTTTTTAATTAATTGTAATTTTAAAACCGTGTGTGTGTGTGTGTGTGTGTGTGTGTGTGTGTGTGTGACTGTGTGCGCACACTCGTGTGTGTGCATGGATGTGTGGAGGCTAGAGGACAACTTACAGAGACGTGTTTTCTCCTTCCACCATATGGATCTGGGGGATGGAACTCAGGTTGTCAGTTTCAGTGGCAAGCACACTTGCCAATGGAGCCATCTGGCTGGCTCCTGTTTTCTTTTAATTAGCCCCTCTGAGCCTACAAGTTTATAACATGCAGTGAACAGGTGAATGTGCAGCTTTGAAAGTCCCTTCTGGAATGATGCACATGGCTGCATTATTGGAAGCCATGCTGCGCAGTGAGTAATTAGAAGGATTGCTAACTCAACTTTGCCCCTTTAAAGGCAACCAAGTGGCTGATTGAATTGGCTTTGCTTACTGCTACAAATCTTGGCAATTTGAAAGATTCTAGAAGTATTATAGATGCTGAGATGGATTCTATGGGCCTTGCTTCTGGGACCCTTCTTCGATTTCACACTGGCTTTCTGGATTGTTCCTCCTTGTTTTCTGCCTCTGCTTTATGTCTGAACTTCCCTGGAAAGAGATAATGGACTGTGTCTTAGTCAGTGTTCTCTTGCTGTGAAGAGGCACCATGACCAAGGCAACTCTTATAAAAGAAAGCATTTAACTGGGGCTTGCTTACAGTTTCAGAGGTGAGTCTGTTCTCATGGTGGGGAGCATGGTGGCGTGCAGGTAGACATGATAGTAGAGAAGTAGAAGAGGGTTCCACATCTGGATCTGCGGGTGGCAGGAAGGGAGAGAGCCTCTGGACCCTCGTAACCTCAAAGCCCACCCCCAGTGGCGTGCTTCCTCCAACAAGGCCACGCCCTCTAATCCTTTCAACTAGTGCCACTCCCTGGTGACCCAACATTCAAATCTACAAGTCCATGGGGCCATTCTCATTCAAACCACCACATGGAGTTATGAGACTCGTTAGCAGGTTGTAATGTCTGCTTTCTGGATTGGTTTGACCAGTATAAAGAATCTAGTTATTTTATTTTGTGGTTTTTATTACTTTTTAGGTTTTCTGTTTAGATTTTAGTCACTTATTCACAAGCTGGAATTTTTTTTTCCCTGAAGGACATTTTCATACAAGAATTTGGTACCTATTCTGGGTGGTTTTGGAATTTAATTTTGGTAAGAGAAAAATATAGCAAATTCATTGAGGACAAAAATGTGTTTCTTGTTTTATTTATTATCCTGTAATGCTGTGTTATACAGAGCTGTGTTGAATTCAATAGTCATACATTAACACAGATATCAAAAAAAGGGTGTTTTTTAATGTATTCCTTTAAATTTTGGCTGGGCATTTTTATTTTGTAACATTTAGAACTTTTATCATTATATGATATTTATTATATATATATAAATGAGTTGTGCATGGTTGCATACAGTATGGATTATGTTTCATTTTATTTTCTGAGGCTTCAATAAGTAGCCATTAGAAAAGAATACTCAAGTTCTAGTGTCTGGCAATAGCGGGGCTTGACTTTTCCAATTGTTTTTCCTATTAGTAGTGTCTGAAAATGTTGAGTTATTGAAATAGTTTTAGTTCTTTTCCTTGGAAAGTTTCACAGTATGCTTTGTGGCACAGTTGCCACATCTTAAGAGTCTTTTAGCTTGTGAGGGAACATGAAGTTCTAATAGAGAGGAGCTTTGCCCTTTATCAAGGCCAACATCGAGACAAAGTTCTTTGTTCTTTTTGTCGTGTTTTAGTAAATGATCTTCACACTTTAGCAAAAGTAAGAAATCTCAGACTGTGTCATGGGATGGTCGTTCTGTGCTGTGCCCTGGATACACTCACGTGTGTCTATCCTGTCCTAGAACAGCAAGAGACTGAGATGGACATTCAGATCATTGAAGATTTATCGACAAAGTAACAACAGCAAAGTCATTTAGCCAGCCACTGCACACTGCAAAGTCATTTGACCGCCACTGCACACAGCAAAGTCATTGGGCCAGCCACTGCACACTGCAAAGTCATTTGACTGCCACTGCACACTGCAAAGTCATTTGGCCAGCCACTGCACACTGCAAAGTCATTTGGCCAGCCACTGCACACTGCAAAGTCATTTGACCGCCACTGCACACAGCAGAGTCATTTGACTGCCACTGCACACAGCAGAGTCATTTGGCCAGTCACTGCACACAGCAGAGTCATTTGGCCAGCCACTGCACACTGCAAAGTCATTTGGCCAGCCACTGCATACAACAAAGTCATTTGGCCAGCCACTGCATACAGTGGTCATTTGGCCAGCCACTGCATGCTGCAAAGTCATTTGCCCAGCCGCTGCACACAGCAAAGTCATTTGACTGCCACTGCACACAGCAAAGTCATTTGACTGCCACTGCACACTGCAAAGTCATTTGGCCAGGCACTGCACACTGCAAAGTCATTTGACTGCCACTGCACACAGCAAAGTCATTTGACTGCCACTGCACACAGCAAAGTCGTTTGACCGCCACTGCACACAGCAGAGTCATTTGGCCAGCCACTGCACGCTGCAAAGTCATTTGTCTGCCACTGCACACTGCAAAGTCATTTGGCCAGCCACTGCACGCTGCAAAGTCATTTGACTGCCACTGCACACAGCAAAGTCATTTGACCGCCACTGCACACAGCAAAGTCATTTGACCGCCACTGCACACAGCAAAGTCATTTGACCGCCACTGCACACAGCAAAGTCATTTGACCGCCACTGCACACAGCAAAGTCATTTGACTGCCACTGCACACAGCAGAGTCATTTGGCCAGCCACTGCACACAGCAAAGTCATTTGACTGCCACTGCACACTGCAAAGTCATTTGACTGCCACTGCACACTGCAAAGTCATTTGACTGCCACTGCATACTGCAAAGTCATTTGGCTAGCCACTGCACACAGCAGAGTCATTTGACTGCCACTGCACACAGCAGAGTCATTTGGCCAGCCACTGCATACAGTGGTCATTTGGCCATCCAGTGCACACTGCAAAGTCATTTGGCCAGCCACTGCATCCTGGTATTGGAGTCACTGAGAAAAAAAAGACAGTCAAGAGCTAGATGGAATGATGCTTTAGTCACACAGAATGTGACCAGATTTAGTAGAGGGTCTTGGCCCACCAAGGCCTCTAGGTCCCTCCTGATCATTGTCCTGCTTGTACCACTGTTGTGATACAGAATAAAGATACAGGGTATAGATGAACAAAGAGTCACCCAGGTACCACAAAAAAAGGTATTTATACACAAAACAATAAGCCCAGGGCAGACTGCAAGGTCTCTTGCAGCAAGGCAGTGCTCCAGATCATGCTGTTGTGTAGCAGATGTTGTGGGAGGTGAAATACTACACATAGAAGACTGTCTTTTCCAGCAGTGGAGGAATGGGGAGGACTCATGCCCTGTACACTCCTCAACACTTATGCAGATGAAATATAATTCACACTCACCTGAGGAATAATGGCATTACTGAACACAGTTTTCTTGACTCTTCACATTCCCATGGCTTTCTAGGGCAGAGATTACAAAGGTCTGACAGTTCACCAAAAATGGATATGACTGAAATACATTGTATACAAAGGGAGAGCATGTGGGGAGGGTTGGGGGAGGGGAAATAATATGATCAAAATATATTGTATTAAAAATTTAGAAATAAATGTAAAAACATTCTCTCTCTCTCTCTCTCTCTCTCTCTCTCTCTCTCTCTCTCTATATATATATATATATATATATATATATATATATATATATAAATAAATTTCAAAGAATGACTTATTTTTAAAATGGAAGTATTAGACTTCATGTATTTTTTTCCAAGGAATGCTTTTTCGTCTGTAACTCCCAGTACAAATGTTGCCACCACACCAAATTAGTGTACAGCTCTAAACAAGTTGATTCTATTGTTCATTTCACTGCCAAATCCAAGAGTCTGAGACATCTGGAGAATCAACAGGCATTCGTGATTACATTTAAAAATTTTCGAAGTAGATCCATTTCTGATACGAATTTCGAAAACAGAAAAACAATGACGCTGATGTGTGTACACACCATAGTCTGTGCTTCGTTCCTTTAGGACACAACCACCTTTGCTTTGTGTTCAACTCTTGAAAGTTAATGTATTTCTTTTTAGAACTGAATTTGGGAAACGATGAGGTGAGGGAGGGAGAAAGAGAAAGGAGGCCAAGGGGAGGGGCCAGTGAGGGGAGGGGCCAGTGAGGGGAGGGGCCAGTGATGGGAGGGGCCAGTGATGGGAGGGGCCAGTGATGGGAGGGGCCAGTGAGGGGAGGGGCCAGTGAGGGGAGGGGCCAGTGAGGGGAGGGGCCAGTAAGGGCAGGGGCCAGTGAGGGGAGGGGCCAGTGAGGAGAGGGGCCAGTAAGGGGAGGGGCCAGTGAGGGGAGGGGCCAGTGATGGCAGGGGCCAGTGAGGGGAGGGGCAGGAAAGTGAAGCAGAAGAAAAGTTTCTAAGAAAGACAGTCACATTGCTGCATTTCAGAGTCACAGCTGGGATTTCATTTGCTGTCGTCTTCAGGATAATAAAATTTATTCTGAGACAACTTTCCAACACCACCGAGGAAGCCAGAATGTTTTTTTTTTTTCTTTTCTAGAAATCAAATGACTTCTTATAATACTCTTTTGTGGAGCCTGCTGATTATTTTACCATCTAGACATTGATATTTAATTTTAAGAACCAACTGCTCCAAATTCAGATCCCCTCTGCCTATGCCATGCTGTTGAAAAGCAGAAGTGGAAACGCATCTTCTTTTGTTTTTACCAAAGTCGGTGTACGTTTTTAAACACCGCGATGCTTAAGTCGCAGTTTTCATGGTGTGTAGACTGGTTTGAAGCATTTGTCCTCTGCCTCTGTTCACCACTATTGTGACAATCTGCCTTCCACTTCTACGGCGTCACCTCCCCACAGACTACCATTCACAAATGGAGGAGAATGCACCAGGCTAACAGCTGGTCCGTTAGCCATGAGAGAGTCTGATTGTGAAAGGATAAAAACACTAGGTTAATTAATTTTGAGTTCTCCTTCATGGTAAGAAGAAATACTGTATCTTAACTTTCATGAATAAAGACACCTGGAACTTATTTTAGAATAATTTGATGACTGCTGGTCTGGACTTTATTATTCCTTTTGAGTCTTCATGATTATGTATCAGATATTCCTAAGAAAATATGAATGATGTTATTTTTATATGGTTGATTTTAACCATCATGTATTTAACGTTTCTATAATATAAAACTATATTAATGATAGAAAACAGTATTTATTGTTTACTCTAGCAAGTAGTTATATCTATGATGTCATCTATCTATCTATCTATCTATCTATCTATCTATCTATCTATCTATCTATCTTTCTTTCTTTCTACCTACCTACATATCTCTCTATCCACACATACACACATCTTTCTTCCTATATATCTACCTGTCTGTCTATTCACCTACCTAATTAAGCTCTCTCTCTCTCTTTCTCTCCCTCCCCCTCTCTCTCTCCCTCCCCCCCCTCTCTCTCGCACACACACATGTGCACACACACAGTATTTGGTGGGAAGTCCATTATAATTATTTATATCTAAAAGATGAAGAAATAGGCACAGATGGGCTGAGTAATTTCACAAATGTAAGACATATAGAAAAAATCTCAATGTAGAATTTTTTCTCTTAGTCACTATATTCTATACCTTTTATTTACAGATATTTTTTATTCTTTGCTGGTGTGGCTATCATCTGTTAGTGCATTAAAGTGGTTCAGGTGACAGTGGTGTTGGAAGAGTGATGTTCATTAGTAGCATAAATTTCCTTAGTGATATCCATGAAATGAGTGTGGTGAGAAATTGTCATCATCATCTCATGGTGACTTCCACTCCTCTAACCTTTTACTTCTCTGCAGGTGGGTCACAGGTAGGCCCCCAAATCTCTTCCAGGGAAAACTCTCTACAGGTCCCTCTCTTTCCTGTGTCCCCAGTTTTCCATTCACGGTTCAAGACAATTCATATAATTAGTGAATGAATAAAATTGTCTTATTCATATCAGAGCATTGTAACAGAATATCTGGGTAATTTGTATGCAATAGAGATCTGTTTTCCACAGTTCTTGATGGGGAGACGATGGGCAGGAGAGGAAGGGAAGCATGACGAGGCACAGGTGCATACATTTCCCCAGTGTGTCTTCGGAGTGTTCACTGGTTGGTATGCAAAATCTAGGGGAATGCAGCAGGGCAGAAGGCTATGGGGAAGTATTAAAATTGAGACTGAGGCATTATTACTCTGGTGAACACTGGGAAGTCATTGAACTAATGTAAGTAATGACTATAAGCCTGTAATTCAGGCAGTTATTTAAAAATTGGAACAGAAACCCATAGTGAAGTCTTGGACCAGTTTGTAAGCTTGTGGAATATATACCAAGCAAAAGACTGATACTAAGAGCTAAATTGTAGTAGTGGTAGATGCAGTAGGGAGAGGAGACAGGTATAACAAATGGCCATGAGTCTCAGCAGAAGTATTCTAGTAACCACACTAGTATGGATTGAGGAGTGCTCTGACTTCTGGGCATCAGGCCTGGTGATGCTGAGGATGCTCATGCCACTGCTGGGAAAAAGCATGGGGGAGCACCAGCATGTTGTTCTGCATTCAGATTTGCTAATGTTGAGGTAGAAGTCTAGAGCACACATTTCTGGTACACTGAAGATATGAATAACATGGGTTATAGTTTTGAAAGACCTTTATTGCTCCAAATCAGCGTCTAGATTATTTTCAAGTTGTGACATTGTGAACATTACAAAGAGTTTCTAAACAAGTAGTACAAATTTTATGGTGCAATGTAACACTCAATATTTTTCCTTGATTCTTTTGTTCCATGTCATCTTAATCTTTTCCTCTTTCTGCTCCCTGAAGGACATTAAGGAAGGAATGCTTTTCTTCCCGAGGCCTTGGCCCAGCCAATTTGATGAGGTCCAAAGGAACAGGATGTTAAGGACAATTTGAAAAGTTTTGCTCTGTTTTCATGTTGGATTCAAAGGATCAATCCACTTGTCTCTCACCTGTAGTGCAGACTGACAGTGTCTACTGCTCTCTAATATGGTCACCGTGACAGCTGCCTCTAGGTTGGATGGCCAGATGGCATTGCACAATCAGCCCTCAACAGAGGCAAATTTTGCATGTAAAACCCTCATATTGAAAACAGTCCTGTCCGCTGATCCACCACTTCAGTGTCTGCTCCCTTTCAGTGTCTGCCCTGTTCCCAATTACTCGGGGTTTTGCTTTCTGGTTTTGCCCTCACTAAAGCATTATGATTTATTAACACTTAAGTCTTTTTTTTTGTGTGTGTGAAACAGATTCTACAGTCCCCATTTATATTTCTCTCTCTCTCTCTCTCTCTCTCTCTCTCTCTCTCTCTCTCTATCTATCTATTTGAGGCAGGGTCTCTCTTCATAGCCCTAAGTGTCCTGGATCTTGCTCTGTACACCAGGCTGACCTCGAACTCACAGAGATCTGCCTAACTCTGTCTCCAATTCTGGGATTAAAGTCATGTGCCATTATGCCTGTCTACTTTTATTTTTATTTATTTATGTATAGGTGTTCTGCCTGTATGTATGTGTGTATACCATGTGTGTGCAATGCTCATGGAGGCCAGAGAAGGCATTGGATCCCTTAGGGACTGGAGTTATAGACAATTGTGAGATGCCATGCTGGTGCTGGGAATGGGACTCAGGTCATCTGGAAAAGCAATCAGTGCTTTTAACTGCTGAGTCATTTCTACAGGCTCCAATATTTTATTTATTAAATTAAAAAAGTTTGTATTTGTGTGTGTGTGTATATGTGTATATGTGTGTGTATGTATGTATGAGTGTGTGTGTATCTGTGTGTATGTGTATGTGTGTGTATGTATGTATGTGTGTATGTGTGTATGTATGTATGTGTGTGTGTGTATGTGTGTGTGTGTGTGTGTGTGCTGCATATCACAGCACATGTATAGAGGTCAGAGGACAACATTGTGGAGTTGGTTCTTCTCCACTTTTGCATGGATTCTGGGGATCAGACTTGGGTCATCATTGCTTGCATCATTCTGAAGGAAATACCTTTACTAAGACATCTTGCCCACCACAACATCCCTTATTTTCAAAAAATTAAAAAGGATAGGCCAGAGTCTCAATCCAGTGCAGGCTGACATAGAAGTCATTATGTAGGGCAGGCTGGCTTCAAACTCTCAGCCTCCTAAGTGCTGAGATTACAGATGTGCGCCACCATGCCTGGATGATAATTGTAATTGTTATATAACATGACAATTACCATATGAGCTGGCTAGAAGTGTCCAGTTCAGTAGCGCTGAGTGTAATGCAACCATCTGGGGACCCACAGGTGACATCCCAGAATGATGGTCCCAGAAGCGAAGTTTCTCTGATCATCCTCTTTCCTCTGCCTCATCGTGCATCCACCTCAGAGGCAAGCAACAGAAGCCAGAATTCCTCTTCGTTTAGGGAGGACTAGGAACTAGAACCATTCCTTTCAAGCCAGTCTGAAGGCTTCTGTGTCACATCAACTATGATGAAATAAATGTGCCAGGGTTTAACCTCTCCTCTGTTCATCTGTCAACTGCTGGTTTGTTCTGTCAGAGTAGATGGTCTAACCTTTGGAGGGAACATGTGGACTTTTCGACACAGTGTATAGTTTTCATCTTGGAAATCTGAAAACAATATGTAGATGTAACCAACTGTCTTATTAAAATAAGGAACACAGAACCATTGTAAAAGAGAAAGCCGAGAGGTCAGAGCTCAGAGCTAAAATCTTACCTCCTGTGGTGGTCCTAGCTTCCCTGAAAAAGAGCTACTTCCTGTGTGTCTGTCTTTAAGTAGTCTTTCTGTTCTGCCTTCTCATTGGTTGTAAACCCAAACATATGACTGCCTCATCACTGCCTGTAAGTACCGCCCTCCAGGTCTTAAAGGCGTATGTCTCCAATGCTGGCTGTATCCCTGAACACACAGAGATCTACCTAGCTCTTCTACCAAGTGCTGGGATTAAAGGCGTGCGCCGCCGCCGCCGCCGCCGCCGCCGCCGCCGCCGCCGCCACCGCCACCACCACCACCACCACCACCATCACGCTCTTGCTATGGCTCTAATAGCTCTGACCCCTGGGCAACTTTATTAACATACAATGAAAATCACATTTCAGTACAAATAAAACACCACCATAATATCATCAAACTACCCCCTCCCCCATTTCTCCTTCCCACAGGCCTTCATGGCTACCACTCTACTCCTTGTCTCCTTGAAGTCAGTACTCTGGGTACCTCATAAAAGCCCAGTCGTATAACGCTTATTCTTTTGTCTTTTCTTGGCTTTGATCCATCTTCTTGGGTGGGATTTAAACTCACTTGAGGCGTTGTCACTTTGTATATCCATTGGATGGGGACCTCAGGGCCTCACTGATGACATGCTGCCTCTTTGTTTCTCCATCAGGGGAATCAGATGTCATGAAAGGATACTCTAACCACATGAAACTTTCCATCTTGTGGAACTCATCTCCATCATGGAAGTGGGAAGACTGCTGCTTCTTAGAGATTCAGGCTCTTGTCTAAGAGTGAAATGTCCCATTACTCCCTTTCATTAGATGTCAATAGGTAGATTCCCAAATCCTGCACACTGAAAGGCTGTGAGCAAGGCAACCCAAGCAGCGAAAACACAGACAAGGAGAAAACAGCCACCCCAGAATTCTGGCATTTGTATTTTACTCTGAAGGAAACAATACATTTGTTGGACATTAATAAACACAGAGATAAGTCCTTAGGGAAGTTGCAATCTGGTAAACCAGCCTCCCCTAAGACATTTCTCAAAGGATGGCCTTGTATGATTTAAAACCAAAACGGTGCTCCTGAAAAGTTGGCTAGGGCCTTGGTCAGTGACACTGGTCCTGTCTCTGAGGAGTCTCTTTGTAGCAGTGCTATTCTGTAGGTTTAGATTCAAGGGTAGCTTCAGAGTCAGCAATGGCCAGGGTGCCATAGGTTAGTGATTTTACTCAGCTTTACCCCGCAGCAGGAGCAGGAAGCCGCAGGCTGGCTGAGAGACATGTGGGTTTCTGCCCAGGGAGAATCTCATGTCTTAAGTGCTGGCACACAACTGGCGCTTAGCACGGTGTCTGCCATACAGGAGGAATTCAAGCACTCACTGGATGATTGCATAGAAGAAAGCAGAAGGGATCATTCCTGTCTGTAAATCTCCAAATCCTTCATTTGTTAGCCTGTAGTTTGAGCGAATTTTTGTGGTTAGCACACACACACACACACACACACACACACACACACAACAAAACAAAACAAAAACAAACAAAAAACCCAAAACAGCTTAGTACATTAAAATAGCATTGTTAAGATCCTGAGGGAGGGTTGGGGATTTAGCTCAGTGGTAGAGCGCTTGCCTAGCAAGCGCAGGGCTCTGGGTTCGGTCCTCAGCTCTGGGGAAAAAAAAAAAAAGATCCTGAGGGAGATTAAACAGGTACAAACAGGTTTGGGATATATACCCCTCATCTAAATAACTATGGCCATTAAATATTTTTTAATTTAAATTTAAATTTTTTTGGGTCATCTTTTACCAATTTAATATTGTGTTTCTGTTGCTTCAGAAACATAATTTTGGAAAAGCTGGAATGAAGCATTATAGCTTCAGAGAGAGAAAAGCAAGCTTGGCCACAGTAGTCTCTCTTTTCTATCAGAAGCACCAGGAGCTAGAAATATGCGGGAGACAGAATGACACAGAATTCAGGCAACTGGAAAATGTGAATAGAGGTGTCTTTGCAGGGAGCCAAGCTGTTTGACATTCAGTTGTCAGTACATCCCAGTCCCCTGCATGTGGAGTTTGGAATGAGATTGGGAACTCGGAGGGAAGAGCCAGAAGTTAGAAAGTGTGAAGCTGGCTTCTGGATTGCTCTACAGTAGATATCCTGGGCTTTTGAAGATGGAAGTAAAATTTAAGAACGAGAACAATTTCCAAGTTTGGGGTTGATGAGACAGCTCAGTGGGTAAAAGCACCTGCTGTTTACTATGTTAATCCTACCTATCCCCCGAGCATGGGAGGTCTTCAATGACATCATGAGGTTTGCAGGCAAATGGATGGAACTAGAAAAAAAATCATCCTGAGTGAGGTAACCCAGACTCAGAAAGACAAACACGGTATGTACTCACTCATAAGTGGATACTAGATGCAAAGCAAAGGATAACCAGGCTGCAACTCACAACTCCAGGGAGGCTACCTAGTAAAGAAGACCCTAAGAAAGACACAGGGATCGCCCAGCAACAGAGAAATGGATGGGATGTACATGAGCAAACTGGACATGGAGGGAGGGGGGGTAATGGAGGGCAAGGGTGGGGGGGGAGAGAGCTTAGGGGACCAGGAGATCCCAGCTGGATCAGGAACAGAGTGGGAGAACAAGGAAAGAGATACCACGATAAATGAAGACCTCATGGGAATAGGAAGAAGCAGAGTGCTATAGAGGTCCCTAGAAATCCACAAAGATACCTCCACAATAGACTACTGGCAATGGTCGAGAGAAAAGCCTGAGCTGATCTACTCTGGTGATAGGATGGCCAAATACCCTAACTATCATGATAGAACTCTCATCCAGTGTCTGATGGAAGCAGATGCAGAGATCCATGGCCAAGCCCCAGGTGGAGCTCCAGGAGTCCAATCGGCGAGAGAAGAGAGGAGGGCTTATATGAGCAAGAGATATTGAGGCCATGATTGGAAAAAGTACAGGGACAAATAGCCAGACTAGTGGAAACACATGAACTATGAACCAATAGCTGAGGAACCCCCATGGAACTGGATCAGGCCCTCTGGATAAGTGAGACAGTTGATTAGGTTGAACTGTTTAGGAGGCCCCCAGGCAGTGGGTCTGGGACCTGTGCTTGGTGCATGGGTGGGCTTTTTCGAACCTAGGGCCTATGCTGAGACATTTTGCTCAGCCTCAGTGTAGGGAGGAGGGGACTGGACCTGCCTCAACTGAATCTACCATACTGAGCTGAATCCCCAGGGGAGACCTTGCCTTGGAGGAGGTAGGAATGGGGGATAGACTGTGGGGGAAGGCTGGGGGGTGGGAGGAAAGAAGACAAGGGAATCCATGGCTGATATGTAAAATTAAAATAATTATAAAATAAAAAAATATAAAAAAGTACCTGCTATGTGCATTTGAGCACCTGAGTTGAATCCCCATAACACACGACTGAATGAAAGGACAGATGCCTGAAAGCTGACCTCTGACCTCAACATGCACATTCTCTGTGACATTCTCTGACCCCAGGCCCCACGTAATGTACAAGAGCTTTAAAAAGAAAACAAAACCTCTGGTTTTGTTGCAGTGGATTGTTGTTGGCGGCTTGTAGGCATTAGACAATCATCTAATAGTGGCTAGTCTGTATTCAGGAGTTAGGGCAGGCCCGGGATTACTAATGTTTTGGCTGCTTCAGATTTATTTTCCTGTAGAGTGTTTGGAAACACCTTGTCCACGTACATCCCTGGTGTTTATCTTTTTAGTTTTTGCTGTTTTTGACAGGCTATGAGAAGTCACAGGGAAAAGGTGCAGGTAGTGATAATTAAACCTGAAAGAACTCTCTGTTCTTATTAAGGTTAGTGTTTTAGTATGCATATGTATATGTATATTTATTTATACATATACATTTATTAATCAACCTGATCTGGACTGTGAGGCTTTAAGGAGCTGTGG
Organism: Peromyscus leucopus; assembly: GCF_004664715.2. NCBI lineage: Eukaryota > Metazoa > Chordata > Mammalia > Rodentia > Cricetidae > Peromyscus > Peromyscus leucopus. Next base: position 40,887,588 of record NC_051073.1, on the reverse strand, counting down.
CCACATGTGTGAGGCCCTCACATGGTGCCAGCACAAGGCCAGTGACTTGTCAAGTACTCGTGGGAGAAAAGTGCAAATGGAGGAACACGTCTTTGCTAGCGTGCTTACAGAGATGCAGCAGGCACACAGACATCGGCTAAGGAGTAAACGTCTGCGGTCCAGACTAATCATTTGGCGTTTGTTAACAGTGTGTACCCAAAACACACTTGGCTTGTAACTCCTTGGGGAGGGAAAACATTCTTGGGCCCCCAGAGATGCATAGATATGGGGAAGATCACGATCGTGCTGCCCCTAACACTGACAGTCTCCTTTTATCATGAAAAGTTTTTACTCCATGGTATCAGAGGACCAAATACTAAGCCATCAGTGAATCTATTCTATTCTGGCCACATTTTGTTGTAGCCTAACTTGGGTCACTCAGTGATGATAAGATTGATGAAAAGCACTTTTTTTTTCCCCCGAGATAGAGTTTCTCTGTGTAGCTTTGGTGTCTTTCCTGGAACTCACTCGGTAGCCCAGGCTGGCCTTGAACTCACAGAGATCTGCCTGCCTCTGCCTCCTGAGTGCTGGGATTAAAGGCGTGCACCACCACCGCCAGGCTGGATGATAACTCTTAAGTGCAGCCATTTACCTTTATGGGGGTTGGGGATGTCTCATGAATGAGAATGGAATAATTAGTATGGGGAAGAACTGAAAGAAGAGATTGGATCTGATGTCCTGTGTGAGCTGCTGTACCCAGCTCTGGCTGAAAGCAGCTTCACTGTGTACACTTTAGTTATGGAAGCAATGCATTCTCATTATTACGTAAGACATTTGTATCAGTTTCCAGCAACTTGTGATCTGGAGATCAGCTTGTGGCATAGGTCCAGCAGAGAGAGGATGGCATCGTTCTATTTAGAGGGATGACGTGAATGAGGCTGACGAGAAATAGAGAACTGTGACAATACTTAGACAATAGTTAGGAGACCTTTATGCATGGTGAAGGCTGGGGCTAGGAAGCACTCTCAGACATTTAAAGTAGGATCATAGATTTACAATACACACTATGAATATGATAAAAACCAAAATAATGTTTAAACCACTTAGGCACTTGGCTTCTACAGGCTCACCCACTGATCTTGTGTGAGTGCTTGGCCTCATTTACCAAATATGCATATTTGAGCTATCAGTGGAGGATCTTAATGCTATAGCACACATTTTTTTAAACGTTCTTGATTTGAGCTGTTTTATTCTTTAAATGCAGGTATCCAGCAGCAACATTACGGTTTTCTGTGGTAGAGTTGTTTAACTCTGTGAAGCTGTGTTCTGTGCCTGTGTAAAACACCTGACGGTCTAATCAAGAACTGGCCAATAGCAAGGCAGGAGAAAGGATAAAGGGGGTTGGCAGGCAGAGAGACTATATAGAAGGAAAAATATGGAAAGAGGGATTGGAGATAAAGAATTGAAGTTGAGGGAGGAGGGGGGAATCTGTGGATAGTTTGTGGAGTGAACAGAAAATTTCTTAATAAAGAAAAATGAAAGAAAAAAAGATTTTTTAAATTAAAAAAAGAAGAATTGAAGTTGTTGATCAGACAGATGTCGGTCTGCCTACCATCTAGCTTTTCTATGGGCATGGCTGATTTTTCATGGATTAATTTTCGACAGAAACCCTTGAAGCTGCTAAAATTCTCCCCTCCCATAACCCCATAATTAAAACAAAGACAAACAGGGGAGTATGGAATCTGTGGTTTTAGGGAGTTGAAATGATAGGCATGGTAAAATAATTATAATTGTTTTTTTTTTCTGCAATACTATATTTGAGACAACTCCACTGTTTGGACCAAGCTTGTTACATAGTCTGGGATGGCATCAAACTTTCCACTCTCCTGCCTCAGCATCCCAAGTGCTGGGATTACAGGTGTGTACACCACACATGGCTCCTATAAAACCTTACACTGAAGTTTCAACGCAGTGAAATCTTTAAATGAAACACTGATATTTTCTTCTTTTGAAAAGTCATTATTTCACATTTTTGTGTAATGTAAAAAAATCAAAATCACCCCCCTGCATCCCTTCCCCACTCCACAAATAGAATGGTGATTACCAGGAGCTAGGGTGGTGGGTAGACAGTGAGATCTTGCTAAAAGTTTATAAAATAGGAAGAATAAATTCAGGGAATATATTACAACAATGTGGAAAAAACAATGTGCTGGATACTTAAAAACTGCTGAGAGAACATCCTTCCTGGAAGCACCTGTGGCCACTCTAAGTGGAGGCCCTTCCTAGGGGCTTGGTAATTTTTGGAGGAGACACATTGTTTTGGTTTTTTAGTTGCTTTTTGTTTCTGTGCTGACAGTTTTGCACCTTCAGTCAGTGTCTTGGTCTTCTTTCTTTCCCTTTCTCACCTTTCTCCTCTCCATGGAGGTGCTTGCAATGTTCAGAAGATTTATGTTTGATAAATCATAACAGGATTGGGGTGTCACTCCACAATCTTCCCCCTGAGAATCAGCTCCTGTCTGTAAAAATTGAAGGGTCGACACACCGATGCCCATGACCTGCCTCTGTCACCAAGTGTTGTGTGTCCCCTTGCACCTGTGAGCCCTAATCCAAGTCAGCTGCAGAGTGCTACCAGTTTCCACAGCTCTGCCACGTTTTGGCTCTCTGTGCACCCAAGGTGTCCTACCATGAGTCAACTCTTGCTCAGTCTCAACCTTTGCCATCTCTGTGGTGTGTTGTTTGAGAGTAGATTTTATATATTCTCATCAGAAAAAATGTAAGTGAAATAATGGATACATTATGTTCATTGGTCTATCTATAATATACATGTTGACACATGATAATTCACATACTATATATACACACACATATATATATACACACATATAATTTTTATTTGTCAACTAAAAGAAAAGAATAAAGAAAGGGAGGGAAGGAAGGGAAGAGTGAAGAAGGAAGGAGATGAGAAGAGTGAGGGAAAGAGAAGTTATTGGATGCAATTTCAAGTTTTTCTAAATGTAAACATTTTCACAAGTACACGAAAGCAATACTCGAGACAGTTTTCTGGCATTAATTATCCACCATATCTGTTTTATTGTGTTTCCTACATTACGTATTTTCTTTTTTAATTCTAGTTATTCTTTATTTTCAGAATGTCTCACATGTTTAGGATGAAATATCATATCCACCCCCATTTCACCCATCCCTCTGCCCTTCAGTAATGTTTCCATGAGAGGAACTAGAGTTTGACATATCATGAGTTTAAGAATAAAAGAACATATTGTCATCGTGAGTTAATAGTATTCTCCAGTAATTGTGGTCAAAATGACCTGGGATTGAACATGAAGAAGCCAGTGTCAGACTACATAGAGCTTGAGTCTCTCTAAACAGCCCTGGGGTCAACCAGACCAACAAGTATCCATGTTTCCCATGACCTAGCTTTTGTTTAAGTTGCAAACTTAGAAGAAATGAGATAACACCACATCCTGCCACACTGCAAAACAATCACAACCCAAAAGAATAAGAAAGAGGCCATTTGAACAAGATAGTCTTTATTGTCAAGGAAGGAAATACAGTGTATGGAGGCGGTTAAGACTGCCTATTTATTATGTCACCTTGTAAACGATGGTGCCTCCGTGGTAAGGAGTATAGTGGCCTTCAGAAACTTTAAGGAAATAATTTTTCTATCCCTTCTATCACTCCCTCTGTCTTGCCCCATCTCCCATTAATCACAGCAGAAGACACTTCTTCTCAGTCTTTCTTAGTGCATACGAGAGTTTTGTGATGGATGCCAACTATGTAGAAAGGGGTAGGAAGATGTCTGAGAATTTGAGACTATAGCATACCCTTCTCCAAGATGGAGATTTTGTGGAAAGTAAACAAAGAAAGAAAGTCAAGGCATCTTAGGAATATAACTAATATGTGCAAAATTAAAACACAGGGTAGGACATTAGGGTCTATTAAAGCTGAATCAGTATAATCTCATAATAGCATGTTGTTTCTGACTGAAATTGCATCAAATTTATGTATAAATTTGCAGAAGAATTTATACTTTTATTATATCCCAAGAATATAGTGTAGATCTTTTTGTTTCTTCTCTTTATTCAATTTTATGGAATTCAATAGACTTTGTCTTTTTTCCATCTAGAATTGTTAACTGCATTCTTAGGCATTTTTCTTTCCAATTTCCATTTCCCAGTGACAATTTTGTTTTTTTAAATATAGTCATGGCTTTGACATGCAGTTCTCTTTCATGAATGCCTATAATTGGAAGATTTGGTCCTTCACAGTGTCCCAAAGTTACGGAATGTATCTTTCCTGTGTTTAAATTTTTTGATTTTTTTTTTTTCCGAGACAGGGTTTCTCTGTGTAGCTTTGCGCCTTTCCTGGGACTCACTTGGTAGCCCAGGCTGGCCTCAAACTCACAGAGATCTGCCTGGCTCTGCCTCCCGAGTGCTGGGATTAAAGACGTGCGCCACCACCGCCCGGCTCTTTTCAATATTTTGATCTCTTTAGTTTTCAGTCATAAATTATCTTCATAATTTTATTCAACCATATGTATGTTTATATTTTCTTGGGTATCACTCAGGTATTTATTGTTATCCTTTCTAAGCCCATTAAGGTGTTTGTTGATGTTTTTCCAAAATTCCTTGAGTTCTTTGATGAAGTTTGTGATGGTTCTTTTAAATTCTGTGTCCTGGGAATCATCTGGGTAATTCTCACTGGAGAATATTTCTAAAGGACTAGTGAGTATTTTATGGGGAGTAGGTATGATTATAATGTCTTGGCTTTTCATGTTGTTTGTGTTTTTACAATGTGATCTGGGCGTGTGAATGTCTTGCATCGGTTGTGTGTCTGTTGTGAGAGTCTATTCTGCCTTAAGCTGGGCCAATACAGGAATGGCATGTCTAGATCTGTCAGGCAAGATTCTGGGGAAGCTTACTAGGCAAATCAGATATACGAGCTGTGTGGTCAGAAGTAGGGCTGAGTGGGGTGAAGGCTTGAACTAACCTGGTTCTGAAGAACTAATGAGTCCACATTATTTTTGAGACAAGGTTTCTCCTTGAACCTGGAGATGATTGATTTGGCAGGAGTACCTAGCCAGGGATCTCTGAGGGACCCCCCTGTCCCCTCTCTCCAGTGCTAGGATTGCAGGCACTGTGCCGCCATGTCTGGAATTCCATGTGGGTTACTGAACATTTGTGTGCCAAGCACTTTGCTGACTGAATGATTTCCCCAGTCTCCCACCCTCAATGTCTACTTTAAATAGAATAAGCATAGTAAAGTGCTGAAATAAGGTTTTGAATATAATCATTTTGACCAAAGTGCCATAGGATGAGGATGCAGCTGAAGATACCTGTGTGAGGCTTTTGGTACTTAAACCACATTCCTTTCGTTGGAGAAAACACCAGACTTTGAAGATGCTTTTCTCTTTAGAAGAGAGAAGTTGAACAGTTTGTGTTCTCAGCATCAAGATGTTTTTGTGCTTATATATGAAGCATCTAGGAGTGCAGCCAAGAGATCCTTGCCTCTGTGGAAGACTTCTATTTAATTTTGACTTGGCAAATGTTTTGATTTGGAAAAACAGCTCGGGGACTCTTGGGCCAATGTGAATGTGTATCCTTTGTCTTGTCTGATCCTGTCTTTCATTCATGTCTTCAGAAATATAAATATGGCATGTGTTAGCTAGTAACTCACCACATTGCCCTCTTTCATTGAAGAGAACAAGCAATGGCTTTAAAACTGTAAAGGCATGACGTTACAGAGAGGCAGAGATGTTGAAGGGTCAGGGGTTTGAGAAGGGAGGAGGTCTAAAGGAATATTTTAAAAATAAAAACACAATCACCAAGCAGGGCTGCTGGAAAAAGCTGTTTCTTTGCTTCCAGAATTACTGAGTCAGAAGACTGAGGTGAGAAGGTTACATGCTTTTATGAGGAGAGGGGAGAGAATGAATCAGTTTTCAAGCCCACGGTGTAGATTTGTTACTGATAGGAAACAAATCATACCCTTTCCGTTTTATGATGAAATACTATATATCTGGAAACTGAAATAGAAGTCAGAGTTCAGCTGCTGCCTAGATTAAATGGACCTAGCAGATATCTGCCGAATAGTACACCCAACACGTGTAATGAATACACCCACCTCTGTGCCACGTGGAACATTCTTCAGGAGAGATCAGATGCAGGGCCACAAAACAGGTCTCAGCAATTCACAGAACACTGAAGCCATCTTGAATATCTTTTCTGACTGCAGTGAAATAAAACCAGAAGTCAATAAAAGAGAGACTGAGGAGAGGAGAGATCAACTGGACGAAGGAAGGGTTTTCAAAGTATACTTCCTATTAGAGTTAATACCCAAAACATATAGAAGATTTAAAAAAAAACCCTATCAATAGCATTGAAAAGAACCTTTTTAAAACAGGTAATTAAAACTTCCTAAAACAGGACAGACAGTGGCAAACAGATACATGAAAAAATGCCAACGATCACTAATTACCAGGAAAATGAAAGTGTAAACCCCAGTGAAAGATCATGTCACTCTGGTAAGAATGACTGCTTAAAAAATGAGACAAAAGATAAATTCTGGCAATAATGTTGAGAAAAGAGAGGATTAGAATGCAAGGCAGTACTCTTTATGGAAAAGAATAAAAATGCTTTAAAAATGAACATTGGGCTATCACAGATATCCAAAGAAAATGAAGTCAGAATATCAATTTCAACAGTATTCACAATAGCCAATAAACAAAATAACCCGACTCTCAATGTCAGCTGATAAGTAGACAAAGAAAATTCAATACATATAAATAATAGAATACTATTTATCCACAGAGAGAATGAAGTCCTGTCATTTGGGACAGGAGTATGCTAAGTCAAATAAGCCAGGGACAGGAAGACAAGTACCACATGATCTCATTTGTGGTTGGAATTTTAAAAAGTTGACCCTCACAGGAATTAAGAGCAAAATGGAGGCTACTAGAGGAATGATAGATGGTGACTAGGAGAAGTGGAATGTGTTCTGAGCCATAGTGGTATAAGAGTAAGAAACTATGAGTTGCCTTTGGACATTAGAGTTTTCAACAGCATACCATATGTTTTAAAATGCCTTCAAATGTTTTTACTATTAAATGATAAATGTTTGAGGACACCCACATTTAACTTCATTTAAACATCACACAGCATATGCATATATTGAAATATCACATGATGCTCTATGAAGATGTACAATTTTTATCTTTTTATGCATTAGTAAAATAAATTTAAAAGCAAAACATTCAGGTACAACTTGAGGTGAATTAAGTGTCTCTGAAATGGGCCATGTACTTTCTATGTCAACATCTTCAAAGTCCTCCAGGTAATTGTCATGTGCATCTAGGATTGAGAACCACTGACCTACCCCAACTACACCTTGAGAGACACAATTTGCCCAACTGTCTTGGAAGTCCTTCAGGTGTTATGTTGCAGATCTTGACCTCAGAATCCCCTGGTCATATAACTGGCCACATAAGGGCTGGGTAGCTTATGCCAGCTGCTAAACATCGGGCCAGGCTCACACGCACAACTCTGATGAGTGCTCATTCTGACAAGAACCTTGTCACAAAAACGTGTTATTTATTTCCTGAGACTTATCAAAGGCAATGATTTTATGAATTAGATGGTGATCATTTTTCCTTTGACCAACTAATGTGATATATTAATTTCTTTTAATGAAATACTTCTCGCATTTCTGGGATAAAACCAACCATGTCATCATATATCAGTCTCCTGACATAAAGCTAGACTTAATTTCTCTGAATTAGTTTACATCGTAATGTGATTATTTGGGGAAAAACTTGACAGACTCATTAATAACATTGTCAATTTCTGTGGAGATCACTTTCAAAGTTACAAGGTGTCATAGGTAGAGAGCAAACAGGCAGTTGGTGTATCCTGTGAAACAGTTTATTTCCTCTGTTAGAGCTATTAAATCACCTTTTATTAAAATGTTTGTTTTGTGAATAAAATACTGAAACCACGAGGAAATCAAAACTAAAACATTTCTACTTCAGCTCCAGGCTTTCATTCAGCAGGGTGGGATCTGATTAATTTCTCTTATCTGCTCCATGTCATTCCTCCTGTCCCTATTTTTGCCCTCTGTCCTGTGAGCACCTGCACTCACTTATGGGCCTAAGGCCACCTGATGTGACCACAAGGACTTAAATCAGGCTGGTTGGAAGGGCCACAGCACACGTGAGGCCATGACAATTTTACTGAGAGCAATCGGACTTCTGTTAGTTTGATCAGAAACAGAATATAATGGCAATTGCCAGGATCAATACCATTGTAGTTTCTAGGATACAGTGAAATTTGCAAGCCATACAGGGTACACAAGATTAATGTCTAAGACCAATTATTCTGTCAAGTTTCCATGCTTCCTTGACTCCTAGGGGAACATACAGAGAAATACAAAGTGACCTAAATGCTTCACTGCCTGAGGGAATGCATCATTCTCTCAGGAACTGGAAGACATTGTGCCCCAGGAGCCATGAATTCTAACCTGCAAAACCTATGACACAAGCTTCTCAAGGAAGCTAGGTCAAGACAACTCCATGGTTCCCTGCACTATCCTAGGATTATGATCCCTCTAGATTCATAAGACATGGGCACATGAAATGAAATCATGCTGATGGGGGAAATAATGGCAAGGAAGTTGCTTGGTGTAGAGTTTCCACAAACCTTCAATTTCTAAAAAAAAAAAAAAAAAATCAATGTCTTCAAAACATTCATAAAGCGAAGTACAATGATGCTTGATTGTGTTCTTACTGTGTCTGTACATGCGACTGTTGTAGGAGCCACATACAAGTGGAAAAACATGATTTTCCCTTTCACACCCAATTTATTTAACTCAACATTGTGTTTTAATGATTGTAGCATGTAGCAGAATTTTATTTTTTACGTCTCAAGAATATTCTCATATATATGCTACAATTTACTGGTGTATTCTTCATTCACTGATAAATGCTTCAGTTGTTTTTGCCTTTTAGCCATTATGAATAATGCTGCTATTAGCACAGGTAGACAGCTATCTGAGTAAATCTTTGTTTTCAGAGTGTGTTCAAGTATGCATGTGCACGTGCACACACACACACACACACACACACACACACACACACACACGGGTTTGTGTATGTATGAGTAAACTCAGAAAGGAATGAGTTAAATCATATGGTGTTTTTTCTCTATGTCTAAATTTTTAAAGAACTACAAAACTCTTTTCATAGCTCTTGTATAAATTTGCATTCCTGTTTGTACAAGAATTCCAATTTTTCTACATTTCCCTCCAACAGTTTTCTTTTATGGGAACCAGAAACTTACAACAGTCCTTTCATAGTAAAGTGATATTTCTTGTGGTTTTGACTTGTATTTGATTAATAATTAGTGATGTTGAGCCTGTTGTCATGTACCCGTCACATTAGTAAATATTTGGAGATGCATTCAATTCCTTTCCTCATTTTACGTTGATTCTTCTTACAGTTGCTGAGTTGTGGTTAAGTCATTTAGAAAAGAGTGATACAATTGAATGCAAAGTCTCTTTGCAGACAAAACTCTTTCCACATGACACTGATTTTCTGGGGTTTTCTTTCTGGGTTTAACTTGTGATCTTTTTCCTGTTAGAATTTTGTCATTGTGCTTTTATGGTTCCTGGGAAACTGGGACTTTCATTTTTGCATCTGTGTCATGAAATGCTCAAGGCTGTGCTTTCTGGTCTACATTGTCTAGTTGGCTAATCCATCTTCTAAAAAGCTAACATTTCTGGGCATAAAGTCTATAGTTTTCTACTTAACTGTTCAAAAATTTTCAAATAGTGATGCCCTCCAACATTTTGTAGCACAGCACATTTGTTTTCACCAATCTTAATGTGAAAAGACTCACAAAATATCATGATTTTCAACAGAAAAACATCTCACAATCATTCCGAGTGCTCTGTGCCTAAGATGACTTAAGGATAGATTGTGATTTGTCCCTAGGATGAGATAGACTAAATCTGGTCTTTGCATCAGTTTCCTGTGGCTGTTTTAATGTATAACTGTACCCTTGTAACCTAGGTTATATACATTGATTTTAATATATATTTTATAGCTCTGGATGCTCAGAATTCTGAATTCATTTCACTGTACTTACATCACAGTTCTGGCTGCACTTCCTCGGGAGGCTCTAGGGGAGAGCCTGCTTTCTTGTCCTTGTCTGCATCTGGAGTGACATCCTCACATTGCTTGATCCTTTCTTCTGTCTTCAAAGCTAGCAGCATAGCATATAGCTTTAGTTGTCTCGTCTGTGTGTGTGTGCGTGCGTGTGTGCATGTGTGTGTGCATGCATGCATGCGTGCATGTAATCTGCCTTTGCTTCTTATGAAAATAACTTCAATTGAATTGAGGACACACAGGGAGATAATCCGGGATATGTCCATCACTTCAGCATCCTTAAATGAGTCATATCTGTGATGATTTCTTTTTCCACATAAGATGATATTTAGAGAACTGTAGAGTCACCTCAGTCATTGGGTGGGAAAGGTTAAGATTAGTGATGCTTCTGCTAGAACATCCTCCCAAAGAATGACACTAAGACCAGAGGAAAAGATACAGGAGCTTTTAGTAAAGTAATAGGGAGATACACTGTGGAGGGAGGGTAAAGGTGGGCGCATGGAGAGAGCAAAGAACTGTAGCAGGAATCTTAGAGAGTCTTATTAATAAAACACACCCAGAGCCAAGTATTGGGGTGAAGCTGAGAGAGACAGAACAAGCCACAGCTAACCTCACCTGGCCAACTTCTCAGCTGGTCTTGTTTCCTCAGACTGGAAGCCTCTGTGTCCTCATATTCAAATGGCTCTCAGCAGAACTGTGCTGCTAGAAGCCTGAAAGCTTAACCAGCCAAATGCTTCTAGTTTCTGGTCCTCATGCCTTATATATCTTTCTGTTTTTGCCATCACTCCCTGGGATTAAAGGCTCGCTTTCTGGGATTAAAGGTGTGTGTCACCAATGTGGCCTTGAACTCACAGAGATCCAGAGGGATTTCTACCTCTGGAGTGCTAGGATTAAAGGTGTGAGTGCCACCATTTTCTAGCCTTTGTATCTAGTGGCTGTTCTGTCTCTGACCCCAGATAAATTTATTAGGGTGCACAATATTTTGGGGAACACAATACCACCACAAACAACTCTGTACCCTGAGCTTTTGTCCACTGAGGCTTTTATTGTGTTGGGCATGAAAATTTCCTTCTGCCTGGGATGAAAATAGCCTTAGTCACAAACAGTACAAACACCTCCTCAGCCAACTATGGAAGAAATAGTTATGTGCCTCCCAGAACTGTATGTGGCATGTGACCTCTGCAGTCAGTTAAAGGCTGTCTAGTGGGGTCCCAGACTCAGGACGAGTGTTTGAGGAAGGAGATAGATAAATGCACTTCTTACTTTTAGCTGTCATTAGCCTTGGACCAGAAAGGCAAGGCTAATTGTAATTATGGGCAGTAGTTCACCCCTTACGTGGCCACTCTACAACCCTAAGCTGCTCTCTTGGTTTATTTTTGACTCAGCAGTGACAGGAAATTTGAGAACTGCTTGCTGAGTTGTTAGCATTTTAAAATTGTAATCCATGTCTTCTCCCAAGTTCCTAATTCCTTGCCTATCCCAATAGTTCTAGAGATTGGGATGGGGCTATCTTTATTTATTTATTTAAAAAAAACCTATTTATTGATCTGTGTGGGTTATTCATCATGCACTCCAATCCCACTCATCTCCCTGTCCCTTCATATTCACCCTCTGCCCTTGCAACCTTTCCCTACCAAAGTAAAATAAAATAAAATAAAACCTCTTTGTGGAAGCTGTAGTGTGTCACAGTGAGTCACACTGTATACCCGTTAGTCCGTACACCTTTACTTGCAAATGTTCATTGCCATGAATCATTGTTCTAGTTTGAGGCCTGTGGCTTCTGCTACCACCAGGGTGAGGGGCAGGGCCAACTATCCCGCTCTCCTCAACCCTGCACCAACCCTTCGGCCTGCCACAGGTGTCAGGGGGTGGGGGTGATGCATCTCCCCCTTGATTGCATGACCACCACCTCATGACAGACCAAGTACTGGGGCCAGCTCTCCCATGCCCTTGCCCTGGAGTTGGCTCACCCACACGTCTGCCAACAGGGTCAGCTCTACTGTGCTGCCCAGGTGAGATGCAGGGCCCACTCTCCCTCACCAGCTGCAGCCCTTGGAGAGTGGGTCCTGCATCTCGCCTGGGCAGCACCATAGAGCTAACCCTGTTGGTAGGGGTGCAGATGAGCTGGCCCAAGGGTGTTGGAGCTGCCCTGGCCCTATTACATTGGGTGAAGGAGCCTAGGCAGTACTGGAGAGCTCGCTCTGGTGGTGAAGATGCTGGAGAGCTGGCAGACTGATCAACTCATCCACCACCCAGGTAAAGTGTTGGGGGCCTGATGATATAATGTCTGTCTGAATTCCGTAGATCTTCTGTAGATAAATAATTAAAAAATGGTTAGCTCTTTGAGAGCTTTGTACAATGTGTTTTGATCATATTCACACCCCCCAATCCTCCACCACCCTTCACTATCTACCAACTTCACATCCTTTGAGAAATAAATCATGTCCAATTTGTATTGCCTAGATATTCTTAGATATGAGACCACTAGATCATGGTCAACTTACCAGGAACTATAATTTTTAGACAAAAACTAACTCTCCCTCTTCTAGCAGCTACCAGTTGCCAGCAGTTCACTGGCTAGTGGTGGATCTTCTTGTCTACCTCCCTTATCTGTGCTGAGATTTAGTCTCGCTTGATCGTGCATAGGTCTTATACATGCTGCCATAACTAATGTGAGTTCATACACAAAGATGCCCTGCTGTGTTCTGAAGACACTGATTCTCTTGCAGTTATCAACGACGCATTGTTCTTACACTCTTTCTTCCTCTTATTCCTCGAGCCTTGGTAGGAGGGGGTGTGGTATAGATGTCCCATGTAAGGCTGAGCACTCCACAGTCTCACTCATTCTCTGCACCTTGTGGGTCTCCGTGTTAATAATAATTTGTTACAAATAGAAGCTTCTCTGACAAGCGTAGAGAGATGTATTAATCTATGGGTATAATGATAAGACATTAGGAGTCAGTTTGTCACTAAATCTACTTGGTAGGACATAGAGTAGATTCTACCCTCAAGGGTAAGACCAGCCTAGCCATAGACTCTTGACCCAAGATTGGTATCAGATATGGGTTTTATCTCATGGAAGTTGATATTTTTGCATGGGGACGAGATTTGGAAACTCCCATTCTCTTGCTGTTTTGTTGATACCATGGCAATTATTTCTTAGAAATTCCTCTTTTGTCTGTCAACCTTATTTCATTTCTTATAGTATAATTTATACTTAATGCTTTGAGAAATAGCTCCCCAAAATGAATTAGACATACATGCCGTGTAGAAATTTGTCTGGAGGATATGTTTTCAGTGAATAGACATTCAGGAATGATTAATGAACATCTGGTTTTTTACTTTCATTTTCATTGTTGTTTAAACCTAAAAGTTTTACATGGTAGGCAAGCACTCTACCATGGAGCTACATCTCCAGTCCTTCAAAAGATGTATTTACTTTAATTTTGAGATAGGGCCTCAGTTATCCAGGTTAGCTTTGCTCTTACTGTGAAGTCTAGCCAGGCTCTGAACTGGTGACCCCACTCTTCAGCCTCCAGAGCAGGTGGGATTGCAGGCCTACAGCCCAGATCTACTTCATTATCATTTTATTTATTTTACGTTCTTTTTCAGACACTATATTCTGATCATGGTCTCCCTTCCCCCATCTGCTCCCAGATCTTCTCCACAGATCTAACTTCATGCATTTATTTTCTTCAGAAAAAACAAACAGGCAAATAAAACAAAACCCCAAACAAACCAGAATTAAAACAAAGAAAAAGCACAAGAAATATGCGTGCGCGCACGCACGCACACATATCAAGAGAGAGCATAAAACACAGCATCATAAAACATAATATACAAGAAAAAGACCAGTAAGATTAAAAATGCCCAAACAAAGTATTATGAGACAAAAAAAAAATCTGCAAAACAACATTAAGTTTATTTTGTGTTGGCCATCTACTACTAGCCATGAGGTCTATCCTTGACTGTGATTTATATACCCAGTGAGACTACACTGGATAAAACTAATTTTTCCTTTGCAAGCAATTGTCAATTGGAGATAGGTTCTTGATTAGGGATGGAAATAATGTCACTTCTCTCTTTTGGCTCTGGGATCCATCGGTCTTGAACCTGTGCATTCTGCCACAGTGCTCATATATGTATTAATTCTACTATGTCATCATCCCCTCTGACTCTTACACTCTTTCTGTCTCCTCTTCTACAAGGTTCCTTGAGCCCCGAGAGGAGAGTTTTGATATACACATCCTATTTAGGACTGAGTGTTCCAAAGTCTCTAACTCTCTGCACATTGTCCAGTTGTGTGTTCCTGTATTAGTTCTAAACTACCGTAAGAGGCAGTTTCTCTGGTGATGGCTGAATGAGACACTGATCTATGAGAATAGCAGAATGTCATCAGGAGCTATTTTATTGCTATGTTCCTTAGCAGAAAAATAGTATTTGGTTTTATTCTAGGTCCATGGCCTGTCTGGTCTCAGGTTCTTGGCCACCTGAGCAGTGTCAAGCATGGGTTTCATTTCATGTAGTGGGCTTTAAATCCAATCAGACAGTGGTTGGTTATTCTCCCAGTACTTGTGCTACGATTGCACCAATGTATCCTGTAGGTAGGTTTCTTCTACAAATTGCAGGGTTTGTAGCTGGGGTGGTGGTTACCTTTATCCACTGATAGCATGCAGAGTACCTTCCAGTACCAGAGTACCTTCCAGTACCATAAACACTAGCCCATAACGGTGAAGACTCAAGGTGGGTATCAGCTTGACTTTTCTGTATTCAATAAGGACTTACCATCAGTTTGTGGGGAGCAAACTATAGCTTTAGCAATAGCTTGAATTTGGGGGATATTTTCATGGGACCCCTTTGACTCAATTAGACATAACTCATTCCTGGCACTGGAAGTGTTTTGTGGTGGTGAAAGATGTCTAGTTGGGGCATTGTCTCTCCTGTTACACAGTTGTGGAGAGATTGGGTGGAGACGGGAAGAGGAAGATTAAGTGGGGAGATGGAGAGAAAAGAGGAGTAAGAGAGGAAATACAGGGAGGGACAACGCTAAGGGTCATTTGAGGGGTCATATGGAAACCTACTACTGAAGAAGCTTCTTAAAATACATACACACGTGAAAGAAATCTATATGGTGCCATTGTCATTTTAAATGGCACACTGTGGTAGTTTTCTTTCCTTTCTCCCTTTAAAATAATATCCCCAGCTCAGTGTATTTAGCACAGTCAACACTCTCTGTTCACTTTTTTCTTTTTTTTATACTGTCCTCGGCTCACAGTGTCTTGTGCCTTCAACACTAACTCTTTTTTTTTTTATTAAGTAAATTTATTTTACAACATCATTTAGTTCAACATAATAGCCACAGATTCCCCTGTTCTCCCACTCTCGCCCCCCTCCCCCTCCCCCCATCCCACCCCCATTCCCACCTCCTCCAGATCAAGGTCTCCCCCGAGGACCGGGATCGACCTGGTAAACACTAACTCTTAAAACAGGAGCTCTGTGCTATTTTTGGACGTTAGTGGCAGGAAAAGGAGCAGGAGAAGGGAAAGGGGAAGGACTGACACGTAGAAACTAAATTTAGGTTGCAAGAGAGAGTGGGATTTTTAACACCGAATGCATTTTGTGGAGCTTGGCACGCATTAGCGGTTCTCTATTTAAGGGAAAATAATTTAAAGAAAATTTGTAATGCCTTTAAAAGAAGTGATGTCTCCTCTTTGCTTACTTCACGAGGCTAGAATTCATGGCTATGGTTTATTGGAGAGAATCACTTTTTCTATTTTCAACGTTTGTTAAGGCCAAGAACACAAAGAGGAGGTCTTTTTTTTGGGTAAGACATATTTGGAAAGGAGAATCTATAAATATCTTAAGTACATAGTTGGCATTTGCTCTGCCACTCTTGAGTGTATGGATTGAACTAAAACTTGATTCATGAACAGTTTTTGAAGTGAATTGAGTGTTTGTCAGAGTGGATAGATTTGATGGACAGGCACGATGCTTGAGAGGTACCTTCTCATGAGGCTCAGGGTTCAATGGAGGAGGCAGATCAGAGAGCAGATACTTAAACTACATCCCACCTTGATACAATACAATACAATACAATACAATACAATACAATACAATACAATATAATATAATAATGTTAATATATAAAATATATTGCAATGTAATATATGCCTATCTGTGTTTAGGAAGTCAGATTAATTCTGCTCTTGTACATGCCTATCAGTGTGAAGGCCATCTTCTGAATGACATCTCATGATTTTCTAAAAGCAATGACAGCAAGGCCATCTATCCATGAAAAATGGCAGAATTAAGGTTGACATGGTTTCATGGAAAATCCCATCTGTCAATTTTTGGTGCTTATTTCCCAAGCAACTGGAATCTTATTCAGAAATTGCTTGCCCATGCCAATATCTTGTGTTTCCTCTACTTTTTCCTGTCATCTTAAGAGTTGTCAGGTCTTACTTCAAGGTCTTTGATCCATTTGGAATTCATTTTGGTAGAAGATGAGAGATAGAGGTGTAGTTTCATTCTTCTCCACGTCCCTATTCAGTTTTGTCAGCACTATTTGTTGAAAAGGCTGTTTTCCCCCTATATTTTTGTAATCTTTGTAAGTCAGAATGAAGATTCCTCAACAAACAGAAAAAAAAAAAAACCAACCCAAATAGGCCTGTCATATGACCCAGTTATACCAACACTTAACATGAGATGTCATTCAGAAGATGGCCTTCACACTGATAAGCATGTACAGAGCAGAATTAATCTGACTTCCTAAACACAGATATGCATATATTACATTGCAATATATTTCATATATTAACAAAAGACTCCAAGTCAACATTCAATGGAAACACTGCAACATTGATTATAGTACTTGCATAATAGTTACATTTTGGATCCAATATAGGTATCCAGTAATAGTGGCACAGATAAAAAAATGTACTTTTTATATATATAATGGAAGTTTTTTTTCCAGCCACAAAAATGAATAAACATGGAATTTGCAGAAAAAAAGATACAACTAGAGATAGTCATATTAAGTGAGTTAAGTTACTTTCAGATTGATAAATGTCACATATTTCCTCTAATTTGTAGATCTTAAACTTGTTAAATACATAAAATCACACACACACACACACACACACACACACACACACACACACACACAGATGACTTGAAAGTAGAAGTGAAACCATGTGCCAAACCAAGGGGAAATGGGAAGGGATGAAAAGGGAGAGGACTGTATGTAGTCTGGGGGACATGTTCAGAGTACATTCTATAGTTGCATAAAATAGCCTTGTATGTTATTATTATTATTATTTAATAAGTATAATATACAACACACATAAAATAAATATGTAATACATATAATAAAACATCGAGATGGTTCTACTTGAAAAATTTAGTTTATAAACCTCTAGTCATAAACTTTTTGACTTATTTCTAGAAGGAATAAAATAGAAGAAAGTAAAAAAATCTAGGAGCAAAGCTATTACCAATTGCTTTGCATTTAATCCCCTGTAATCGGACGTTAGCTTGAACGACAGCAGAAGAGTGTCTGAGATGAGATCAAATGATGGACCACCCCTTTCACTAACACGATAACTTCAAAGTTATCTCTACCTCACGCTATTGAGGGAAGTGCGGATGGAGCACACCTACTAGACTGAACTTGTGGAGCTTCCTGGAGACTTCTTGAGGACTTAAACTGGTGGTTCGTGTTTTTGTTTTTGTTTTTGTTTTGTTTCTCATAGAAGAAGCTGGGAAGGAAACAAGAGGTTATTCAGACTCTGTCCCTTAATGTATAAAACGATTGCTGTCACAGTTTTTTTTTTTTTTGTCAGCCAATAAACATTTTGTGGTTTATCCTCCATTTATTATAAAGCCATATACAAGACCTAAAGAGGACAGAACGTTCCTTCAACAGTTCAGAACAGATTTTTCTCCTTATCCCTATCCTGCTCTCCCCTCCCCTTCTACCCTAACTCCCCCTTTTCCTTTATCTTTCCCTCTGTCTTCTCTCCCCTCATTATTAAACTGGAATATCAAAGATTATGCGTTACAAGTTTCCAACTTACCTAAACATTACGATACTTAAGTATTTCTTGGGTATTTATAGGAGAAATACGACACGTGGAGTCAGCCTTTCTCACATTTAAACCAAGTGACAGGAACAAGGCCACCTTGGTAAGATAGTCTCATGCACATTTATTATTAAAATCACATGTAGAATGTATGTCTCATTGTCTTATTTGTAAGTCATCAGCATTTGTTTAAGAGACTAGCAAGCATGCAGGGCACAATCACAATGTCCATGATGAGGAGACATTCCTGCCCTGAAGCTTGCAGTGCTCTTCAGAAATCGATACTGATGTGCACACCATGGAGAAAGCGACTGCTGCCTGAAGGAGAAATGCGGCCACCCCGCTGAAGCGGAACAAAGAGCCACGCCCTCCTCACTTGTAAAGGCTCCCACGTGAAGTCCTGTACGGTGTGGCCGTGCTGAATTTGCAGGAGTGCCGTACAGGTTGGTAGTGTTCCAGACTCGTGTTTACATGAAGTCCTGTTTATGTGACAGTAAGCAGGCTCTGGCACACACCTCTTTGAAGTTTATTGTAAGCAACATAAATCTGAGCTTGTGGAGTGGATCTGCTATGGCAGCTTTCTACTTCTGCTGGCACAGTGTTACGAACCTCAGTTTTATGTCTCAATAGAGAACCCCTGGGAACGCGAGGTTGGTGAGCAGAGCCGCCTGACAGCTTGGGGTGTAATTTCATGCTTTCAGCTCTATTTAATTTCATCCTTAACCCCACTTCCCATCAGTGATCTGTCATATCCAATCCTCATAAATTTTTCAAGTATGTTATTCCTTTGGAAAAAAAACTAGTCTCTGCTACTGGTGTTTTATAATCTTTTTAAACTTTCATACCACTATGAAAAACTCATGTCCTTATTTAATTCTTTTTGAAAATATAGAAAGTATTGTAACAGTTACACTAGTAACCAAATATTCTCTGTATTTCTCTGTATTTATTAGTAGCTTCTCCACTGTAGTTTATTGGGCCATCTGACTATTTCTGGCTAAAAGGTATATATTTGGGGGGCAAGCCATACACATTTACCAGGACAGATCAGTTTAGGACTGATATGTTCTTACCTCCACATCTATTTTATTTTTTTGTTTACCTGCATAGCCATAAGTAAAGGAGAATTAGCTATGGATTTGTAAGCTTGCAGATTCTGGGCTGGGGTCACTGTTCAGCCACCTGCCTGGGATCGTCTAGGGCAGAGAAAGAAATTTTGCATCGGCGTGAGTTGAACTACTGAGAGCTGGGTGTTTGTTACTCTGCTTAAGCAAGAATTATTTTTCTCACACTAACACCCTGCATAATACATGAGCCAGAGAAAATCCTGAAAGGCCATTTACATGGAAGCTTTATGATGCTGCATTGAGTTTGGACTGAAATTATTGGATTTCTGATTGGCACTTCAGGAATTTCTGTAGGTGTGGAAATATTTCCTGCCCGGAGATAAGATTTAAAGTTCCTGTTTCCCACTGGATTTTTAAAAATATATTGGGGTTTCATAATATTGATGCCAAAGGGCTTTGTTCCTAAAAATAATTTTAATTATTATTATTTTAAGCAAGCAGAAGTATTCTTTCTAAAGATTTTCTTTTAATATGGATTAAAAAATTAAAGCAGCACAATTTCTTTGCAGGAGATGTTGCATTGTTTATATTAGTGCACATTCTCATAATATTTGGTATAATTTCTCTTAATTTTTCTTTATACTATAAGCGATTCTCCATATCATCTTATATTTTTATAAATATTATTTTACCTTTTTATATTTTAGCTAGAATATCCCTTCAGTTAAGATGATAACAAGGAGAATTGTAGATGTAACAGTCTTATTATTAAATAAGAAACACAGAGCCAAATGCAGAGTTAAAAGACCAAGAGGTCAGAGCAGTAGCTGAGAGCTGAGACTTAAAACTGCCTTCTTACCCTTCCTGCCGCTGCTGTCCTTTCCCTCAGCAAGAGACCTACTTCCTGTGTATCAGTCTTTTTATTGACTTTCTGTTCTGTCTTCTCATTGGTTGTAAACCTAACCACATGACCTCCTCGTCACTGCCTGTCTATACAGACCTCCAGGTCTTCTATGGTTGATATTGAGATTAAAGGCCTGTGTCTCCATGCAGGCTGTATCCTTGAACACACAGAGATCTGTCTGTCATGTGATCTAGATTAAAGGTGTGCGCCACCACCACCACCACCATCACCATCACCACCGCCTGGCTTCTGCTATGGCTTGCTATTAGCTCTAACCACCAGGCAACTTTATTTATTAACATTCAAATAAAATCACATTTCAGTACAAATAAAATATCACCATAGAGAATTTCAGTCTCCTTCTCTGTAGGATTCTTATACCCCTATGAAGAGGAAATGGGTGGAATCAGGACTCTATATGTATGTGAGTGTGTGCTCATACACACACCAAATAGGTTGACAGCTTAAAAACTCTGCTTCCAGTTAAAACAGTTGGCACTTATCTGGTTTCCAAACCTTGACACACAGAAAACAGAATCAAATATCATGAGATCAATTTGGGGTTCCCTGTCATCCAGCATAAGTATTAAGGAGATAATGTGCACAGGAGGGATATTGGATTTGTAGTACTCAACTTAGAAATACCAGTTGGAACTTGCCAGATAAGAATGTTCCTCCAAGGGACATTCTTGAGAATGCAGAAAGGTTGAGAATCTTGAAAACATGGAAAAAGAGTTACCGGAATGAGGGGCTGACTCCAGCTGTTGAGTGTAGCCTGTGAGTTGAAATAGGGAGGGTACTGAAAACTATACATTGATTTTAGAAACTTCGGTGTCTTCCTTTACATTAGCAAGGGCCACTTGGATCGAGTGATGAAATATAAGCAGATTGAAATGTTGGGAGAGTAAGTTAGGAGTGAAAAAAACGTGAGTGAGACATGAGACTGCACATGGGTCTAAAGATGTGTGGCTGCTTGGATAGAAAAAAGTAACAGCTGTGGAGGAGGCTTGGGACAACTTTTAAATAGTGTAGCTTAGATTGACAAGACAGCTGTAGACTTGATATTGTCACCGAGAAGCAAAAAACCACACATGTATGTATTTATTGTCTTAGTTATAGTTTTATTTCTACGAAGAGTCACCATGACAGAGGCAACTCATTGAAGGAAGAATTTAATTGGGGGCTTGCTTACAGTTTCAGAGGCTAAGTCCATTATGAGAACTCTACATCCTGATCTGCAGGCAGAGAAAGAGACAAAGACAGAGAGACAGATAGAAGGAGACAGAGAGACAGAGACAGACAGAGACACACACAGAGACACAGAAAGTCACAGAGATACACACAGAAGATACAGAGACACATGCAGAGAGACAGATAGACACACACACAGAGACAGAGACAGATAGACAGAGAGAGAGACAGACAGACGGACTGACTGACCAGCTGGGCCTGGTGTGGGCCTTTGAAGCATCGAAGCCCACCCCCAGAGACATATTTCCTCCAACAAGGACACACTTCCTCCACCAAGGTTACATCTCCTAATCCTTCCAAACTCCGCCAACCAGGAACCAAGCAGTCAAATATATGAGTTTATGGGGGCCTTTCCTATTCAAACCACGGCATATGTGATGCTCTGGGATCATTGGCTCCATTAAATGGCAATGTATGATGGTTTCTACAGTCTGCATTCTTCTGATATCTTACAATTGTCTGATTTCTCTCTGAAGAGCCAAGGTAAAAACTGTACACAGTTTCTTCCAAGACTGAGAAAAACATGAATACGTTTATTGTATTTTTATAGCAATATTGTCTGATGTAATTCTTAATAATTCTGTCACTGGCTTTGACAAAATTTGGCTTTAATAGCCGTTTTTGACCATGTGTATATTTTCTCCCAAATGACATGTTTTTTGGAAGAAGCCACAATGGATGAGTGAGGTTTCGAAGAGAGCTGGCAGAACACTTTCTGCACGAACCACAGAGTTAAAATTATAGCTAGCAGTGCTTTTATTCCCTACTAGGTTAGGAGAAAGCCAGTTATAAATAGCAGGGAATGCGACAGATTGGCTTTTAACTTCTAAAGGCCTAGTTTAACTGTTGCCTGAGATTGTCACCGAGTGATGATGTATCCAGTCTAGGTGCA
This sequence comes from Peromyscus leucopus, assembly GCF_004664715.2. Taxonomy (NCBI): domain Eukaryota; kingdom Metazoa; phylum Chordata; class Mammalia; order Rodentia; family Cricetidae; genus Peromyscus; species Peromyscus leucopus. The sequence goes on along the minus strand of NC_051073.1, from coordinate 40,865,240 downwards.
ATGCACTCAGTGCAACTTTCTCATATCTATGATTTATATTTTATTTATAGTTGATGACTTTTGGCATGGGTAGGGTGGGGAAGGACTCAGTTTTCTTTAAGGGACTGTCCACTGGGAGTTTGATCGCCCTCTAGTGAGTATATGGGCAACACAAATTGGATTTGGTATTTTTTTTTTTTCTTCTTCTTTTATTTAAGGAAGGTCACAAGGGTGTGTCATGAATCTGGGAGGACTGGGAAGTGAATGTGATCAGGGATGCATTATGTGGAATCTCAAAATAAACAATAAAAATGTTACATTAAAAAAAAACCCAAAACCCACTCCTTTCAATGTTTATCTATTACCTTCTACTTGGAGTCTCTCTTGAGTTGTGGTGGACAAGTTGGTGACCACGTCCTCCACAGGAGCTCCGTCTGTCCTTCCTGTTATTTTAGAATCAGGTTTTTTTTTTTAATATTATTAGATAATTCTTCTGAAACACATCTCCTTTGCTGAGGGTGACTCTCAGCCCTCTCATGTCTGCATTCAAGACTTGCACTGTTGTGTTGGACCCCATCATCTTCTTGTCCCAAGTTATTCTCTCAGCAGTCTCTCTGCATGAGCAAGGCTGTCCTACTCCTTTTTGTTAAGACACATCTTCAATTTTTCTACTCCTTTGATTTTATTCTAGCTATGTGCCTCATCTGGAATGTCCTTCAGTTCCCTTCTTTGAGTTCTCCCCATATTTCAAGGCTGAATTCATGTTTCTGATTAAGGTTCCCCCCCCCCCCCGATTGTTCAAGACTGCAGTGAAATCTTTATTCTCTGCTCTGAACATTTATGAACTTTGAAGAACAGAGCTTCCCTATCTCTGATATCTCTAGCTGGATTGTAAAGCAGGGGCCCCAATATGTCTAATTATAAAGACTCATGGCATTTTCTTTGCATAAAGATGCTTAATAAACTTGATTAAATGGCCTGTTTTTCAAATGCTTTAATATTTGAGCAAGCTTCCTCTTGTGGAAAAAACATGCTACTGATTTTAGTTGGCAATAAAAGGGACTTGATTCCAATTTGTTCTACATTACTTTCATTACTAGTATGGTCTTATCTAGCCTATGTTTTCCATTCCAACAGTCTCTCTGTTTCAAGCTTCTGTCCTCAAAGCCAGAGCATTCTGATGCCACTTGATCATCATGTTAGGATTATAGACGAACTATGGAAAACCTTCAACAATTATGACAGCAAGCTCACTCAGAACAACTTTTAAAGAAACCAAAGCAAGGTCTGATGATTGTTATACCATACTAAGTGATCTGATACAAAGCAGATACATTTCCAAGGAAGGAGCTAGTAAGGGGAGCTCAGTGTCAGCAGCTCATCTCTTCTGAGAAAGCACGGTACCCCCAAGCAGACATTTCTGCAGCGGGTTAGCTCTAGTTAGGAGGCAGCAGGTAAGCTTGAAGCTCATGACTCTTCTCACCCATGCAGCTCTTACCAGCCTGTGTCCTTCTCTTTTTCTCAGTCCGAGGATTGTTTGGTTGCTATGTTGTCAAATTCTTAATCTGGCCGTCAGTGATGTTTAGACACATGTGCGGCATACCTGAATGGTTTTGTGGAATTTAGGTGAAGGAGATCCGTATTTTTTTAGATGAATATTAGGCTTTTCTACAGCTTAGAATTTGTGCTGTGCTTGAAATAGTTTTGTTTCTATAACATATTTTTTTTCTTAGAAAACTGGAAAAGTGGGATGTATTTATACAAAAGTGAATAATGTGTCTCATTCCTGCTGTGGGATGTTCTGTATATTAAATGTGTTGCTGTGATTGGTTAATAAATAAAACACTGATTGGCCAGTAGCCAGGCAGGAAGTATAGGCAGGACAAGGAGAGAGGAGAATTCTGGGAAGTGGAAGACTGAGTCAGAGAGACACTGCCAGCTACCACCATGAAAAGCGAGATGTAAGCCAAGAGCCACATGGCAACTTATAGACTAATAGATATGGGTTAATTTAATATATAAGAACTAGATAACAAGAAGCCTGCTGTGGCCATACAGTTTGTAAGCAATATAAGTCTCTGTGTGTTTACTTGGTTGAGTCTAAGCGGCTGTGAGACTGGTGGGTGAGAGAGATTTGTCCTGACCATGGGGCAGGCAGGACTGGAGAAAACTCCCGCTTCACATTCCCACACCCAATCCCACTTTGTTGCCATGGCCTATGATTGATGTTACCATCCCACCAAAAAGGCGTTATGTCAGGATGCTTACACATCTTTAACCTCTACTACCTCATATCAAAGTTTGTAAACACCCTCCCCTCCAGTGCCCCTCCTGTCTCCCGCAACTACTACCTTCCTCCAAGGACCAATTTTGCTTCACACAGCCCATTTTATTAATTAGATTATATCACAGCCATTGCTTTAGCTGCTAGACTAAGAAGACCCCAGAAGAATAGCCCCTTTGTCATTCTTATTCCCTCTATTGGAAGAGTTTAGCACAATATTCACCACAGGCCATGCTGGCACATCAGACTGGAGACACTCCTGTGAGAGCTCATTCCTCACAAGCCCCTAATGAGGTGTGTATTCTTAAAGTATGCTGATATGTACATTCATACACTATCCTTATTGTACTTGTCTTTTATGACTATAGTAAAGATGTCATTGTTTCTAAGTTTTTTAAATACTTAAAATATCATGACTAACCAAAATCTATACCATCATTTATCAAAGCTTTATTTTTTCATGTTTTTGTTAGCATAAATTAATTACAAAGAATGATGGGTTTCACTGTGACATTTGCATACACATATATCATGTATTTTGCATGTGTTAGACCCTATTAACTCTCATGTTCCTCTTTCACTCTTGCTGATCCCTTTATTCTTTCCAACTAACTAGTCTCCCTTCTGATTTTGTGTCTTTTTCTTCTGTGGCCCAGTGAGTATCATTAGGGTTGCTTACAGGAGGGGTGTGTCTTTTTTTTTAAGCTTTTTACTTTTGCTTTATGTGTATGTATAATTTTCCTGCATGCATGTCTGTGTAGCATGTTCATGCCTGGTATCCAGGAGGCCAAAAGAAAGCATCTGATCCCCTAGATTTGGAGTTACATATTATTATTACCCACCATGTGAGTGTTGGAAATCAAACTCAGGTCCTCTGAGGAACAGTCAATGTCCGTCTTTCCAGCCCTGGTAAGGGGTTATCTGCAATGGCATGAACACCTTCTCAGTGGCTATATCATGGAAGAAAACATCTCTCAATCCCTATCAACCACTATCTAAAGGCTCGGGGTGGGGGCGCGGTTGTCACCTTGGTAAGCACTCTCCCTTGCATGGCAGGACATTGGCAGGCTCAGTCTTGTTCATGCCTTAGTCAAGTAATAACAGCTGCTGTGAGTTCAAGAGTGCAAAGCCAAGTTGTGCTTAGAAGACATCATTCTAGAACATGCCCCCTATTTCTCTGGCTTTTGCATTGTTTCTGGCTCTTCTTTTACAATGTTCTTTGCAATCCTTGAAAGAGATGATAATACGCACCATTTATAGCTGAGCATTCAATAGTAGCATTCTCTCAAAATTATCTTTATAATGATGGTCCTTGTAGATTTTAATATATATATGTAGATTTTAATAATATGTGTATATATATATATATATATACATACACACACTTGAATTAGTAGAATTGAATTTAAAAGTTTCAACAGCAAGTTAATTCAAATTTAGCACATATCTTTTATACCGTAGAAAAAGAATGGTAGGCCAGTAGTGTACAGAAGTGTTCCAGATTTAAAGTGATAATAGGTGGTCCCACGGGATGCAGTTATGGAATTGAAGGCAATGTAGTAGCTTAACATTGATTATTAAAGCAACCCTCTCCTGAAGGCCCGTGGTAAACCCGTAGACTATCAGCTTCCAGCTGTGCAGCTACCCCTCAGTTCAGCAGCCATCTTTTTCATGAGTCACACACCCAGTCTGAATTCCTGATGTTGGACCTACTCTTGGAAGTATTCAAACTGTTCCATATCTTACACGGAATTCTATAGCTATTAGACAATTGGAGGAAAAGGGAAAGATTCTCGGTATTTATATCATTAGGGATAACAAATATTTCTCTCTGTAAATTGCTCATTTGTCTGTTAAATTAATTTTGCCAGGAGTCTTATTATCAGAAGTAAAGGAAGAAGCAGGTGACCTTTCTGCATCCTCTCACTGGTAGCCATGAATCATTTTGATTTAAAGAGAAATAAAATCTGTGAGATACTTTTGAACAATAGAGACTAATTAATCTTTGTTTGAATCCAGTGAACTTAAACAACCTAAAAATAAGTCTTGATAGTTTTTGGGGGAGGGGATGATGTGTTCATGTAATTACACAAGGTGAGATGAGATCTTAACTCCTTGGATGCTGGTGGTGAATTGCGGAGAATTTCACCTTCACACTGCCCCTGGCTTCCTCATATAGAAATCAGATTTTCATCTGTGATGGCTTCTCAATTGATTTTTTTTTTAATACATGAGAACCAAAAGTGACTTCTACAATTTCCTATAGTTTCCATTTAGATGCATATAATACATACTCTGCAAAAATGGGAACAGGGTTGATGTCTGAAGTAGGGAGACTCAGTCATAGCACCAAGTACTTACTAGTAAGCCAGGACTGGCCCAAGAAGTTCTCTATCCAGGCTCCCAGGTTATGAATTCTTCCTGGGTTTGTCATTTGATAGCATGCGGCATTCTTCATGGTGCTCTAATGTGAATAGTTGTGAGCTATAAAAATAGATAAGATTCTTTGATTAGTTATAAAGTGGCTTGATTTATCTCTTGACTAGTTGGGTTATTTGGCCAGCTGCCTACCCCCTCTGTACCTCTGCTTCTGGCAGATAGTACAAAAGAAAGGAAATAGTCTCTGTTAGGGCAAAAGCCATGTACAAGCAAAATGCATTTAAGTCATGTATTTTTGTTAAAACTCAAATACAATGAAGTCATTAACATTGAAAAGATTAACTTGCCTGGTGATATTGTTGTGAATATCCATGACAACGCAAACATACTTAGCCTTATCTTTAAGGATTACTACAGTCATAAACTAAATGCCTCTTGAGACTAAAGAAGAGTTTTGTTGATAGAATACAGTGTTTTAATGATTCTTTGAGTAATATTTCAATTGTAGTATTTTAATTGTATATCCATGTAGTGCTTATCAAAGATATAGTTCTTTAATGGTTAGTATTTTATGTTAATAATATGATTGGTTTTTCATTCCTTTTAGCCATAACTGAGACTACTATGTATTAATTTGCTTTTGTTCTGTATCACGTATTATTTATTATAATTTTTCTTAGATAAAAGCCATTAAAAAACTCCCTTTATGACTTTTCCTCATTACTATTTCACACTGTAATTCCTGTTTTAGATCTGTTGAAAATTTAGCAATGACTTTTTTTAATTTAAAAAAGTTTTTTTTTTTTTACATACTAATTCCAGTTCCCCCTTCCTCCCCTTCTCCCGCCCCCCCATCCCATCCTCCATTCACTCCTCAGAGAGGATAAGGTCTCCCTTGGAGAGTCAACAAAGTCTGGCATACTAAGTTGAGGCAGGACCAAGCCTCTACCCTGCTGTGTCAAAGCTGAGCAAGGTATCCCACCCTAGGGAATGTATTCCAAAAAGCATTTCATGCACCTTAGATAAGTGCTGGTTTCACTACCAGGGGCTCCCCAAACAGATATAGCCATATAACTGTCACCCACATTCAGAGGGCCTAGTTTGGTCCCATGAATGTTCCCCAGCTGACAGGCCAGAGTCCATGAGCTCCCACCAGCTTGGGTCAACTGTCTCTGTGGTTTTCCCCATCATGATCTTGACCTCACTTGTTCCTGTGATCCCTCCTCCCTTTCCTCAACTGAAGTCTAGGCTCTGCCCATTGCCTGGTTGTAGATAACTGCATCTGCTTCCATCAGCTGTTACTGGATGTAGGTTCCTATGATGACAATTAGGGTAATCACTAATCTGATCACAGGGAAGGTAAATTCAAGCACCCTATCCACTATTGCTAGGAGTCCTAGGTGGTGTCATCCTTGTGGATTCCTGGGGATTTCCCTAGCACCAGGTTTCTCCCTAACCCCCAATGGTTCACCTCTACCAGGACATCTCTTTCATTGCTCTTCCTCTCTATCCCTCCCTCCACTTGGCCATCTCAGTTCCTTCTGTTCCCATCCTTCATCCCTTCCCTTCTACCCACCCCTGCCAGTTTACCAAGGAGATCTTAACTATATCCCTTCCTGGGGCCCTCCATGTGTGTCCTTCTTAGGGTTCTCCTTTTTTATCTAGCTTCTCTGGCTGGAGTTGTGGATTATAGCCTGGTTATCCTTTGCTTTGTGTCCAATATCCACTTAAGAGTGAGTACATACTATTCTTGTCTTTCTGGGTCTGGGTTACCTCACTCAGGATGATTTTTTCTAGTTCTATCCACTTACCTACAAATTTCACAATGTCATTTTTTTTAACCACTGAGTAATACTCCATTGTGTAATTATACCACATTTTCCTTATCCATTCTTTGGTTGAGGGGCATATAGGTTGCTTCCAGGTTCTGGCTATTATAAATAATGCTGCTATGAACATGGCTGAGCAAGTGACCTTATGGTATGATAGAGCATCTTTTGGATATATGCCCAATAGTGGTATAGCTGGGTCTTGAAGTAGGTTGATTCCCAATTTTCTGATAAACTGCCATACTGATTTCCAGAGTGGCTATATAAGTTTGCATTCCCACCAGCAATGGAAGAGTGTTCCCCTTATTCCACATCCTCTCCAACATAAGCTGTCATCAGTGGTTTTGCTCTTAGCCATTCTGACAGGTATAAGATGGTATCTCAGAGTCATTTTGATTTGTATTTCCCTGATGGCTAAGGATGTTGAGCAGTTCCTTAAATGTCTTTCAGCCATTTGAGATTCTTCTGTTGAGAATTCTCTGTTTAGGTCTGTAGTTCATTTTTTAATTGGATTGTTCAATATTTTGATGTCTAGTTTCTTGAGTTCTTTATATATTTTGGAGATCAGCCCTCTGTCAGATGTGGGGTTGGTGAAGATCTTTTCCCATTCTGTAGGCTGCCATTTTGTCTTGTTGACCATGTCATTTGCTTTATAGAAACTCCTCAGTTTCAAGAGGTCCCATTGATTGATTGTTTCTCTCAGTGTCTATGCTACTGGTATTATATTTAGGAAGTGGTCTGCTGTGCCCATGTGTTCAAGGCTACTTCCCACTTTCTCTTCTATCAGGTTCAGTATCGCTGGATTTATGTTGAGGTCTTTGATACATTTGGACTTGAGTTTTGTGCATGGGGATAGATATGGATCTATTTGCATTCTACATGTTGACATCCAGTTATGCCAGCACCATTTATAGAAGATGCTTTCTTTTTTTCCCATTGTATAATTGTATAATTGTGGCTTCTTTGTCAAAAATCAAGTGTTTATAGGTATATGGATTAATGTCAGGGTCTTCAATTCAATTCCATTGATCTATGTGTCATTTCTTATGCCAATACCAAGCTGTTATTATTACTATAGCTCTATAGTAGAGCTTGAGGTCAGGGATGGTGATGCCTCTGGGAATTCCTTTACTGTACAGGATTGTTTTGGCTATCCTGGCGTTTTTGTTTTTCCATATGAAATTGAATATTGTTCTTTCAAGGTCTGTGAAGAATTTTACTGGGATTTTGATGGGGATTGTATTGAATCTATAGATTGCTTTTGGTAAGATTGCTATTTTTACTCTGTTGATCCTAGCTATCTAAGAGCATGGGAGATCTTTCCATTTTCTGATATCTTCTTCAATTTCTTTCTTTAAAGACTTAAAGTTCTTCTCATATGGTCTTTCAGTTGTTTGTTTAGAGTTACCCCAAGATATTTGTGGCTATTATAAAGAGTGATATTTCTTTGATTTCTTTCTTAGCCCATTTATCATTTGTATATAAGAGGGCTACTGATTTTTTGAGTTAATCTTATATCCTACCATATTACTGAAGGTGTTTATCAGCTGTAGGAGTTCCCCAGTAGAATTTTTGGGGTCACTTATGTATACTATCATGTCATCTACAAATAGCTAATGTTTGACTTCTTCCTTTCCAATTTGTATCCCCTTGATCTCCTTTTGTTATCTTATTGTTCTAGCTAGAACTTCAAATACTATGCTGAATAGAGGGAGAGTGGATAGCCTTGTCTTGTTCCCGATTTTAGTGGAATCGCTTTGAGTTTCTCTCCATTTAATTTGATGTTGGCTGTTGGCTTGCTGTAAATTGTCTTTAATATGTTTAAGTATGCTCTTTGTGTCCCTGATCTCTCCAAGACCTTTATCATGAAGGGGTGTTAGATTTTGTTGAAGGCTTTTTCAGCATCTAATGAGATGATCATGTGGTTTTTTTCTTTCAGCTTGTTTATATGGTGGATTACATTGACAGATTTTCATATGTTGAACCATCACTGCATCTCTGGGATGAAGCCTACTTGATCATGGTGGATGATTTTTCTGATGTGTTCTTGGATTTGTTTTGCCAGTATTTTATTGAGTATTTTTGCATCAATGTTCATGACAGAGATTGGTCTGTAATTCTCTTTCTTTGTTGCATCTTTGTGTGGTTTGGGTATTAGGGTAACTGTAGCCTCATAAAATAAATTTGGCATTGTTCCTTCTGTTTCTATTGTGTGGAACAATCTGAAGAGTGTTGGTATTAGCTCTTCTTTGAAAATCTGGTAGAATTCTGTGCTGAAAGCATCTGACCCTGGTCTTCTTTTGTTTGGGAGATTTTGATGAGTGCTTCTATTTCCTTAGGGGTTATAGGTCTATTTAAATTGTTTATATGGTCTTGATTTAATTTTGGTATGTGATACATATCTAGAAAATTGCCCATTTCTTTTACATTTTCCAATTTTGTGGAATATAGGTTTTTGAAATATGACCTAATGATTCTCTGGATTCCCTCAGTGTCTGTTATTATGTCCCCCTTTTCATTTCTGATTTTGTTAATTTGGATATTCTGTTTCTGCCTTTTGGTTAGTTTGGATAAGGGTTTGTCCATTTTGTTGATTTTTCTCAAAAAACGAACTCTTTGTTTCATTGATTCTTTGTGTTGTTCGCTTTATTTCTATTTTATTGATTTCAGCCCTAAATTTGATTATTTCCTGGCATCTCCTCCTGGGTGAGTTTGTTTCTTTTTGTTCTAGAGCTTTCAGATGTGCTGTTAAGTCCCTAGTGTGATATTTCTCCACGTTCTTTATGTAGGCACTTAGTGCTATGAACTTTCCTCTTAGCACTGCTTTCACAGTGTTCCATTAATTTGGGTATGTTGTGCATTCATTTTTGTTGAATTCTAGAAAATATTTAATTTCTTTCTTTATTTCTTCCTTGACCCAGTGGTGATTCAGTTGAACACTGTTCAATTTCCATGAATCTGTAGGCTTTCTGCCATTAGTGTTGTTGTTGAATTCTAACTTAAGCCATAGGGATCTGATAAGATACAGTGTGTTATTCCAATTTTTTTGTGTGTCTGTTGAGGTGTGCTTTGTGACTGAGTGTGTGGTCAATTTTAGAGAAGGTTCCATGAGGTTCTGTGAAGAGGTATATTCTTTTGTGTTTGGGTGAAATGTTCTATAAATGTCTGTTAAGTCCATTTGAGTCATAGCATCTGTTAGTTCCATTATTTCTCTGTTAAGTTTCTGTCTGGCAGACTTATCCAGTGGTGAGGGTTGGGTATTGAAGTCTCTCACTATTAGTGTATTGGGTTTGATGTGTGATTTAAGCTTTAGTAATGATTCTTTTACAAATTCAGGTACCCTTCTATTTGGGGCATAGATGCCCAGAATTGAGACTTCATCTTGATGGTTTTTTTCTGTGATGAATATGAAATGTCCTTCTCCATCTCTTTTGATTTATTTTAGTTTGAAGTCTATTTTGTTAGATATTAGGATAGCTACACAAGCTTGTTTCTTGGGACCATTTGATTGGAAAATCTTTTCCCAACCCTTTACTCTGAGGTGATGTCTGTCTTTGAGGTTTCAGGTGTGTTTCTTGTATGAAGCAGAAGGATGGGTCCTGTTTTTGTACCCATTTTGCTAGCCTGTGTCTTTATATAGATGAATTGAGTCCATTGAAGTTAAGAAATATTAATGACCAGTTATTGTTAATTCCTGTTATTTTTGGTTTTGTTGTTATTGGTAGTGTGTATGTGTTTTTCTTCTTTGGGGTTTGTTGGTGTGGGGTTATCTATTGCCTGTGTTTTTGTGGGTGCAGCTAACTTTCTTGGGTTGGAGTTTTCCTACTAGTACTTTCTGTAGGGCTGGATTTGTGGAAAGGTATTGTTTAAATCTGGTTTTGTTATGGAATATCTTGTTTTCTCCATCTATGATAATTTAAAGTTTTGCTGGGTATAGTAGTCTGGGCGGGCATTTATGATCTCTTGGTCTTTTTTTGTGTCTGTTGAGGTGTGCTTTGTGACTGAGTGTGTGGTCAATTTTAGAGAAGGTTCCATGAGGTTCTGTGAAGAGGTATATTCTTTTGTGTTTGGGTGAAATGTTCTATAGATGTCTGTTAAGTTCTACAAATGTCTGTAGAACATCTGTCCAGGACCTCCTGGTTTTCAGGGTCTCCATTGAGAAGTCTGGTGTTATTCTGATGGGTCTGCCTTTATATGTTACTTGACCTTTTTCCTTTACAGCTCTTAATATCCTTTCTTCTGTATGTTTAGTGTTTTGATTATATATGGCAAGGGGATTTTTTTTTGGTTCAGTCTATTTGGTGTTCTGTAAGCTTTTTGTACTTTCATAGGCTTATCCTTCTTTAAATTTGGAAAGTTTTCTTCTATGATTTTGTTGAATATATTTTCTATGCCTTTCAGCTCGAATTCTTCTTCTTCTTCCATCCCTACTATTCTTAGGTTTGGTCTTTTCATGGTGTCCCAGATTTCCTGGATGTTTTGTGTTATGAATTTGTTGGATTTAACATTTTTTTTGACATCTTGCTGTTGTAGAACCACTCATTTCTGGGGGAGCCATATTGGTCTTCAACATCTTACACTGTAGTCTACCCATGTCTTCCTTCACTTGGTGCAGGTAGTGCTGTGACTCTGGTGACCACTGATGCATTAGGGGATGTTTGTGGGAGTGGAGAGGCTGCTACCAGGTCTCTGGGACTTTGGTAGGTTGGGGAGAGGCAGGAGATGTGCCCCTGGGGCTAGGGTCTAGTGAGCAGGGCTGTGCAGTCAGGACCCCAGACACTCACCTCCTCCTGTAGGTGCAGGCTGGGCCCTGGTGGTTGCTGATGCAGTGAGGGATGGTTGGAGGCATGGGGGGCTGCTGACAGGTCTTTGGGGCTTCAGTGGGTGGGGGTGAGGTATGGGCTGTGCCCCTGAGGCTGTCCAGCCATGAGCCCAGACACCCATATCCTCCAGCAATGGCTTTTTAAACATAACTCATCATATTATTATTTGTTAGCAATAAAGGGACTAATAATTGATTTAATACATGGGCAAATTAGATGATAGAAGTGAAAGAGAAAAGATAAAAGAAGCTGCTCTTTTAGAAATGACAAACTACAGGTTGTGTTAGGGCACTTGCCAACCATGTATGAGACCCTAGGTTTAAACATCTGTTTTACACACACACACACACACACACACACACACACACACACACACACACACACACGGGGGGGAGGGGAAGAGAGAGAGAGAGAGAGAGAGAGAGAGAGAGAGAGAGAGAGAGAGAGAGAGAGAGAATAAGCAAACTGCAGACAGATTTTCTTTTGTGCACCAGCATGGAGACTTGTTGTTATGAAAGCTTGGCTGTTTGCTTATATTTGTTCTTAACTAGTTCTTATAACTTAAATTAACTCATTTCTATTAATCTACATTCTGTCACTTACCACCCATCCTCTTCCTCCATGTCTCCTGGTGTCTCTCTTGCATGCCTAGATTCTTCCTCCTCTTCCTTTCTCTTCCCGGAAATCCTGCCTATACCTCCTGCCTAGCCATTGGCCATTCAGCTTTTTATTACACCAATCACAACAATACACCATCACACAGTGTACAAATAGCAAACTGTTACACTTTCCTAGGGTAAGATGTGGATGAGCTAGTGAAGACACTTTTCTTTGGTTGCTCATGGATTCTGCAGTAGACTATGGCTGCCTCCTGATGACAGGTTGCCCATCTTGTTACTGTCCTTTATTGGCATCTCCATTTTAATATTCTGGGAATATCCAGTTTCTCTTATCACATGTTTCACAACCAATTATTTAATTTTTTGTGATTATAGTATAACCACATCATTTCCTCCCTTCAACCCTTCCCATTTACCCCTTGCTCTCTTTCATATTCATGGCCTCTTTTTCTTCAATTGTTATATATTTATATAGACCCTGATCAGCCTATCTAATGTTAATTGTATGTTTGTTTTCAGAGAGAACTATTTGGTATTGGATAATCAATTGATGTGTTATTTCCATAGCAAACTATTTCTCCTGCTCTCAGCATTTCTTAGTTCTTTGTGTAGGGTTGAGGCTTCCTGATCTTTCTTCCTTCCACATTAGCATATATATTGGTATCATCCTTCTTCAGGTCATGCTTAGGCAGCCATGTTGGTGAGACTTCATGTCTCAGTCTTTCCAATGTACATAAGACAACAACATCCTGTGATACCACTTCTCGCTTAACTCAGACTTTATTTCCATGTTAATAGCAGACTATACACAGGAAACCACAAGTATTCACTCAGTCCCTGAAAAAGAAAACATGGCAGGTTGTAAAGAACCGAGAGTTAAATTGATATTTTAACTATGTAGATTTTCAACTTCAAGTGGCATTATGGGTGACGGGCTATAATTTTGTGTGGTAACTGAGGGGTTCCATGAAGAGTATACTCCCCCGCAAGGATTATGAAGTGATAATACTCCTTAACTGCTCCTCTTTCAACATGAAGTTATTTATGTCTTCTCTTCCTTGCTTTATAGTCTTGCCTTCTATGGCAGGTCCTGCCTTTTCATATTGCATGGAAAACTCTGGTCCTGACATGGTATCTGCCCATGAGTCGTTGCTGTAGGATTTGTTCAATCAGTGTCCATGGTTCTGCAGTTTCTTAAGGGTTGGAAACAAACAGGTAAAATTCACCCTTAAAGAATGATGCATCTTTGGTAGCTTCTGCTGCGAACTTGCCCCTTATGGTTTGATTTCTGAGCCATAATATAGAATATGGGAGGGTTTTCTTAGCATGTACTTGTGAATTCAACTGCAAGATCCTCTGCTGTGGGAAAACTGAAAGCAGGACCTTGCTTTGTTGAGAGAGAGAGAGAGAGAGAGAGAGAGAGAGAGAGAGAGAAAGAAAGAGAGAGAGACAGAGACAGAGAGAAAGACAGAGACACAGAGACAGAGACAGAGACAGAGAGAGATATGCATGTGAGTACTATAATTGGAATTCAATTTACTTGGAGCAAGATGGCTAGCCTTTGGCTCTGGAGGTTAGCTGGCCAACTTCTAAATATCAGAGCCCAAGATATTCTCATAATCAAAGAGGAAAATAACTGAGGAAAACTTTGGCAAATCCAGGTCTCTGTGTTCTTTCCTTTGCCTGTCTGGTATTAATAAGACATTTTATTTTCTGCTCACAATGCTTAGTGAGGTTGCCTGACTTCTAAATCTTGTCCATGGCCATGCACGGTGTCCTGTGAATAGTGTAACATGAAAATAAGTCCAGAAGATCAGTTCAGCATTTTGCTTTAGGCAGCCTGGGTGATTCGAAGGAGATTTTCCACATGGTCTCCAGTGTTTGAATACTCGGTTCTTAGTTGGTGTAGTTTGGGCAGGTTTGAGAGGTGTGGTCTTGCTGGAGAAAAGTATGTCACTTGGAGGTTTCAAAGCCACATGTCATCCCCAGTTTTCTCTCTCCCTGCTTCTTGCTTGTGGTTCAAGATGCGGGCCCTCAGCCCCCAGCTTCCGGCTCCGGCCATCATGTATGCATCCGGCTACCAGGCTGTCCTTACCACCGTGAACCCCAACTTTCTGAAATGAGAAGCCCAGACAAACTCTTACCTCAGTCACCACAGAACTAGAAAAGTAACCAATATTGGATAGGTGTATCAACCTATAGCTGGGAGTAAGGGGTAGCTTTCACTAGTGCCATGCTTAGATATATGTGATCATTTAACTTCACATATAATTATATTGAAGTCTGAATCATGGATAAAATTATATTGAAGTTTGAAGCATAGATGAAATAAATATTAAAAACAGCTTCCTTTTTCCTTGAGGTTCTCTGAAATGGCCAGATTCATAGTCTGGTTATTTAACTCAGAATTTGCATTCTTCCATGAGATTTGTACTTGGCCATAAACATGGATATTTCCTGTAACTGAGAAGGGACATGAATGAGAAGATCATTAGATATTAAATGCGATGTAACATAGACTTAAAATTTAATATGAAATTAAGATATACAAACGTTCCCCACATGAGTGGCTCCCAGCCAGGGCTACACACAGGAAAGAGCCACAGGAATTCACATGCCCTATCAGTTACATAGAACTCACGGCTTTGGAAGGGAAGATGGACACAGTACCCTATCTGCCACTGAAGCTGAGGGGTTTTTTTTGTTTTTTTTTTTTTTTTTTTTTTTTTTTTTAAGACTAAAATGTATGCAGCCTCTTGTTGACTGGTGGCTATGTTTGATCATAATACATTTGACTTTAAAAAACATCTGGGTAAGGTCAATAAGTTCAAATAAATTTCAGTATGTCAATTACTTGAATCAACTTTGGGATATCTCATTTAGTACACACTTATGATGAACAAGTTGGATCCAGTGTGGGAGGAAGTTTTTCAGGAACTTCTGTGTGTTATTGTCTACTGTGTACTCTAAAGACTTTCTGCAGTGTTCATGATAGTCTCAGCCCCTAAATCGTACAGATTAAGTAAGAGAAATCATGTGAAAGAGATACAGGTCATAAGCACCCACAGAAAAGCATCAGATTAATGGACTGTCACGTTAAAATTTCTTTCAGGGATTTAAATTATCTTCGCTTCTGTTTGGTTCAATGTCCTAATACTCCATCAACTAAACTTCCTGCCTTAGTTGCTTTCTGTTTTTATCCCCAAATACCACATTTGTAAACAACAGAGGACTGCTTTCTGCTAAAAGGCAAAATTCCAACAAACTTGGTTTTGCAGATTTTAATAGGCTTTGTTTGAAATTCTGTAGTCATGCAGTAGCCTGAACCAAAAATGGTTGAGAATACTCTTTTTCCCCGTAGTCAGGAGACATCATAACCAGAGAGAAGGAAGTGATGACCAGAGAATGGGAGAAAGAGGCAGAGTCAGCCTGACTGGCTATCTTCCTCTAATGTGGCTTGATCAGTAGGTCATGTATGCTTGGCTGAAACTCTACTTCCTGTTAATAGTAGGTTATAGTCTGTCTATACATTAAATGAGGTTAGAGTTTGATATGCATAAAAGAATCTCTAGGCTAAACTTATACTCTATATAGAGACAGGTTTAGGTTAAACTTCATTCAATTTAAGTTTCTAGTTTGAAGTCATGGTTCTGGTGGTTGTGAAGACCAGTGTCAAGATGCTGGTATCTGGTGAGGGCCCTGGTGCTTCAGTGTAACAGGGTGGAGGGCATCATGGTGAGGTAGGCAAAAGTGTTCTCTAAGGGCTCCTGTCCATTCTTGTAGAGATACTGGTATGGCTTTAAGAGCTCTGCCCTCCTGAACTCATCTAATCCCAATTTCCTTGAAAAAAAAAATCTTACTTCTAATACTATTTGCATGAAAATGTGGAGATTAAGTTTTCATCCCTTAGGTTTTGAGGACACAGCTAGATCACAGCACCTCTTCTTAAGAAAGTGATTAACTATCAATCTTTTCCCATAGTTCAGTATCCTGTAAGAATAGAAACTCCGGGAAGCCAGAAGCTTGACTTCGTTCATTACTGTACTCTTTATGCTTCTAGAAGAAAGGTCTCAAATATTTGTGAAAAGAATAACTGTTTTGTGCTTTTTAAACTATGTTCTGAGGTGAGCTAGGGATCCTTGGATAGGCTTCAGGGTTGGGAGATGTTTGAGAAAGGATATGGAGAGTGGTGTACAAGGGAGGGAGTCTAGGCCATTAGCATAAACTCCGTCCCATGTTCATCTCAATTACAGCACTATTTTCATTGGGGTTCCCACTCCCGTGTGTGTGTGTGTGTGTGTGTGTGTGTGTGTGTGTGTGTGTGTGTGTGTGTGTGTGTGTGTGGCGGGGGAGACATGTGCAGGTGTGTACAAATCAGTATACAAGTAGAAGCCAAAGGTTGAGTATTTTCTCTATCACTTTTTATCTTATTTTTTTTTTAAAAGATACCTACTATCTTTAATTGTTAAAAATACTTTCATTCAGCAACAATGATACATTTCAGAATTACAACACACGGTGGGAAAAAGCAAGTTTCTCACTGTTTTCAAATTCCTGGCTTGTTACTCTTTGATAATCAAGCCCAATAAATCAGTATTCCCAGAAATTTCAAAATTTCACAATATAGTGATTATTTTAAATATACTTCCAACACTATTCACACTATTACTTAATTAGCAAAATATCACGTCTAAAAAATAATATACACCAAATTTAGTCATACTTACAAAGAAATACAGCCTACAGCAATATTCACACAAGAAAACTGTAATTAAAGATTCAGACTTTCATTTTTAAGACTTGATAATGATCTTCTCCCACCCCTCCTGCGTGTGTGTGTGTGTGTGTGTGTGTGTGTGTGTGTGTGTATGTATGTGTGTATGTATGCATGTGCATTGTGTAAATAGTTCAGAGGGTCTGTTTTGGGTGTCTCTTTTGTTCTCCACCTTACTCTTTGAGACAAGGGTGTGAGATAAAGAGAACTCTTTTTAAAAATTACTTCCTTTGTAGTAGTCAGTTATAGCAATAGGAAGTAGACTAAGACAGACACTTTAGATTTGGGGGATGGTCACTTCAACAAAACCTAGTAGTTCTGACTGTTTATCCAGTTTTGACTGTGTTAGTCTCTCTGAACCTACAACTCATTGATTGGCAGACAGGCTGGCCAAGAAGCTTCGGGGGTTCCCCCTGTCTTCCCCGTCACCTCCAGTGCTAGGACTGGAGGGCATGCCCCCATACCAGGCTTTTACATAGGTCCTGGGCATTTGAACTCCGGTTCTCATGCTTGCATGAGACGCTCTCTAATTACTGAGCCGTAGCCTCTGCCCCCTTGTTGGAGCCTACTAGGTTTCCTAGTGGCTGTACCCAGCAGGACTGCGTAAGAGGTTGATTGGACCACGGGCCTGGGTACCAGGTGACTGTAACTAGCAAGGGGGAGGTCCTTTGCTCCACCCCTTGGCATTGTTATAAATAGACCTTTGGAATAAAGTTCTGGGCCGGTGGATAAGGATCCAGGCCTACCCAAGTCTATCCTGTATTTTCTCTCTATTTCTTTACTCTCTAGTTCTAACAAGTCTCTTATCCCTCATTCCTCAAGAGTTCCTGGGGTAAATAAGTGTGGGGGCTGGTCTCCCACACCGCCTATTGCTTTTCTTCAAACTCTTAGTCTACATGAATAAGCTTAGAAATGGCAACTGTCCCCATTTCCTCCAGCCAGTTACACTATGCGTCTTGGGTCTGTGTCCTTCCGCCTAGTAAAGTCTTTGCACTCCTTCCTTAACAGTGGTGGTTCAAATCCTCCTCAGGGGAAGATCCAGTTGTGAGCGTTCATCTTTGAGTAGCCTCTTCTCTGGAGTCCTTGCCTCTCACTCCCTGGTTGTCTTCATTGCTCCCCACTTCCTCCGCTGAAGGCTGCAAACACCTTTTTCCTCGTTTTTATTCAGCTTTAATAATTGTTTTTGGCAAGCATGTTGGAAATAGCTAGAGCACAAGATTTTCACCTTAATTTTACACAGCTTTTTGGGTATCACTCAATTTCAGTTTTTTCTTTCTGTTATTCTATTTATTATAGTTTTAATTCAGCACATTTTAGCCTTTATTCTTTTTAATCACATTTTAAATTCAGGTTATGTTTCACACCACAAGCTCTTTTCTATTAAAAAAGGCAAGGTTGATAATTTCTAAAACAAAAAATCCTGTCCTTTATTTTATTTTATTTTATTTTTTACTGTAGATGATTTTATGTGCATATCTGGTGTCTTTTAAGGTAGTGCTTCATGTTATTTAATACCGTTTTATTCATCAAAAAAAAAAAAAAAGAAAGACATTTGCTGAGGTTCTGTGTTAAAAATTAAGAAAGAAATCCTCTGTGTCCCCTATATTCTTCTAATAGGGCGTGGAGTAAATCGCTCATCTTTCACACTGGAGGGGGTTGTTTTGGTTGGCCATCTCCTAGCTGGGCTTCAAAGGTCAATGAGTCACTGGTTTATAATGGCCCTGCTGGTGTCCTCTTGTCTTCAAGTTGAATCCACTGACTCAGAGGGGGTGTATCCCTGAAAACTTTTTGAGAACAACTGAAGTTCTCCTTCACCAGAGACAGCCTGGCAGAGCCACAGTCCGAAATCCATCCATTTCTTTGCTTCTTCCTTTCTGCATTACCTGTGTTTTACAGAGTCAGAAGCCACTCAGATGTTTTTTTTTTTTAAAAAGTCCCAACAACGTGAAATTATGGAGGGTTATAATCCATGGTATGGCAGGATAGCGGGTCCCAAGGGTGGGATAAGGGAAGAGCTGGTGGTCCTGGGCCTTAACACCAGTGACTGTTTCCAAGCTACTCAAGCCTGGAGGAATGATTGAAACCTTTCTCCTCAAAGATACTGGTAGGCCAGTAGTACTGTCCTTAAAGGATTATTGTAAGAAGTCTATTGGCCAGGCTTCTTGGGGCAATCTATGTATCTTATGCATTAAGCAAAATGTTATAAGGCATAGGATTGGATAAAATGGAAAGAATATTGAGAGGAAGAAACAGAAAAGTTGTGTTGCAAAGACTAGCTTTAGACCCTTCTTACCATCAACCTAGGCTGCTGTTGAGTGGCCATGAACTTCTGTATAGAGTGGGCAAAGCTCCGTTACGACCAACTCTGTAATTTGTCTTCCTTAACTGCAATTGATATTTTAATTCTGTGATTAAGAGTATAATAAGAGAAACAGAATTGAATTAGGAAACGTGTGTTCTCTTCCTGGGTTGGTTATTAGCAAGCTGTGTCATCCTGGGCGCATCATATTTTCCCTTTGTGTGTTGTTTATTCTACCTATAAAAAGAGGTTGGAATAGCTGCCCTCTTAGAGTTCAGTGGCTGTATATTGCCTTGTGTAGATTTGTTAGTGATACTGTTTTATGGTGGGTTACAAATCAATTTCCCCTTTCCTACCTTTTACTCTAAGCACCAATCCGATTTAGTGAACGTGGTTTCAGAATGAGATCTAATCAGTTCACAGTGTTATAATTTAGACATGTGATCTTGGAAACATGGGTCATCACTATGTACAATGCATGAAAAAGCCTTTAATTAAACACATGAAATGAATTAATCACATGCTCTTGAGAAAACTATGAAAGGACCCATTCCAGGCCCAGATGTGTGCTTGGAAAGAATTAGGCCAGAAAGAGAAGAAGGAATGGAAGTTTCATCCATGATTACTCCCATCTGTTGTCAAAAAAAAAAAAAAAAAAAAAAAAAAACCCTAACCAAACATAATTTCCTAAATGGACATTAGATTTGGGGAAAAAAATTAAGAAGTTAATATGGATGTTAGATGAAATACATGAATTAATATAGGCCAGTAGCCCTGAATTTTGAAATGGGATTTTAGATTTCTTTTTTTTTTTTAGAAGTCTAGACTCCTTGTTGCTGTTCTTCTTTGACTTCATTCCTTGACTTTGATGCTTCTAACGTGAACCTGGAACTCATCGCATATTACAGCAGATAAATCTACTCCATGAAGCTGAAACAGTGAGACTCTTTCCACACACACTTCTGGACACATTTGGTGCACAGTGGTATCGATTTTCTGCATCATGTAAAGGGCAGAAACCACCCCAGTTTATATGTGGGTAGAACTTAGGAGAGGCTATGCTAACAAACCCGAGTTTAGTATTCTGAGTCTAACAAAGGTAGTTGCCAGAGGGACTATATATTGTTAGCTCCTGTACTGCTATCTTTAGAAAGTATTAATTTGTAGTCCAATGAGTCAACTCAGGGTTGGTTAATGACCTATGTAGGTAGGCACTTAGATCTACAGCTTGTAGAGGTGCTAAAGTGATTTTCTTTTCTCTTTGCTTTTCTTTCTTTCTTTCTTTCTTTCTTTCTTTCTTTCTTTCTTTCTTTCTTTCTTTCTCTCTCTCTCTCTCTCTCTCTCTCTCTCTCTCTCTCTCTCTCTCTCTCTTTCTTTCTTTTTTTTGTTTTGTTTTTCAAGACAGGGTTTCTCTGTGTAGCTTTGCGCCTTTCCTGGGACTCACTTGGTAGTCCAGGCTGGCCTCGAACTCACAGAGATACGCCTGCCTCTGCCTCCCGAGTGCTGGGATTAAAGGCGTGCGCCACCACCACCGCCCTGCCTTTCTTTCTCTTCCTTCCTTCCTTCCTTCCTTCCTTCCTTCTTTCCTTCCTTCCTTCCTTCCTTTCTCTTTTTTCTTTCTTTCTTTCTTTCTTTCTTTCTTTCTTTCTTTCTTTCTTTCTTTCTTTCTTTCTTTCTTTCTTTCTTTCTTTCTTCCCTTCTTCCCTTCTTTATTTCTTTCCTTCTTTCTCTCTTTCTTTATTGCTAAAGTGATTTTCATTGTTTGATTTTAATTTCTTCTCTATTGCTGCCCAGCATAACTTGAGATCCTACTGTAACTTTATGTAAGAGGGTGTTTTTACGACTGTGCTTGACCTTTCTGAAGTATTTTCATTTAAGGCAGTTAATGAAAAGTTTCATTCTTTCTACAGAGTTGAAACAAATCATGAAGCTTAAGAACAAACAATGCTGCTGAGCTGTTCGAATCCTTCTTAAATGCTGTGTCTTTGAATCCCTTATCAATATGGCTTTGGATATTTTAAAATTAGCTACTAAGTTTTTTTCTTTCTTCATGGGATCACATGAAAAGTGGAGGGACCAGAGCACAGAAGGAGTTTCCTCTTCTGGCATTCCCATGAGCAGGCAATTTTGGAGGCTCCCTTGGCTCCAGCTGCAGAGAGTCACACTGGAAAGCCTGTTGCATCCAGTCACGGGGCACATGAACTACTCCAAGTGCACTGGGGAGTTCTTCCCAAAGCCAGATGGTAGGAAAAGGCAGGACCAGGATTTCACCTCAGAAACGGGTGTTTCTTTTGTTTGTTGCTTTTTCTGTTTCTTTTCTGTTGCTGATTATAAATCTGATTTAAGTGTTGTATGTCTTCTCTCATGCAAAATTTATATTTAACTATATATATATATATATATATATATATACATATATATGTATATTTAACATATGAGAAAGTATCTCCCCAGCTCCTAATCGTAAAATATTTGAGAAAATTGAAATCAGTTCTTGTGTTACATGAAGACCAAATCAATGTAAATAAATAAATAAATAGGAATCTCCCGAGAGCACACTAAAAGAAAAACAGCTTCAAGCGAGAGAAAAGAATAAAGTGAAAACCAAATGGCCCCTGGGTATGGACAGATGAGATGACCCACAAGTCTGGGTTTCCCATGGGAGCTGGAGGGGATGCTTATGTCCATGGATACTGTGATGGGGGCACTAGAATTGTTCTTCTAGTTTAAAATCAGACTGCCTTCCTCCAAATCCTGGTCTTAGAGGAGCATGTTCAGGGGATCAGGACATGGGTAACTGCTGCGGCAGCCAGGGAAATGTGAAAGCATGCTACGGCTGAGAGTCCACCACGGTGGAGGGACTGTGTGATTAATTTGATGGGTCTGCTTGACTGGGATGTGGAGGGAATGGCTAGTTGTATTTAGTGAAACATTACTCTGGGTGTGGCTGGATGGTGAACATCTTATTTTGTATGCTGAATAAAACGGATGGTCCTTCCAAAGGTGGACAGGCTTTGTCTAGTGTGTTAACTACATGGCTATAAAAAGATGGCTAAGAAGGGGTTCATTCTCTTTCCCTTCTCCCCTCTTTCCATTCACTCTCCCCTTTCTCCTTGCTTCCTTCTCTCCCTGTCTTTGAGCTGGAACAAGACCTCTTCTTGCCTTTCAGCTATGGCTCTCTGTGTGTCCAGCTTGCCAAGTACAGAGATTGTGACAATCAGGGCCTCTATACTCATCATATAAGCAGGTTCCTTGTAGTAAACTCTATTAGCCTATTGATAAGGATGGACACACACACACACACACACACACACACACACACACACACACACACACCAATACCAACCAGCCTGATGGTTTAGTCTTTCTGTGGAACTCAGACTGATTCATGAAAGTCATGGTCCTCAATTCCATTCTTCTTTAGAAGGAATCAAAATTTGAATACTTGCAAATGTTACTAGCAGTATGCTTTTAAAGTTGTGGGGAAAAGGTTTCTATTCTGGAATTTTAGACTCATTCATCTGTGCAGTGTGAGGATAAAATGAAATCCGTGACAGAAAGCTGTCAAATACTATCTCCATCATTGTCTTTCTCATGAAATTACCAGAGAATGAGAAGTCAAAGGATCTCCAGGGGACTCCCTGGAAAAATAAAAGAAATGGACAGGTCTACCCAGGGAGCAGACAGCTTGGCTTTAGAGTGAGGGCAGGGCCTGCCTGAGTTTACCTGATGAAAATAAAATGCAGTGGTAGATGATTAAATGTGCTAATGGGGTTTCATGGCTCTGGTGAAACTAAGGAATAAAATAATCAATTGTTGACTCAGGTAGCATCTCTGAAAAAATAATTGACCCAAAAGGTGAGTTTAAGAATGTTTCTGTGCATCAACGGATATAATCAACACCACCATGGATCTATAGAATGGCATATGTGTTTACAGACCATGTATCTAATAGGGTGCTAATATCTAAAATGTAGGGAAGACACATTGGCAAAACATAGATAAAAATATGAGTAATTGACTTGAATGGATATTTTCTCCGAATACCTTATAAATTCCTAACAGATATCTGCAAAGAGCCCATATCACTGGTCATTAGGGAAATGCAAATCAAAATGACAATAAGATACCATCTCCCACTCACCAGAGTGTCTCGACAAGGATACAGAGAAAGGGAACCTTCATACACTGTGTGTGTGTGTGTGTGTGTGTGTGTGTGTGTGTGTGTGTGTGTGTGTGATATATTCAGCCATACTAAATAAGGAAAATCAACCCTTTCTGATACCATGCATGAACCTGGAGCACACTACTCTAAGTGATGTAATCCAGGTTCAGAAAGACAAATACTAAATGATCTTACTAGTATGTAGACTCTAAAGACATTGAATTCACAGAAATGATGGTTGTCAGAGTCTAGGGATGGCATTGTATTATTGTTAGCTTTATTATACCTTTAATGAACAAATACTTTTAGGTTATACTACTTGTTTCAGAAAAGATAAAGAAAAAACTTGCTCTTAAGAGTTAGTGTTCTTGTATCCTTGTTCCCTGTGATAGGCAGAGTAATGTCCTCCCAGATACTCTGAATAATTACTGAAACCAATGGTTGTGTTACATGGTGAGAACCTTACAGTGGTAGACAGAATTAAGATCGATAATCCAGTTATCTTTAAGGAAGGAGGTAATCTGGGTTGGTCAAGTGGACCCAATGAATCCCAATGTCCTCTAAAAGTGGATGAAGATGGCAGAAGAGTGAGGAACATTGTGTAATGTGAGCCCCATCAGATAATGTTGACTTTGAAAATGGTCTAGAATTGAGCTAGTAGAGAATGGGTGGCCTCTAGGAGATGGGAAAAACAAGAAAGTGACTCTCCCCTAGAGACCTCTAGAAAGGAATTCAGCCTAAAGATGGATTTGTTTATCCACTTCTCCATTCTGGACTTCTGATCCCAGAATCCTTGAAGATAATCAATTTATATTGCTGTAAGCCACTGAATTTGTGATTATCTGTTATAGTGACAAAAGGAAACCAGTACAATGCTCCAAATGGAGAAGGGAAGGGAGATGGAGGGAGAGAGAGAGAGACAGACGAGACAGAGAGACAGAGAGAGGGAAAGGATTTAGTATATAAGCATACTAAACCAATACTAGCATAACATACACCTATTGATACCTACTTAGGCTCCACTCAGAAGGTAGAGGTAGCTCTATTTTAGTTTTTACTTATATAAGCACCAAAATGGTAGATTTAAGGAAATATGTAAAATACAATAAAAACTAAAGATACAAAATTATATGCATATAAAGTATATAAAGATAAAGTAAGCTATTTCATATCAATAGTATGTTTACAATGCAACGTTACTTGCCTATAACACAAAATCTTAGAAGACTAAAAACAATGGGAGTATATTTTGCTGCTGGAAGGACCAGCCTTCAGCAGCTCAGGAATTGAGGGGGAGCCATTGAGTCGGTGGACTAATCACACAAATGACCTTTCTATCTGAGGGAGTAAAACTTAATTCTCTGGGGCCAGTGAAAAAGGAAACACACACACACACACACACACACACACACACACACACACACACACACACACCTTCAGGCTTTCCCTATCATATCCTTTATTTTTCAAACACCTTTTTAATATTACCCACACCAAGTTCCTTACAAAGAAGATTTTTCCCATAACCAAAAATTACATAGTTACTATATAATCACTGTAAAAAAAAAAGTTTTTCTGGAACAAGTCAAACCCGTTATATTTCTTAACCACATCCTTACACATTTTCTTAGAAACCCACACTCATTTAAATATTTATCTTTTGATTTCTCACAGATCAGCTTTTCAGTCACAACCATTTACATAGGTAGCAGTTTTCATAATTGTCAGAAAAACAGGCTACTATTTTCACTTTTCATATCTTAAAGTCCTGTCCAATTTATCTTAACTACCGTCCAATTCTTTGTTTTTTTAGTTACATGAAGTCATTATTGAAAGCTTTGTTTTAGCTCTGATGCATACCAAACCCCACATTTCCCAACATCACAAAGAACTCGGGCTGACTCCTGGGACTCGATTGTTTTCCTTAGTCATTAACCTAAACCACAGTTTATATGGCTTCTCAAGAGAAACTCCTGTAAATCCTAGCTATGTGACAGTCCCTTCTTCCTATTTTCTATTCTCCGCAGCCCCTGCTTTATCAGGGGTGGGACCAGCTTTGAACTATGACCATCATTCAGTCTGTAAGGGAAAGGAAGCAGAGAAGTTTCTAATGTGGTGGAAGAGAAGGACAGAGTGCGGACGTTAAAAATAACCATGACCTTCAGCTTAGTGATGGGGCAAGCCTGGGGTGACCTTGATTAGTAGGAACCAGAGGAGTACATACCCAGCTTCACTGTCCTCCATCCCTCTCATTTCCCATCAGGGCTCTGGTGGCTGACCCCAGTAGGAAGTCAGATTCAAGGAGTCCTGGTGATAGGTCTCACACAGGGCAGAAGGTAGGGTGGGAAATGGAGAGGAGTGAGTACCATGGGATCCTATTATAAATATTATGAATAGTGAATGGTACCAGGTAGCTTAAAACAAAGCATGAGTGTGTGTGTGTGTGTGTGTGTGTGTGTGTGTGTGTGTGTGTGTGTGATGACTAGAATTTATTTGGATTGCAAATATCAAAAGGTGGGAAAGTATTTTCAAAGGTATAAAAATGACCTAGTACATGCTAAGAGTGTCAAAGCTTCCCCACCAAGTCTTTTGAGTCTTGGAATGACAGTGAGGAAGACATTTGCCATCCTCATTCAGATAGATCTGGGTTGATCAGGATCTTCTTGCTCCTATACATGGAAAGATGGCTAAAACATGTTTATTGCTGTACTTTTTATTTTACTTTTATTGATTCTTTGTGGATTTCATATCATGCACTCCAATCCTACTTATCTCCCTGTCCCCCCTCCTCTTCCCTCTGCCCTTGCAACCTTCCCCTCAAACAAAACGAAATCTAAAAGAAAAACAAAAAACCAAAACCAAACAGAAATAGACCAAAAATAAAAACAAAACAAAACAAAAGAATCTTATTGTGAAAGCTATAGTGTGGCCTGCTGAGACACACGGTTTACCCTTTAGTCCATTCATCTTACTTGGAAGTGTTCATTGCCACGAGTTATTGGTCTGGCTCGAGGCTTCTGGTTTCTGCTACACCACCTCACCAATGATGGGCTCTCACTGGGGCTCCTCTTGGATTATGTGTTGTTGTCCTGTGTCCTGGAGATCCTGCTGTTTTGAATCTGTAGGTTGGTCCCCTTCATATGCTCCAACAGTTCATAGATGAGGTGGATGTTGGGGAGGGCCAACTCATAGCCCTGGTTCCGGGCCTGGATGGTAGCTGGGTTGGTCAGCTCGCTAGCTTTCCCTTATCCTCACTACTTGGGTGAGCTCTCAAGCACTGCCTTGGCTAGCTTACACGATGCAGCTATGACAAAGAGCGAGGCGAGTGCTCCTGAGCAGGGCCCTCAACTCTGCCTCCCCTTCACTCATCTTGCCAGAACCAGCTCTATTGTTTTGCCCAGGCAAGATACAGGGCCCTCTCTCCTGCTTGCTTTAGGGGACATATGGGGGGTGGCTGTCTGTTGCAGTATTTTTTTATGTAGTAAAAGTTCAAGTAAATAAATATGGAAATGATATGACATGTTTCATTTAGATGCTGGAAAAATCATATACATGTATTCATGTATGTATTTAGAAATATAGCTATCTGTGTATGGAGAAATCTCATCAGGAAGGGTGGAAGAGAAAAGCTTCAGAATGATTAATGCTACAAGAACATCATTTTCATAAACTAACCCTGAAGCTATGTAAATTGTTTTTGTACTTATAAATGTAGTAAAAGTCTAAAAGCCTGGCTGGAAGGCACAGGGCAGATGCCTTCAGCCTGCCTCTGGCTGGAAAAGGAAGGGCAGGGCATATGCATGAGCAGCCTCAAGAATACAATGTCTTGGGTTGAAACTGTTGAATGTCCATTTGTTTATGTTCTTAGTAGGTTTAGACGGGTTCCTTTTACATCCTGAAGCAGTATGAACGTCTTCCCAAGAAATCCAGTGACAGCTGACACTATTGCTTACTATCCGGAGGGTAAGTGGGGATTGTATTCTCAGTGTTATCATTCTGTATCCAGGGCAAGTCAGAGCATTGCTGATTGGAGTAACCAGGGCCACCCCTTTGCTACTAGTCTCTAGTCCAGTGGGAAGACTGTGTTTTTGTTTTGTTGTGGTTGTGTGAGTTTTTGAGAGAGCCTTGCATAGCCTGGCTTGAACTTCCTCTGTAACTAATGATTACTTTCAACTTCTGATCCTCTTGCCTCTACTTCTCCTTCCGGGGCCATAGGCATGTACTTTTATGCCAGGCAGAGCTGAGAGCATAGGCAATTGGAAGAATTTAATGCCCTGCTGATGAAGTATGGAGAAGACAAGTGCAGAAATGAATATAGACAACTGAGAGCAGATTATTTAAAATCGATGAGACTTCTTTTCAACTTTGAAGGTGACAGGGTTCTGCAATAAGAATAATAGTTGGGAAGATAATTAAACATAATTAAAGATAATTACAGATTGTATTGTTAATTGTGCTGTCATTTGTGTTTGTGTTAAATATATATATATATATAATTAAACATAATTATTGCCCCAAAGTAGAAGCCAGACAAATTAAGGACAAATGCCCATCACTACTAACTTTCTCTCATCTGCTCTTGTCTCAGTTCTTTATCTGTTTCTCGGTTACAGCCCTGAGCTACATGGTTCTCTTCTAGTTCTGTTGAGTTCTGAGACCTCAGTTCCTATTGAGTCCCTTCCCATCTTTTCTGTTCTGCTCCAGGTGCGCTGAGCACCTGCTGTGTGTGGCTCTCAGGCTTTGTGCGCTGTCTCTTTAAATTGAACTGTCTTATGAAAGTGTTTGACACATTCACCCACCCGTGTCTCCTCACATGAAAACTTCCTAACCTCCTCCTATTTAGATGATTATCATCCTTACTACATCCAGGGGCTCAACTACCTGCACACACCTTGCCTGAACTAATGAACGTTTACCTCAGTTTTCCAAGATCTCTTATAGGGACAGAAGTAGAAAGTCTCTTAACTAAAGACCACTCAATTTGTGCCTCTCCTCTAAGCTGGCTGCTCAGCAGACCAGGCATCTTGCAATATCTCAAGTTCATGTTGAAGTCTAGATAGATGAACATCGTCCTCCCAAATGCCTCCTCTTTTCATGTTCGTCTTCGTCTACCATGATGTCCAGTTGGATTGTCACCTTGAAACTGGATTCTTCGTATTTCTCATAACCTCCCCCCGCCAGGGTTCATCACTTTTGCTTTCTAAATAACCCACATTTCTGCCTAGATTTGAGTCACATGCCAGCATTGTTCACCTGGGCCATTTAAGTAGAGAATGTACTGATCTCGACGTATTGACTCTTAGCATCATTCAGAGTGTATTATACCCTGTGATACGGGCTGCTTTTCAAAATCAAATTCAATGACCTCATACATCCCCAAATCTTTAATCTCTGTTAGCTTAGAATGCTGTCTCTAGGCTAAACACCCAAATCCCTTTCATGGCTTGGAATGCTTTGTAAATCTGGTTCATTTCCCCTCACACCCTCTGGGACAGCCACATTCTTACCTAATACTATTTACCCTTTGTTGATGCCTGGATTACCTTCTGCATATAGCTGATCCTTACTCTCCTTTCGGTTTCCTTTGTGTTTGGTGTTTCCTTAGAGAAAAATTTCCTGACTTTCCAGAATCGCTCAAATCCTCCTACTAGGCACCCGATGGATGCCCATTCTAGCATACAGCATGACTGTAATAGTGTATTTATTTGATTCAAGTATCTCTCCCTCTAAGACCTGCACTGTCTAATACAGTTACTACTAGCCAGATACAGCAATTAAGACTAAACAAAATGAATTCAGTTTCCTAGACACTAGACATTCAAGTGTTCAGGAGCCACATGTGGGTAGCACCTACTGTGTTGGGCAGCATAGAACAATGGGTGTTTCTATTGCCGTACAGAGTGGTATCAGCGGGCACAGGCTCTAAGCAGAAATGGCCATTTTCTGTTGTCTTTCTTTCTGTCTTTCCTATTGTGTCCTGAGTGCCAAGCAAAACATATCTGAAGACAATTCAAAGCATTCATTAGACAAATGAACAAAAGGAGCTGATGAATAAGTTCTGGAGAGGGTTGTAATGATAATGTAGTACTGTCAAGAATGTTCTAGACTATGGAAGCTTTTCAGGTCAGCCTTTGTAGGCTTTGGTCAGCTCTATGTATTTCTCAATTTTTTTAATGGCTGCATACAAACTTGCCTTTGGCAAGATGCATTCTGGAGACCCTCCACAACCCTTCCACATGAGGATTCATTATGGGAATAAGAATTAGCTTTTCATCCTCCTGTCCTCCTCTGCCCCCAAATACTTACATTTTCTAACGTTTAAAATTACAAGGAAAAATTAGAGACCTGGCCTATCTTTTTGTGAGTCTGCACTGTATGGGATTTGTTAGTGAATCCTTGTGCCTGAGATCTGTTCTTATGTCTGCAATTTTTTAAATTTTACTTCATTCTATTGTAGTTTAATTTTATAGAAGCGCTGAACTGCAGAAGTACAGTCTATAAAGCATTTAAGAGGGACTCTGGTCTCATGAAACTCATGCTGAACATAATAGTGTTTCTCCTGTTTTGATTAGGCAGCTGGTCAAGTATGGCCATGGGTTGAATCTAACCTAGTGCCTTATTGTGTAATTACTATTATGAGGAAAAGGCACACTCATTTATTTACTGATGTATGGCTGTTTTTCCCTCAAAAAGCAAGGTTGAGTTATCAGAACGTAGACCATGTAGCACAAGAAGGCTAAAATATTCACTTCCTGGTTTAATTTAGAAAAAAAGGTGCTATTCCCTGGCTTTAATCCATAAAGGATCAAATATTTATTATGCTGTTCAAACTTAGTTATCAATTAGTGGATAGCACTGACAAAAATAATCATTTTTTTTCTTTACTGCCCATCCTCCTGTCCTCCTCTGCCCCCGAATACTTACATTTTCTAACGTTTAAAATTACAAGGAAAAATTAGAGACCTGGCCTATCTTTTTGTGACAACCCAACAAGTGTTCGGCCATGCCAGGGATGTCACAGATGGCACAGGATGAGGCAAGATGCTCTTTCCATGCTGTGTGTGTGTGTGTTGAGAACCTTCAGATTG
This sequence comes from Peromyscus leucopus, assembly GCF_004664715.2. Lineage (NCBI taxonomy): Eukaryota > Metazoa > Chordata > Mammalia > Rodentia > Cricetidae > Peromyscus > Peromyscus leucopus. The sequence goes on along the minus strand of NC_051073.1, from coordinate 40,835,000 downwards.
TGGTGCCCGAACATGGTGGTGGGTCTGAGACCCGTGTCTAAGAGCGGTGGACCTAAAGAAGGAGACAGAGGACAAGAGAGTCTGGGAAAGGAGGCATGACCGATGTACAGCGCGGGGAAGGGGTTAGTGGGCAGGACTGTGAAGGTGAGAACCGGTTCTGTGACAGATGCCCAGAGAGGGAGAAACTAAGTCAGGAAAACTTCATGGAAATTTCCCAAGGAAGTCCAGTCCAGACTCACAGCGCAGTATAGACACTGACTGGGCTTTAAGGAGAACACGTGTAAAACAATGTGGAAAGAGGGGAGAGTGGCGGGATGGCGGGGGTGGGGTAGGGTAGGACTTGGGGGAAACAGGGGCAGGAGTGCAGGGGGCAAGGGGCAAAGTACTTACTTGGCTTAAGCTTCCCATTTAGTGTAGATTTTATCTGGACAGTCACTAGTGAAACTGTCCAATCGGAAAGAAGACATTGGAGTTTAAACTTTCCAAAAGTGTATGTGACCCTGACGGTGTGGGAGCCAGGCTGACCTTGTTTGGGTTTTGCCTCTGCTGTGTGACCGCAGACAGGTTCACTCACCTGTAAAATGAGGTTAGTCATCCCAGCGCTCTGCTCTGTAGGGCTGTTGTGAGCAATAAGTCAGCTGAAGCTAAGACACGTGTACTCCATGCAGAGTGTCATTGCTGTTCATTAAACTGCAGTGCCCTCTCTCACTCCTGCTCCCTCTCTCTTCCTCTCTGCCTATCTTCTCCTCCCTCTCTTCTCTCTGTTCTTCTTAGATGCCCAGGCTGGATAATTAGAAGAGAAAGTGAAATAAAACTGGATTTGATCATTAAAGGTAAAGTCATATAGGAATGTGTCTTCTATTAAAGAATCTGTGTTCTTTAAATAGGTGACCATGTACAACGAGGTATGTCCTTGCTTTTAGGGTATTTTTCTCTTTAAATAGGTCATTAAAATAGAGACTCATGTTTCTGGCTAGAATCTTCATCTCATTAATAACAATTCCTGCTTTTCAGAAGAGCAGAAATTGATACTGAGCACAAAGGGAATTGATAGGATAAGTCAAAGGAAAGAACTCAGGCAGGTTTAAGTTTTATATATATATAAAACTTAAAAATTGTCCTAATTATTATAAATGTGTGGTTCAGCAGTATTAAGTATTTTCATATTGGGCGCAATCCAAGCTCCAGATCCCCTTTCATCCTGCAGAACTGGAACCCAGTACCATTAGGTAATAACTTCCCATCCATCCCTCCCTGAAGCCCCTGGTACCACTATTTTGTGCTCCTATAATCTAAAAAAATGTTGTAATATTAATAATGTAATTATAAATAAATGAACAGTGTGTGTGTGTGTGTGTGTGTGTGTGTGTGTGTGTATGTGTGTGTGTATGCACATGCCATGGCACCCATGTGGAGGACAGAGGACCACTTACAGGAGTTGGTTCTAGGTCTCTAGCATGTGAGTTCCAGGAATCAAACTCAGGTTGTTAGGCTTGGCAGCAGGGCCTTCCCTGTGGCTGGGCAGTCTTACCAGCCCGTGTTTTTACAATGTGAATGACTCTGGGGACCGCGTAGAAGAAGAGCGATTATATGTGGCTGCCTCCTTTTCCTTGGCACACTGTCCTCAAGTTTCATTCCTGTTGCAGCACAGGTCAGACTTTTCTTCCTTCCCAAGGTAGAATGATAATCCCTGCATGTAGAGACCACACTTGGTCTGTCAACAGACGCTGAGGTCACTTCTACCTTTTGGCTTTTGTAAGTAAAGCTGCTTGTTACCCTACGTGTGTAATGTGTGTAATGTGCATTTGTGGGTTTTTTCCTATGACGTGAATCTCTTCCTCCTCAGGAGAGGACCATAAGGTTGGGCTCTGAACCAGGAAACTCAGAGTTCCAACCTGGTTTCTCCTCTTATTAAGTGCACATTCATGGGCAAGTTCCTGATGTTCTCTGAGCTGAAATCTCTTATTTCATTCTCTGTAACAAAGAAAAAGGAGATTGGTATGAGTGATTTGGGGGAGTTAAATGAGACTTCATTTTGAAGTGTTAGCACAATGTAAATATAATAAATTTGTCACAATCATCCCCTGTGACATGCCACCTTTTATACTCTGGTCACTTATGTACATATTGGTCCCTTATTCTTGATTTCTTATAAGGAGAGCCATACATGTCTATGAGGCCTGGGAGTGGCTTGCTCCAACTAACACTTATAAAACAAATTCCTCAGGGTCCCAGTAGAGCTGGTCCAACGTTGCTTAACTAAATAACGTTGACTGAGAGATTTAGGGCTCTTTTGAAAGAGCTTTGACATATCCAATTATCTGTACTTTAAACTGCCTTTCTTAAAGGCAGAGGATAGTATTTATTTTTCCATGTCATTGTCAACTATTTGAATTCAGTTCAACACAAACTTTGAGCGGTGCCAGCTTTGACCAATGTAGATTCCCCAGGGCCTTGGTTGGGGCAGTTTCTTGATCTTGAGCACATGGAGGAAAGGGCTTTGCACATGCTGGTGCTGGCAGCAAGCATTTGATTTCACTTCTCCTGGGGGAGGGTCGCTGAAATCAATGCCTCTTTGTGGTATAGTCTGCACCCTAAAGAACACTATAGTTTAATGGCTATTCCAGTAATGATACATTTATTTAAATTCAATTTAGTAATATGAGTGCCTAAAAATATCAGTAAAATATAATTTTAAATATTTAGAAGAATGCATAGCAAATATGTAATTTTAGATCTTGGCAAATTATTGTTTTTTAAATGCCAGATATACCTTGCTTGAAGAATTAACTTTAATGGTTATTTGTTTTGTAGAGAGAAAAATATTTTAAAGAGAATGGCCTGAACTGGCAAGAAAAATAATCCAAAAACAGTATGGTTTAGTAAAAAGTTCATGAAATGTCAACAAGCCAATACAAATGACATTTGTTCTTAAGATTTTGCTTATGAAAGAGTATGCAACCTCATTTTTTTTACACTACAATTCAACAAGATAGTAGCTCTCACCAGAATTAATAAACTAGAGGCCTTATTATTTTTTTTAAAGAGAAACAAAAGACTTCACACAGATGTGGATCACTTTCACTCTCAGGAATTCCATCTCATTGTACATAATGGTTCAGGGAATGCTTGAACTTTTGGATCAGTAACTGACAGATTAGTGGACACTTCCAGAGAAACTATAGCCCATTTACAATGAGTTGTCACAGCTGTGAGCAATAGTACACATGGAAATAGCCTAACTGTGCAGTAGAAGAGGAGAGAACAATTGTAGTGTCATGCCAGCTAGCCTCAAATGGAGTCAACCAGACTTGCCAGGATATGTGTGGGTCCACAACAGTAGCTAATGTTCAGCAACCAAAACAAAGAATAATTTATTTTGGTACTAATTATAAAATTATGATCACATAAAAGAATACATATTTATAAAAACACTTCGTTAAATGTTTTAAGGTATGTAGGGTACATAAACACTAAATTAAGAATTGGTGATCCATTTGGGAAGTTAGGAGAGAAGGCTTAGGGAAGGAATATGTACTGTTTTATTTAAAATAATCTACATGAAAGAAACTGCACAGAAGAATCTTATTTTGACAAACAAGTGATACCAATACTTTAGCCATACTTAAAGTAGTATGAAAAAGGAGAATGGGAATCAATAGTATAAGCTGGAGCTGAATAGTAAAAATAGAAACATGTTTTCAGAAAAGTTAGGATCAGATCAAACTCAATGCCTTATGCAATTATGGGTGGTACACAAACAAGTTTGGGTTTTGCCTGGTTCACAAAGACCTGCCTTGGCTCTCTCTGCTATCACAGGAAGTGTTGAAAACTGTTTACTCTGACTTCCTGGATATGCCCTACTTCAACAGTGCCATGTAATCAACCTCATTGGCATTTCCACGGGCAGCTGTAACACACGTAGTATGAAATGTAGTGCTAATGTTCCTTTCTGATATTTCTTTCGCCCAATCTTTCAATGCTTTAGTGTGCCTTAATTCGATTCTGTAACTACCTATATTTTATCTCTACACATTTGTTCCTGTCTCCATATTTAAAACTCAAATCCAGATATTTCCTCTGAGCTCCAGACATCAAATAGCCAACTGTTCACCTAAAATTGCCACTGGACCTCTGATGGGCAAAGTCTCTTATTGAGTTAAAGCCCTTTCCATCACCTACTTCAAAGTGTTCCTGCTGTGACTAGATTGTTATAGGATGCAGGAACCAATGATATCATGTATCCAAATGTACCTACCGACAGCATGAGTATCTCCCCCCTTATCTTCTATAGCCAACATTAGGATAACCTTCTCTTATCTCATCTTGAAATCATATTCAAATTTTAACAAATCCATTGCTACTTTTAGATTTCTTTTTCTTTCTTTCTTTCTTTTTTCTTTTTTCTTTTTAAATTCTGGTCCTTGTAGTCTATTATCTTCCCTTCATCAATACCTTCTAATCTATCTATCATCGTTGGACACCTACAGCTCCTCTTCTGTCTAACTAAAATAATAAACACAGCACAATTAGAATTAAAACAACTCCTTCAAGGGTTGTGACCATTGTACAAAAGCTCCTTAGGGAAGGGGTAGTTAGATGCACTGTTTTGCCTTCATTTCCTGACTTGAGTTTCTTGGTCCTCATAGTATAAAACCTGCGGTATCTGGCAGAGTAAAACATACACACTTGGTCTCAGCTTCTGGTTCCCATTCTTTATACTATGTCCAATGTGATCCTTCAAAGTGAAAAATCTTAATGTTGTACCCCTCCCGAAAGTATCTACTTCCCAGTGTTCTTCATGTCTATCCCATAATCCTTCACTAGATCTATAGGATCTGGCCTCTTTCTGCTTGGAAGCCTTTTGTCATGGCGATTCCATTAAAAAATGTTTTTACTACTTTCCTTTCTTTTTGTTTTTATTTAATATATTTTCATTGAAATAGATTCTCATTGTTTCTTCCTCCCTTTCGTCCCTCCAGTCCCTCCCCAGATACTCTACCTCCAACCCTTCCCATAAATCTTCACTTTTTCTTTGATTATTAAAAAAAGGGCAATGGATCAGATTCTATTTCCTGAAGCTACAAAGACACCATACAGCATTTGAAAGTAGCTGCTTCTTCTTCTTCTTCTTCTTCTTCTTCTTCTTCTTCTTCTTCTTCTTCTTCTTCTTCTTCTTCTCCTCCTCCTCCTCCTCCTCCTCCTCCTCCTCCTCCTCCTATCTGGGAAAATAGTCTTAAATGGATATTAAGCTTATCAGAACCAAATATGCAGGTATGTTTTTGTTTTACCCCACATTTTCCTAAGTTGGAAAAGTATTCCCCTTGAAAAATAACCAATCCCTATGCATGCTAGATATCAGGGTCAAATGTAGCAACAACAACAAGAAGGAGATGGGTGGGTGGGTGTGCATGTATACATTGCAAATATGTGCATACATACATACATACATACATGGTCGCATGAAAAAGCTTCTGCAAAAGAGGTTGGAATGTTGAGATGTTGAGAGCAGTGAGCCTGGAGTCCCCTAAGTGTCTGTGTTTCTGAACAGAAGATCTCATGCAGCTTACAGTATGCTTGGCCTATCTGAGGAGTAGACTGCAGAGGAGCTGGTGCCTCAGGAGCGGAGAGGGAGGGACTGTAAGAGGAGGCGAGGCCAGAGACATGGCAGGGGCCCGTAGACTAGTGGAGTGCCATGTATGAGATTTTGGCTTTGAACCTGAGAGATCTGGGAAGTCACGAGAGAGTTTTGGACTTTTTGTTTGTTTTATTTTATTTTTACCTTTAACAGGATCACTCTGGTTGCCAGGGGAGTAGTTTTGGAGGTGTGAACAAAAACAAGGGAAATTGGTTAAAAGGTTATCCCCAGAGTTGAGGTTAAAGCTCAGTTGGTAGGATAGTTGCCTTGTAAGTACGTAGACCTGAGTTTCATTCCCAGAACCTGCCTTTAAAAAGCCAGCCATGGTGGCATAGGCTTGTAAACCCAGCACTGGGAGCAGACATAGACAAATCCCTAGGCTAGCTGGCCAGTCTTTAGCTTAGCCTCCTTGGTAAGTTCCAGGTCACAGAGAGACCTTGCTTCAAAAAACTAGGTGGATAATTCCCTTGGAACCACAATCAAGGTTGGCTCCTGGCCTCCACATAAATCTACACACACACACACACACACACACACACACACACACACACACAGCACTCATGTGCAAGTGCATGTTTTCTCCCCATTTTTAGATAAGTGTCTCTCCTCTGGACTATCTGATAATAAAATACATCTTCCCATAGCTTCCTTTTTCAAAAGACAAATTCTTTTCACGGTTTACTGTCTACCTCATGAAACACAGTCCATTTCTCTTTGCTTATCTTTGTGTTTTCCTATAGGCATTATCCCCTAAGTGTAAAGGTTTAAGATAGGATAGTAACATTAGGAGTGGTGGACGATACTTGCATTTTAGATCCATTTTAAGATGAAATGTCTGGGATTTGCTGTTGGACTAGAGTTATGAAAGAAAGAGCAGCTGAGGACAGTACACCCCGGCCTGAGCCACTGGAGAGTTGGAAGCAAAAGCTGAAGGAGCTGCAGATGGCGAGGCAGGCATTCAGTGAGGCCGTTCCATCCGCTTAGGTTCTTCCATTCTCCCAGTTTCTGGAAAGAATCCTACCTTAGACTCATCAGCCGTCTTCTTGTTTGGATGAGTACTAGAAGCTGGCTCTCGGGGGTGGAAGGGAATTTCCTAGCATCAAGGGTATTTGGAAAGAGGGATGAGAAGGGGCACTAAATCCAAAACACATCTATTTGGCTGCTTAGACAAGGGCTAGCCCTGTTTGTTAGGAAACATGACTGGCTCTCTAGAGGCCCAACAGCTGTAGGTGATTCCTGACTTGGCAGAAGTTGCAGGAGACATTAAGACTTAAAACTGAATCTCTTCCACAACTTTTGCTTGGGGAAGGCATAGTGCTATGTGAAATAATGACTCGAATAAGGTCATAACTGGAAGCATCTTCCGCTAGAGTGTAAAGCTCAGAGTTGGGAGATTGGAGAGGTGCTGTAGTTTCTACATGAGGTATAAAGAGCAGCAAAGATAGATGAGCACCAGGGCCTCTGGTTCCCAGTCCAGTCTCTTCTTGCTGTACCAGTCTGTGAGCAAATGAAAGTCTCAAGTGTGCCCCAGTTTGGAGCAAATTACCTATTCTCAATCAGTAAGTTCACAAAGCTTTTACCACACATAACTTTCATTTCATATCCGTGGATCCTGCAGCTGTACCCTGAGAATTAAACAGGTCATTGGCTAAATTTGCTGGTCTAAGCAAACAGGAACTAAAATAATAGTCCTTGTTTTCCTGTGGATATGGAATATCACTGTCATATTCAGGAAATGATGGTTATTAGTAAAGTGGTTGGAACAGGGCTGCAGTTAAGGTGTAGAACAGTTAGCACCATGAATATAGGGATGTTAGTCTACCGATAAAGGCTATAGGAATAGTTCTCTGGAGAAATTGCCTCATCCTTGTCCTGTCAAACTTGCAGTGGAAGAGAAAAAGGCTTAGCTTCAATTCCAGCAACCGTTAGAGGCTTCTGAAAGAGGCACTAAGGTGTAGTGGAGGAAGCCAACTTCTGGGAAAGAAAGAAAAGCGTTGTGCCCATCCTGACAAGTAGAGATTTGTTTGTTTGTTCACATTGCACTGTTGTAAACACCCAGGGAGAAGTTTTGGAATAGCCTCATCTGGGTATAGGGTCATTTCTGATCACTGGAGTTATTACACCTGTATATTATTGAGAGTTGTTGTTTTCCTCAACTGGACTCTTGTGTCTCTCTCATTCACACTGCTCTTAATCCCTCTCTTCCTCACTTCCTCTCCCTCCCCGCCTTTTTCTCTCACCTTTGAGCTATCTGTAAAATCAGGCAGAATGGGACATTCCAGAGTGTGGGCAAACGTACATTTTGTCTTATATATTATCTATAACACCCAACCATAGTTTTCAATTTGATTTTCAACATCATTGAATCTTAAACTTACTAAGATGCAGAGGCTTGCTTAATTATGTGCCAGTTGTCTAGTAGCTGGTGCTTCTTTATTTTTAAAAGGGAAGTATTCCATATCCCTGTGGATTTCTTACCTCAGCGCAGTACTCAGTGACCTCCAAGGAAATAGAATGTATGTGTGTGATCTGGATCCTGAGGAACTAGGAAAGCCCATGATGTAATCTAGTTAGAGTCTGAAGGCTCTAGAACCAGTAATGTCAATGGCAGGTCAAGTTGGATGTGCCAGCTCAAATAAACAAGAGTACACCTGCCCTGCCTTGACCTTTTTACTATATTTGGGTTCTCGCAGAAGTGGGTGATACCCACATGGATGGAAACAGGCCTTATTTCACAGAACATCCTTACAGACACAGCTAGTGTGAACAATCTACCTGATATCTGAGTATCCCTTAGCCACATCAAACCGACACGTAAGATTAAGTTTCATAAATCTCTCTCTTGACACCCATATTCTTCATCTTTAACCACACTTGATGTCCAAAACAAGACAAAGCATAGTCATAATTCTGCTTGACACACTGAAAGTATCCTGTGACTACCAAAATATGCTAATTCCCATGCTCAAAGAAGAGATACTATTGTTAAATGTTTATTTTCCCCGCTTGGTATCCTATAACTTGAACAATATAATGTAAAGTTGGTAATACTTAAATATTGATATAAAGTCAATATATCTTATGGTGAAAAAATCAGAAGAGAAAGAAAATAGCTCCATGGGGAAAGTTGCCCCAGCCTTTGCAGGCATAACTCCCTTGCTGGGGCTGTGACTGCCTTCAAGATCTAGCCCACCTTTCCATCTAGCTGTCTGTTCCAACGTGGTAGGGAGCATGGGAATATCTTTGCATTTCATAAGAGAAGGTCCACTGACACACTTCTTTGGTGAATCAGGGTAGAATATTTCCTTCATTTTACCCAGGCTTTTTGCCCTGAGGTCTACGCATTTGTTTCTATGACATAGATCCCCAAGGATTTAGGAAGTGTTGATCCTTTTTCCTTGGAAGCTTCGTGATAAACCTCTGATAAATGAAGGCATTGAGCTAATTTTCTAGGAAATGGTGTGACTTATTACTCTTGTTGATGTGGCAAAATCTATGGGGGGAGTACGGCAAGCCATATAAAAGACTCACAGGTTAGGCTCTCAGTCCTCTTCTTGGTTGCCTTTAGCTAGATTCTTTTTCATGTAATCTGTTGTGCAGTTTGATTTAGTTCCTACCCTTTGCTCGGGAACAGGCAGAGCTCTGGATATGTATGGTGTATTTCCCCAATGCTCTGGTCCCATTCAAAAGGCATGGTATGTGACTGTGTTGTGATGTGTTGGGGAGAAGTATTGGGTTTTTATGTTCTTAAGGGAGGGTATGTTATCCACATTCAGAAGCAAATACATATTTTGCTTTCTTCTTTGTACATTCTATGTAAATTGAGATTTTTCAGTTAAACTTTGAAGTAGGTATTCTAGCTGGGTCCAGGCTTTGCTCATGTTGCTAGGTCCTTGGGGTGCTTTGGAGAAAAAGTTTCAAGAGAGATCTTCCCATGTTTGCTCACTTGCAGCAACTTGGATTAGAGAGACAATGGTGCCTAATTTTGTCTGAGGTTGTTTTTGTTTGTTTTCTTTGCACGCAATCTGTTTGCCCGTTTGGTCTTGCTCTGGCCATTTTTTGTTCTTCCTTTATGAATCACTAATTATAAAGAGTTTTCCACGGGTTAAATGGACCCTAAGCAGCAGCATGATGGTCCTAAGGCAAGCAACGATGGCATAGACATAGAATATAAAACCTGATGGGATTTGGAGAGAAGCTGATAGCCAAGCCACACTCTGTCTCTTAGGTTATTCCATATTAAGTCTCTGTTTCCCAGAGAAGATGGAGGGAAGAGGTTTCCTCATCTCTACTTCTGTACTCTAGTCTACAATAGCCTCATTATCTATGAGATGGCGATGCTTATGCAGGGGGCAGTTGCCTGGGATCTTTCTTCTGCATCTGTTTGGTTTTTTGTTTGTTTTTGTATCTGCCTTATTGCACTTGGTTGTGAGGAAGGTTTGAATGTCATTGGCACAGACTGTGGTCCTTCAGTTGTGTGGTGGAATGTGCTATTTTGATGGTCTGTCTTCTTAGTTAGGAACTAGAGTCTAGAGATACTTGATGCATATTCAGCCAGGACTGGCTTTTGTTGCTATTGCTGCTAGTGTGTGTGTGTGTGTGTGTGTGTGTGTGTGTGTGTGTGTGTGAGAGAGAGAGAGAGAGAGAGAGAGAGAGAGAGAGAGAGAGAGAGAGAGAGAGAGACCAACTTTGCCTCACAATTCTATCATTTACTTAAGAGATCAAGGTAGGGAAAATTACGTTGAGAAAGAAGAAAATCCATCAGAATACTTGTTTGGTCAACAAGATGCTGAGTGAAGGGGAGGTTTCAGATTCTTATTCTGCACTGACTTGATGACATATCTGCCCTAACCTGGAGTGTTCCCCCTCCTCATGTGCATGCACATACACATATACACACATATACCACACACACACACACACACACACACACACACACACACACACACACACAGGATTGAATCTGTCTTCCCATCAGGGCACACTGACCTGAGATAGTAATTCCGAATTCTTGTTTCCTCCTATTTTGACTGTGAAAGGGTTTCTAGAATGTTTATCATTTGAAACTCACCCTTTACTCCTTCTCATAAGACTGTCATTTATTTTAGACACATTATACTACCAATTTGTATGTCTAAGGAAGCGACTCATCTTGTCAGAACTTCTTTCATGGTTCGGCTCTATTTATGCTTCCAGTCATTATTTGATATGGTTGTGTAAAATTGTATTCTCTCCCCATAGCAAAGATTCCCTTTTAGGATCCTTGGACTACCATAGGAATCCCAGGTTTGGCTTCTCAGCCTTGTTGCTTGTCTAGGCTTTTACCTCCTTTTGTGGGCTCTATAGCATCCAGGAAAAAGAACTTCTCTGAAGCACTGTGGAAGGCTGCAGGGTCCTTACTGGTATTACTTCTGATTTTGGTGTTTGCCTTCTGAACTATGAGGTTATTTTACAATTCTTAGCTCACTGTTTGCTTTACACACACATGTGCACACACATGCATACGCACACACATGCACACACATATGCACACACAGCTGCCTGGGAAGAACTGGCTTTGTTTTACTTGGTTTGTGAATTTCTCAATTATAGGAACAGCACCCCCTTTGGTTCCATTCCCAAGGGAAAAATATTGTATTTAAGTAGTCATGGGAAGTTTCTCTTCTTCCTACATCCTGAGATGCTCATCCTGAAATGTGACTATTGACAGTATGAGCAGTACTGAGGCATTTAGACACCCCATGGTTATAGGCATTCATTTTCTTTTTCTCTTTCTTTCTTTCTTTCTTTCTTTCTTTCTTTCTTTCTTTCTTTCTTTCTTCCTTCCTTCCTTCCTTCCTTCCTTCCTTCCTTTCTTTCTTTTCTCTCTCTCTCTCTCTCTCTCTCTCTCTCTCTCTCTCTCTCTCTCTCTCTCTCTGTTTTGTTTGTTTTTCGAGACAGGGTTTCTCTGTGTAGCTTTGGAGCCTGTCCTGGAACTCACTCTGTAGCCCAGGCTGGCCTCGAACTCACAGAGATCCACCTGCCCCTGCCTCCTGAGTGCTGGGATTAAAGGCGTGTGCCACCACTGCTCGGCGGCATTCATTTTCTTTAGTACAATACGCACACACAAAACCTTGGTGCTTATTTTTTTCAAAGAACTTACGTACTGAATTGGTGTTTTGTGCATCTAACTAGATCTATGTTACTTAGTTGCTGGATTTGTCAACAATAGCCATCTGGGGAAACCCTAGCCAGTATTTTCAAAGTCAGGGGTCTCTCCAGCCTCTGCATACTTTTATTTTATAAACAATTTAATGTTAGAAGAAGATTCAACAACAAAGCAACTTCATTTTTTAAGGAATTAGGACAAAATGGCCAAGAGATTGATTGATTATTTTCCTCACAACAACCATATGCCTCACTGTCTCTAACCATTTCTCATTGCAAATTTTAGCAAGCGCTCAACACTGAAGAGTGATGGGGTCTGCCTGTCTCTGCAACTGACCGATTGCATTCAGAGTCTGCTGAATGAGAAGGTTTGTACAGAGGAACGAGTAAGATGTGATTGCCTGGCTTTTCTTACCCCATTCCACCCCAGGCACTCCTCTAAGTCCAGTCTCCAGTCTTTATGCTATCTTGCCAGCAAAATTCATCATCCGTTCCCAGGAAATGCTTTTCCCAGAAGGATAAATGGACACCCAGAAAACAAGGTCTGAATTATCCCATAATGGAGTTTCTTTTCTGTATTTGAAATAATATTTTTTCCACACATGTTTATTATATGAAATAATAGACTAGTAGGAAGCATTTTGTTTGCTGTGTAAGTTTATAATTGTATACATTTTCTGCAGTGTTAGGATTAGGGGAGTAGCCAGGGATTTGAGAGCAGTTTTGAAGCACTTTCTGTAAACAACTAGATAAAAAATATTTTAGGGTTCATGGGCTATATGATCTCTCTTGTAACTATCTTTTCTGTCAAGCAACCACAGATAAAATGACAAAACTTTGATAAAGTTTTTCTATACAATTTTATAGAATTTGCAAAAGCAGACACTGAATCAGATTTGGCCCTGGTTCAGTTTTTCAGCTTCTCTTTAGAGACCATGTTTAGGTTGTCATCATTTTTAATTAGATTATATTAAATTGCATAATCTACAAAGTTTCATTATATTCCTATACATGTGTACAATGTACTTTAATCACATTTATCCTGCCATTGGTCCTTCTTAGCGTCTCTCCCCATTTCTTTTTTCCATACCCCTAATAATCCTCATTTTCCTTTCCTACTCTTTTATTTTTCTTCAGATTCCATACATGAGAGAAACTGATGTTTATCTTAGTGAGACTAGCATATCTCACTTAGCACGATGACCTGCAAGCCCATCTTGTGTTCCTATAGACAAGGTAATTCCGATCTTTATGGCTGGATTAGATTCACAACAATATAGACTGCACATTTCTTACCTGTAGCACTATTGATAACTGGTCTGCTTAGTCACTTGTTATGGTCAAGATCAGCCTGTTCCTGGCTCCAGTGATCTTTAGGACCTTAACCTGAGAAACGCCATTTCACAAGCAGCATTTGACTTCATTTTGGGTGCAAACATAGGATGATTCCATACTTAACTAAGCATATAGATGCCACAATCGGTATGGCTCTACCCAGGAGACAGAGACCAATAAATAACACATTCTTAAAACTTAAAAAAGGACACCACCTTTCAAACATGCCAAAGTAGATTGAGATGATATAAACACATAGTGATACTAAAAATCTGTCAGAAAAACCAACCCTAAGAATTTATGGAGCCCATCAATCCAAAAAAAAAAAGGTGAAACACCCTCACCTGGACTCCATGAAGAGAACATAATATATTGTGGTTGTTGGTTATTATTAAATCCTCATAGGATTCATGTAATGTTGACCAAATCTGCCAGTGGATGATTAGTGCCACAGAGTGAGTCTAAAATGATTAAAGATGAACCTGGGCTTAAAATCCAGTTTGGTTATCTCAAGACTTGGATTTTAGAACACTTGCTAGGAAAATCACCTGAGGGAATTGTTAGTAAATTGCATGTTTTGCAACTCTGTGGGTTTGGTGTCCCAGGGTTCGGCACCAAAACATTAGTAAATTGATGGCTGAAACTGCAAGGAGACAGTTCAGCCCTGGAGGGTGAGGTATCCCGGACACCTTGAGCTGCTCAGAACAACAGCTCTACCCTGAAGGTGTCCTGGACACCTAGAGCTGTGTAGCACAGCTCTGACGAATGGGACTGCAAAGAAATAGCCCAACCATGGAAAGGAAATTTTTCTGACTTCTCAGGAGAGTCAGGCCTGGAACTGCTTCAGCAAGGAAAGGTATCCTGACTCTTCCGGAAAGTCAGGGTATACCTGGTGTGATGGGGGATGGTCTCTCTGCAGGATATAGCAATCCTGCTCCTCTCCTGGAGAGTCTCTACAGCTGAGCTTTGCTCAGCCTCCACTTAAGGGGGCTTCTTAGCAGAGCTCTGCTTCCTAAGATGTTGCTTCTTTTGCTTCACTCTGCGGAAGGGGAAACCCCTGCAGAAATGTAGCAATCTCCTCAGGCTCCAGAGAAAAGTGTTACTTAGAGTTCGCTCTGTCCACTGTCTCTCTGTCTCTTCTGTTCATCTCCTCCTTGCCTTGCTCTTTTAGCTCCCTCTCTCGTTTTGTCCACTGGGGGACGTCTCAGCAAGGATCTTCTCTAAGCCAGTGAATGAAGATCTTCACACCCAAAAAGCTCTTTTGAGGAAGAAGTTTATTTGGGAAGGAGGAGTCTAGGAGAATAGCTGCCTCTACCAGGGTGGAGAGAACAGGCTTCCTTTTTAACTGACTAGGCAGGGCCATTTTTCACAGGAAGTCTAGGGGGTGGAGTCAACCCTGGGCCCAGGGTTCTACTATCCTGCTCTGTGATTGGTTGGTTTCACAAGTCAGTTGGACAGGGGCAGAGGTGGCTCTGATCTGAGCTAAACTGTGTTTCTTTCACTGGCCTTAGCTTTTCGACACTACCTCTAAGGCCACCACACATTTTATTCACTGACTCTGATTCTAGGGGCCAAGAGTGTTTCTTTGGTACTGGTTTCAGCGTCAGGGCATGTTTCCTTGGTTCATTTCTCTGGCTCAGGTCCCAAACACAGGCTGTGTTTCTTTCCCTGGTCCTGGGCCCTAGGGCCAGGATTCTGCTGTCCTGCTCTGTGACTGGTTGGTTTCACAAGTCATTTGGACAGGGGCAGAGATGGCTCTAATCTGAGCCAACCTGTGTTTCTCTCACGGGCCTGATCTGGGCCATCTTTTTCTAGTTCTGGGTTCCAGGGTTAGGGTGGGTTTCTTTAGCCAGCCCCTTTTCCCTACAGGAATGAAAGCATGAGGGTCTACTCAGCTGTGACTGCAGAGCCAGAGTAAGGGTGCTGGCTGCTATCATGGGGTGTGTTCAACAAGCTACCATACATAGGAAAATGAATAGGCTGGGTGTGTTGGAGTGATCAAGAACGGACTCTTGAATCAGGAGGAAACCGAAGTTCCAGTATTCATCTAACACACTTACAGTGCCATTTTCAATGAGTTTGTCACCTCCACTTATAAAGTTCTGATTTTCGTTTGCCATCCAAGGAAGGTCATAACATTTTGTAGACTGCAATTATTAAATGTCTCCTCCTTTGTTTCATTTTTCTTCTGTGTGATGTCAAACATTTGATGTTCTTTCTGAAGACCTGAAATAGGTTCAGTGAAAGAGTTCTCTCTTTCTGGATGGTTTTAGGAATGTGAACAAACTCTCATAATCAAAATTTCTTTCCTGCCACTTTGTCCTTATTTCCTATACATCCTCGTGATTATTGTATCCAGGCATTTTTATTGTCACCCTGTACTCTTCAGGTACCACAATAGGTAGTGGAGACTCAAGATGAAAGATGGTTTCTGTTCACAAGGTGAAGGAAGGGATTCAGACACTACCACAGCTACTGTGATTGTAATTTACATAATGCAACACCTTCTTTACCAGTACATAGGGAAGAGGGTGATAATTTCTTACCTAGAGACTGTGTCAAATAGAGCTTTTCCTTGAAGCAAATTGTCCAAGGATACATTTTAAAAAGTATCCTTAAACCTTCCTTACCTTTTGTGGCTGAAAGCTGATTACCAACCCGCTTCCTTTATGAGTTTCGAGTTGAGTCTGGCTCCATTTCCTCCATTTGAGGGAGTTCATTTTCTATTGACCTGAGTGTAAACATCACAAGATGGACAAGCCATAGGGAGTCTCAAGGAGTTCACCCAGGAGAACTTGCCCCTTGATCCTTCAATTATTTTTGTTCCTTTTGTAAGTGCTTGACATCACTCATATACTGGTAGTCCAATTGAGTAACACAGAAGCACATTGTTATACAGCTTCCAGTAAAAGCAATATGCTACACTATAAACTAGGGAGCAGGTAAGAAATCTGAATGTGGTTAGTGCTCGCTCTCTCTTTTTTGTCTATTTTTCTTCTTTGGCTATCTGTCATAAACTTTATTGACAATAAATTATTTGAACAAAATTTAATAAATTTGCCAAACTTAAGAGAAACTAAGGTAAGCATTATGTTAGAAGCTGTATTCTTCACTGCAGGAGTATACCGTGGCTAGATGCAGGTGAGCATTATATTAGCTGCTGTATTCTTTACTGCAGGAATATCCCATGGCTACATGCAGGTCCTCTAAGGCTACAGCAGTATCATAACAATTATTCTATAGCTTCGTCACTTCTAGATTTTGTTTTATCTAAGTCTGAAAGTAGGCATTCATCTGCTAGAAGGCAACTGTGTGTCCTCAATGGCAAAGGAGCATGAACTGGAAACATCATTGGTCTTTGTTGTGTCTTCATCTCTAAATAGAAAGCAGTGAGTGCTTGTTGCACCAGGAAAAAGAGTTACTTTTTTTTCTAGTAGAGAATTCCAGGAAAAGAAAAAAAAAACTTGTTAAAACACTTAATCCTTCTTTTCTGTGTGACTCATACTTTCCTTTTTGCTGCTGACAAACATAAGTATCTTTGTATTGGGACATCAGGCTGCCTAAGGTCTCATCTTCTCTGTCTCCCAAAGACAGAGCCACAGGGACACTCTCAAGAGTCAGCTCAGGAGAATGCACACTCACAGCCCTGCTGACCCCATCCTTACTCCCTTATAGACTAAGAGCTTTTGTGAAGGAGCCCAGCATAGTTTAACATTTCCTGCTCCATTTGCAAGTCCAGGCCAAAAGTGTAGCTCCAGTTTCTTCCAAGATGTTATATGAGCAAAGAATCATGTGTTCTGGAATCACTCTAGTATGATGCCTCAGGTTTCACACTTTGGAGATGGAAAAGAGAAGTAAATTTTCTCCCCTGACTCTAGTTCAGGTAACATACATTCTGCAGTGCGTACTTTCTCGGTGGTATTGCAGTTAACTAAATGCCAAGTGGAAGGGAGGCCCCACAAAGCACACATATCTTAATTTGGCAAATGACAGAATTGTGGGTGTAAGGATGTCTAAGACTAGAGAATCATGAGAAATATGGTGCCTTCAGTCATGTGACCCGCCCTTGCCTCTTGCCCAACACACCCGTCATTTTTCTCCCATGCAGATCTGTAGGCTTCCAAGATGTCTTCTTGTATATTTTGTTTTTTTCCTCCTCTTAGAAGTGGGCTATGAACAAAGTGTCAGTGATTCCCTCACGCTGCCTTGAAATAGTTCACAATTTCTCCTTTCCAAAGAAGTTCACATTTAAATGGGCCTTACCCCAAAGGTCTGTGTTTCCCAGTAGATCCCGTTGATAGACGACGTGGTCAGAACCTCCCATTGCAAGACAGACTGTTCTGATCCTAATTATACCTTTTATGGTCATCTCTATACTGTGTCCACATGATACATTTTATTTCTTGGATCCTAGTCTTCTTTTCATGAAGTGGAAGGAGACAAAAATCTAAGGAAAAATTCTCCTCATTACTCCAAAAGTGATCGTTATATAAATGTTTATGTAGTTATTGTGGAAAAGTAAGTATGTATAAATGAATAAGGAGGACTTAGAGAGAAAAACTAAACTGGAAGAAGCAGTGGATTCAGAGATCTTTAGCCAGCAAGAGCTAGATCAGGAGAGCAAAGCACAGACAGGGGCTCTGGGATCCAGCTAAGTTTTACTCAACTGGAGGTGCCAGAGAACAGATAATTGGCAACACATTAGGAGCCCGCTCAGTGGTCCAATAGCAAAAGATGCAGATAGAAGGACACATTCCAGAAATGCCCACACTAAAGCATTTCCTTCTTCCCTCTGTCTCCTGGCCACTGGTAACTACTTGCTCCTATTTCCCTACAGTTGGTGTGATGCCCCATAACAACAACAACAACAACAACAACAACAACAATAACAATGAAGTAGTGGGATGTAGCCCCTCCTCCCATTGACTTCCCTGCTATGCTTTCCCATCTGAAGGAGACCTTTGGCTTTAGTGTATGAAGCAGGCTACTCCCAATTGTATTTGGGATGGTAAGCCAACTGGTCTTCAGCTTCTGATTGCTCTAGACACCATCATTAGCGGATGCTTTTCTTGTATTTTGTTTTGCAAGCTTTCATTGTAGATTATGACATGGGCTGTGCTGTGTACAGCTCACTTAAGGAAGGAGAATGGAGGGATGCATTGTCTGATAACCTCACATCTAACCCCTTGGGTCAGCCTATTGCTGTTAATGGAATGATTAGGAATAAGAAAAACATTCATGAATTTTGCCATATAAAAAGGAGTTGCTTATCATAACCATTTGAAGTTATAGGATAGTAGAATGAAGAAAATGTCTGACCACATAGTTTTGGTCTATTTACTTCCAGATAATTAAATATTTACATATTTAAAATTTTTTATTTATATTATTGGGTATGGCTATGATGTATGTTTCTCTGTGTGTCACAGGACAACTTTGTGGAATCAGTTCTCTTCTTTATGTGGGATCCACAGATTGAACTTAGGCTGCCAGGCCTGTGTGACAAGCACCTTACTCACAGAGAAAGCTCTAAATATATATATTTCAATGTAGTTATATGTACACAGTATGTTACATTTTATAAGTGCATTTTTCTGCTTAGAATTATAAGATTTCTCATGTAGCCAATTGTATGTGGTATTTAATGGCCAAATTATATTCTGGTATTTTAGGTTGTGTTTCTACTTATACAGTGAATCTGTACTGTTATATAAAATATGTAAAATTTTTGTACAAGATATTACTGTAATCTCTATATTAGAATCATCAACTTGAAATAGTTTCCCATGTGAATTATTGAGTCAAAGTATATAAATATAAGGCTCTAGTAGTTATAGAAAACACTAGAAAACCATTAAGAGTTTCTCATTGTGTAGATGAACTGATTACATTACATACTAGAGGTGTGGGGAAAGCTATGTGCTCAAATGTATAAGGTATTTAGGACAGATGTCTTAACACACCTTTTACATTTAAAAAATGCTTCTATATTGAGCATCCTCAGTTAGCATCCATATATAATGGATTTGAAAGGGATTCAATGAAAATTCCATGTTTATGTTTTCTGCTGTGCCTTTTTAGTCTCTTTTTAACAACCTCCGGCTAAGATATTTGTATTTAACATCCACATTTCTTCACACCCCTTGAAGCATCTTGTCAGAGCAGTTGTGGAGAAACTTTGCTTCTTTTGGGAATTTCACAGAAACATTACCTTGAATATATTAAGTTGTACAGCAAAGGAGGAAAAAGCTGCAGATGAAAGCAAGTCTAATAGTTCAAGGGCCATAACATAGATTACATTTGACTATCTAGATGGACCCAGTGTAGTCATAGGGGCCTTTAACAATGGAAGAGAGATCAGAAAAGTCAAACACACACACACACACACACACACACACACACACACACACACACACACACACACAGAGAGAGAGAGAGAGAGAGAGAGAGAGAGAGAGAGAAGAGAGAGAGAGAGAGAGAGAGAGAGAGAGAGAGAGAGAGAGAGAGAGATTGAGATGGAAGTAATACCAGAGAGAAGCTCTGAATTTGAAGGTGAGTTGAAAGCAAGAACTCAGGCTATCAAAACGGACAAATCCAGAGAATCAGATGTTCTCTAAGAACTTCAGAAAAAGATAGAGTGCTGCTTACTGATAAGCTGAATTTAGTCTGCTGACACTTTTGTTTCACTTCTGAATTACAGCAACTAAGATATTAACCTAGAAGCTTATGAACCACAATAACAACCAGCATTGGAATGACAGCCATAAGGGCGCAGTAGTGGCACACACACCTTGGTAGTAACCACCAGCTCTCTAATTGGACTTAAGACACGCTGAACTGTGGCGATATATTGTGTGCCTAAAAAAATTTGCCTGAAGATCAGAGGACAGAACAAGCCACTAGATTAAACACAGAAGCCAGGCAGTGGTAGCACACATCTCTAATCCTAGCACTCAGGAGGCAGAGATCCATCTGGATCTCTGGGAGTTCAAAACCACCCTGAACTACATGAGATTGACTCAGTCTAGAAGAGAAAACAGAGCCGGGCAGTGGTGGCACACACCTTTAATCCCAGCACTGGGAAGCACACACACGCCTTTAATCCCAGGAAGTGATGGCTGGGCAGAGATAAAGGCATGAGGAGACAGGAACTGACGGCTGTTCGGCAGAGCATCCCTTTCAGATAGAGGCTTTTTCAGCTGGAGCCTTTCGAATGAGGACTCAGAGGATTTCAGTGAGAGGATTTGTGGAATTGTTAAGGTGAGACGTGGCAGTGGCTTGTTCCTTTCTCTCTCTGATCTTTCAGCATCTACCCCAATATCTGGTGCCAGGTTTTTATATTTTATTAATAAGACTGTTTAGCATTCAAACAACACTGAATAGTGAAACCATGCCTGGTACTGGAAACCTTGTCAACTATCCAGGGCTAATGATGTCAGAGATCTTGGAGGAGAATCTATAATTTCCACTTCACTAAACCAGCACAAGCCCTAATTGTATTATGAATATTTGTCCTTGTACCAACAGATGAGTGTAACCCTGACCCCTCATCGGAAAAAAAAATTCTTTAAAACAGACAATGATCATTGAAGAAAACCACAACCCATAAAAATGAAGAGTGTAAAGCCTAGTCCCAACTAATACATCTACAACACAATCCCTGCAGGTCATACCTAAGGCTCAGGTATTTTCACCAAAGAGGGCACAGAAAGATGGCAAGATCCAGAGGAACTTGGGGTTTGTTGTGAGGCTGTGTCTCCCAGAAATGTCAAAAGCCACACCCGTTAAAGTCTTACCAACATTGCTGCTTAAACACAGCATAAACAGGGACAAAAACAAGGGACCTGATACCCTGAATGCAAGAAAGCTCACAAGGTCTCCGCCCCACAAAAAAACAAAAACAAAAGCTGCAGAACTGCAGGCAACTAAGGAATGTTGAGAGAGAGAGAGAAATAGTCTCCCCCAAGGAAGAGCACACCAGTTAGTATATAATACCAAATGGGAGGTTCTGGAAAAAATATATGAATACAAGTAACATTATACAGGCTGAACAGGTTGGCAGGTTGTATCTATGTATTTAGGAATATGTATACACATACACATATGTGTACTTTGAAATAGAGCATGGGAGTAGCACTTGGGAGGGTTTGGAGGGAGGAAATAGAAAAGGAAAATGATGTAATTATAATCTCAAAAAATCCTTAAAAAAGGTATTTAGCTTGTGCTGTAGTAAGTCACTAATTTTGTAGCAACTTTTATAGCATAGGAAACAATATACTCTGTCAGGAGTTAAACTATATTTCTTTGTCACTGTGGTTTCCATTCTTACCAATTTAATTTTATTTTTCATATATTAATTAGTCAAATTTCAGTTCTTATTTTGTTAAAAACCTCTCTTAGGCCACGTTGTGTTTGAAAGAACCAAACAGACTCCATAGTGAGCTGCTCAGTCTTCTCTCAGAGATCAGGCCTCAATTTCAGTTTCCTGAGACTGAGAAAGCAGTTCATGGAGGGCCATGAACCAAAGACAATTAATCACTGATGCCCCTGCCAGAAGGGACAGGGAGATAGGACACACCAAGCCTGGGCCACTGGGCCAGCTCCCACGGTCAGTATGTGCTAGGCCAGCCCACCTCCACATCAGCTCAAGGACAAAGTCTGGGACTTGTCTAGGCCTGTCTCAAAATGGGTAGCTGTAACTCCCAACTAACCCTACCCAATTAAAAGTTACTAACATGATTGCCACTGGCTTAACCCAATCCTGAGTCCGTTCTTATGTAGTCTGTAGACCCCCAAACCTCTACCATTGCTTCATCCCTTATAAAAACCCTACCCCATTGCTACTCCGGGTCTTTCCTGCTCTGCTGCAGCATCAGACAGACGGAGAGGCCTGAGTTAACTCCCAACAATAAAAAGACTCTTTGCATTTGTATCAAATTTGGTCTCTTCGTGGTCTTTGGGAGGACTCTGGGTACAACACTGTTGCCATCACAAAATACCTGCGTATAAAGACAAGAGCTTTATTTGACTTGCTTTTCCACTCGCTGAAAAGTCCGAACAGCAGAATGCTGTCATCTGTCCAAGGCTCCATTTCAACATGGTGGGTGGGATCACATGATGAGAACACAGGCAAGAGAGGTCACTTGGTAAGTGAGGAAACAAAAAGGTGGTAGATGTTGGCTTTAGACTCTCATAACAACCCAACCCTACAGGACCTAAACCATTCTTGGAGTCCTAGCTCCCATGAGATGGCCATTAATCTCTTCTGCTGGTCACACCCCCAGTGCCTCATTACCACCTGTATAGATCCCTTTGTCCAATACCTGAATCAAATGATTTCTTAATCAAGTACTTTAGTCTAATGTGACTTTTGATGGAGACAAACCATAGTCAAACATTGAAGGAGAATTGAATATTTCCAGTATTTCTAATTCTTTCATTGTGTAATCCTAGAAACCAGCATCTTCAGAAAGGTTTTCCATTACTCCACTCTTTCCCAAACTAGAAGGAGCTAAAGACTCTTGAGTTTCCATGTATTCCATGTGGTCTTTATGGATATTGGACAAATAAATGGAACATGTCAGTCCACCTAGTCTACTAATAGGGAGAATTCTTTTTTTTTTCTGCAAAGGAATGACAAACTGAGTGAGAGGACTGGGTGATTCTTACTTATCATGTCAGGGGGCTTCAGATTGGGTTAAAGAATTTTATTAATGTTAGTGTAAGTTTGCTCTAACATTGAAACATACCATCCTACTGTGAAGCTTCTTAAGTAGGAAGGTAAACAACTCAAAATAGCTTCAGGAAGTTCCTGAAACTCAGCAAATTCACTAGGCCCCTCCTTCGAGGAGTAAGCAATAAAGAATGCTGAAAACTACTCTCAGACAAGTCAAGTTCCTAAGACAACTCTGAGACCAGACCAGCTGCCTGGAAGAGGAAGAAACCAGCTGAGCAGCATGGAAGAGGTGTAGACCAACCAAGTCACTTGGAAGGAACACTCTCCACCTTGTTAAGCTGCCTAACTTCCCAACTTTTTGTGAGCTGTTGCCCATGCTGGAGTGAGTTTTGGTGATACAACGGTATCTGAGTCATTTCTGCTCCTGTAAGTGACTCTTCACTAATATCCCAGTAAATAACCCCAATAAAGCCCATGGTTCACCAAGATGGACTTTGGTGGTCTCTGTCCTTTGGTCTGTCATGGGTTTCTTATCTGTGGTGAGCAGACATGTGGGTTGTGTCTCCCTAGGAAAAATTTTGTCACACAACAATGAATACAGTGGATACTCTGCTGATAGGTACTTGGGATTTTTGCTGTAAGAAACACTAGTGCTCTGGGAAGATTTCCGGACCCATCACATCTTATGTGATGACCCAAGTGAGCATTACTGCTAGGAAAAGGGCGTTTTGTAAGTTAAAGGGTACCAGTTTTTAGTTCAGACAGTGACAGCTGATGATACACCCAGCTACAGAGTTGCCACATCTCATCCCCTGGACTCTCTATCAGACCCTCCCTGTTGCTTTCTACACATTTTTATATTTCAAGCCTTCTTCCTGAAATTAACATCAGATGTTTTGGGTGAATCATGTAATTTCAAGGAAGGCCATGCCCTTTTATTTTAACATGGAAAAGGGGGGGTGGGGTGGGGTGGGAAAAGGATTTTCCTGGGATAGTAATTGAGAAGAAATTCTCTAGAGAGGCAACCCTTTCTTCTACCAGGATTCTGTTTGATTGTGGGTAGTTGGCCTATGGCCTGAGTAGAATCATTTTGCTTTGTAGCGTGGAACCATAGAAAGCTAAAAACAACCAAACCATAAAATTTATGTACATGAATTGGCAATAACTCAGGCTGTTTCTTGTTCTTTAAATTATTGTGGTTTTTTTAGGTGGTACTAGACAAAGAATAAGGAACTAACAGCAAGGTAAAAAGGGGGATGGACACAGGACTCAGTGGTTAAGAGCACTGATTGCTTGTCTGGAAGACCTGGGTTTAATTCCCAGCACCCACATGGCTGCTAACAACCAGCTTTAACTCCAGTTCCAGGGAATCCAATGCCTTCTTCCAGCTTCTGTGGGACCAGGCATGCATATGGTATCCAGATATATGTGCAGGCAAAACACCCATACAAATATAATTAAGAAAATAAACAAATCTGAAAAAAAAATAAAAGCAAGCTACAAAGAAGGGATTGTTGGACTTGAAAAGACAAAGACACAAGAAAGTAAGGGTCTTCTACAGAATGTCCCCCAGGATGAGTCTAAAGCTGGGTCTCCGTAAAGTCCTCAGGGTGTTCCTGGTTGTAACTTCCTGCATTCTGTTTTCCTCAGGCTCCGATTTTTGTCCCATCCTCCAGTCTGTCCTGAGTATCTTCATGGAGTCTAAGGCAGACTTACTGGTGATATCTACCTCTCAGCCTTAAAATAAAGGCCTCTAAATGATATTTACATCTTATTTATCTGCCAAAAGAATTCTCTAAAATACAGTTTTGGCTATGAAATAGCAAATGCCTTTGGTACTGTAAGTCCCAGGAGATTGTGAAACATAAAGCTTGTGAACTTTACTGTGCCCACTGGGCAAGTCTCTTAAACGGTTTAAGCTATCACTTCTCTATCAAAAAACAACTTTCACGAGGTTGTTAATGAAGATCAGACAATGTAATATGAAAATGTGTGAGTTTGGAAACAAAAATAAGCTTGAGTGCTCTGAGGGAAAGGCTAGAGGAATAAGAAGTCATTAATTTGTTGTCTCTTAGTGGGTTTTACACATGTTGAAGAGAAAGACAAATCCTTCTGGAGAAAAATGAGAGGAAAGGTTTTGGAAAACAAGAACAAATGAAAGAGATTTGGAAGCAACTGGGAGGCAGTGGACTCTGTATTTTCTTTAAAGGGTGAATAGTTAGGATTGCCTGCTAGGTAATTAGCTGCTTCTCTGTCTCAGTAAGAAATCTTCAATAAAATTTACTTATTGGCGTGTTTGTGCTCTAGACTGAGAATGGGGGACATCATTTTGAGGCCTCGCTATTTGACCGTGAGAAACATTGTATGGGCTCCAGTCTCCCTGTCTCCTCCGCTAAAGTAATGGGGACTTAGGTGATTTGTGGCTTGGGTGAGATAATGCTACCTGGCTTTGGTGTATTGTTGAGAGACTGGGTGAACAGTGGCTGCTATTCAAAAAGTCACTGTCACCCTCAGATAATTATGACACACAGTGTGATTCTTGACTTTGCAATAGTCCTAAAACATTCACCGTAGATATCACTATTCTTTAACTCCAAGTTGTATTTAAAAATTTGAACCCAGACCCCAGGGCATGCATGCTAAGCATGTTCTGTCACAGTATTACTCTACCTCCCACACCCAGACACAATTACTTTTAGGCAGAAAAAAGAAAATTTTGCCTCATAAATTAAAAATATGAAACACCACTAATTAAAGATTCATACCTTTTCTGTCCTTGTTGGTGCTAATTACTTTAAATCCTACAGTAATTAACCATCACTTTCTAAGAATAATGTATTTTTTTTTCAGTTTAGACTATTCATACTTCCTCTCTTTGGCATCAGGACACACTTTTCAGTTGAATTCAGAGTCTGTCTTTTCCTTTGAAATGTGGTCCTGTTTTTCATTTCAGTGTCTTCTTTACTATAGGCCACAAATGCCTATCTTCACAGTTGTGTGAAAATCCTTCCATGGCTAGAACCCTGTTTGCAATCAGCTTAGTCTCACCTAAGAAAGATGTTTCAGAGTTGGGAAGTTTACAGAGAGAAATCATTCAAAAGAATTGGGCATTGGAGGTGGTGAGGCCGTGGTCATGATTGACTCCATCTTATCCTGGGAAGTGGAGTTATCACAGGCAGTAGTGTTAAAATCAGCTTGAGTAGGAGATGCTCCTATCAAGGCTGGGTCTCCAGGGTCACCACACAACTTTCTGTCCTCTTCTGCTTGCATTCCCTCGGCCTCACATTCCTTTGCTGCAGTCTGGCTCTCGGGACCCAGTTTTGATGCACCTACCTGTTCAGATCTCGTCTCTGGTACTATTAGCCTTTATTTCTTACTGGACTTATGACTCAACCCATTTTACATCCTTTGAAGCTCATAGGAGATAATCTTTTTACCTATGTAATATTAGGTAGGTACTTAGCACCTCGAAGAAAGTAGAATTTGGATACAAAGGAGAATCTATTGCTTGAATGTGTACCTAAAAGTTGATGGGTTGGAAACTTAGTCTTCAATGAGAAATTGTTGAGGGTAGTCTTCAATGAGAAATTGTTGAGGGTAGTCTTCAATGAGAAAATGTTGAGGGTAGTCTTCAATGAGAAATTGTTGAGGGTAAGTCTAATAAGAGATTGATTATGTGGTGTAGATATGCCATCAGAATGGGTTATTGTCATGATCAGAGAGTGAAATAATAAGAGAAGTATTATAAACCTGAGTCTATTCCTTTCTCTCCCATGATACTGCTCACTATACTAGGATTTGGTTCAAGGGGTCTTGCCACATGTAAGCACCAATGGCTTTGGTCATCACCACTGGATCCGCAGGAAAAATGTCTGTTGTTTACAGATTACCTACTCTCTGGTATTCTGTTGTGTTTATAAATACTAAGCTGGGCCAGAGGCCAACTTCACAACCTAGAGATGGAACATTTAATGGCTGTTTGGTCTTTCCATACCAAAGCAAGAATTCTTCTCATTCTTTTATAAAAGTTGTTAATTACCTCAAGATAGTTAAACCTGAAGCTAGAGGTCAAGATGCCTTCAGATAGGTTGAAGAAAGACCTGTAAATGTAACTCAAACACTTAAGTACTTTTCTGTGCTCTGTAAAGCATGTGACAGAAAGTTCTATGCTCTGGCCAAGTGTACCCTCACTGGAGCAGGATGCTTGTCCAGTTGGATCATAAGTCTCGTTCAACACAGTAATTATAGACATGAGGTTTGGGCTGAAAGGCAGAATGCTGGGTTTCCCATTTAGACTGAGTCACATTAAAAGTATTTTTATTAGCATCCCTAAAAACCACAGCATACCTTCAGATGGTATTAATTGCAAATGTATGTAAGCTTTTAAAAACCCTCTACCACGGTTTCTAACATACTGGAGACTAAAAATAGTGGACTAATAGGTTAAATTGCTGCTAGGAGTTCACTTCCAAGATTTGAAAGATTTATGTAAGTTTCATTTGAAGCCTGGGATCTGGAGCAATTACCAGCAAAAAGACCAGCAGGGAAAGACTGAAGAGCATGATATCTATTTAGACCTGTGTTCTAAATGTCCTCTAGACGCATGCATTTCCTTCCCATCTCCCCAGAGACTGTGTGTGTGTGTTGAGGTGATGTGGCTATTGTAATAAACGCCATTAGTGTCTACTGTTTGTAGAAAGGGAAAACAGAGAACAGGTCCCCAGGTTTCGACTTCACACATGTGTAACATGTTCTTCACACAGCTCCTGTGCACGGGGGATAGTTGGCTGTACTTTACCTTGGCCTAGAAGAAATTAAAACAACTTTGAAAGTCACATAAATTAGGACTCTTAGTAAAATAAGCAAGAAATGAGTGTGTGGGTAAAAAAATAGAGGCAGGAATGATGTTTTAAAAATGCACATCGTAGACCTATACACTCAGTGTGGGTGGGGATAAACTTGGCACTGGTTTTCTAGGAATCTGAGCAGAAAGGGAAGCGTGGCTACAGTGCTGCAGAGAGAACACACGGTCGCTAAAATAACCAGTCACAAGAGTTTTAGAGAGAAAAGCAGTCAGAGACTTTCTGTAGTGTTACAATAAAGAGACTATATATGGTTTAATAAGCAACATCTAGCAACACAGTGCGCACCGAGGGCCACAGCTAATTCTTACAGTGGACTTCAATGTAGTTATTATAATGAAGTACTCTGCTAAAGCAAGATCTAATCAAATGTTTGAAAGTGGTCCAATTATTGTCAGATCTGCAGAAGTCTAAGATTTTTACCGTATGCACAAGAAAGCACACGTTTGCTTATGGATGCTGGCATAAGGCACAAGATTCCTGGGTCAAAGGCAAAGGTCAGTGTGTTACTCATAGCAGTAACAGTAGCTTAAAAAGTGATTTCATCAGAGCTTGGATTTCCACTCTCTATAGAGCAACACAAATAAATATAGGTGATCGCTGTGTGTGGCGTGGGTAATATTACAGAACAGGAACAAATTGGAAGATGACCATGTATTCTGTTTGCTCTAGACAGATGTTACATTTATGATAACATAGTTCCATCTTCCAAGGCTGTTGCAGTGCCCTCTTTAGAGGAGACAGCCTAAAACATTGGGAATGAGCCATAAGAGCTGTAGAAACGGGAGGGTCCTCGGAGACCTGGCTTAGCAGCTACATTCCAGGTTATATTCCAGTGTTCTCTGCAGTATTCCAGGACTCACTCTTAGAGAATTCTCGGGAATCTGTGAGTTGTGTTTCCTTTGACATGTGCTTCCCATGTCCCTTTTGCATTCTTCTAGACAGCAAGGACAGTGATAATCAAGAAATAGGTGATCTAGATTTTCATAAAAATGGCCATAATCAGGACATCTGTGTGCTTTTCAAATAGATCTTCCTAAAGATTCTTTTTTCTTTTCCTAAAGATTCATGATCTTTCACAAATATTAGTGACAACGAATTCAGTAGTCTATCATCCCACAAGGGCTTGGAGTTTGGCATTCCTACATTTTCAAGAAAGACGCTGGGCCTTAAAAAGTCATCTAAATAGTGGAGATGGAGAAACCTATTAGAGTTCGCACAAATAATCCCAAAGTCATCTCCACTGTGCCCAAGGTCAGGTTCAATTTTTCCTTGTGAATAGCCTAAAACCTTCCTATGATTATGTGACCAAAGCCCTAAGGCTTATTCATGTGAGGAAGAATGTGTTCATCCTGTTTGTGTTGGGACTCTGAAGACAGAATATTTTCTAGTCACAATGAAACATCCTGTGTGTGAGGTCCATTTCTTCAAGCTACGCCCTGTCCCTGGCCTGAGCTCTCACACTGTCCGTGTGTCTGTTGAACGCCTGTTTGTCCTACTGGCTATGGCAGCGCAACCGTTTTTTTCCAGACAAAATCTTAGAGGCGGGCCTCCATTTCACCGGTGTCCATTTGGTTCCAAACGGCAAACAATGACTTCTAATGTGAACTGGGCTTCGTCTGCTGGCCAAGCTGAGTCTGATCCCTGAATTCCATTACCTAAGTCCTGCGTCAGCGTCACACACGCTGTTTGGAAGAACGAGTCGCCTTTACACCATTTCTGCTAGGTTTGTTTCCTTAGGAGTCTCTCCTTTCCTTTGGCGCTGGCCTCACGGGCGTAGCCTGGCGGTTATGGGCTATAGACCGCAGAGCCCGCAGGGACCGCTGGGTGAGCGTGAATTTCAGGTTGCAGGGAGCTGCCTGTTCAAGCAGAAAATCAGAGCCGAGAAACATGTTAAATACCCCCAGCCCCTTCCGAAGCCGGTGCCAGGACATTCCTATGGTGAGGGCTCAGGCCGTCAGCCACAGATGACCTCAACCTGTGCCTCCCCTCACTGTATTTGGAAGATGCCACCGTCTCTTTAGGCTTCCTTCTTTCTCTTGGAAAGCCACCCCATCGCACTTCCTTTGACTGATGCCATCCTACATCCCTCGGGCTGATTTTGGTTTAGTTATAGCAACTCCTGAGATAAGCTATTTTCAAAGAATTGGAATGGACAGGCACACACTCGAAGCCTTGAGTGAACCCGGCCGCCCCAGGTTGTGACTGAGGCAACGTGGTGTAGCAGAACAGGACACACTCAAGGACTTTCCAATAAACGCAGCCATTATGACTCTTCTTCATTATGGACTTGGCTGCTGTCATTTATGACTGTGTTCGGCAAGCGCTATTGTATATGCTTTCTGTGTGCCAGACACTACGGTACATACAAAGATGCTGTTAGCGGGTTGATAAAACTGGTACTGCCTGCCCGTCTATGCGTTCGTGTGTATGCGCACTTGTGCATGGATAGGTTTGTGCACCTGTGTCTCCAAGTGCCTCTGGAGGCCAGAGGCTGACACGGGGTGTCTCTGGTTACTCTCACCCTGATTTTTTGAGACAAGATTTCACTGACTCTAGAACTCCCCCATGCAGTGAGACTGGCTCCTCCTGTCTGTCTCCCCGCGGCTGGGATTACAGGTGTGTGCTGTGGTGTTCGGCTCTTGCTGTGGGTGGTAGGATCTGAACCGAGGGCCTTATGCTTGAGTAGCAGACACTCTACCGAGGGAGCCATGCATGTCCCCAGCCCTCATCTTTATTTTAGAATTTAAAGCTTAAGAAGGTAGACTAGAAGGCTCTGGCCACATGGTCTGCTTAAATGCCAGCATTACGGACTTGTGCCGTGACACTGAGTCTTTTCTGTTTTTCTCTTCTGTTCGGTTTTCTATCAAAAATGAGAGTGGTCGCAATGCCTTCATCATAGATGGGTCTGAAGAATGAATGCCTTAGCAATGTGTAAACTGATTAGATGAAGGTCTGTCATGGAGCAAGCCCTGGCACATAGACAGTATTGACAACATAGCAAAGAAGTTTGTTCAAAGCAGTTAAGGGGGGATCTTCCAAAGCCCGTATGGATTACTATTTAGTAGACCCTGTTTGGTTGGAACCCCTTTTCTTTCCATACCTCAGTTTTCTTACTGCGAATATGGAGATTGATAACACCATAGCTCCTGCATTGCCGCCCTGCCAGAGGTGGTTGCGGAGGCTAGCTCAGTGTGGGGACAAGGTAGTGTACTACCTCTCTGTCTCCACATCCACACCTATGGAATATGTGTGTACACCTATATGCACACAATGTGTGTGTATTTCCATGTGTGTGTGCTTGTGTACACAGTGTACAACTGTAGAGCTTAGGACTCTCTTTTGAAGCTTCTCATAATGTTAGACCTGCAGAATAGTTCAAAGTATATTTTCATGAATTTGCTCCCGTTTAGAAGGCAGGACTTGGATTGGTTTCCTGGCTAATTAAAAACAGTTTCCTTATTAATAAAATTCCATTTTATATGTTAATGTTTGGATGGGTCTAAGTATGCCTTTTTATTCTTTAAACTAGTTCATCAACTGTTTCAAAGTGGCCTGGGTGGAAGTTCTTTCCTGAACAGAGTGGTCATAATTGGTCATAATTGCAATTCTTGTATCAGAGGAAACAGAGAAGGCAGACAGTTACAACGCCGCAGAGGGAAATGTGATGATATGTTTTTGCTGTTGTGCCTACTTTTTTTTTTTTTTTGAGTGTGTGGGAAAGGGTGTGATGTCATCCTGTCTCCACCCCCTGTGAGTAAGCCCACGGCAGAGCTCCGTGCAGCCGCCCGCCCGCCCGCCTCTGTCAGTGGAGGACGGTCCACTTAAATGCAGTTCCAGGCTTGCAAGGCACTCAGGAGCATCACTCCCCGTGTGAGCAGGCAAATGCAACATGCTCTCCAGCCTGGGGTGTCTGCTTCTCTGTGGAAGTATTGCCCTTGCCCTGGGAAATGCACAGAAATTGCCAAAAGGCAAGTAGCTCGCATCTTTTGTCTTTTAAAAGTACGATTAAGAGTTGCTTGTTTTTAACTGTTGATGTGAAATATGATCTGCTTTACAATATGGGGGAACTGAATTATTCTGCAGAAAGCCGAAGGACTTTCACAGGGGGCAGTTTCAATGTTGTTTTCTCTTGGCCCCCTGTTATTAACTTTGTTGGCAGCTCCTTCTAACTCTAATGGAGCATGGTCACAGCAGCTGAGGTAGTGGAATTCAAACTACAGTGTTTGTCTATCAAATCGGCTTATAAAAACGGCTGTTGTAGTTTGTTAGAGTTATTTAGTGCTTTCAGCCCCATCCGCAGAGACAGTGGCTGGTTGGCTAAAGCTTTGGGAAAAGCTTGTTCTGAAAGATGGACTCTTTGGCGTAGGTCTCAAGCATACCTGCGGCGTAGGGACTGAGGGAATGTAGCCAGGTCAGACCCAAGTAAAATCCCGAGGTAGCAGGAGTCAGGGCTGCCCAGGGGCCTCTGGAAGAAGGTTTGATTTGCTGGACAGGACACTCCCCCTTCTCCTGCCTAAACTGCTTATTTTAGTGTTGGTATTTTGTTTACAAAAGTCATCAAAAGAGAAGTAATTTTTCTAAATTTAGACCCTAGAAGCAATCTTTGAAACCAATTAACAGTAAATCAGGAGGCTCTCGCCTTGTCCTGTCTGTGAACGTCAGTGTTGAGTACACTTTTGCTTCTTTGCTGAGACACTTCAGGTCTGTGAAGGCTTTTTACGGCTGCAGACTGCTGTAGTCAGCAGGATTATGAAAACCAGGCTGGAATTTACCGTACAGTTATGGTGGGTGGTATTAGAGGTGACATATGGGCACAGACTCAAAGTCAAGTCCAAAAGAAAAGCTGGGGGTCAGAGTGCTGAAGGGCCATGTCTGTGTCCTCTCCCTGGAGCTTCAGCCTAGGGTTACCTTGTCTCAAATGCAAAGTGTCCTTTCTTTTGGTTGGTAAAGTGAAACTTGAATCCAGAATGTGAAGGCGGAAGCATTTGGCTAGTTAGAGTCTCACATGAGGATGAGAGCGTCAATAAATGGTGAAGAAAACCTCTGTTTTGAGCAAATGATTATGAAAAAAAAAAAAAAGAAGAAGAAATCAAGCACTGTTCGATTTTTTTTCTACTGTGAATTTGGTTCCTTGATCATAATAAAGTGTGACTTAATCCATAATTAATTGTTTACATTGCTGCAACTTTTAACAGCATTGCCATTTAAAAGGAACCTGTGGGTATGTTTTTTTTCTCGTTATTGTTTTTTAGTTTCAATCCTGACAGGTGTTTTTATTTTACTCCATATTTACTGTGTAGGGGTGATAAACAAGTTTGGTCACTACATAGTTATGTTACTTCCAAGTGCCTTAGTTTTCCGGTCACGGCACTTG
The DNA here is from genome assembly GCF_004664715.2 of Peromyscus leucopus. Classification (NCBI taxonomy): domain Eukaryota; kingdom Metazoa; phylum Chordata; class Mammalia; order Rodentia; family Cricetidae; genus Peromyscus; species Peromyscus leucopus. Next base: position 40,801,965 of record NC_051073.1, on the reverse strand, counting down.
ATAGAGACCTCTAAGTACAAGTCGCCTCTGCTTGTAATGATAAAGCATACATATTTGTCAATAACTGGGACAAAACTCTTGTCAAGTGTATTGCCCATCAGTGCATTTGCATCCAGCTTTCTTTGGAAATGTTTTAACAATCTGTAGTTTGGGTTACTATCAATGAAACATCCAATTATAACGATTATAAAATAAATGGTTAATCCCTTTATGTTAATTTTCTTAAAAGGTTTTGAGGACATTTCTTTAAGCTGGTCACCTTAGTTAAAATGTGTTCCAGAATGTCCTGCAATAGTTGGGGGGTGGGCAGATGTTTTCCTTCAATAACTTCGGGAGCTTTTCATGCTTATTTTTTCTTGCGTGCGCGGGGTGTGTGTGTGTGTGTGTGTGTGCCCCCCCATGTTACCATCCTGGATGATCTAACATTTCTCAAGAAAAAAAAAAGTCTACCCTTTTAACCCATTGTTTACCAAACCCATTTGAATGATAGTCCTCTTTCTAGTCAAACAGCTATGATATCTTTACAGAGACTGTCTGTGACAGCTCCCTTTTGAAAAGGTGTTAGGATAGGTTATTCCTTACTGCCTTAGAGTTTAAGACCATCTGTGCTTAAGAAGAGCATGGAATTTAAGAGCTAGACATTAATGACCACTGAACACAGTCCATTCCAGATTTTTGCATTTATGGGCCAGTAAAAATGCATGCAGGTCTGACGAGCAGGGTTATATTAATAGGGGTGATACTTTACTTTTGCTTTGTGAGGATGCTCAAGCAGGGGGAGAAATCTTTCTGTTCAGAAAAGCAAGCCATTTCCATAAGTTTAAAAAATAAATGAATTTAACTAGACAAACTAGTTGGTCCATTTTCTATCTTTTTTTTTTTTTTCTCATTTTATTGAAGACTGATTAAAAACTTCATCACAGGCCAGTATTTGGAAAACACTGGCTTATCTTAAGTATTTTGATAAATGAAGACACCCACAATAGGGGAGTTTTAGTAACTTCCCACGTTAATGGTGGAGCCAGGAGCAAATACTAACATTGCTTCCTGCCAGGTAAATAGGACCTCTGACTTATTCTAGTAATCAGGTCTGCAGCGTACATGGGAATGCTACCTCTCCCTTGAATCATACCCTTCCTCATAAAATAGAGGAAAATAGACTACAACACCCTTAAAATTACCTTGCAGCATATCCCAAGAGCATATCATTTTATATATGTACTATAAATAAACATATACGTTTTACTTGGTTATTTGTAAGAACTCACTTGTTACATGTCATATGACTGTTTACATATCTAGACACATATCTTATTCTAAAAATATGTTGTTAGAAAATTTTTGTTTTTAAAAGCTTAAGCTTAAAGACTATTAATAATGTATCCTTCCTTATCTTTATACATGGATGACTATATGCTTTGGCAATTTATTGATTTGGATCTCGTATCCAAACTGTAAGAGTTGTGTGCAATCGCAGGCAAGGAGGCATGTTCCTGATGGAGAGGTGACAAGATCGGCAAGTGCTGTTCCATATGGTAACATTGGGGATGGCATCCACTGCCTTGTGTCCTGACCATCCTTGGCCCACAGGACAGACACAAAGTAGGAATGTGATCATGGGACTGTGGGATGTGGAGTCCTGGGCACATGGCAGAGGTAGTAAGCAACTGGCTCTTTGCCTTGAGTTGTTACTCAAAAGAGTAGAAATCCTTGGCAAGATAGATGTACACAGAAGGCTGGAGAGATGATTCAGCAATTAAGAACACATCCTACTTTTGCAGAGGACCTGAGTTCCGTTCCTAGCACCCATAGGGAGCAGTACACAACTGCTATATAAAAGCCTATGACCCCAGTTTTAGAGGATTCAAAGCCTTCTTTTGGCCTCCATGGGTACCAGCACACATACTCATATCCATAAATAGATTCTCTCTCTCTCTCTCTCTCTCTCAATTAAAAATAAAATAATCTTTTTTAAAAAGTCGACAGATGAATCATAAAAAAGTCTTCAGGTAGCTGACTGGTTAGTGGGCTTGATTGGATGGAAGAGGTGATTCCAGTGCAGTGAGATCTTCCTCCTTTTGCACAAAGCCCCTTAGCTTTGAGAACAGCTCGAAGGACTCAACTCAGACCAGAGAACTCAAGCATTCAAAGGACGCCAAGGATGGAGCTGAGAGATAAGAGTATTTGGGGTGAGGAAGAGTTTGGCTGGGAGGTGATGGTATCTTCTTTCGGAGACTCCTGTGAACTTGCCAGCCACTCCCCTTGGGACTAGCTCTTACTTTCCACAAAGTCCTTCTGAATAAAAGAATGTGTCACTCAAAAAGCTTGGTCCACCTCTCTAAAGGACAGGTGATATTTGTGAGGAAGTGGGAAGATGAGAAGGCTAACACCCACTGGGTAGAGAGCTTGTTTTGTTTTATTTTTTATTTTTATTTTTTGTTTTCTAGGCAGAAGTCTCTCTGTGTAGCTCTAGCTGTCCTGGAACTCACTCTGTAGACTAGGCTGGCCTACTTAGAGATCCTCCTGCCTCAGCCTCCAGAGTGCTGGGATTAAAGATGTACTGCTTCCTCTGGCTAAGGCCTGATTTAACTAGAATAATGTATTTGTGTATTTCTGGGGCAGTATTAAAGAGTACATAGGAAGAAATGATTCAACTGAAAAAGGGCTGTAAAAGCACAGGAAATTTATGTTAGTGGCTTTTATAGTTTTAAATGTTTATAGTTCTAGTCCTAATGATTTCTTGATGTGTTTGTTTATTCAAGTACTAATTATTGAAATCTAGGTAAGACTGAATGAGACCAACTGTGCTTTAAAAAACTGTACATTAGGAAGGATCAAATAATCAAATATAGTTCAGTTGAGGCTAAGTTTAGAAACCAATGTTTTAAATTAAAATTTGGTGATGTTGAGTACATGTTCATTAGTTATCCATTCAATAGACTGCTCTATTGAGCTATGAGATACAAAATATTAAGGAATTTTGGCTGTTTTCCTTCAAGTTAATGGACCACAAGCAAACGTTTGATAATACAGTTCATCAATACTATAGCAAAAAAGATGAGCTGTTTCTATAGGGTTAGTGGTTGACAAAAGGTTTGTCTAATCCAGTGGTTCCCCACCTTTCTACTGCTGCGACCCTTTAATACAGCTCCTCATGCTGTGGAGACCCCCAACCACAAAATTATTTCTGTTGCTACTTCATAACTGTAGTTTTGCTACTATTATAAATCACAATGTAAATATCTGATATGCAGGTTATCTGATATGTGACCCCTGTGAAATGGTTTTTGACCCCCCCAAAGGGGTTGTGACCCCAGGTTGAGAACCACTGGTCTAAGGCAAATGTGGGGTATCTAATGAAGGGAGAGCCACTGAGGTCACGTGACCCACCCAGTTGGTTCTGTATGGGTCCCCAGCCTCCAAAAGAATTGTTTTTGCTTGTTCTCTGATTGGCACTGATGAATGCAGGTGCAAAAGAAAGAGATGAACTTGATGAATCTTAAAATAAAGGAAAAATTAAGAAGTAAGATAATCTGAGAGATTACTAGCATAGTAAAAACAAAATCTTGTCTTTTAACAAGCATAATAAACTAAAATAAGTGGCTTCAGCTACAAAAGGAAAGTGCTAAGTATAAGACGGAAAACAATGGCTTAAGTACATAGATGTTATTGAAATAACGTTAAACATATAACTACATTTTTATGTTACCTAGCATGATTAATGCCGTGTTTATATAAATGATCCTCTCACCTATGATGTATTTTATTACCTTCAGTAGTACATTATCTGCTGTGGTGTAAAAGTTTCCATGAAATAGGCAGCTCAGAAAAAATGGTTTTATTGTTGGAAAGTTTCTGGCTTGCTGGGAATTCTCATTCAAGGTCTTACATGAGGCTGCAGTGAAGGTTCTAGAACTGGGTTTTCCCCGAAGGCTCGGCTGGGAAGGATCTACTTCTAAGATCATATGGTAGGAAAAACTCGGCCCACGGAGGGCCACTGGTGTGAGGGTCTCACTGGCTTTTGGACAGAATCACCTCAGCCCTTGGCTGTATTGGCCTTTCTTCTGTGGTCATGTACCTAGAACGGTCTGCAGTCAGAATGTAAATCACAACCCTACGTAGCATAATCACAGAAGTAAACATCTGAAACGCTTGCTGTGTGCTTTTGGTTAGAAGCAGCTCAGAGGTTAGAAGGAGTTGCATTCCCCAGGTTAACTTAAAATGAACTCACCATAAACGCGCAAAAGTCTGTTTGGTATCCCGACATCATACAGTGGAACTGTGAACACAGAGAACTTCACTCCAGGGAACACTCTGGGTTGAGCATGAACACCCCAGCAGCTTCCCACAGAATTCAGCCACTAGTGACAGATGTGTCACAGGCCAGGTGCCAGTTAGTGTCCCTATATGGCTGGAGTGAATTCAGGAGCAATCCTGGAGAACTGACGGAAGTATCTTAGAAAAGCCAACGTCTCCAACGTGAACCTTCCTTCCTGTTTGAAAGAGTCCAGTCAATGCCTGGATTCCCTGGTCTACGTGGAGAGACACATGAAGCATATTTTCCCCAATGAAAGGTCTCTTGGTGGATGCCACGTTTCTCAAAGGGGAGAACATAAGAAACTGTGACCTTCTTCTTTAAAGATGAACAAATATTAAGCAGTCTATACTTACAGACTTGCTACACAGTCCCCGTAACAGGTTTCTGAGGTGTTTGTGGAGTGGCTTGGAGAGGAAACATAGGAATTACCCTAAGATTAAGTTACATTCGTGTCTGGCAGAAGAATATGGACTGTATTACTGGATGTCATGAAGAGAACTTAGATAAGCTAAAGGACCTTTGTTCAGAGCCCTTTTATGTTAATAAAACAATTAATAAAAGTTAATAAAACATGTTCTTGGCGCACAAAGCAAAATCTAGATTGCACAAAGAAAACATTTTTAGCACGATACTGGAGTGCTTAATATCAGAAAGTATGATGTTTAATATTAAGAGGTCTATGGACAGTTGAATGCTAACACACTGTGTGTGGCTTTTCTCACCTTTTGTGTTTCTTGTGCTGGAGTGATTCATAGAAGGCACATGGCAGGTAAGGTTGGCCCCTGGGTCCCAGACTACAAAGTCTCATGGACAGAAAGAGTCAGGAGTCCCTCCCTAGCTCTTTGTGGTTGCTTGGGTTTCCCACCCAAACCCTTCCATTGTTAGACTGCTGACATGTTCTCCACGGTTTTCCCGTCTAGTAAAACCCTGGCATGTATTCCTAGTGGTTGGTGTGGCACTTTCATATGCTTGGCACTAAGCTCAGAGTTGAGGTCCTCTCAGCACATAAACAACAAAGTCCACTAGTGTTTGTCCTGTGGAATTCTGAAAATGGAGGAAAAAGATGAGACACATTCGTAACAGCTTGTTATCATTTTCCTGTCAAGGACTATACATCTGAGGCCCACCCAGTAAAAAAACAGGGCAAACACACTGATTCCAAGCGTCTTCTAGTTGGGTTAGAAATTAATTGTAGGGGGCTGGAGAGATGGCTCAGAGGTTAAGAGCACTGACTGCTCTTCCAGAGGTCCTGGGTTCAATTCCCAGCAACCACATGGTTGCTCACAACCATCTGTAATGACATCTGGTGCCCTCTTCTGGCCTGTAGGCAAGCATGCAGGCAGAATACTATATATAATAAATAAATTAATCTTTTAAAAAAAGAAATTAATTGTAGAGAGAACTGAGACTTAATTCATGCTTTTGCTACGCATCAGCAACCCTGGCTATACATGAGAAAAACCGAACATTTTCAACTATATAGTTAAGACTGTGCCTTCTATCCAGCAACTGTTTAATTAGTGTGGCTTGAGAGATTTTACAAATAATTCTCTTTGGACATGACCGAGGACTACTGACCTCTAGCTTTTGCAAAACTGCCTGTGTAAGAGATTGATAAATTAAAAGTTGCAGGTAAATTAATTTATTGGTTAAGTGTTAATTTCTATAAATTTAAAAGATTTTTCTTTTTGCTGTTTTATTTCAGGGTTTTATAACATTGTTTTGAAAAAAAAGTTCCTACATCCTTATTAGCCATATAAGAAAACTTGAGGCAAACTGTTTTTTTTCCTTAGTGTGAACACCTAGGTGTGACTCTACATTCATAAATCTCATGTGGTGCCTCATCAACTTTATGGATAGAAAATCTCCGAAGTCAGGGCAGCGAAGCTGTGACCGTGTTCTTCCGAATTGAATGAATAAATTTGTTTTTATCACCTAGTTAATACTCTACAAATCATATTAGGATTAAAAGTATGAGTAATACATTTCCTGTCCTCAGACTTTGACACTGGTTCTGTTTAACACCGTTCTGCTGGAGCAGCAGAGATGCTCGGCAGTGAAGAGTGTTCACTGATCTCGCAGCACGCTTCTCTTCTTTTCCTGCACCTACATGGAGGTTCTCAACTCCCGGAAACTCTTGCTCGAGGAGATCTGACACCCTCCTTTGGCCTCCACAGGCTCCTGTACACCATGTGGAATACTAAATTCACTCAGGTGTGTGTGTGCGCGCACACACACACACACACACACACACGAAACTAAATTAGTAAATACATCTTTAAAAAACTTGGTCATAAAACTTATGTACTTTTATAGGAAGCTGTTGCTAATCTTAATTTGTGGGTCCTCGTGTGTGCTCAAATGTGTCTGTGTGTGTGTGTGAGACTGGATTATGTGTGTGCTATCTGCACGTGTGTGTAGGGGCATGCAGAGCCCAGGGGAAGGTGTTGGGTGTTCTGCTCTAGAACCCATCCCTTTAGTCCCTTTGAGACAGGTCTCTCATTGAACCTGGGATTAGAGTTCTGGCCAGCAGATCTCAGTCATCCTCCTGTCCCCGCTTCAACTGAGGTGACAGGTGCTTGTACTCCATATTTTTTTTTAATTTTCATTAAGTAATTGACATTTCCATGGTTAATCCATCCTTAGCTCTGACATGTAGGCAAAAATGACTTCTTGTAGTATGTTAAGAAAAGCAAAGTACCCCACGGACTCAATCTATATAAAATACGGAGTAAAGCCAGTGTGCAGTGTACCTCCCCGAGTGTGCAGTGTACCTCCCCAGTGTGCAGTGTACCTCCCCAGTGTGCAGTGTACCTCCCCAGTGTGCAGGGTACCTCCCCAGTGTGCAGGGTACCTCCCCAGTGTGCAGTGTACCTCCCCGAGTGTGCAGTACACCTCCCCAGTGTGCAGTGTACCTCCCTGAGTGTGCAGTGTACCTCCCCGAGTGTGCAGTGTACCTCACCGAGTGTTCAGCATACTTCCCCGAGTGTGCAGTGTACTTCCCTGAGTGTGTGCAGCGTACCTCCCTGAATGTGCAGCATACATCCCTGAGTGTGCAGTGTACCTCACCGAGTGTTCAGCATACTTCCCTGAGTGTGCAGTGTACCTCCCTGAGTGTGCAGTGTACTTCCCTGAGTGTGTGCAGCATACCTCCCTGAGTGTGCAGTGCACCTCCCCGAGTGTGCAGTGTACCTCACCGAGTGTTCAGCATACTTCCCCGAGTGTGCAGTGTACTTCCCCGAGTGTGTGCAGCATACCTCCCTTCCCATCAGGCCAGGTTATATGAGTTAGCTTGTCTTTGACCTTTAGATTGAGAATGAATTTTCTACCCATAGAATGCCTTATGATCTCAGACATCTTGCAAATGCATGTGTCTGGGTCCCACATACAGTGGCGTGTCTCCCCTCACTGGGGAAAGGAGTCCTGCTAGGACCCCAGAGCTTTGCCTCCAAAGAGCTGCCAGGGTGGTTTCCAATATCCTTTCCCCTAAATATCCACCTTTGAGTTTCCCGTTTTGTTAGCCGATAAGAGATTTTTCCCGGTACTCCAGGCTCCTGCTGAGCGTCCACTGTACACGCAGCATGTGGGGCTGAGCGAGGCTTCACAGCCCTCCCTTCTCCGAGAGCAGTGGAACCTGCCCTTTAAGGAGGGCTTTGGAATGGCAGCCAAAGTCTCGCTGGCAGAAACTCTGGAATTCAGTCCTGTTCCAAATAGGCTGTCAGTGGTGTAGGACGGTCTCCTTCCAGTTTCCTGGATGGAGTCAAGCCATTCCTAGCCAGATTGTTCAGGAGAAAGCAACCCCCCCTGCATTCCTCTCCCGGTTCATCTTCCCCAGACACGCTGCTGACCGCTGTCACTGAAGTCTTCCCGAAACCCTCATATTTCCACTGGCCTTACAAGACTGTGCGTGCTGCTCCGTTGAGGTTTAATCTGTAGTCCGTTATGAACTGGAAGGATAAATGTTGAAAAGTAACAATATAGTTCGTGGGTAAATAACAAAAGTAAATAGGAGCCTATGCAAGTTAATCAATCCTCTTTGAATGTCAGATTTTTCTCCCTGCCTCTGAAAAGAGAGCATAAAAAATGTCAGTTGCAAAGTATTTGCTTTTGCAAATAAATAACATTAGGTGACTTTACTGAAAGTTTTGATAGTTGCTTTCTGTCTATGGTCTGTATGTGTGGAGGTGTTTATGGAGAGGGGGTGCTAGAAGCTGGTATCAGGTGGCTTCCCCATGTTTTTCACCTTATTTGTTTGACACAGGGTCTCTCAGTGAACCTGAGCTCACTGATTAGCAAGGCCGGCTGACCAGTGAGCCCCGGGAATCCACCTATTTCTACTTTCCCGCATTGGTATTACAGACATGTGCCATCATGCCAGGCCTTTACATGGGTGCTGAGGATTCGAACTCAGGTTCTCATGCCTCTATAGCAAGCACTTTACCAACTGAGTCCTCTCCTCAGCCCCTGATAGTTACATTCCTTTCTCCGCTTTGAGACAGGGACTTACTATGTAGCCTTGGATGGTCTGGAACTCATTATGTAGACCAGCCATGGAGCTCTGCCTGCCTCAGGCTCCTGAGTGCTGGCTGGGATTAAAGGTGTGTCAACTCCACCATGTAGGAGTTTGATAGTTTCATTCTTAAGTTCAGTATGTTAGTTATTTTTCTTTTTTTTTCACAGCTGTGACTGAAATCCTTAAGAAAACAACTTTAGAGGGTTCCCGAGGGTTTATGCCATGGTTGCTCTGCCCCATGCGCTTGAATAGAACATCGTGGGGGTAGAAGTACGTATATGATGTCAGTTCTTCACCTGATTGCCAAGAGGAAGCCCAGAGAGGGGTACAGGAAAGAGCCAGAGACAAGATGCCCCCTGGAGTCCACCTCCAGTAACTACAACCTCCAGCTAGTTCCCACCTACTCAAATTTCTGGAACCTCTCAAAAGTACCATTCCCAGCCGGGGACCCAGGCCTTAACACATGGGCCTGCCAAGGAAGGACATTTTGTATTCAAAGTAGGTAAGAGCCTTGAAACCAAGTACCCTTTGGAAAACTCCACTCCCACCTTGGCAGAGGGAGAGCAAAACAAAGGCCATGGCTTAGATCCTTCTTGAAAATGATGCTGAGAGAAAAGAGTAATGGGCCTGTGATATACCAGCCCCAGAGACAAGATCTGGGGAGTGGACCCAAGGTTCTGCAGAGGCTTTGAACATAACTTTAGCCATCAGCTTCCCACTGTTTCCCTCATCCATGGTCCTTGGTTAGTTTTTATTTGTTCGTTTGTTTTCTCTCTTGCACATATGCATGGGATATAAGCCAGCATGTGGCCTGGCTTTCCCCTGGGATGCCTGCTACAGTTTATCTGGCTGAGGTACATGGTTGACTTGGTCAGAGCCTGATGAGTTACCTCATGGAATTCTTTTTCTGCTCATCCTTGTTCCTTTTTCCCTAAACCTTTGGCCTCCATCCTGGCCTGGCCTCTTCCTTTTCCTTCCTCTCCCTCTTCATCCCGTTGCCTCTTACTACAGGAGTCCTCAGCGCCTTGTCTGGGGCCTCCACTCCAGCCAGTGTCTCTCCTCACAGCTGATTTTCCATCCGTGTGCAATGCACCAAAAGTCATTTCTTTGGAAGACAATGCACACTCTGTCCTGTTGGGGGGAAGGCTGTTTGTGTGTCACGCTAAGAGCCCCAATGGGTTGAAAATACTGTATCTTGCTCATTCATCTTAGCATCAGTGAGCTTGCAAAAACAACACATTGACGTTCTCTGTATCTGTCAGGCAGCATAAACCATAACTGTATCTTTACTTCATAGTACATTCTTAAGTGATATCGAATCTAGATTAAGACATGATGCCCTGTGAAGAAGGAACAGTATATAGGCATTATTAGTGTCAATTTTTACAAGGTTTTCTGCTTGTTCTACTGTAGTTGTTATAGTTTAATGTTTTGAAAAACTTACAGAGGACTGTTAACATTTTCTAGTTGCTCGCTAAGTTACACCTCAAGTTCAAATACCATGTTTCTCTTTATTTGACATGCAACACACATTTCACAAAATGGTGCTTCTCTGTAGAGTGTCCCCAGGAAATGTGATCCTCGCATTGGCAGCCAGACCACAGTTGTAGGCATTTGATTGCATTTCAACATACCAGCTTCCCTTTTTGATCTCCGTCTCTGGCTCACAGTTTTCTTGGCCTGCACTCAACAGGTACTCTCCAAATTTTCCTCTTCCTTTGATTACTTCGACTGCTTGTCTCTGGAGGACTGCCCAGCATGTCTACCATAGTACCTTCATAGAGTTCATTGGCTGGAAGCTTCCTATTAGTTACTTTTCTTGTTGTTGAGACAAAGATACCTGATGGAAGTACTTAACGGAGGAAGAGCTGATTTAGTCTCCTGGTTCCAGAAGGTACAGTCCATCGTCAAGGAGAAAGTATGGGAGTGTTCCCTGACAATCTAGGATGTGGCTGGGTCTTCATGAATCTCAGTGGATCAGGCAACAGAGAGCTTGGGCCTGAAATGGCGAGGGATATATCCCTGAAGGTCAACCCTCTAGTGAATCACCTCCTTCAGCCAGACCCTACTTTCCAAAGTTTGCACAGCCTTTTCAGTTAGGGCTATAAGATGGGGACTAAGTGTTCAGACACATGAGCCTGTGTTAGACATTTTATATTTGAACCATTTTTTTTTTTACATCCTTAACCCATATTAAGAACAAATACATTAAAAAAAACCCAAATAGTCATCCTTTCATGTTCCACTTCTAAACCATCAACTAATGGTAAATCTGATATATTTGAAAGACAAAGTACATTTGTACTGAATAGTTTCAGCTTTTTTATTGCCACTATTCCCTAGAGCATGCAGTATAATCACTATATGACAACAGTTGCATGCCATTAGATATTATAAGTAATACAGGGATGTTTTAAAGTTTACAGAATGATATGAATAGATTATATATAAATGCCACACTATTTTATATTGGGATTTGTGTGTCCATGAATTTTGACATCTGTGACAGGTCCTAGAACCAGTCCCCTGTGGATACAAAGAGATAACTATGTAAATTGATTTTCTGAATCCAGATGAGTGTGCAATTGCACATGTTAATCTCATGCTAGGCTAGTCTGGTTTTCCTTATGATAAGAATAAGAAAGTCCAACAAACATTAAAATGTTGACCAACATATTGAGTGTGTTTTAGAATTCTTCCTTTAGTCTTTCACTGAAGAGAGTGATTTAAAAACAAAACATTGTTTTAAGAATAGCAACATCAATTTAAATATTAACACTGGTACTGAATTATCAGAATGACTAATGCATTAGTTACTTTTTTGGTGACAACATATTTGGCAAAATCAAAATAAGGAAGGAAAGGTTTGTTTTGGCTTACGGCTTGAAACACATTCCATCATGGCAAGGAAGGCATGGTGGCAAGGATAGGTTGAGCTGTGGCAACAGGAACATGGTTGCTGGTCCCACTGTGTCCATAGCCAGGAAGCAGAAAGAGCCAAATGCTGGTGCTCTGCTGGCTTCCACATTTTCTTCAGTCTGGGACTCCAGTCCATGGAGCAATGCTAACCATCCTCAGGATGGGTCTTCACCTCTTACAGCTCCCTGGAAATGCCCTCACAGACACACTTGCTAGGTGATTTTAAGTTCTGTCAATTTGACAACAAAAATTAACTATCATAGATAATAAAAAGATTATGAGTCACTTAGAAAAGTAATACTATGTCATACGACAAGTTAGCCAACCTTCTTTTTTCACATATTTTGGGCAAGAAATCCATTTTTATAGCTTGTCACCATGTCAGTGCTTTTCCGAATGTTTTCAGGCACCCCTCTTAACTGTTTATGAAAAACATGCATTTAGTTGTATAATCCCCTAGCCTTGTCAGCTGAATTGTATTATATAACATTTCTCAGTCGGGCGCTCCATGCCCACATCTGTTTTCACATATGTCAGAAAACCCAAGACAAGTATTTACAGTGGTGTTTACCAAAGTCATCACACTCCATGGCTCAAGTGTCCTGTGCAAGGGCTTTGTGGTGTCCCAGAAACATTCGTTTTAAACATTCCTTTTCATAGCCACAAAAGAAACCACAGACATGAACACTAAATAAACTTCCTGTGAATTATGAAATGATTTAGAAGGCATTAAAAGATAAACATGGGTAGAGCAGAGACATGTTAGGGATATTCTCTCCAGGGAACCTTCCTGTTTTGTGAGTGTCTCATTAAAAAGAGAAACCAAACTTCCACCAAAACCAGCAAAAAATATTGACCTCAGTGTGAGCCTACCCTCCAGTTTTTCTCTTACCTACTTTTCATTAATGATATTTGTATCCTACAAACACACTCAAGGCTTGCTTGTGGAAGACCATTAGATAGATGCAGTAAAATAACGTTATAAGGGGCTAAAGGGGGAGCTCAGTGGTTAGGAGTGTGTAGTAGTTTTGCAGGAGACTTGAGCTCCTTTCCCAAGCCATATCACATGGTTCCCATTCACCCATAACTCTAGCCCCAGGAGGACTCTGACACCTTTAGTCCTAGGCATCTGCACACATGTGCATAGCCTACACATATAATTAAACATAAATCTTTTTAATTTAAAAAAGAACCTTATGAATTGTATTATATGCAAATGCAACTGTTTAACCTGTTTTACCCAGTCAGGTCAAATATCCCTAACCCAAAATCCAAAATCCAAAATGCTCCCAAACTTAACATTTTTATTCTGCCAATATGGATGCCATAAGTGGAAAATTCTGCACCTAATTTCAAGTGATAGGTCCGAGTTAAAATGCAGGTGTACTAGAAGTATGGCGTAAATGTCACTCAAAGCTTCAGTCTATAAGGTATATATTAAATGTATATGAAGTTTATGTTTAGACTTCAGTTCCCTCCTCAAGATATCTCATTAAGTGTGTATAAATATTCTTCTAACCAAAAACAAATTCAATAAATTGAAAACACATTTTTGTTCCTAACATTTCAGATAAAGCATGCTTACAGTATGTTGAGGGTAATCCCATGTGCTCAATAAAGCCTAAGGCATGACTACATCTAAACTCTTTGTAAAGTGTAGCTAGAAGTTTCTCTGGTCCTGCCTGGACCCTGTGACCCCAAAGTCCCACAGCTACTCAGACCCAAGTAAACACACAGAAGCTTGTATTAAGTAAAACTCTTTGGCCATTAGTCAGGCCTACCACTGACTAGCTCTTACCCTTAAACCCATTTTTGTTAATCTATACGTTGCCACATGTTCTGTGGCTTTACCTGTGTGTCATTACATGCTGCTCCCTGGACAGCAGGCTGGTGTCTACTGACTCAGTCTTCTTCTTCCCAAAATTCTTCTTGTCTGCTTATCCCGCCTATACTTCCTGCCTGGCTACTGGCCAATCAGCATTTTATTTATCAACCAATCAGAGCAACACATATTCACAGCAAACAGAACATCCCACAGCAGTGAAGTACATGAAACTGCTTCCATAAAGATGGGGTCTATAGATTAACTGCATGTGACATCTTAAAGGTCTCAGGGAGGATCTGGTGTAGTCTCGGTTATACAGATAGTGCAAAGGTCACCAGGCTATTAACCACCTCCTCTTCCAGTCCTCTGGATGGAAAACAGGTTATTCATCTCTCCTTTTGAAGAGGCAACCCCGTGTGTTTAACATTCCCGATTCTCCTCGTGCTTATCTGTGAGCTCATGAACCTCTGTTCTTCCTATACTAAATGCCTATGGGTAGCTGATGGAATTAGCTATGTGCTGAGGGATAATACCAATCTTTCAGTCTAATCAGGTTTAAACACTGGGGTACAAATTTGAAAAACAGTGGTTTCTGTGAACTTAGTTAACTTCCTGTAGCTCTCTGGATTCGGAGAACCTGTACATCCTGCTGTTTTGTGATACCCTTCTATAGGAGTTTAGCTTGAGACATGGAGAATTCCTGGATCTTATATAAAAATTGCTAGCTGCATGTTTATATGTAACAATTTTGCCACTGTTATCTGGAGTCCTAGGCAACTTTTACTTAATATAACCTTGTTTGGTGGTGAATAATGTTTCAAACTTGAACTAAAAGATTCTGGTGACATCATGAACTATTACTGGAAGCCACTGTACTTGTGTATAGATGTTAGAGTTACTCTCTAATATTAGCAAATGTGTGTCAACTGCAGCCCAAATCCAAGGAGACCCGTTATAGAACGTGGACCAGTTACTTCACTAGGTCAACAAAGAGACATGAAGTTGTCAAATTAAAGATGAATTTAATACTTAAATGTTTTCTGTCATTTTGACCTTCATAAATTGTTAGCTAAACCTTAAGCTAATATTGGACATTTGCCTATTACATTTGTGTTTGGGAGTGAGCTGAAAGCATTGCATGTAGCTTAAAGTTAGAGTTTCTTTTGCTGAAGGGATCCATAAAATTCTTGAAACTGTGTGTACAGTAGTGAACTTGGGGCTCTGTACATTTTGGTATTGCTTCTCAAAGTCTAAAGACCAATGCAAATTAAGAACTGATTTTTATGTGGATTATTAGAATGGGTCCCTGACCTTAAAGAGTTCCACATTCAACAGTCAAACATGGGTAGAGGAGGAGACTGTGGGTAACTCACCCCTCACTGTTAACTATTTGCTACTGATAGATTCAGGGAGAGGGAGCATCATTGCCTTCAGTTGTATAGTCAGTGGTGACCCCATCAGGCGTCAACGGATAGTTACAATCCAGTGCTCATACAGATGGCCCTGGTTAAGCTAAATGGATCACAAAACCAAACCAAAAGTCATTAATTTGGGTAGGGACTAGTGGGGAGGAGGTGGGTTGATAGGGATGAGAGTAATCAGAATGCATTATATTCATATATATAAAAACATGTATATGAACACTCACACATAGATCCTTACCTATGGGTAAAAGATATGTAGAAATACATTTGGAGGAGAATATTTAGAACAATTACCTTTTCCAAGACCATAAAATACTAAGCATAACTGCTACTCAAGGAGTGAGTTGGAAAAATACACAAACATCCCTCTTTTAAAATCCATAGGAAAAAATGTGATAGTTTAGAGTAGCTTAAAGACTGTACCTTCTGATGCTTTCATAAATGCTCTGTCCTCTATCCCAGAGGCCACATTAGGACAGGCCTGAGACCAAGGGGGTGGATCTGCATTGGTTCTGCTAACATTTGAGAGAGTCAACCTGTGCCCAAGATAGCTTACAGAGAGCCAGATCTAGGATCCACCCTTTAGTTGATCTGCACCCCCTAATTCCCTTTGAGGAACAAATATGTCTCCAAGGACAAATGTGATTCAGGCCCAGCTCTCATTTCCTTGACCTTAGCTTTGACTCCATGGTCAAGTTCATTCTCTATGTAATTTTATTTCCAGGATAGGTGTTGAAAATTTCTTAGCTCTTATAAAAGTCATTTTATAAACATAATACGAAGACTACAGATACAATAAAGAAAACCGAGGCATTCAGGGGATAGCTCATTCAGTAATGCTCGTGCCTTCCAAGCATGAAGACTTGAGCTCAATCTTCATAACCCATGTAAAACAGATGACAACCAGTGTGTGTGCTTGTAATCTTAGTGCTGGCACAGTAGAGATTCCTGGGGCTTCCTGGCCAGTCAGCCTCGCCTACTTAATAAGCTCTAGGCCAGTGATAGAAATGATAGAAAGCTTGTATTTACATTTATATGTAAACACTTCAAGCAAATCAAAACAACCGAATAACCAGCAACAACAACAGTAAAACACAAGGTGGATGGCTCCTGAGGAATGATATTCTGACCTTTATATATGTGCATGCTTACCCTTCCTCTCCACACATGTACCCATACACACATGAACATGCACACACACTCATACACACAAAGATGAAAATTAGACACTGTCTCAGTGTAGAAGGCTGACAAAATATACAGGCTAATGCAATGCAATCAAAGCTACATCTGAAGAATAAATAAACTAAACTGGGTGCAAAGAAAAAGGGGCATACTTTGTATGGGAGAGTTGAAAAGCTTTGCCATTCTGTAATTTTTTAATGACATTTCCACAAAGACTTTGTTTTTTAAAAAGCTTCACTGAGATTATATGAGCTGGTGAATAAAGTTTTTTTGACTCTAAACTAGACTACATAGTAACTATGAATAGGATTTAGAAGACATAGGAAGTATGTCTGTCAATCAGGGCTCTCTCAGAACAGTGCATATGTCCTAATCCTCTACCCACAGTAGGCTTTGTTAATGAATGTCATTATTGCTTAAGACATCTACAATTGATTCTTTCAAAAACACCACTTTATAAAATGGTTACAAAGAAATATCATACTCTTGGCAGTTAAAAAGACCTTCACAAAGCAAAGACCTTGTTAATAAAGTTGGGTGGGCAGTTTCTATGCAAGACAAAATCTTAGTCTGGAGCCCAGGGTGTCTTTTGCACAAATGTGTGTAGCATCCAGGGAATTTCAAGGCCTCATGTGGCCTTTGGCTTTTGCTCTGAGTCAGGGTGTCTTGGATTTGACCTTCCCCAAGGGTCTTATCAGAGTTGCCAAGGAAGGGCTGTGTTAGCAGTGAAAACAGCTCATTTCCTACCGCTCCTTTATCCACTTTCAATAAACAAACTTAATTAAGCAAGCAAAATAGTTAGGCTTTGAAACAGACTCTGTGAAGGATGCCCTGGACAATGAAAGCAGTTGGATAGAGCAAAGGCTTTGAGTCCTATTTCAAAGCTCCGTCCCTCTAGGCAGGTACCACTAGAAAAACTGTAGCTGTGATGAGGCCAACTGTTGTATAATCCTTTCCTGTCCCCTTCATTCCAGCAGGTTTATCTTTTTGAAGGCTGCTAGATCCTCCTCTGTCTCCAACCCTTCCCCTGTAATGTCTCCTAAATCTTGGAGCTTAAACTCTGATTATGTTATATAAAGTTGAATTTCCTATAACAAAATAGGAAAGGTCTTCAAATGATGAAGAGTTTGTATTTACATTTATATGTAAACACTTTCAACTTTTTCAATATCCTTATTTTTTCCAAGATAAGCTAAGTATAACAATGTAGTGATATTGTGTTCCCCAATATATTGTGCGCCCTAATAAACTTATCTGGGGTCAGAGAACAGAACAGCCACTAGATATAGAGGCCAGAAAATGGTGGCACACACACCTTTAATCCTAACATTCCAAAGGCAGAGACACGTCAGGATCTCTGTGAGTTCAATGTCACACTGGAAATAGCCAGGCGTGGTCACACACACCTTTAATCCCAGGAAGTAATGGCAGGAAGCAGAAAGGTGTATATAAGGCATGAGGACCAGGAACTGGAGCCTGTTAAGCTTTTAGGCTTTTGAGCATCAGTTCAGCTGAGATCCATTTGGATGAGTACTCAGAGGCTTCTAGTCTGAGGAAACAGGATCAGCTGAGGAACTGACAAGGTGAGGAGACTGTGGCTTGTTCTGCTTCTCTGATCTTCCAGCATTCACCCTAATACCTGGCTTCAGGTTTGATTTTTATTAATAAAATCAAAGATTTTAAGATTCGTGCTACATAACATTTTAAACAAAATTCTACATAGTGATACTATTACATGGAATTATTCAATAATCTTCAGATTAAAAATGACTAACATCGTGTGTAACAGGTGAATGTCTTTGCCTAGCCTGTGTCTAAATGACTTACCTGTGGTGTCCTAGCAAGCCAAGCACCCCAAGAGCACCCTGGTCAGATTGGGCTGTTCAAACTAGCGCTCTCATCCCGTGCTGCACTCTCCCACTGAACATTCCTCAGTTGGGCGTTTCTCTCAGGGAAGTAGTGAACGCTCAGGTTGTTCATTATTGTGAAAAAGAAATGAAAAATGTGATTTCCTTCTTCCAAGCATTACACAAATGGTTAAAGGTGTCTTGTGTCCTATTTGTCTGCCTGACTGCTTCTTCCAATCTGAACACATTCTTAGCTTGTCACAGTTAATCAAGATGTAAAACACTTGTATGCCCCCAGAGCATTCCATTGTGTGCTGTGGTCAGTAATTGTTCCACACCAAGCCCCCTAGGAAGCACTGCTCAGATTTCTGCTCTTCCAGAAACATGTAGTAAGTAGCCCTTTTAATCTATAGTTTCCTCCTTAGTAGAACTTTTAATACATCCATGTAGTCATAGTCTTTTTTAGTTGAGTAGAGTTTCCTTACAAATATCTGTAGCACAATGTGCTTACCTCGCCCATGATGGATAGATATTTGGGTTGTTTCTTGCTTTAAGCAAAAACCAATAAAAGGTCTCTAAATATTTGCTTGTGGGTGTGTGTGCCAAGAAATGTTTTCATTTTTCTTGGCTAAATAACAATGGTAGGGAGTGTTTTGTCATATACTAAGTAAATGTTCAACCTTAAAGGACATCCCATACTTTCCCAAGTGGCCGCAGCAGTTTTTAAATAGAAAAAGAAGAAATCTCAATCGAGAAAATGCCTCTAAGAAAACTGGCCATAGAACATTTTCTTAATTAGTAACTGATGGGGGAAGGCTCAGCCCATTATGGGTGGGACCATCCCTGGGCTGGCTTGTGGTCCTGGGTTCTATACAAAACGCAGGCTGAGCAAGCCTCGAGAAGAAAGCCAGTAAACAGTACTCCTCTGTGGCCTCTGTTCCTGGCTCCATATTCCTGCCATGTTTGAGTTCCTACCCTGACTTCCCTCAGCAATGGACTGTTACCTGCAAGTGTAAGCTGAAACAAACCTTTTCCTGTTGTATGATATTTTGTTTGTGTTCTGACAACGCTTGCCTGGAGATAAGAGGGCAGAGCTAGCAACTAGTTAACCATAGAGGACAGGCAGTGATGGCTTATGGCTTTAATTCCAGCACTTGGGAGGAGGAAGCAGGAAGATCAAGGAGTTCAAGGCCACCCTGGACTACAGAGATTGAACCAGTCTAAAAGAGAAACAGAGCTGGGTGGTGGTGGCTCACACCTTTGATCCTAGCACTTGGAATCTCATGCCTTTGATCCTGGCACTAGGGAGGTGGAGAAAGGAATATAAGGCAGATAGAGACAGTTTCTGCCCAATTTGGTCTGCGCATTGATAGAGTTCAGAAGTCTCTAATGGCTGGCTATTGTGCTTTTCTGATCTTTCAACTTTCACCCTAATATCTGACTCTAGGTTTTTATTGTTAAGACTAATTAGGATTTCTATTCACTTTCCTTTCCTCCCATCAAAACAACAACAACAACACAAAAAACAAAAAAGAAAGAAAAGTATGAAGAGTCTAGTTGTTCTAGACATTTTCCAGAAATTTATAGTGTCAACATTTTCGTTTTATTCTTTTGTTTTTTAATCTTGTAATAGGAAAGAATCACATTAGTTTTTAATCTATACCTCTGTTACTTGGAGAGTTGCTGCTCATTTATTAAGCATCTTTCTTTAAACATAAAGACACTTAGTTTAAAAGGTAAAAGTCAAGTTAAGTTGCTGGAATCCACACTGATTTCTTATCAGATGACATGAGATATGGAGACTGCCTGTATTTGCCTGGCAGGAGGCAACTTCGGTGAAGTTAGGTCTTATCTCTTTTGCTTGTAGCTTGTATTTGTGCACCATCATGACCCAGAGCTCCACAACATGAATTCAGCAGTCTTATAGCTTTTTCTTTTCTGGCTTCAAGATTCAATTTAGGCCTGCATTATTTTCTTTTAAAATATTTATTTATTTATTTATTTATTTATTTATTTATTTATTTATTTATTTATTTATTTATTTAATATCCTGGCCTCAGTTTCCCCTCCCTCCTCTCCTCCCAGCCCTCCCCTCCATCCTCCTCTCTGTTCCCACCCTCCAATCCACTCCTCTGTTTCTGTTTAGGAAAGGGCAGGTCTCCCATGAATATTAACAAAACACAGCATAGCAAGTTGCAGAAAGACTAAGCATCTCCCCTGGTATTGAGGCTGGGCAAGGTGACCCAGTGTGAGTAGTAGGGTCCTAACGGCTTGTAAAAGAGTTGGAAACATCCCTTGTTCCCCTTGTTAGGAGTCCCACAAGAGGACCAAGCTACACAACTGTAACATATGTGCAGAGTGCCTAGGTCAGCCCCATGCAGGTTGATTGTGATCCCAGGTTAGTTGACTTCGTGGGTTTTCTTGTGGTGTCCTTGACCCCTCTGGTTCCTACAATCCTTTCTCCTCTTCTTCTGCAGGGTTCCCCAAGCTCTGCCTAGTGTTTGGCTGTGGGTCTGCATCTGTTTCCATCAGTTTCTGAATGAAGCCTCTTTGATGATAATTAGGCTAGGCACTAATCTGGTCACAGGAGATGAAGGCCTGCCTGCTTTAAACACTTTGAAAGATAATGCTTAATTAATGACAAGAATGTTAGTTAGATACAGACAACTTATATTATACAGAAAAGTGAGCCTTCTCCATGTCTGCAGTGTGACTGGAAAGGGAGGCAGGAGGCAAAGTGATCACTGGACTTGGGAAGGGACACCTCTGTGGTGGTATTTCCCCCACTTCTAGCTGGGTGTGTGACCCTAAAGCAATTTAATATGTGCATCTTGGTCTTGTGAATCGTGGAACATAATTCTGCTGATCCTCATTTTAGGGAGTAGTTATGGTCTACAAAGTTGCTGTAAAACCAACTTGTTGAATATTGAACCATTCTTTCTAGGTGAAACAGCTTCCTATCAGCCTCTGGTAGTATTTTCATCAGTAGACTAGTATACAATCTGGCTTTATAAGTATTTCTCTTCAAAGACACCTTACTGAGTATACGTTGGTTGTTGATTCATTAATGTTATAGTTTTGGCTGGTAGATTGTTGCTCATGCCCAAAGTTTATCTAACTTCCCTTTGTTTTATCAGTGGAGGTAGTAGACAGCCCAAAAGTACTACACTCATAGGTCATTTAAGACCACAACAAGGCATACAAATTGAGGCAGTGTGGCCCTAAGCTCATGGTAAGGATACTTGCTTACAGTATAAGGGTTGAAACAAAGAGGCACAGGGCCTTGCCTTGTTCAACATTAGCTGCCGAGAGGAGCACTGAATGGCTCCACTCTTTCATAGATTTGTCCCTTCCACAGAGAACTGTGAAAGTTCATTCAGTACAGATTCGGATGTTACACATTCATTTTAGCAAGTAGAAACCTTCACACACACTCAATCGGCTAGTAGTGAGGATTCACTCTATCTGCCACATCTGTCTACAGGGTGGGTCATGCATGTTAGCAATGCCAAATTTACGAGATGATTCTGATATTATATAGCATGAACACCTTTTTCTATTTAAGAGCTGAGACATCTGACCACTCATTAAGAGAGAAAGAAATGTCAGTATTTAATATTGAACTTCTAGGACCCTAAGCATATGAGGGAAAAGAGAAGGCCTAATAGAAGTGTTTATTTGTTTTTTTAAATGTGCATTAAAATAACGATAGCATCAAGATAAAGAGCCTTGACTTGGGAAAAGAATAACTCTTTGTTTGATTCTTTAATGTGGTTCAGGGCTTGTTAGAACACGGTTGTTTTGTGCACATTTGCAGATTACTATAGGGCCATTTGTAACCGAGTGGTTATCTATCATTTCTCTTCTTGACTTAGAGAGTACTTTTAGATCTTAAAGGTGCTTGATAAATATTTGCAGTCACTGGCTTATTTGTAGACTTCTTTCAGCCAAGATAGAGTTTGTTTATATATAAACACACACACACACACACACACACACACACACACACACACACACATATATATATCTTCTGCTTCTCAGTTTCAAGGAACTTTCACCTCCTTATCTCTTTACTTTTCATAGCATAAGTTTTATTTTTCAACTACAATGTGGGTGTTTTAATGGCAATGGCCTTAGACTTAGGGAAATTCTATTTACATCAGCTCATTGAGCGGTGAGATAAAGTTACCAGGTGATAGGAAATGCTCTTGTGGGACCCGGGCTAAGGAGGGAGGGATGACATTCCATTCCTAGTTGCCCTCCTTCCTACCCCTTTTTGGGAGGCACGCCCTTCTCAGCCCACATTTCTGTGATTTTTCTGCTGAGAAAGTGCGTGTTGATTTAACTGACAAGAACTCTCACCTCTCCTTTCTGCTTAAATTTCCATTCTCAGGTCTAGTTTTGATGACCTTGTTTCTAATCGTTTTTTTGTTTTTTAAACCACGTGGTTTTGTTAGGACAAAGAGAAATGGATAGCTTGATAAGCAAACGAGACATCCGTCAACACTTATTAAATTCCAAAGACCGAACTGTACTTGCCAGTTTCTGTCTTCTCTGAGGCATTAGAGGGAGAAGAACCAGAGTGGGTGATGGGTAGAAAATCGGAAGCATATTTTGCTTTCTGGAGGACCTGTACCTCAGTGTCCTTCTCTTGTAGAGCCGAGGCCCCGAGTACCCGAAGACTCCTATTCTCCGATTGCCCCTCAGCACTGCCTTTTGCCACAGTACTGCCAGCTCTAGACTGTCCATTGCCACACTCCACCCGAATGCCCCCAGTCACTAACCACCCCCCCTTTTAGCCTATTCACATATACCAACTGTGCACAATAATGGGGTCCAGTGTGATAGCCCAATATATTCTCAGCCATAACATGGGGTTAATACATGTTAAAAGCTTATGCCTCATTCCCTGGAACAAGTGTCTTCCCTCTAAAGAATCTTTGTGTGGATAAAACATTAATCCCAGTGAACCCCATTTGTCTTCTCTGAGGGGTGATGTCAGACAGCAGGTACACCCAAGAGGGCAGATTTGCCAACACACAAGAACCGTCTTAGTGCCTCTTAAGTCGCATCAAATAAGCGGACACTCTACACATCAGTTGGGTGCTGGGAACGGCATTCAACAACATCTTCACTACAGAAAGTCCTGAAAGACGTAAATGCTTGCTTACGTGTGGGAGGGAGGTGGTTGTGTGTTGAATCTAGAAAATGGTATTACCAGTCGCCCAAGCTGCCCAAAACCATTGTTATTACCAAGAAAACAGCTTAAAATTCCCTTTGCTACAGCACATTTTAAATTAGGATTTAAATAGAAACTCTTGGCGTGGAATATATGACCAGAACCCCGTGAGTGGCATCTCCCAATCTTCTCACTGAGATACTGAGATGAGGTAACAGGTACCTACCGACAAGTGGGGCTCACAGCTCTCCCCATCTCCTCCCTTTAACCCTTGAGGTTTCCATTCCCCCCACTCTCTAGGAGAGGGAGAACAAGTCCTGACTATCCAGGGGAAACTTGCAGCTCAAAAGCAAGCTCCTTCCTCACCGCCTGTGCTGAGGAGAGCTAACAAGCCAGAGGCTGTGGCTCCCAGATGTAGGGAGAGTCTTCAAACTTCCTTGAGTAGGTGAGAAGATAGATGTATATTTAAGAGAAGTCACCAGTTTTGAAGTTCTTTGGTTCTGAATAACTGAAAATGGTTTAATCCCAAATGTGGGTTCATACATTTCTACATGTCATTTGCTGTGTCTTGATACTTGTGAACTATTTTATGAACTTCTTCAGGTTTATTTTTAGTGTGTTTGTTTTGGAAGGGAGAATTGCTTTTCCCCAGGTGTCCAACCTGGCTTCCAATTCTCATAGGTGCAAAACCCAAGACATTTTAAAGGCAAAGTGATCCTCCTGATTTTATCAGTGAGCACTGTTACAGGTCAGAAGCATAATCCCTGCCTCAAACGAAAGGTCAGTGATGCATTCATAAATACTTGTGCCTTAGGTAGTCCAGACCCCACGGGAGAGTGGGGATGGATAATATTCTGTCCTTCTCATTGTACAGATGTGGCTGCTCATGCATACAGTTGGTCGTCTAATCATGTAGAATGGAATTTGGGCTACAGCCAGACTTTAAAGGCATGGCCAGGATTAGTTTGATCTGTACATATGAAAATATTCTCTTGGAAGAAACATTGTAAATCCTTGTGTAACATAAAAGTGTGCAAACAAGGGCCACTTAATAATGGTTTCCTTTGAGAAAGCTTACAGGGCAGGGTTTTTTTTGTTTTGTTTTTTAGGTTAACTTTACATGAGTGGGAATGGGGTAGAGCAGTACACACTCATCTTCAACTAAATCTTACACCCCACCCCAGCCTTCTCTTTGCTGAGTTTCCTGGGGATTTCTTCTCCTCCAAATCTTGAAAGATGATTTACAAGAATGGGTTAACACCCTCAGATGTGGGCTCTTTCCTACTCCACCCTGACTAGTTTCCAGAAAAGTCCATTTATTCTCTCTCACACACAAAAGCATGGTTTTATTTTCTGTTGGTAACACAGGGTTGCCTTTCCATCTGCTCTGAGCTTTGCTCTGAGATTTGGAGGTCCTGGGGGGTTTCCTTCTCTGTCTTTCAAATGCACACTTTTGGAACAAGATGCTGTTCTGAGCATAGAAGCTAATATTTATGATTAATGGGGGATATTTTCAAGTTTATAATGAAATCCAGAGTCAAGCACTTGCTGCAGGTCATGTGTATTGTGCGAGCCCATCCCTCCAGCACTTGGTTCTTGCTTTCTCTGCATGGGGCGGCGGGGTGACTTGTATGGGGCTGGGTCCATGGACGGGATCCCAGGGCTCCGATTTTGGCAATGCCACCGTTTAGTTACAGAGCCCCCACACACATAAGTCACCTCACCTCATTTGGCTTCAGTTTTCTCAGCTTTCAAATGCAGATCTTGTGCTGGACTCTTTGAACTCTGTCTCTAAAATGCAGGGTGGCGAACTGAATCACTTCGGGCATAGCTTTGGCTCATTGCAGGCTGTGTGTGTGCGGACGTCTTGGCTTTGGTTCAGGTCTGTGACATTTTTCCCTTCATGACTTGCATCACTTACATCATGTTTGTGCCTCCCTGCCCTTTGTATCATGCACTGCAACCAAGTCACTGAAGCATTCCTGACCCCACTGGGACTAGACCTTTCAAGAAAGTCATCAAGTCCCATGGGATCCGTGTTGGTAGGACACACTTGCTTTTTCAAGGCAATCTGAAGCTGTTTGGGTTCAACAGGATCTCTGAAGTGGATATATAGGATTCATTTGTTCTTATCATATGATGATTCCAGGCTCCAAAGCTATATAAAAACTAATAGAAGGCTGGAAGGCTAGGTCACATTATGATCATATTATTTTGTCTTTTTGAACTGTTTAAGCTTCTTATGGTAGTCTATCCCTAAAGTTGGAACCTTCTAGATCTCATTCATTTTAGTATTTTTTTTTTATTTTGTTTGTTTGGGGCACAGTCTCACTTTGTAATGTAGGCTAGACTTGAATTCATTATTTAGCCTACTGGGGCTGGCCTTGAACTTAAAAAACCTTCCACCTCCATCTTCTAAATTCTGTGACTCCTGGTATGTACCACCATACCTAGCCTTCATTTTGGCCAATTTTTTAAAAAGCTGTATGGTTACTGACTTAAATAGATTTTCATATGAATACATATTTTTATGAAGACTAGTATGAATTTAGTAAAACTATGAGCCAATTGTAGAAAAAAAAATTTACCTCTCATATAATGTTATTAAGAGACTTCTATTCCTAGATTAATTGAGTAAAATTTGAATGGCAAGTGAGTTATAAACATACTTACTGAACTCAGAAGAGGGTCAAGAGACATGAATAAATCACTATAAAATTGGAATTGTTTTTACAGCCTATTCATATACAGATTTTTCTTCACAATGCTGGTTCTTAAAAAGGCTGAGGGGCCAAACATATCCAAGAAGGACCATTAATCTATTTTATTTAGCAACACCTTACTACAACAGAAACTGGACTGAACCCTTAGAGCTGATGGGATTCAAATGGTAATTACCTTTACTTGTCGAAGTTCAGGGCCCAGAGCTGGAGAGAGCCTTTGGTTCCAGCTGGTCCTTTCCAGAATGAGAAAGATGAAGAGAAAGAACATGAAGTAGTTCTCTATGGTCACATTTCTAACCAAGAAAATACTGGCAACAGGGTTGGGGACATGGCTCAGTAGTTAAGAGCACTGGCTGCTCTTCCAGAGGACCTGGGTTTGAGTCCCAGCACCCATATTGGCAGCTCATAACTGTCCTGAGTGATATGATGCCCTCTTCTGGCTTCTGTGGGTACCAGGCATGCACATGATGAACAGACATGCATGCAGGCAAAATAGCCATACATATAAAGTAAGATAAAAATAATTTAAAAAAATTAAAGCATACAACACTGGGCTTCTCAAAGTAAATCCCTTCTATCTGAATATTGTTATTTTATAAAAAAGCCTCATAGAGTCTTAAAATCCACGAAGCATGGGAGTTCTTTAATATAAAATCCTTTGCTCATCATGGTGGAAGGTTGAGAGATATAGAATACTTTCTCAGACTTAGAGACATTATATAAATACAAAGCCACTACCTACGCATTACTTCCAAAATAATACCTCATGCCTTAAAAATATAAGAAACATTTTCATATCACTCTTTTTCATGGGAGACGAGGGAGGCTCATAAAATCTCATAAAATCCCATCTGTGCTATGGTTTCAAAGGTTTAAGTAAGTTAGGAAGCCAAGTTTTACTAATCTTTGCAGCTTCTCAATGCAACATCCCCGTATGTTGTTGTCTATTTGGCTTTTTTAAGTATCTGGTAGCAAGATTTTTCTGTGAAAGACCTGTCAGTAAACAACAGAGTTGACTTTTAGAGAGCAGATGGTGTGTGTCGTTCTCAACTTGGCCATTTTTTTACTTAAGCAGGTGGTGGACTGGATTTGGCCACCGGCCATAGTTGGCCCTTTGTAGCATGAAGCTGAGAGATAGTATTGCTTCACTGGCTTTGCTTCAGCAGAGAGAAACTGGCAGAACTCAGCTGGTGGATGAAGGTCTTACCTAGTTTTCTAACTAATCAAATTCAAGAGAGACTGGGCTTATTGATAACAGATCTCTTGTCTGCACTCATACTCCACACATGAAGTCATGGTCCTCTATTTTCAACACAACAGCTGTGCACTATGGAAACAATGTTGTGAATCCAATGTTGGGTACCAGCAGCGTTTTTAAGAGTAGGATGTCCATCTTGCTTTCATGGGTCTCTCCTGGGATTAAATTAGAAGAAAAACTAAGCTAATCACAGAACTGGATCTGATTTGCGGACTTTGCTTAGGCCCATTTTTGTCCTTTTGTGAAATCTTCCCTTAATCTAGGGATGTGATAGGTGCATTCATTCCTGCATTTTAGATGCCTCTACAAAAAAAGCTCTTGCTGTTTGTAAAGAAAAAAATATATATATATATTAAATTGAATATGCTGAGGACAAATATATTGTTTTAATTCTAGCCATGACATGTTGGCAAAGACATCGAATAATCTAGGCCTCTGTTGAGCTCATCAGTTATGATTCCCAAGGCATTTCCACTCCCAATACTCCTCTAGAGCACCCACAGTAATGCCTGGGACACAGGAGTTTCTCAATAGACTTTAAAAATGATTGCTATATAAACCCAATCCTTTCCCCATTCAGACCCCATCTTCTGAAGGAAAATCAAATGCTTCCTCTGTTGAGAATGAAGGCATTCCAGGTACTCACTGTATGAATGCTCTGCTTTGGCTCAGCAATAATTAACCATTTTGATGAGCAATCACTCAAATTGTGGCACTGGGTGTTTATTTCAGTGAATCTTGTTGAAAGAAATTAGTGGTGATGATTTGTAGAGCTCAGAGTTTTGAGACAATCATGGGATTTCTAATTTTTCTTTGGCCTCGAAGTAGATAGAATTGAGGGAAAAAAGAGGCTGGAGATGAGTTAGAGTCATAGGCCTCTAAGGTAGATTTACTTGCACCCATGATTGGGCTAGTTTAGGTGTTTATAGTTTTATACTTTTATAAAAGTTTATAGTTTATACTTTTACTTAGGGGTTGGCTTATGGAAGGGGAGTTAGACATGGTAAAGAAATTGCAAATAATACGCCCAAATTATCTCTGATTTCTGACCTTGAACTTCTAAGAGCTTAGTAATATGGGTAATTTCCTTTACTGATATGAAAAACTTAGCATGAGATTAAAACTTGATTATTTATCAGTCCTTATTTATTAAGATTAATTAGTTCTAGAATTCAGTGATAAGGTCCAGATAATAATTATAAATTTTGTAGTCAGCAATATGTAAGTGGTAGTTGTATCTATTAGAAATGAACGCAACTACAATGAATAGTCTTCAGAATGACCCCAAAGACCTCCAATGTTTAATGACCAAGTATCTGAGTTTGAAGTTTGTCTATGTTTGCTTTCTATTACTCTGATAAAATACCATGACCGAGCCAGGCAGTGGTGGCACATGCCTTTAATCCTAGCACTTGGGAGGCAAAGGCAGGTGGATCTCTGTGAGTTCGAGGCCAGCTTGGTCTACAGAGAGAGTTCCAGGACAGCCAAAGCTACACAGAGAAACCCTGTCTCAAAACAAACAAACAAACAAACAAACAAACAAACCATAATCAAAAGCAACTTGGGGAGGAAAGGGTTTATTTTAGCTTACAACTCTCAGGTCACATTCTTATTACTGAGGAAAGTCAGGGCAGAAATTCAGGGCAGGAACCTGGAAACAGGAACAAAAGTAGACTGAGTGAGCCATGAGGAGCAAGCCAGTAAGCAGTGTTCCTCAATCGCTTCTGCTTTCCTTCCTGCCCCCACGGGCTTCTCTACATGGCAATCTCATGGAGAAGGCATTTTCTTAATGTAGGTTCCATCTTCTCAGATGACTCTAGCTTGTATCAAGTTGAAAAAATAAAAAGCCAACCAGGACAAGGTGACAGAGTTGAAAAGGACCAATCGGAGAAGCAGGTCTCTGAAGAAGGTGGATATGGCCAACAGTGTCTAGTGCTGTTTAAAGTTCAAGTGAGAAGAATCTTCCAAACCCAGGACAGTGCAGCTCCCACTGACCTTACAGAGTGGATTTGTTTATGTAACTAACACAGAAGCAACTTCCTGGTGGATCACAGACTGAGGACCGAGTGAATCAGAGACAGTGAGGAGACACTGTGGAGAAGTTGGTTGGAGATGGAGAAGAGGCAGGCATGAAACATCAGAGGTCCGTTAAGGATGATGTTTTATAGCTTTTGTAAGAGGAAGGAAATTTGACTATGAAG
Source organism: Peromyscus leucopus (assembly GCF_004664715.2). NCBI lineage: Eukaryota > Metazoa > Chordata > Mammalia > Rodentia > Cricetidae > Peromyscus > Peromyscus leucopus. The sequence continues at coordinate 40,772,573 of NC_051073.1, read as the reverse complement.
GACAGAGAAAAGTAGAATAAAACCGAACAGAGTCGTTTTCCTGGAAAAGGGAGAATGAATAAGATGTAGACTGTAGCCAAAGGAAGTCTGTGTGGGTATGAAAAAGATAATTCCTGTTATCCAGAGGACGGGAGGGAAGGGCACCCATACAGAAAGGCTTACAGTTTGAGAAGTGAGAATTGGAGGGAATTCTTGTCCAATGGCTTCAGTTTTCCCATGAGTGGGGGAACAGAAGGTAGATGAGAGGGATGAAAATTTGACATGGTTGTAAGAAGAAGGGGTAGACAACCCATCCTGAGTAATGGGGACCCACTCTACATTAGTGGCCATAAATCTGTGATGACATCATCAATGCTGTGCAAACGTTAAGAGCTATTGGAGGCAGGTTCAAAGAAGGCTTTATTCAAGATACGGGGCTCATTCAGGGATACTGGGTGAGACATGGCCAGAAGGTAGCCACGAGGGAATGGGTGGAAAGAATATAATTTTAGTCATCAACCATGGGATTAAAGGATAACACTGAATGAGTTACCTGCTGGTTGGTGGGGAAGTGAAGGGGTCACCAAGGCTGTTTTTTTCCAGTGATGTTCAGATGTGACTCTAGTGGGAGATTTAACAAGTGAGGAGACGTCAGTAGAGACAGATTGTTGACATAGGACAGATTTACTGATGGAAATTTTAAGGCTGATTTGCATGAGAATGTCTCAAATGAAAGTTATGTTTTTGGGAAGCACTGACATTCTGGGTTTATTCTTTGGTGTCACAATATTGGTAATAATATCTGGATCTGGGTTTGTTAGTTGCTGTGCTCTAATATTTAGTTAGGCTAAGTTCCCTTTCCTGTGCTACTATGTCCACCCTGGTATCCCATCAACTCTTGGTTCCCAGCATCCTTCCCATGCTGTTGTTGCTCCTTTCTGAATCCTTTGGATGGATAGCTATTGCTGTCTGTCGGCCTCACCCCATGCTACAGTGAAATATCACTTCCTATCACATGTGTGGTTTGTACCTGAGCCCTTAGGTTATTCCATGCTCAACTTCTCTCTGGCTTTCTTTTTTTTAAATTAAAAGTTAACATCCAAAGTGATATTTCCTTATAACATCTACACACACACACACACACACACACACACACACACACACACACACACGTTGTTTACTCATCTACCTGGGTAACTAGCACAGGCAACTTCTACCTCTAAGATCACATCTGACTCACAATGGGAAATCCAGCTGTGATGTTGGTTAATTGGGGACGTTTATTTGGTTGGATATATAGTTTCAGTGTCTGAAATCAAACTCTAGATAATTATGTATTTCACGTGTAAGCTGTATGTGATGTGTGTGGGAGCACCACTGTTTTTTTTTTATTTATTTATTTATTTATTTATTTAATGCCGAATGCTGTTTATTGAAGGAGGGAAAAGGTCTTAAATACAGGCTTACAGCACAATGGGAGAACCCCAAAGGGCAGAAGTTCGCTATGACGTTTTTACAATCTTGCGTCTAAGCTGTTAACACCCATTATGCAGAATACACAGACAAGGAACTTCCCTTAAGCATTTAGGAGAGTGGAACCCAGCAGGGAATTAGCATAGGGAAGATATCAAGGTCAAGGTCAGCAAGCAAGGCAACAGTTACCCAAAACGGGGGCAAGGACCCTACAGGTCCTCCTTTTACTAAAAAATGAACTTCTGACTTAGGTTGTGTGGGACGTCAGCAGGTTACCTTTCCTGTCATGGAGATGTCTGCCTAGACCACACAGGCCCTCTGTCTTAGGTTGGTGAGCGGCCCCATGCATTACCCGTCTCTGAATACTCATTATCATATAGGCTCAATCGTGTGTGAGCTGCAGAGTTAACTGCTGCCAAAGATCTTAAAGTGGCACTGGGCTTGCAATCTGTGTGTTTGACACAGAAAAGACCAACAGAGGTCCTATCCCACCCATAGCCAGTAGGCTAAAGGCAACTGAGCCATTCCCTTTCTTAACGAGCCTTATTGCAAATTGGAGTTCTTGTAAGATGGTATCCCAAAAACAAATGGAACTTTAGTTTATAACTTTATAATTTTCAAAGCCAATCAAAATGTATATAACTATTGAATTAAATTTATCATGCCCAATAGAGCTATAGTAATAAAAACAGCTTGGTACTGGTATAAAAAACTGGTATACAGACCAATGGAATTGAAGACCCAGACATTAATCCATGCACATATGAACACCTGATTTTTGACTAGAAGCCAAAACCATACAATGGAAAAAAGAAAGTATCTTCAACAAATGGTGCTGGCATAACTGGATATCAACATGTAAAAGATTATAAGTAGATCCATATTTGTCACCACACACAAAACTCAAGTCCAAGTGTCTCAAAGAGATTTTAAATTTTTAAAAAATGCCTTGTACTTTGTTTTTGATATTGCAAGAAGACATTTGAGAGATCTTGAACCTTTCCTTGGAAGGAGTTTTTAGAAAATGATTCAGGATATAAATACCAGTTATACACACTTTTTTAACACAAATCTGCAATTCTGCTAGAACTCAAGGGCTTTTTGCAGATACCCATTGTCTGCTCTTCTATGATATGGATTTCAGTACTGATTGGTAATAATTAATTTATATAAAACTTTTATTTCCTTTTATAAAATAAAAATTCATATAAGCCTCAGAGGATCAAAAGAGGCCATTAGATCCACTTCATAGAGGTCAAATGAGCTCCAGACAAATGAGTTTCCTTAGATGTCTACTCCTGAGGATGATATTTCTCTCCCTCCTGGTCTCCATTTCCCAATCACTAAGACCATGGGCCAAAAAGTTCCAAATAAGTTCATAAATTTTAACTCCCGTTTCTAGTCTGTATTTCAGCAGGCTGGCAGAAACGTCAAAGCAGCAGTTGTGGATCACAGCCTGTAGTGCTTTCCCTGCTACGGATGCCAGCCGAGACTCTTGTCTGTGCTATGTGGTCCAGCCCAGCCAAATGTAATTGTTCTCTGTCTCTACAGCCAGGTCAGATGACCACATACTTCTAATAAAATACTCCGTTGCCTGGGTTCTCGCCTTACCTTTAACTAGCCAGAGTCCTGACCACCTGAACCCCGTTTCAGCTTGAAGCACCTATGGAAAATACATCGTCCTGTGCTCCCTGTTCCCAGGACAGGCTGGAGGGCTAGGTTAGGCATGGAACCCCTGGTACAGAGTCCACCAAGAGGGTCCTTTTCCTTTTCTCAGAGGGTCCTTTTCTCAGAGTTGGGCTATACCCTAACTCACAAGCCCTTTTTCTCCTGTTCCCATTTGGCCTTGGGATCTTTCCCTGTTACTCTTCTTCACCTTCTCAGGAGACAGCTTAAGAAATAATTATTTCTTTCTTTTTTTTTTTTTTTTTTTTTGTAAGAATAGCAACTTTTATTTGAAAATACCATGTTTCATGTTGGATGAGATGAGAACTCATCTCATGATGAGTACAGTGTCTCTTGCAATCTAGAGAAAAATCCTACATTCTTTTTACTTAGTAGGAATGGTCTGATATCAATGCCCATGTCAGTCTTTGAAACACTCAATTCCTTCAAATGGCTATTTATGTTGGATCCCTTTCAGGAAAACCTTTCAATTTTAATTATAACATTTACTTTTTCATCAAGTCAGGAGAGCATGAATTTCATAGTGAGAACCAAGTTGCTGTCATGCCTTAATTAAAATATCAAGTTAGAATCTCTTCACTGATACTCCTGACCATTCTCTAAAACTAAGATTTCCAAATACAAGAATTATTTCCATATTGACATGACATGAATTTGAACAAAAAATTCTAAGTCATAAAATGAATGATTATTTAGAAAAGATAATATTCTCAAATAAACAGAATATTTTTATATAAGTCAATGTCTTGCTTGAGTTTTTTTTTTGTATGAATAAGCCACATTTTATTTCTCTCCAGTATTTGATAGCTATTTGAGTTGTTTTAACTTTTTTACTATTAGCAACACACTGCTGTAAACCTTCATGTACATGTTTCATAGGTGCACATTTTCAGTAGTTTGAGGATATATTCCTAAGGGTAGAATTGTTGAGTAACAGAGTAACAATGTTTTGCATTTTGACCAACCACAAACTGTTTTGCCAAAGTGGCACACCATTTTACATTCTCGCCAAATCCTTGTTTTTAAGGCTCTGATTTTTATACAAAAGCATTCAATCATTCTGTCAGACCAAACCAGGAAAAGTAAGCTATAGTTCAGAACTGTTCTATTCCATTTACTATGCAAAGCCATTCTTGGCGTTTGCAACTCTCAGCCCTTTTGAGTATTCTTGCAGTGTTCACCTTTTCCTCCACCACTTTTTTTTTCTTCTTTTTTTCTGGTTTATTTCTATCTATTACAAATGTATAAAAAATCCTCCATCAACGCTGCTGATAGCAGCAGAACCTTGAGAAATATACCTTTGGTTTGCCTCGGAAAAGAAACACATATTGCACTGTAAAGTTTATAAAATTGGCACAAAACATTGTGATAATGTTACAATACCAGTTTTAAGAGTTCAGTGACTAATGGGGAGCCGAAGGGATACATGCAGAACTGTGAAAGCGATCTCACTTAGCCAGCTGTACACGTAGACTGTAAATCTACATTCAGATCATTTCTGAACTAAGACTATCATCTCAGTTTATCTGTTGAGGTCAACCAGGAAACCCTAGAATATACCTTGATTTTTGCAAAAAAACAAAATAGGGGGAGGGGTTTCTTCAGCATTTCAGTCCACGAGTAACAGTATCCTAACAGGCAAAGTGTTCTCTCACTGTCAACATAGAATGAACTGCTGCTGGAGGTCAACTTGGGCTTTAATTTGCATTAGAACTTACATGCATAGTAGTCCAAGTTGTTGACCTCATGACTTTTAAAAGTAACTCTAAAAAAGTAAAATGGCCCTTCTTGGAAGACTAAAGAAAAACATCCAGCCACAGTTGTAAAAAGTCTCATCAAAACAATATACCCTTTTATGAATTACACCTCAATTTAAAAAAAAAAAAAAGTAGCCCCAAATAAGCAGCAGCTCTGAAAAAGAAAATATAACTTAAGATATTTGAAAAAAACAAGGTGAATACAGGTTCAAAAGTAATTAAGATACATTTTCTTGAGGCTGTCTAGAATTAGGCTTTAAAGAATTCTACCATTTCAAGTTTACCACTAGTTACTAGATACCTATTTACAAACAAGATGTTCACCTTTTTTGTTCCTTTATCAAGAGAAAAATCTACCTTCAGACTATGAGGGTGGTGATGGGGAGGGACTAGAAAACAAGATTCAAACAATCCCATGCAAATATCACATTTTTCAAATGGAAGAACTCCAAACTGCACTAGAAGTTCCAATCACTAAGACACTTTCCATTGAAATGATTTAAGTACAACTACATGGCACCAAGGTTTAGGCCTAATATAGGCCTGACAACCAAGTCCTTGTTTTCTGGAAGAAAGGCCTCAAAAGTCCCACTCAATTCCACATAACAATACTTCAAAGATCAATTAGGTTTTCCTTTCCTTAATAATTTTGTTTTTGACTTCTAATCTTAAAGACTAGATTAAAACTTAGCTCATTTCCCAGAAGTCATTGCTTCCCTTTGCTCTATGAGAGTCCACCAAGACCTCTTCCTCAAAACCATCTAGCCCCCAGCCTCCAGCCTGTGCTTGTGATGCATCTTTCTCAACATCCTGAAAAGGTAATGTAGGTAAAATATGCTCATAAACATTAAAACTAGTTGTTAGAAAGACGTAACTAGCTTTATAATTTAAGTTTTAAAGCATAGATACTTGCAGCTTCATCTGCACTGACAATGATTGTCGAAGCCTAGAATTCAACATTTACAAATTCTCATTCACACACACAAAACACACTATTATCACACAACTTGTGTCTTAAGAGAATCTTCTGCTTTTTAAATCTTTGGCCTCCCAGTCAATCCCAAGTTCTACCAACTTTTCCGAGTTCTGGTAGTTACCTGGACCACTGAGGCATTGCCACAAGACTTCTTCTCTTTTGAAACATCCTTTTTCTCTAGATATTAGGATAGCTACACCAGCTTGTTTCTTCTGTGGTGTATGTTGGTGTGGAATTATCTATTGCTTCATTTTTCATGGATGTGTTTAGCTTCTTTGGGTTGAATTCTCCCTTCTAGTGCTTTCTGTAGGGCTGGGTTTGTAGAAAGGTATTGATTAAATCTGGTTTTATCCTGGAATATTTTGTTTACTCCGCCTATGGTGATTAAGAGTTTTGCTGGGTATAATAGTCTGGGTTGGCATCCGTGGTCTCTTAGTGTCTGCATGAGATTTGTCCATGATCTTCTAGCTTTCATAGTCTCTATTGAGTAGTCTGGTGTTATTCTGATGGGTTTACCTTTATATGTTACTTGGTCTTTTTCCTTTGCGGCTCTTAATATTTTTTCTTTGTTCTGTGTGTTTAGTGTTTTGATTATAATGTGGCGAGGGGACTTTTTTTTTGGATCCAGCCTATTCGGTGTTCTGTAAGCTTCTTGTATCTTCATATGTATTTCTTTCTTTAGGTTAGGAAAGTTTTCTTCTATGATTTTGTTGAATATATTTTCTGTGCCTTTGAGTTGGTATTCTTCTCCTTCTTCTATCCCTATTATTCTTAGGTTTGGTCTTTTCATGGTGTCCCAAATTTCCTGGATGTTTTGTGTTATGGCTTTTTTGTCTTTAGTGTTTTCTTTGACTGACGAATCTATTTTCTCTATCGTGTCTTCAGTGTCAGAGATTCTCTGTTCCATCTCTTGCAATCGGTTGGTTATGCTTGTTTCTGTAGTTCCTGTTCGTTTTGTCAGGATTTCTATTTCCAGCATTCCCTCAGCATGTGTTTTCTTTATTGTCTCAAATTCATTTTTCAGATCTTGGAATGTTTCTTTCATCTGTTTAATTGCTTTTTCTTGGCTTGATTTGATTTCTTCCCATTTTTTGTTTGTTTTTTCTTCCATTTCTTTAAGGGAGTTTTTTATTTCCTCTTTAATGGAATTTTTCATTTCCTCTTTAAGGGAAGTTTTTATTTCCTCTTTAAGAGAGTTTTTCATTTCCTCTTTAAGGAAAGTTTTTATTTCCTCTTTAAGGTAGTTTTTCATTTCCTCTTTAAGGAAAGTTTTTATTTCCTCATTGAGGGAATGTTTTATTTCTTCTTTAAGGGCCTCTATCATCTTCTTAAAGTCATTTTTAGGGTTGATCTCTTCTGTTTCTTCTGTCATGGTATGTTTAGGTCTTGCAGGTGTAGAATCACTACGTTCTGATGTTGCCATATAGGTCTTTATGTTTTTGCCTGTATTTTTACACTGGCGTCTACTCATCTTTTCCTCTGTCTGGTGCAGGTGGTGTCTATGTCTGAGAGTGCCTCTCTTGTTCTAATTTTTAGTCTTGGTTTAGTAGGGGTTCTTGGTTAAATTGGTGCTATTGGGCTGTTTCTTCAGGGACAGCTGATTTCAGTCGGTGAATTATATACTTATGATTCTGGTGATCTGGTTTGGTGGCTGGGTAGTGCCTTCTTCTGTGTTCCCAGGTCACGTTTTGTTCATTTGTCAACTCCTCAGCTGATCTTGTTTCTTCAGACTTCAAACTGTAGGCATCTGAATCCTCTCCCAGATGGGTTTCAGCTGAGCAGGGTAGTCTCACAACACCTCCAAGTTGTTGGGTTTCACAGGATCAGCAGTTGGGCCCAGTTCCTCAGCTGGTCCTGTTTCCTCAGACTGGAGGCCTCTGAGTCCTCATCCGGAATGAATCTCAGCTGAACTGTGTTGCTCCATTGCCTGAAAGCTTAACCAGCCAAATGCTGCTAGTTTCTGGTCGCACCACTGTTTTTGAAGCGTGTCCTCAAGGAGCCAAACATAAAGACACTGCAGTGGTTTCCATAGCTGCCCGAACAAGTGACTACGAACTCAGCAGTTTGAAGAGGACCAACATTGTTATCTCACAGTCTGAAGGTCAAGATCAGGGTGGGACTGACTGGTTTTGCGGCTCCAGCTCTTAGAAAACTGAAACAAGGGTGTCAACAAGTGCAGGAAAGTTCCAGAAGCTCGGAAGGAGTCTCAGTTCTGAGCTCATTCATATTTTTCAGAGAATCACACCCCACGCAGTGATAGGGGTGAACACACTATTTTCTCATTGGCCACTGACTGAGTGTCTCTCTGAGCACCTTGATTCCACCTGCATTTATTGTCATGTGACCCCGTGCTGGTTAAGTTTTTGTCAACCTGGCACAAAGCTAGGGTCATTTGGGAAAAAGGAGCCTCAGTTCAGAAAATGTCTCCATAAACAGGCCTATAGGCAATTCTGTGGGGTTGGTCCAGCTCAGGGTGGGCAGTGCTATCCATCCCCAGACAGGTGGCCTGGGTTGTGTAAGAAAGTACACTTGGCAAGCCATGAAGAGCAAGCCAGTAATCAGCATTCCTCAGTAGTCTCTGCTTCAGTTCCTGCCTCCATGTTCAAGATCTGAGATCCTGGCCCCACCCCAATTCATAGCATTATTATAAGCAAAACTTATTTTAAATTGCTTGAGTGGTATTTCCAAACATCTGTGTAATATCAATGTCTGGCTCTATTGTTTGCTTTGATTCTTAGTGGTGTCTTATCTTGCTCCTTTGTGGTATCATTATCTATTATTAGTCTGTGTGTATGTGCCTGTACGTGTGTGTGTGTGTGTGGGGGGGTACTTCTGCCACTGTGTGCATGTAGAGGATAACTTTGTAGAGTTTATTCTTTTCTTCTACCTTTGTGTGGGTTCCAGAGTCCAACCTAGGTCAACAGGCTTGTGGCCAAGGGCCATCTCACTAGCTCATTTTTTAAAAAGATTTTTTCAGCCGGCATCTTATACAGAACTGTACAGGCCAAGGAGAACAGTGCATGCTTTCTCTTGGTAGGCTGTGTTGTGGGATGTGTTGAGACAACTAGGTTGTCTAGACAACTAGGTTAGTAGTTTGTTGAACTGGGTTTATAGTTCCTTGTTTCCGTGGTTACCCCAGTACATTATCGGCCTCAGTTTCCTTCAGCATTACCTTTAAGGTCAGGGCTGACTTACTGGAGGGTATTTATTTTCTTTTTGTTGTTGTTTTTTGAAGCAGAGTTGAAGTTCATTAAGAAAGGCTTTACTAGAAATATAAGTACAGGCTTTAAAAGAAAGAGAGGTAGATATAGATGGAGAGAGAGATAGCAGGAGAGAATGAAAGGAAGGACAGCTGTACATATCTGTGTGTGTGCGTGCATGTAAGTGCATACACTTCCTTCCCCACTCTTTCAATTCCTTCATTTTTTGGGAGAGGGTTGGATTTTGTTCTCAGACTGGGTCTTACCTTGTGGCCCAGAGTGGCTTTGAAATTCTATAAAGTCAATGATGAGCTTAAACTAATATTACTGTGAGCCCTGTATTGGGGTTCTGCCTCTTGTCTGTTCTTCTGAAAACTCCCTCCTTCTCTCTCTCTCTCTCTCTCTCTCTCTCTCTCTCTCTCTCTCTCTCTCTCTCTCTCTCCACATCTCCTCTCTCTCTCTCTCTCTCTCTCTCTCTCTCTCTCTCTCTCCATCTCCTCTCTCTCTCTCTCCATCTCCTCTCTCCCCCCCTCTCTCCTTCTCCTTCCGCCTTTGTGTGTGTGTGTGCTTGCCATGTCCACATGCCCATGTAAGTGCTTACAGAGGCCAGAAGAAGCAGCTAAGTGTCTTTCTCTATTGCTGTCTGCCTTATTCTCCTGAGACAGGGACCCTCAGTGAATGAAGCTTGCAGTTTCCTTCCCTGGAATCTGCCCATCTCTGCTGCCCAGCATTGGGGTTACAGACAAATGCTGCCATGCCTGGCACTCCTTGTGTTTTTTTTTTTCCTCTCAGCATTTGCCCTTTCTTTTTGACTCTGCTTCTCCAGTAAGTTTTCTCTGTATTCTCCTAATACCGATGGCGGTTACTCCTTAGTCAATGCTTATTAGTCTGTGGGTAGGGGATGTCAGGGTCCCCTTGCCTTGTTCTAATTCAGTCTCAGTCTTAAGCAAAGGTTGTGTCATGAAGATGCGGTAAGCTAAGTGATCCTGTCCCTCCTAGATCTCTAGTGGTGTGGGTCTGGAGGGTATTTTTGTCTCTCTACGAGGGGTAGAGTTTATGTCCCTGTTCCTTTTTCCCAGATGCAGTCCATGTTCTCATGTGCTCTGAGGCAAGATTTTCCCTATGCTGTGGATTAGGGTTGTGTCTATAGAAATGGTGGGCGAGTTGCTTTCTGATTTTGCTTCTCTTAGTCTTGCAGTCCCCCCCCCCCCCCCCGCCTGAAGGAGCCTTTCTAGAATGGTTGACCCTTCCAACTGTTCCTGTAACTGTGAGGTTCATGGAAGAGTCATGGAAGGTCAAGCCCAAGTCAACCACGCACCCTTGACTCTTGAGAGGGTTCTTTTAGGAGCTCATTAAAATTATTAACCAAATCTTTTTACGAGCATTCTCTTGGTATGTTCTTCCCTTTTCTTAGATTTCAAGTCTTTCTGTAGCCTCAACTTTTTATCAGTTTTAGATATGGTAAGTAAGCACTTAGGATTATCTTATGGCCTTTTCTTTTCATTGTTTAGATTTGGAATGATGTTCTTTCCAGCTTGCTAGATACTGCGTGGAAATGAGAAGCTCAGAGTTTTGAGATGGTTTAGAACTGCAGAGACCTTTATTTGATGGTTAAAATACTCAGGGTGAAAATGATATGTGCAGCTTGTCTCTCTGGTTAAGTACATCCTCAGAGAACATTCTTCCCAATGAAGCAAGGCTACAAAGAACATGTTTGTTTTTCTGGCTGTCATGCGCGCTCACTCTCCCGCTCTTTCCCAGTCTCTCTTTTGTTCTCTGCTCTCTTAGTTGATTTATCATTGCAGTACAAGCCACATGTTTCCAGTTTTAACTAATTTGATTATAAATCCCACCAAAACGATTATGCATGTATGCTGAGCTCCTGCACAATTTCCCTGCCTCATGAGTTGAACTTCAAGCCATTAGTCTAGGATCAGAGCCCCACTTGGGTCCCCTCGGCGGATGGCTTCAGATCTCTGGGCTTTTCCTCTTTTATCTGGTGTTGCTCTTTGCTCACGGGCTGCTCTTTCGTCTCCTTTGCTGATTCACTCTCATCTAAGGAGTTTCTTCAACTGGAGTGTCTCAGGACTGGGACATTGGATCTCTTCTCTCATCTCCTTGTTCTCATGGTGATCTCATCTAGTCTTATGATTTTAAAACGGTCTAAACACTACAAGCTGAAACTTTCTATCGCCAGCCCGGATCAGATCTATTTAACCAACTCCCTACTTAATTCCTCTGTTTGAATTTTCTAACTGACACCCAAGTTTCAGCATTTCTCAAATGAGGTTCCTGTAAACATTGTACCCCAAACTTTTTTAGGCTATAGTCTTTCCTAACTTCATTAAAGACGATGCCACTTTTCTCTTGATTTGGTTAAAAACCTTTGAAGACTTCTGTGCTCCTTTAGTCCTCTTATGCATCACACTGATTCAGCTACAAGTCTTTGAAGCTTTCTTTTCATATTTTAAAAGATTTGGGGGGGGTATGTTTTTTCTCAGTCACATTCTCTGCTATCTTGATTCAAAATATACACCCGCCTATTACCTAATTGCGGTCACTGAGATAGCCTACCTTTCAGAATAGCCTCAACTTAGTACCCAGACTGATTAATAAGTGATCGGTGGGACCTAAACATTCTTCATGAGCTCACAGAGTCAAGTCTGTGACCCAGTCTGCCCAGTGGTCTATGAATTGGGTTCAGTTATAACTGATTTTACCTCTAGCGATTTCCTCCCCACTTGTCTTCTCCAGCCATATTATCCAGGCACGTTCCTCTCTCTGGACTTCACACCCCATGTTCCTTCAGCCTAAGATGTTCTTCCTCTGCCTACCCGAATGATTAGCTTCTTAACTTTGTGTCTTCGTCCTAGAGTGAGTTTGTCTCCTTCCTCTAGCAAAGGCTCTGTGTCCGCCGGCTCCACTTCTTTCACGGCGTTTTCCAACATCTGCCGCTGTCAGATTGCTTAGATTATGCCTCGCTAACTATCTCAAACTCCTGGTGGCTTCAAAACAAGAAAAACATACTTATTGCTCAATCACATGTTTATTAATATGACTAACTGTCTGTTCTTTGTAATAACTCAGAACCAAGACTCCCTCTGGCCAGTGCTAGAGGGAAAGATAGTAAAAGTTCTTAATACTCACAGTTCTTTGTGCCAACCTGAAAGTTGCTGTCTTCCTTTTGTGTATGGCCTGGTACTTTTAGTTACATGACCATGACTAATCTCGGGGAGATAAAGACATACTCCTGTCATGTGCCCAAAGTGAGGAAAGTATCATTTGCTGGGGGCAAATGTTGCATGATGAATGTGTTGCAAGGCAAAAATAAAAAATCAAAATAAAAAAAAATGGATCAGCACAGTCATTGATCCCACTATTTTAATAGTCTGCCCTATGTAAGGAAGGATAGCTTTTAGGGCTAGCCCACACCCTTCCCTAATGATGCTGTTATGATATTCCCTTGCTGTGCAGTGGGCCAAGAATTCAAGACTGTGTCAGGGACAGGCCTGTGTTTCCTTGTTTGGCCAGATCTGCTGCTTTACTGGGCAGACCACATGCCCTTCATGCTAGAAAGATGCAGTTTAGAGTCTCAGCATATGCACACCACCCTTTCCTTCCTACCAACACACGTGCTGATTGTTTGCTGTGTGGTTGTGGAGACAGTCTGTTGACTTGAGGAGAGGAGGCATGCCTTGGTTTCCCTGTCCAACCCTCACCAGCTGAGTTATATGATTCTCTCAAAACTAAAAGTTAAGAAGTGAAAGGAATGATAAGCGTAATACTTTTGTCTGGGCATGGTAGACACATGAGGTCTCTGATATCAATGAACCACTAACAGGTATTTCCTGTATGTGCTCCCATGCCTGGTAGAGTCTATAGCAGGCTGGGACTGGGAGCTGTGAGGGGATGTTTTGTACCTCACCAGAAATACTGCAGACACACCTTAGCACCCAAACAACACAACTGTTAAGCCAAGATTACCCACCAGGATCTGATATCAAGATTTCAGGACTGTTTGGGTCTCGGTTTGTTTCATGGCGCATGCTCTTTGGAAGGGGGTGGCTGAAATGTGCTATGAAGTACCTATAATGCCTTAGTTGTCCTCAGTTTATTGCAGCTTCCCTTACTTCATTGGGTTGTATTAACAAAGAAGAAAGGAAGGGACTAAACAATGAAGGAGAGGCTGCCAAGGAGCCACCATCCTAAAAATAAATGTAGCGACAGGAATTTAGGGAAAGCACGGAAAAGAAAATAATCCTTCCATTGATTTTTAAGTGATTCCATGACCAATGGCTGGCCAGCAAAATTCTGTCCAAAGGGCAATTCCAGGACTTTATGATTTCCAGTCCTCTTAATCCTCTTTTATAATTTTGCCCCAAATCCTCCAGAGTTGTTGTCTTTTTGTCTGAAGTTAGCACTTCCTGTTTGTGTTGCTGATTCCAAGTTTGAGGTTATTATGCCACATTAGCAAATAGCTGTGCGCCTTTCAGATGACCACTGACTTATTTCTAAAGACAAGCATCTCCTGCCCCTTGCCAAATGCCATGTTTGCAAGGGGAATGTTCTGATGAACACCAGAAATGCTGTGTCTATGATCAGTGTATCCTGGCCTCTGTTAATCAAACTTGAGTTTAGGATGGAGAAACATGGTTCATTGTAAAAACTAATCCACAGTCTGGCCTCAGTGTATCTGTCCATTGTCATCACAAGAAAAACAGAGGAGAACAGACAAAATTGTTTTCAAGATTCTTCCAACTCCTCAGCTTCCAGTGTTTATGAATACGATCCTTGCATCTCAACCAGACTGGACTATTTGCGTTTTGCAACTGTGTTCAGGGTTTGTTGTTCCATGTGGCCTGTGCTTTGACCGTTTTTTAACTGATTGTTCTTCTAAATCCTGGCTTTGATTTGGCACTTATTCTCAAAGCTAAGCCAGAGTCCATTTTTCCTGATGAGCATTTCTCTGTAAGATAGTCTCTGCTCTCTCTAAATTCAATAAATCTCAATCATCCCATGGTATTATAATAGTCTCTCAGCTGTCTGGTAATGTCCTCCAGGATGAGAATAGTATTGCTGACTCTAAGAAATGTCTGGAACAGAACTGTCCTGCATGCCTCAGAAAAAAAAAATCCATTCTTCCTTTGCTAACTTACTGTTCATAGCTGTTATTGTGTCTACAAATTAATTTTTAATTTTTTTTAAAGATTTATTTTATGTGTTTGAATGTTTGCCTGCATGTATGTATGTGTACTATGTGTGTGTCTGGTTCACAGAGGTCAGAAGCGGGTGTCAGATCCCCTGAAACTAGAATGAAACATGTTTGTGAGCTCCTATGTGAGTGCTAAGACCTAAACCAGGGTCTTCTGCAGGAGCAACAAGTGCTCTTAGCTGATGAGCCATCTCTCCATCCCTCCAGTGAACTCTGTAAAAGCTTTCCTCTCTTCCTTCCTTTGCCCTGTGCACCAAGCATGGTGCACATCTGGAAGGCAAAGAACACTTTTCAGGAACCAGTTCACCTACCACGTGGGACCTAGGAATTTAATCCAGGTCACCAGACTTGACGGCATGCACGTTTACCTGAGGCACCATTGTGCTGGCCCTCAAATGAACTCTTAAGAGATCAGCATCTCTCTCTACTGGGATGTGAGGGTACACCATGTCATATAGTCACATGCATACTATTTAGCCTATGCCTACATCCTTTTGTTTCCAAAACTATTTTTTCCTATTTGTAAGCATAGCTTTCTAAGATATCTTTATTCTGTGAGCATTAGGGACTCAGATACTGGTTTTTCCAGCTTCAAGGAAGAAAACAGTGCTTTGGACTGTTTTGTACTTGACTCACCTGCACTAGATGAGATTGGATGGGAAAGATGTTGAGTACAAAAATATGTAAGACTAGATAGTCTTTTCAGGCCTTCCGATATTGTGTCAGAGTCTGGCACCTGGAGCAGTGCATCCTAAAGAGGAACAGGTGCCCTATATAGGGGCATGATAGTCTATGCAGTATAAGAGAAGTCGAAGGTGATATGTAGGGAATACTAGACGAGGATTTGGAGTTTGAAAGGAAAGACAGTGGGGGGGGGCAGAATAATTAAACAACTCAAGGAGCTGAGGTGTTTGCAGATGTAAAATTAAAGTCAGCACAGAAAATGTATCTATACTTTGTAATGGAGAGACTGGCTATTCAGACATGAGATGTCTTTATATTCCCAAGGTCTTACACAGGACCTTGCATAGGGGCCTCTTCCTAAAAGATATTCAATGATAAAAGTAACCATTCCTCTTAATTAAAAAAAGTCAATCTACCAAATTATAAATTCCATACTATCATCATTCAAAATTATAATTAGGATGTTTTTTTTTCTGATACAAATAATACAGTAAACATATTCATAAAAACAGCCTTTTCTGTTTAATATCTTTTGGTTAATAGTTGTTTATGTTTGTGACATACAATATGATGTTTTGAAATGTGTATTATTATAGAATGACTAAATCAAGCTAATTAAAAAGTTAATCACAACTATAGATTTTTGTGTGTTTGGACAGAAAATAGTCTTTATTCATCATTCACCATTTAAAAGTATATAATACACCGTTAAATATTGTAGTCTAAAGCTATAGTTAAAACTATTCTGTATAATAAATCCTCAGAACTTACAAAATAAAGTTTTTATGTTAATTGAAATGGAAGAGAGGCAGTTTTGACCAAAACATAAGAGATTATCTGTGGACTAGAGTTGAAATGCCATTCCCTATCATCAGGGAGAGCCGAGTGTTCATGAATAGTAACAAGGACAATGGAATAGACTGGAGACTGTACCGGCTTATCAGGAGGACTAGCAAACAGGGCAAGTGGAAGTCCCAGGTAACACTGGGCCATTTCAACTCGGACAGTACATTGGAGTGATTTGGGGGACAGAGTAGAGTGAGTTTTAAGGAGCAAAGTCTTGGGTTCATGTCAATAGCGACAACTAAATGCCAATGGCCTTATTTTTTCATTTAGCTTTTGGCTAAAAATAGAATTGAGAATAGCCAATTTAAACAGCACATTTGGATTCCAGGAGGGACCTGGACTGATGGCGTTTCATTAGGTTGCTGCCTATAAAATCTTCAATGCCTTTCATCTGAAGAGTTTTTAAAATATGGCTCTGAACACTTGAGCTGCTTATACTAAGGAATCAGGAGACAGTGTTTTTACCATATGGCTATCTGTAATGACCTAATATTTATATTTTGTATTATTCATTTCTCAGAAATGTGGTGTGTGCATGTGAGTGTGCACACACACACATATGAATTTAGTTCAGGAAAATACTTTTGGTAGACTTCTGCCACAGTGATTGAACTTTTATGTGGCCCACAGGGGCCACATGATCTGACTGCTGCTCAGTTCTACACCCCTTGACCCTCTACAGAGTGACCTTCCAATACACTGACCACTCTTCCTCAGCACCTCTGCTCAAGGGTGTCTTATGGCCCAGAACACTGCTCCTGCCCTTCTTCCCTTTATGCCCTTGGGGTTCAGCTGTTGTGTTGCTAATCATTCACTGATGCACTGTCCCCTCAGGTCACAGCAATTGCTGATTGGTGGGAGACAGGAGCACCTCGGTGGTACAGTCTTGGGTTTTTATCCTGGAATTCATGTGTGTCTATTTCCCACTACCAGTAAATTGCTTTGTTGGAATCTGTCCGTCTCTCAGCATCATGGTTTCTGATGCCCCTAGTCTTCATGACCTCAACTTCAACCTCCTCAGTCTACTGTATCTCCCAGCTTCTCTCCCTGATGATTTTAAAATCAGTTTATGCCGTGCTGGGAACTTCCATGTTGTGTTCAAAGAACAATCTCTCATGAGTGATTCTTGTAACACCTAAAGGGTAGCCTCATTTCTTTATTTCAGATGTAGAATTTTTACTAGAAAGGGGGAAATTTGTTTCAGAACCTCTGTTCTGAGAAAAAGAAAAACACAAACTTCTTCACAATAAAAACCTGAGTCCTAAGGTTAACATCCAACTTATTTCTGCAATTTAAAAGTCAGAAAGATGTTTGCTTTTTCCAGCGGGTTCATTGAGTTAGATTTTTGCTAACATTTAAAGAAATGTTATAAAATTCTATTTTAAACCAAAGCTTGAGTCATTTCCACCTTGCAAAACTGATAAATTTTAATAATATGAGACCAGTAGGAAATGATGCCGAGTCTCAGGCTTTCTGTTTCTTACCTATAAAAATACAAATGCCACATTCACCAAAATTACAGTAGCTGTTAGTAATAAGATACTCGCATACCACGTTTGTATGTGACCTGAAATTCTACATTTTATTAATATTTTAAAAATATTTCAGACATTTAAAGTGTTTTAATTTTTTACTATGAAAAAGAAACAAGAGCAGATGTCAAAATAGCAATAACCCAAATAGGAATTTACTACCATAAGCACAAGAAACTCGACTGTAACATCTGGATACTGAGGGCAAAGTGTGGCTCAAATGCCACTTTAATTGCAAGTATACACAACACTAAAATGAATCTTTCTAGATCTGATTAATTAGGGGATGAATAAATACATAATTAATATGGATTAAAATATAGTCTTAAAACTGAAGTAACTAGAGAGTACGAAAACAAATCAGCGCTTCAGCTTACACTGACCATAGTTACTGCTAAGAATGCCAGTGCTTGTTGGACTGGCTTTGCAAAAACTCCTATATCCTAAACAAATTGGGCTTATTACCTGTTAAGATAATTATTGAAATAACCTTAGTCAAAAGAAAGCGGTCCCAAATCTTTGTTTTATGTGCTATAACATACCACAGACTAAATAAAGTTTAGCCCAGAACTCATTATGTTTCTTTCACAGCAGTAAGATGGGGCTCCTCCACTGTAGAGTTAATGGACAATGGATTTTCTGAAACTCCCTTAAGTCTCACGGCCCATTAGGCCTTAATATATGAAGTCACTGCTTTATGCCCTTGTGACATTTCAGCCACTTCTACTAGCCCATGGAGGACTTTTTAATGCTGTGAAATGTCAAGATATATGTATCAACGCTGGGTATTTATGAACTAACTATAAATTAATCATGAAGATGCGCATGAATGGCTGAAAATCAATGGCACAGGAACCCATTTGTTCTCACTCTACCTCATGTTTTTATTTGATATTTAAAAAACAAAAAGAAATGGTCAGGTTTATTTAAGGCAGTTTTGTGGCTCGTTGATGATGGTTATTGCATGAATGGTGGCAATGTTTCATTGTTATTGAGTATTTCCCATTTACTCTGTACAGCAGTGTTTTCACAGTGGTGGTGTTTAGTCTTGCACATGCAGGGTTTCTTGTAATATCAGGGGTGTATTTTCTGTGCTCTGTAAGAAGAACTTTGAGGGCCTGGAGAGATGGCTCAGAGGTTAACAGCACTCACTGGCTGCTCTTCCAGAGGTCTTGAGTTCAATTCCCAGCAACCACATGGTGGCTCACAACCATCTATAATGAGATCTGGTGCCCTCTTCTGGCTGCAGGGATACATGCAGACAGAACACTGTATACATAATAAATAAATCTTAAAAAAAAAAAAAAAGGACTTTGATTGTTTCAACTTCTACTTGGTGGAGGGAACTTATTTTATAGCTAAATTGGAGTGACTTGTATATAAAAGAGGAAGGAGCAGCCGACCCTTTGGACAGGTAACCGAATAGAGTGGGGTACACAAAAGGAAGAGAGATGAGTGTTGATAATGTCTGCAGCCTGGTGACGTCTTCCTTTAAAAACCAAACAAACAAACCACGGTGTGTTTTTTAGAATTACAAAGAGCTACAAGTTTTCTAATGGGTTTTCAACTTTCCTATGTGCTTGGAACTTTGCTGAGTGCTGGAAAGAACTCATCCGTGCTTCTAAATCTCTGATTGATTAGTTAAAAGACATCTAACTTAGAAGTTTATCTGATATTCCCAAATTATTGAACATATTAACTTTATTTGTTTCCCAAAATTATAGTTCTAGGAAACCATAATTCTGAGAATTTCAACAAAAGGCCTAGGGGGTAATTAGATGTATACACGTATGAAATTTTTAAGTATATGTATATATTCCATGATAGGAAATAAAGGGGAGTTGTGGGTAAGGTCTTTTTCCCCCAATATTGCATAAATTATCTATAAATGTTCTTAAAAATGATTTGGGGCTCATCAGCTTTATTTTTATGCATTCAATTTGTAAAGAATAACGGTTCTCAGACTTGAGTATGCGTCATAATCATCCAAACAGTTTCTGATTCAGCTGGTGTAGTATTTCTTACAAGTTCCTAGGTGATGCTGATTCTCCATTTAGAGACTACAGTTTCAGAATCCTCGTGTGCAGCCCATGCCAGCTAAGAGAACCCACTGCCAGCTTTTGTACTTAAGTAGCAACAGGAGATAAACAAATATACACAGGCTTTCATGAAAAGTAAACAAATCTGTTGTGCCCTGGGTGTGAGACCCCCAAAGAGACCACCAGAGACATGAACTCACCAAAATGCAAAAGCAAGATTTATTGAAGCAGTTCAAGCTGCAGCAGGGACCTTGTCAAGCCATCCAACATAGTAGAGGCTGGAGGAGGTGCCCGCCCCTCTGCAAGCTCAGTTTTTAAAGGCAAAAACCACAAGGTTACATCATTTAGGGGTGCTGGCACGGGTACAATTCTGTTTGGCTCAAGTTTTAGGGACTTTTCAGAATTTCTGTGTTATCTTACTTTCTAGTTTTAACCGGTTGTTTGTCAAATTTTATAGATTACCTTTGGCATTGGGGCATTCTGTGGTTAATCAATTGTTACCAGATAGTCCTTCAAACATCCTGACTTTGTACTTTGACCATCTCCAGCATTGGGGCATTCTATGGTTAATCAGTTGCTACCAGATGGCTCTTCAAACATGCTGACTTTGTTCTGGGACTTATGTCAGCAGCTCTGAGAATTTTGAAACTCAGGCCTGTTTCAAGCTAGGATGAGGGGCTTGCTTGAAATGGGGGTGCTTTGGTTCTTCAAAATCTACATAGGTTTTCATGAAAAGTAAACAAATCTACATAGGTTTTCATGAAAACCAAGCTGAGAAAGGATGGAAGGAAGGTATTGGGGAAAATATAAAGGCCACTCCACGTAGTTAAAAGGAAGATTTATTTAGTGGATGACTTACAAATGGAGGAATAGATAGGTTGCGGAGGTCTGGGGAAGGTGTATCGCAATCCAGCGGTGTTCTCTGGAGCTCTGCTCGGTCAACCTCCACCGTCCAGGGTTCAGGCACAGAGAGCGTGCACAGAGAGAGCACTGGCCCATCCAGCTCTCAGGTTTCCAGTGCCTCCCCTCGCCCTGCCTCGTAGGCGTGACAGTTGCCCGAGTCTCAATGGGGGTTGGAACTTCCAGATCCAAGCTGGAATGGCTACCCACTACAGGAAGGGGAATGGATTTTGTTAATTTCCGTTGCCTATTGATGTCTTCCTAAACAGTAACAACAAAAATGTATTTTGGAAACTACAAAAGAATCCACAAGTTTTATAAATGGTACAAAAATGTATCACAAAACTGGCTCTGACATTCTGTCTTTCAGTTTCTTACCTGTATTGGGCAATTCAATTGATCAAGAAATGTTTTTTTGTGATTTGCTTACTGAAGGGACTTTTTTTTTTTTTTTTTTTTTTTTTACATCTTTTCTTTTTGCTTCATTTTAAAAGTCCGTCTACTGTGGTTATACTTTTATTGACTGTATTAGTCATGGCACACCCAAATAATTTACCTAGTTCTTGGCACAATATTCTGGAATCCACTCATTGCATTCAAAGAAGTCACTAATATCAAGTATCTTGTAGTTAGAGAAAGGGGAAATTGAAAATTGGATCAGCAAATCTAAAGTACACTGCTTTAACAGAATACTGGAGACTTGGTAAGTAGCAATAATCAGAAATATATCAGCTCCCAGTTCTCAGGTTAGGAAGTTCTACCTCAAGGCACTGCTGTATAGACGGGCTTATTACACTCAATCCATGTGAGTCTATTAAATGGGTACAGAATTTATTAAGATATAAATTGAGGAAATACACGAATACAAAATGGAGTAGACAGCTGAAGTCATCCTCTGATCTGACCATAAGCAAATCCATCTCACAGGCAGAAGCCAGGAGAAGGGGCATGTGACCCTTCTCCAACTTCCTATAAGAGGTCCAGTACAAAGGCAGGAAGTACCACCTCCTTTGGGCCATATAGCCCAAGGTCATGGGCAGAGCAAATACCACTACAGGGCCTTCTTGCTATATGGTCACCTGCGAGACTGTGAGAGGGTACCAGAGAAGGAGATGGTAGAGCTCACCTTTGGATAGTGGCATTATTGCAGTCTAATAGGAGTTAATCTCCTACTGGGTCCCACACACCCTGCAATGTTTTCATTGGGGCCTAGTTTTCTGCATGTGTTTCAGAGAAGGCAAAATTGATCAATCCATAACCTTCTTTAAGACAAAGTTAAGCCATTTGAAAACTGCCCTCATGGACACATGAACATATGGCAAATAAGTGGTTGTTGATCACACACATTTATCATTCACCCCTTCTCCAAACAGGCATTGTCCAGACTAAAGAGCAGTTTTAGTAGAGTCAGATCAATGGCTTATGTGCAAGTGCGAAGATATGCGTCTTAGGATGGGTGGGTTCCGTTAGAATGATAGGCTGTTGACTTAGGAAGTCAACTATGAAAAGTAATTGTCCTCCCTGGCTCTTAACTGCATTATAGTGTAGCCCATGAAACTACTTCTCCCTTGGAAGAACTATTAGCATGGTCCAGTGGTGCTGAGATGTCAGCACTGGATGGTGCAGCCTGTCAATCAATCCTCCAGCATCACCAGACGGTGAAGTCTTGGCCTGAGCAGTCAGTACACTGGGGATTCTGACCTAGGTGGAAACTGTGGCTATTTTAGCTGAAATGGGGCCCATTTTCACATAGCTGGGCGAACACAGAAAGTGTTCCATTTAGGAAGAAAAACGTTTTCCCCTCCGACTGTGGACATTGCTGAATTCAAACATTATAAATTTAACAGCAAACATCTTCTGGATGTCTTCTGGTGTCTTTAGTGTCCTAATAAATAACAGGCTGTCTCATTGGAGTCATGCCCTGTGGGAATCGCTCAGGGATATTTGTGTGAGCAGAGCTATCCAGGTGAACAAGGGCGTGTTCCCTCAATTCTGAGAACTCATGTTGCCTGTGGGAGCCCATGCTTCATCCGCCCACTCACCATGTGCTGTCCTGGGGAGAGAGTGTGCTATTCCGTCCTGGAACAGGGATCACGAGACACTGTAGCTTGTGACGCTTGCAAACAGATCATCATGGGTGAGTAAATTCAAAATTTGAGTTGATTTAAAGGTCCAGTTTGCTGGCACTGGGGCTCTTCATGAGGCTCATGGGACTTCTATCACAGTTTTTTTTTCTCTAATTTCTACAGTGTCAGTTTTCTTTAGAGTTATGAAGATCTCTCTTTACATGTCGTTGTAGCCGGTATTTTTCTTAGGTTTTCAGATTTGTATTTGTAAATCGCATGTAATGATGTTTTGCGGCTGTCTCTGGAGCCATGTGCTGTTGTGAATTCTTCTCCTGAACACTGTGAACTCTAACTTCACTGTCCTTGTTTATATCTCTGCTTCAACATGTGTTTTATATATATGGTGAGAGAGCTCCATTGGTAGGTTGGGGTTCCACAGTGTCCAAAGTGTTTGTCTTGGTCTATACCGTGCCAGGATCCCTGCCACCAGGATCCTTCAATGTAAAAATTAGAAAAAGTTTGCCTAGCAGCAATTCTGGGGATGTTTGTGATGACAATTTTGTAGACAGACAGACAGACAGACAGACAGACACACACACACACACACACACACACACACACACCCCACAGAGGTAATGTAATTCCTTCCACCCACCCACCTCTTTCTGGTGTAGTCTCATGCCATAGCAGAACAGACCTTGTCTTCCTCATCTTCCTAACCACTTTGGTTAAATTCTGCTGCTCATGGAAGAAGGTCAGTCGAGAATCTGGCCACTACAGAACTGGTAGAAGCAGTTTAAATGGCATTGGATATTATTTAATAGTTACATTATATCTTCTTACTCCTTAAAGTATTGAATTAAAATTACCCTTTTGTCTTTATGAAAAATTTCTACCAGGGAGTTGGAGAGATGTTTCAGTGGTTAAGAACACGTGCTACTTTTGCAGGGGACCTTATTTCGATTCTCAGCAACCACATGGTGGCTCACAACTGTCTGTTAACTCTAGTTCTAGGAGATCTGACATCCTCTTCTGGCATCTGTGGGCACCAGGTACACATATACATACATGTAGGCAAAACACTCCTAAAAGTGAACAAACCTTTCAAAATGTCCCATTGGTATCCCTGGCCTTTGGGTTGTTGTTATTGGAGGAAGGTCCTGCCCTCTACGACATAGGAGAAACAAGTGAACAATTGTCTCATATCCTTTGCCATACTAGTCACTCTGTGGATATTGCAGAAAAATGGCTAAAACCTTTAACACACATAAAACCAGAACAGGGAGAGTCATTTGAGCACCAAAATTTTATTCCACAATCTGACTTACACTCCCTAAAAAAATCAAGGCAAATGATAAATTATTGCCAAGGTTTAAGTTAACATTATGGTTTGCATATCTTGGCATAAGAATTTAGTGGAATGCAATCTATGCCTTCAACTATGTTTTTGAAAGCTTTTAAATATGCTGCCACACATTTGCTCAATATAAAAAATTAAGATGGGATGTCTTGATAACTCCTTAATATGTTATGTAATAGTAAGACATTGGAATGTTTTAACAGAGTGCATTTGAAACTTAGTGTTCTCTGAGAAAAACATGATTCTGTGTGTGTGTGTGTGTGTGTGCGCGCGCGCGCGCGCACGCGCGCACGCATGCACGCACGCGCACACACACTGAATGATAAATGGTATGAGGACTACTAAAGCTAACTCCACCAGTGCTGTAAAGACCATACGCTTGAATGTCTTTCTATCACAAGGAGTCGATACGATGTGGCGGCAGAGCTCAGGAAGGCATTCTCCCATCATACAGTGGCTCAGTGGCATGCCAGAACAGGGCTTCAGTCTGTCTGCATGCGTAGGTAATTTGTTCTGTTTTACTGCTGAATCATAACCCATTATATGAATGAGCCATGGTTTGTTTGTCCACAGCCACTGATGGAAGTTTGGGTTTGTTTCCAGTTGAACGTTGCTTTGAATGTCCTCATACGTGTTTCACACAGACATGTTTTCATCTGTCCTGTGTGCAATGGCTGGGAATGAAATTTCTGGGTTCTTTGGTGACTTTCCAAGCCTTCTCCAGTTACACATTTACCACTCACAATCTAGAAGTATGAGACTTCCAAATTCTGCCTGACATATTATTACTTAGCTGTTGTTTTGATTTTAGCCATTCCACTTCATTGTGGCTTTAATATTTGTTTCTCTTTGATTAACCGTACTGACCATGAATTGGTAAATTACAACTTGCACATAATGGAGCAATGCGCAGCTCTGTCTGCTTAACTTTTATGATGTCTACAGCTTCTGTCTCTCTCTGTGTGTATGTGTGCGGTGTTTGCATATATTGTGTGTAGCACATGCATGAGTGTGGGCGGTACCCATGTATGTACACATGTCTAAGGTGGAGGATATTATCTACAGCTTGTGTGTGTGTGTGTGTGTGTCTGTCTGTCTGTCTGTGTCTCTCTCTCTGTGTCTGTGTGGTGTATGCATATGTGCATGTGTGTGTGTGGTACCCATGTGTGTACACATATCTAGGCTGGAGGATGATATCTACAGTTTCTGTGTGTGTATGTGTGTGTATGTGTGTGTGGTGTATGTGTAAGTGTGGTATATGCATGTGTATGTGTGCGGTACCCATGTATGTACACATGTCTCGGTTGGAGGATGATATCTACAGCTTCTCTCTCTCTCTCTCTCTCTCTCTCTCTCTCTCTCTCTCTCTCTCTCTCTCTCTCGTGTGTGTGTGTCTGTCTGTCTGTCTGTCTGTCTGTGTGGTGTATGTGTAAATGTGGTATATGCATGTGTGTGTGTGTGTGTGAGGTACCCATTTGTGTGCACATGCCTAGGTATGCCAAGGCTGGAGGATGATTGATGTCTGTTGTCTGCCTCTACCATTTTCTGCCTTCCTCCTTTGAAGCAGGGCCTCTCCCTGGGTCTGCAGTTTGCTTGGTTTTGGCTAGCCTGTCTGGCCAGTGAGCCCCAGTGATCTTCCTGCCTTTGCCACTGGATCTCCTGCCAGCCCTGGGGTCCCCGTCACACCCAGCCATACCTGGATTTTTACATGAGTACTGGGAATCTGAACTTGGATCTTCCTGCTTGAGTAGTTAACAGCACTCACTGTGCTGGTAATCAATGGTACCACACCACTGAGCCATCCGATCTTCAAAGCCTAAAATAGTTTGGCCTCTGGAGGAGGAGACTCAATAACCCCAGAGATTAACACATTTTTATGTGCTTCTTGCCCAGTACTCATCTCTTTTACTAAAGAATCCATTTGCATTGTTTAGCTTTTGCCAATTTGGCACGTGCTGAGTCACATGGGAGAAGGAATCCTTAGCTGACGATTGCCTTCATCAGATTGGCCTGTGGGCATGACTGTGGTGCTATTTTCTTGATTAACGATGTGGGAGGGCCCAGCCCACTTTGGGTGGTGCCACTCCTGGGTGGGTGGTCCTGGGTTATAAAAGCAAGCTCAGCAAGCCAGAGAGAGCAAGATAGTGAATAGCATTCCCCTGTGGTTTCTGCTTCAGTTCTGGTCCCCAGGTCCCTGCCCTGACTTCCCTCAGTGAGGGACTGTTATCTGGAAATGTAAGATGAAATAAACCATTTTCTCCCCAAGTTTCTTTTGATCAGTGTTTTATCACAGCAACAGAGAAACAAATCAGGATAACGATTCAAATATGCTTAAATTGCTTGCCTTTTATTTTCTTTTTAATTGACTATAAAGAATATTTAAGAATTTTGGATACAAATTCTTCATGGGACTTTCATTTTTCTTTCTAGCTTTTTAAAATTTTATAGCTTTAAAATTTTGATCAAGAGGTAGGGGAGGATCTGGGAGTTGGGTGAGGGGAAGGGATATGATCAAAATATATTGATGTGAAATTCTCAAAGAATAAATAAAAGCATTGTTAAAATAAATCGGGAAAAATTGATCAAGTCTAATTAGCTATGATTTTAAATCTATGTTTCCGATACCATATCTGAACTTATAGGAAATGATTTAATTAGTTAAATATTTTATAAAGTATGAGGTTTTCATAGCAAGGTAGATGGCAGAGCATATACAGAGACTACACTGTAAGTACACTGTGCAGTATAAGATGAATACCATAAGAGGAGAAGTGGTGTGTGTTCTCAGTCCTTGAATGAGTTTATTTTATTGGTGTAAGTATTACAATTATTCTTTACTTAGGCCCTGAGAAAATTTGTAATATTTATCATCTCTTTACAGGGTATTATAACATTGCGATCATATAAGCTAAGGCAATTCCTGTTGCTACACTAATACGTATATTTTACCTTTGGAAGACTTTTAATACGGTGTAGTTTTTCTGTCTCAAGAATCTTATCATCTTGACCAACATGATATCAATGACTTTGACTATAGTATATAAGACTTTGGAAAGTATAAGATGGATTAATGAGAGATTAGGTGTGAAAAAAATTCTATTGACTATATTTTAATGGTGATTCCTTTCTCTGAGGTCCACGACCAGACAGCTATAATGGCTTCGCTAGTTTTACCAAAGCATGGGTTTTGGTGGTGGTGGTGGTGGTATTGCTTTTATTGGTTTGGGCTTGTTGCTGCTGTTCTGTTTGGGTGCTGCTTGAACTCTGGCACGCCCTCAGTGACTGAGCTGTATCCCAGGCCACACTGTTCCTTTAAAGAAGTGGAATTCTCCACGGCCCCCAGCGGCCGGCAGCCTCCCTCCTTTGGTTGGTCTGATGACCCAGAGTTCTTTGAACTGACGATGTTGTCTCCTTCTTCTGTCCGGTTTTCCAATGTCACCCCCCGGGTTTTAATGCCGGAAAGCACATGTTTACCTGTAAATTAAAAAAAAAAAAAAATGAGCTAATTCTAATTTTGCTTTGTAAGACATTTGATTTATTTATTTGCTTTTAGAATTTCACAACATTTTGAAATATTTAGAGATACTGTAGGGTGTTGCAAATAGAGAATTAGAAACCATTGTCATGAATCCAAGAATGTTCTTTGCCAATATGCAGTTTTTCCCAAGGCAGTCTATTATTGCTACCCTAATTTTTAAAATTTTCTCTCACATGCAATAAAATGTTCTTCTAGTATTCTTTTCTCCCCCATTCATACTTCTGAACAAAAAATTTTGGGTAACATATTTGTTGTTTATTTTTATTGTGGTTAAGGTTATATTGTAGTGTGTTATCTTCTATTTTATCTACATTACTTGCCAGAAATCTAACTATGGCTAAATGCCAAAAGATAACTTCTATTACATAAATTGGGCCCCAAGTCATCAGGCGTGTCTAACCAGTGGCCTTATGGCCACATGGGGCCAAAGACAGCTATGAATACAGACCAACCCAAAATCATAAACTCACTACCTAGAGCATTATGCATTTTTTTGTAACTTGATGACAAAGTTTTTGAGCGAATGCTTTGTAAATGACAATATTATATTTCAGTGTCAAAAGGTTGAACATCCATGATGGAATCAAACCTTAATAATTGATCATAAAAATGATTTATCATTAAATATTAAAATTAATGTGTGATGCATGGAGATATGGGCCCCAAATATTAGAGCGTTTATTGTCCAGAAGTATAAAGTGTCATTGAATACTAACATAAACAATAATTTAGAGGAAATGTTGACACGTCTATTTTGAATGAAGGGAAAAAGGCTGTTTCACCTTTTTGCTAGACACTGAGGATCGATGAAGTGATAACTGGATGAGTAAAGGATGTGGAGAAGGTCAGGCAAAGGTTGAGGGGTTGTAGAGTGGTCAATCAACAAGGGTGACAGAGTCAGGACAAATTACCTGTTCTAGAATGTGGGGTGACTAACCTGGCCAAATAAAACGCGGTATGTTGACAATTAATAGCAGAAGTAACATATAGTAACTTCTATATGCGGAGGGGTTAGCGTTCTTAATACTCAATCAGTGGTTCTCAACCTTCCTAATGCTGAGACCCTTTAATACAGTTTCTATGTTGGGGTGACCCCCAGCCATAAAATCATTTCCATTGCTACTTCATAACCGTACTTTTGCTATGATTATGAATTGTAATGTAAATATCTGATGTGCAGGGCATCTGAGATATTTCAAGGTACAGTGATTAAATTTTACCAAGAAGAAACTTCATTCCTTTGCACCATATCTTAGTAATGTGTATACAGTGAAGATTCTGGCCCACTTTGGATAGAAAAATGAAACTCCCCAAAACTCCACTTACCCCCTCAGTAACAAACCACCAAAACTCGGACCCCTCTATGTTGCTTTGCTCTATTCAGTAGTAAGTACATTTTCCTTGGTTTTAACATTACTCATGTTTGGGTCAGCTTTGCATCTGCACTATGATCCCAAGAAGCAAAAGAGGTAGCATTTGTTCTAAGGATAATGCTTCCAACAGGCAAGGTTTGCTGGAGGGGATGTTGAGGGATGAAAAGGAGTGATGTATCGGACACTCACCTTGTATTTCCATCCTCAGGTAAGAGACCGAACCTGAAAGTGCACATCAACACCACCAGCGACTCCATCCTCTTGAAGTTCCTGCGCCCAAATCCAAATGTGAAGCTGGAAGGCTTTCTCCTGGGATATGGCAGCAATGTGTCCCCAAACCAGTACTTCCCTCTTCCCACAGAAGGGAAAGTCACCGAGGCTGTAGTAGGTAAGCAAGCTCAGAGAGAGGGGTGCATGGTAAGAGGCACCAACTGTAACAAGATGCCCAAATGTGGAAGATGAGAGGCATTTAACCTACATCTTTGGCTGAGCCCAATGAGGCAATACGAATCACCTTTGTAATTGATGAAACCCAAAGCATAGTTCTTTATATTGGAGCTTTTTATTGTATGAAGAAATAATTGTCTTAACTGCCATTGAACCTATAATCCCTACCCACATAACTGAATATATAAGGAAAAAACAGCTGAAATACTGGGCTTAGCCCTGTGGCATTATTTATGTGAACTAATTTTTCTTTTTGTTGTCTTTCCTTTTTTCTGTTAGAAGATGGCCACTATAGATTTTTGGATGTTATCTTTGGAAAGAAAAGAAAGCATATTGCATTTTAAAAATTTTAAGCAATTCAGACAAGGTGGTTAAGGTTTAATATGAATTATGAAATAATGCATTTCATTGAAAACGTTTTAATGATATAAAATTAGAGTTTCAGGATGTGAGCCATCTTCTTGCTCTCTCTCTGGGGGAAAATGTAAATAAAATCCACTTAACGGATTAAATGCTTTGATAAGGATGATTCATTGTGAAAACTTTGAAAGTCTAGGGTGAGATTCAATTCTTTACACCCTGCTAAGATGTTGCTTACGAGGCCGTCTCCAAACTTTAGAATTGTAATACCCTGTGTTCCAATACTTCCTATTGGTTCTTGCATTTTCAAGTGTGTAACGAGAATACCAAGTTGATTTTGCTCTGTCTTTTGCTTTTCCCAGAGAAATCTCTGTTGCTCCTTAATGCCAGCCAAGAGGTAATATTGTTAATTAATGAGTAACTAGAGATAATATTGTTAAGTAGTGAGTTACTCGGTAGTACATAAGGAAACCATTTTAAGCAAACCCAGGAGTTGATTACCACCCCCCAATCTGAGAATTAGGCAGTGTTGACAAGTATAACAACCAATTCCATGAGGAATTTGAGTTTGGATGTTTGTAAATATTCCCTGGTATCTATCCCGTCTTCAACCTTCTTATTGATAGCAGAAGTACACACCACCACCTCCTTTTCACTGAGTGTTAGAATTAACATTTCATTTTTGATGGACTTTTCTGTTATTTAAATGGAGAACCTGGTCACTTGTTAGCTTCTTTGATAGCAGATGAAAGCATTAAATATTAAGATGGCTGAAGTCAAATTACTAATGAAAGGTATGTGCAAAAATCCAAAGAAAATGTCCAGCTTAAACATTCCAGCCTTCCATTGTTTTAATAATGAACGTTAATCAAATGGACTGGGAACCCTTTTATTTATTATTTTCATGCCTGGCTTTTTATTGTGTAAATTTCCAAAATTAAAAGGAATAATGTTGATGAATGTCTTATAGTACAGCTTGAATATATATCAGTATGCTAATGTTGGTCTATGTGTCTGTGCATAGTGCTTCTTGGAGTCTTTTAAAGCATAAGGAGATACACTTTTATCAAGTATGCATCTATAACAGATAAATGTTTTAATAATTCCATACTTTTCTTATATTATTGCATTTAATCCTACAATATCACTTTATACCTGGCTCATACTTAATTTCTCATGTGGTCTTACAACTGTTCTATTTGAATCACTATCTAAATAAAGTCCACACCTTACATTAGATTATGGATCTTAAATCTCTGCCTTTCCTTTTAGAATATCATTGGTATGTAGAGAAACTAGAACACCTTTTGGGTAGGCTATCCACAGCCTGTATTTAACTGGCTACTTCCCTCATGTGTTTTCTTTGTAGTACAGAAGATAGCATTTTGGAGAGTGGAGACAAACTATATTTTTGGCAGGATTTATACTATTCTAAATTCTCTAGAACAGACAGCTTCTCTTCAAGGGTATTCCCATGTCCATCCAGAAGGAGGAGACAAGAGTTTATCTTTGCTATTTGTCAACAAGCCTTTGGCCAGATAATAAACTTGCAAGGTTTAGACAGTTATCTATTCATGAACTTCCATGAAGTTCAGAACCCACGCAGGCCAGACCTATGATTTAGATTCTATTCTTTTGACAAGGTAATCAAGAGCCTAGTAGTCTGGGGTTTTAAGAACTGCTGATTATGAGGAAGTAGTTTATTCTCAATGAACTCTGTGCCTGCTAACACACAACTGGCTATCCAGTATTCTCCCCTTAAGAGTTAAGAGCCTAAAATAGTTGTGGAATATTAGTTGAAGATGTGTTATATTTGTTCATGCTGTGGAATATTTGTTTAATGAAGCAAAATGTGTTGCATTCTTTTTTGTTGCATTTGTTTAACTCTGCGAAGCTGTGTTACTCTGCCTACCTAAAACACCTGATTTGTTTAATAAAGAACTGAATGGCCAATAGCTAGGCAGGAGAGGGATAGGCCAGGCTACCAGGCAGAGAGAATAAATAGAAGGAGAAAAGGAGGTGTGGTGGCCCACAGAGGCTATCTAATGAGACATTACTCAGGGTCAGAGAAACTGGGCTTGCTTTATTCAGCAGGGCTGCATAATGAGATGATTTGGTCACAGGTGTGTTTACCAGGTGTTTGGAGGTGTCTACACTTGGCTGTATGGTATGCTTTGATCTTGCAAAGGGGAGGTCTTTTGCATCTCCCCTTGGCATATTACAAAAAGCCCCTTTGAATAAAGCTCTGGGCAGCAGCTGGGTATTGACCTAGGGCCCTCCTGAAGCTATCCTGTGTTTCTGTCTTTCTTATCATCTCTTTCTATCTTTTGTGGGAGCCCGTTTTCAGGTTCCTCGTGGCTTTATCCAGCAGGTGTGCATAGAGAGGATGATTAGGACCACGGGTCTGAGTGCAGGTGTCTGAGATGGTCTGCACTTGGCTGTGCTGGGGGGAGGTCTTTTGCTCCACCCCTTGGCATCTCTATAAATACCCTGGGGTAGAGACAGAGCCCGTTGGAATAGGTTCCAGGCCCTCTTGAGGCTATCCTGTATTTTCTGTTTATCTTCACAATCTAAATCCTTCTAATATTTCCTGCTGCTCGCACTCAAGAAAACTCTGGGGGAACTGTGGGGTTGGTGGGTTAATGCCCAGCAATCTTTCTATCTATCATTTCCTCATCCCTCTCTCTTCCACCCAAGAACCCTCCAAAAGGTGGGAGCTGGTCCAAGCTGGACTCCCAAAGACTTCTACAAGGAGAAAGAAGGAGGAGCAAGAAAAGGAGGAGAGGATGACACCAGGGGCCAGCCACCCAGCCAGCTACAGAGTAAGAAGTAAAGAAAGGTATATAGAATAGAGAAAGGTAAAAAGCCCAGAGATACAATGTAGAAGAGGAGGAATGGGATAATTTAAGAAAGCTGGCTAGAAACAAACCAACCTAAGGTCAGGTATTCATAAGAAAAAGCTAAGTTTCCATGTATTTATTTGGGATCTGGGTGGTGGGCCCCCAAAAAGTAAAGAGTAAAAACAACCAGCTACATAAAATAACTTGGGAGCTGAGCATTGAGCTAGTCTGGCTATTTATCGCTAAAATGGAGGATAGAATGGTTAGCTCCCTAGTCTTGCTACTTTCAGGCCTCAGTGGATGACCAATAGAATTCAAATACATGGAGTTAAACTGACACAGGACCCTTTGAAGTTGAAGCCACTGTAAAGGAGAGGAGAGAAAGTCAGGGCCGAGTTAGATATATAAGCTCCAAAGACTAATAGCAGCTCTAAGAAAATAGTCACACCCATTTCCACCGTGAGGATCCAGTGATTCAATTTCAAAGCTGTTTGCAGAAAAGGATGGGAGTGTTTGACATACTTTTTTTTTTCAACGTTTTTATTTTAAAATATAATTACATCATTTTCTCTCTTTTTCCTAACTCCACCCCTCCCATGTGCCCCACCTCCTTAATCCACGACCTCTTTCTCTTCCTTTGTTATATATGTGCATAACTATCATAACCGACTGAATCTGCCCAGTGTTGCTTGCAGTATATGATTTCAGGGCTGGTCGTTTCGAACTCAACAATTAAGCAAGGGGCTCATCCCCAGGGAAGAATAATTGTCCTTCTCTGCTGTCAGCGTTCCTTGGTTCTCTGCAGTTCTTTGTTGAGGGGTGGCTACTATGAGATTTCCCACTTCCATATTAGAAAGTCTGTTGGAATCTGATTTTAGAGAGCATGAAAAGGAGATGGGACATTAGTAGAATTATCAGAACCATATGCACAGCATTTAACCTTGATATTAGAAAAATGCCCTCTGAGCAGCAGTGAGGCTATCCAAATTCATATGGTTTTGGTATGATTGTTTTTCTCGTTATTTAGACCACAGAATGAAGAACAGACATTCCTTTCAAATTTAAATGGCTGTGCTACTTAAAGCATTCTAAGTATATTTATTAGGAGTTTCAATATGTCAAATGATCTCTAGTACCATAAATGGTTTGAAAATGGAAGCTAGATAGTCATATCAAGGGAAAACACTCCAGGTCTAGAGATGCTGTTACATATTAGCAGGGTGATCTACAATTTTCAACCTGTCATTTCTACTCAAGGAAATTCTAGTATATTCTGTCAGTCCATCCCAGGAGTAACTACAGGTGCAGAGCCATTGCGTACCCTTACGAGATGCCCAACATCTTCCGAGCCTTGTGATCCACACGGCAGCAAAAGGGCTTAGGCTGAGATCTGTATGAAAGCTCACACAAACTCTAAGGAGGGCCATTTGATAAGGAGGAAATTATCCCCTAGGCCAGCTGCATCTGCTTGTAAAGCTTTCTCTAACTGTTGACTATGATAAGCACATTCCACCTTCTCAGAGGACCAAAGATTCCAAGAATAAGGAAGATAAAAATCGAGCTCCCAGAGATTTAGCTGTAGGCTGTGTGACCTAGGAAATGCGTTATCATTTTGAAGTAATCTCAGGAGGCCAAATTGAAAAATAATTGTAATGGCCAGTATTGGGGTATTACCTGGTGACTAGGAGGGAGACAAATGACTAGAATGGAGGAATTTAGTGACCAGGGATTGAAGTCCCTTGGCTTCAGGGTGTAGAAAATATTGTTTACAGTTAGGGAAAGCATGTGAGTTCTTTAATCTGATTATATCTGAGGTGTTTGTTGTTGCTCTGTCTGGCATGTCAGTGATCCTGCTTGGGGTTTCACGGGAAGGCTAATGAGAACTGAATCCTTGTCCCATTCCAAAACCTGGCCTAGCTTGTTTTGCTTTGCATTATCAATTGTTTCTTTCTTTATGCTTGTGCAACACAGCAAACCAAACATTCACTTCAAAACAATTAAGGTCAGCTGATGGTCATTAGAGGTGACCTTTAGGGACCAAGGAGGAATCTTTGCGTGTGTGTGTGTGTGTGTGTGTGTGTGTGTGTGTGTGTGTCTGTGTATGCGTATGCGTATGCATATGCATATGCATATGAGTGTAGGTTTCTGCAGAGGCCAGAAGAGAGTTTCAGGTAGTTGTGAGCCACACCTAACTTGTTGGAAACTGAACTCCTTCAGTCCTCTGTAAGAATAGCTAGTGTTCTCAACGGCTGAGCCATCTCTCCAGCTCTGTTTGGTCATATTTCTTTATACTAAGAAATCTGTGTGCTTTTGTTTTTATTACTTCAGAGTAGACCCATGTTCTAAGTTAAATGATCTTTTCCAGCTCATCAGATTGATTGCTTAGAGTTTTGCCTGACTGTACGAGCATCAATTGTTCCTGACTCATGAGGCACCATTTATCAGATGTCTGTCGCTGTAGCAAGTTAACACAAACTTGGAGGCTTAAAACATAAATTTATCATCTTAGAGTGGTGGGTTGAAAGCTCAACTGGGTTGCGGTGGGCTACAGTCAAGGTGTCGGCCACACTACATTCTTGTCTGGAGGCGAGAGGAGAGTCATATCTTGCCGTTTTCCAAATCGTCTGCATTCCTCTTCTACCACAAAGGTGACAGTAGTGGACCAAGCTGCCATATCACATCCCGTCCCCGAGGCTTCTCCTACTGTAGAAAAACTGTGATTGTCCTGAGCCCATCTGGATAATTCAAGACGCTGTCCTCATGTGAGGCCAGCTGGTTATCAACCTTAATTCTGTCTGCACAGTAAATTTCCTCTGTGTGTCACCTGATTGCAGGTTCTGGGGGCTAGGGACCATTATCCTAGCTGTCACAAGCTGCACACGCGGCATTTATGTCCTTCTGCTGCCAGTTTCCCATAAGGCCATTCTCTGGTCTGTCCATTAGGAGCAAGTCTAGTTTTCACAGATACGCTGTGGGCAGGTGATGATTTCATGATTGTAAAGTGGTGAGCTGAAATCCCCTGAGGATGAAGGAGCGAGGAAATTTTATTTCTTTGTGGAAAGAAAGCATTTCTTACAGCACCTACTCACCCTTGGTAGTGGGACAGTAGCATTTCTTTTCCCAGTGCACTGGACTTTAGCCAAACATAATAAATTATTTTTATTTTCAAAACAAGTGCTATTATGTCCCACTGCCTGACATAAATCTTCCATATGACGTGCTAACTATCGTATCTCACTTGTGGCATGAGAAGTTGCTGTTTTTCACAAATATTCAAGGTAATATTTAGTGACATATGGATTGATATTCTTACTAATCACGTAAGATTTTCTATATTTTCATCTTTCTATAAAGTATAAATTGGCATTTTTAAGGTCACTCACTATTCTTACAAAGTAAAAAATTTTATTCTGTCTTGTTATTTTAACATTCATATTCAGACAAAATTTGGTAAAACCTTACTTAAGTAGAGCTGGTGTGGTAGCTCACATTCATTATAGCCATTAGGAAGCTAAGACAGGAGGATTGCTATGAGTTTCAGCCCAGCATAGTCTATATAGTTAAACTGAATCTCAAGAATTTGAAAAAAAAGGATTTTAATAGATTAATTAAAGCAGTAGAAAAATTTAGTGTTCACAAGAGTCCAGAAATGGTGTGAAAACACAGAATTCTCAATGACTAGATCTTCTAGGTTCCTACTCCTTCATTTTTTGGAATCATATCTCAAATGTTCTCAACACTGATTTATACTTGAAGAATTTGCTTCTTGCTTTTCTGTAGATCAGGCTGGTCCTGAACTCACAGAGGCCACCTGCTCCCAAGTAGCTCTTGCTATCCAGTTTTATGTTCAGCTGTTGATCATTTGGGGGGGAGAGGGAGAGAGGGAGAGAGGAGAGAGCCAGCCAGTCAGTCCATTAATTGGATAGCACAAGGCAAATAGCTTTACTTTGTTTGCTCAAATAACCAATGGAAAAGAGTCTTATATATTTGGAATCAGTGCAAATTCTGACTGGTCTATCTTCTAGCCAGGTGCTAGGAGTCCAGTGGGTTTAATGGAGGCCAGTGCTTTACATTTCACAGTTGTGATCATTTTCCAAGGAGCACATTTCTATGTGCAGCTGTGGACTTCTCGGGGTACCCCCCAGCCACCGTCCTTACAAATGATTCGAGGGCTAGTGCTGAAACTGCAGGCTAGTGGCCTTTTAGCTGCTGTGTCCTGGAAGGAGCCCTGGGCCAGAATCATGACTTCCATGTCCTAGGAAAGTTTACCCTCTACTTGAGAGGCAGCAGATAGAGTACTTATGAGTCAAACAGACTTGGATTCAAATTGGATACCCCTGCTCACTGTGCAGTGGTTTGGGGTAAGATATTCAACTTCTCTGCATTTCATTTTTCTTGTGTATAAAATAATGATCTTCCATAAGTGTTATGAAGATTGGGTAAATGATGCACAGCAGATTTTATATATATCCCAACATAGAGTATGTATGTTTTATAAATTTTATCAGTTTCTGATAGATCAATGAATGGTCTTGTTATTTACTTTATCTTTCTGAGCTTTATCTCAGTTGCTAAAGAAAGTTTGGCTATATTTCCACAAAAGTTTTGATTTATGCAAGATTTTAGTGTCTAGTGTGAAAACTCTTGGTCAAAGAGTGGTGGTGTGATTTAGTTTGGTTTTATATTTGTCACTGAGAAGTGAGGCCAGGAAATCATAGATGTTGTTAACTGAAAACAAATAGTCATTTTCATCTTAGTGTTGTGCCCCAAGCCTGTTTTCTTGATAGGGACAGCTCTCAAAACAAGATCTGGAAACAAATCCAAAGCGAAATCGAAGGTGGTGATGCAGCCTTGGTGGCCGGCCACACACCTCGCTCCCATGATCATGGTTTCATCATCAAGTGGTAACTCCTGCATTGAAGCTACCTACCTCTTGCTCTTGATAGATAGAGAGCAGGTGCTGCTTAGAATTCCACAACCATAGGTTCCAAAGGGAGAAAGGTGGTTCCTCGATTTCTATATTTAATACCTTCCAGCATCCCTGGTAAATTAGTTATTAATAAGAATATATAGTAAGAAATTTGACTTACTCTACTAAACACAAATGAAAACGAGAGAGTAACACAGTTTCATTTAGTCAACTGATAACAAGTTTGCATAAAGTTTTAATGGTTTCTTATTTTGATGTGTTTCACTTTTATTTCTCAGAAGAATCTTGAGTTTCAAAACATCCTGAATAGAGTTCACTTATAGAAATGGAGATGTGACTAAACAAATTAGATGCTGTAAAATGTAACACAGGTTATACTCTCATATAGTAGTAATTAAAACTGTTTAGTAAATTTAATTGTCATATCTATGGGGTGGAAGGCTGGAAGTCATGATAATAGCATACAAAGTCTGAGAACCATTTCTCTCTTTCCAAAATGTGGGTTCCGGGCATTGAACTCGGGACATTAGTCTCAGAGTCAAGCATGTTCCTGGCTGAGCCATCTTGCTGACTCTTCCCTTTAACTCTTATATTAAATAGAAAACTAGAAAAAATGTATCACGTACTTCTACCATTGCAATTTAGACTTGTAGCTTCCCTTTTCTATCTCTACATAACACATTTGTGCATTCTTTAATCATTTTGCTCAGAAGTGGGATAAGGTTTAAAACAATGGAGGTTGTTACTATTTACTCTACTGAAGGCAGACATCACAAGGAAAGGGGTTGTGGATTTGTTGGTAAAAAATAGCTAGAAGTAAGCTTAATAAGAAAATGAAGGGTGCTATCCAGGGGGTTAAATATGTTGGCCTGGACAAATACTGGTGGAGAAGTGGCAGGATAAAACAGGAGGGCGTGATGCAGTGTGGCCATGGAGACCAGGTGAAGCCCGCCCACCTCCCCCGAATCCTTAGGTAAGTATCAAATGGCAAACAGGTGTCAGCCATGAAGATGGGCAGTTACCAAAAGAAGAGACAGGTGTTGAGCACACAGAATTTTTGGGAGCGTCTTACCTAGTGGTTCTCAACTTGTGGGTTGTGACCCCCTTTGGAGGATGAAAAAACAACCCTTTCACAGGGGTCACATATCAGATACCCTGAATATCAGATATTTACATTACAGTTCATAACAATGGCAAAATTATAGTTACAAAGTAGCAATGGAAATAATCTTATGGTCAGGGTTATCACTACATGTGACATGTGGTCACATCTGCGGGAAGGGAAGGTTAAGAACCACTGCCCTTACCCATAAGGAAATCTAAGCTTAAGTGAATGTCCCAAGGCTTTACAGTGCTGTTCACCTGGCCTTGAGCATCTGCACTCAAGGGGTCCTTCTGCTTCAGCCTCCTGGGTATCTGCTGCCCTCTACTACAGGAACCAAGAGCTTGGGCACCTGCTTTTAGCATTACTGTTAATGTTAGTAATTGTGCATGCGTGCACATGTGTGTGCCTTGTGTGTGCATGTATGCACATGTGTGTGCACACATGTGTAACCTGTCTTCCGTCATACTCTACCTAAATAAAAAAGTTCCACCAGCTGAAGATCCTAGGGGCCTTATATTTTCTTTTCCTTTCATCTTGAATTGAACTTAGAAACATTATAAAATAATGAATGGAAAAGGGTTAAATTTGAGACTCACAAAGTCTGAGAGAACTGTGAGTACCACTTAAGATAGAGTTTTTTTTTTCTCTTTTATTTAAAATCACTTTCTGAGCTAGTTATTTTATTGGAAATATATTCACTCTGTGGGAAGTATTTGGCTTTAAATCTTCAAGATAAATCCAAATTTTTTTCATTAAAAACAAGATATCCTAGAATCATTTGATTTTTCTTCCAAGGCATATAATTTAGCAGATGTAAGTAAGACTCATGAAAGGGTGTTTAAAGCTGTCGGCATAGAAGGCATCAAGTTCTTAGCAAATGCATACCATCATTTAACCAGTTCGCCATGGGTTTTCACCAGAAAGGCCTGTCCTAAAAATAGACACCTGTTTCCCCATGTGCTGCTCAAGAGAAATCTTTTTAATATTCTATTTTTTCTGCTGCATTCAACTGTACTTTAACTGGATTTTACTCATCTTCCTGATCTAATATATCATCTCCAAATCTATCTTTTCTTGGAAGTTCACTAAAATAAATTTGTATTATCTCAGAATTTTAGTTTTCAACCATATTGTATCAGGTAAACTGAAATCAAAATCTAACTTTAAAAAATTCATGATTGGTTATACATTGAAAATGTCCCCCATTGTCATGGGCTAAAAGGATGTTCTACTCTGGATCTAGTACTCCAGAATCATTGCAAGAGTCTGGCTATCAGGAAGGAGGTTTTTTATGGAAAGCTAGCTAATGCCAAAAGGTTAAACTGGAGGGTCTGAGGGTTATCCAGAAAGTGAAAATAGAAGAGAAGAATTAGATGGTAGAATTTTCTTTGCTTTTAGGGGTATCTCAAAACCAAAGATGATAGTCTTTATCAGCTTTTACAATTGTCTGTCACATTTTTTTCTCTTGGAATGGGTTACTTGCCCAGCACACTCAGTGTTCTTTGGCTTATGTGAGTCATGCCACATGCTGGGATTGAAGAGCTGCCTTTGGCTTGATTGTTTTATGCTGTGGTCAGATTGCGGGGTTTCGTGCATGTATTCCCCTGTGTCTTATTTCACCAGCCTAATGAGGCCTCCCAGAGGCAGAGCTGGGTCTTATCAGCCCCATGTGTTTGATAACCAGACTCTATGAATTTGAACTATTCTCAGTTCTCCAATCAAGGCTCATTGTCAACAAAACAAAGCATCTCTCATGGCCTGGAGTGGTAGTTTCTGGGAGAAAGATTTTTTTTCAGTTTAGGGGTGATTGTACTATTGGTAAATGCCTGGCTTGCCTGGCATGTCAAGATTTACACCTCTTGCCTGGTGTAATTATTAAATGTGTCCCATTTTTCAGTAGTTGGAAAGATGCCTGCTTGATCTATTTGCAAGGGAAAGCCTAGAGTTTTCAACATGACCCCAGATTTTTCATAGTCCGATCATTAAGTGAGAACCCAGACTTCACTCTGCCATTGATGGTGCCCTGTTAGGAGGGAAAGAAAGGGAATATGTTGTCTCTTGAGTTCTCTGCTGTGTCCACTCACCAAATGGGGTGCCCAGTAGCTAATTAGCCTATACTGGGATGGAGATTTTCATCAACCAGTGATTTTTGATTTTGAGTTCTCTCAATGTCCTAGGCCAAGGAATTGGTCAGTTGTTCCTGGGAGTTGCCCTGTAGAACAGATAATGTAAACAGCATCTTTATTCCAGGGAAGACACAGGATCCCTGGAGGATTAGGGATATGCCAGCAGCAGGCTGACTCCAGATCTGTCTTGGCCCTTAGCCACCACAACACGCTGCTTTTCCGCCCCGTGCCTTACACGTATCCTGGTTCTTTTCAACTCTGGGAAAACTCCTTTTTTAGAGAACAGTTCTTGGCACTGTACCTCTAATTGGTAATGCCTACTACAGCATTTTTAAAGGGTTGGGGGGAAACGACACTCTGCTGGCTTGAAGTCTTTAACTTTGGACACTATTCTTGGGAGAAAACATGTTCCAAATGAAGTCCTGATCATGCACTAGATCTTTCTAGAGTGATATGTTGAACATTGCAGAGTTCATGGGTTAATGTATGTGTACCAGAATAGGCTCTACATCAAAACTCTAGCCCCCAGCCAAACATTAAAACTGCTAATGGACAACAAATACCCCATGCTAAGCTTCTCTGTGGGGGGCACATAGGAGCAAAGACAAGGAAAATATTACAGGCAAGAAAGCCAGCAATTTAGTATCTGACAGCAAATTTAGTTTGGTAAGTGGGAAAGGATGTGTACTGGCCCTTAGGGCAGATGGGTCAGAGAAATACGGTACCAAGTATTTGTGATGTCAGAGAGAGAATCTATCACAGGGAAAGTGAAGGAGGGTTAGGTTGGGACAGTGGCTGGATGAGATGTACCAGGCCATGTGCCAGACCACAGGAAACAAGATGGGGTAGCCGATGTACCCGGTATGCAGGGACAGGGAGTAGAGGGTCAGATCAGTGCTGGCTTCATGAGCAGGCGGCAAGTGCCCATGGAGGACCTTGGGTTCGGAGTGAAATGAGCTGTTATCACTCTTCTCAATGCTTAGTTTCCTTTACACTTCATTTAGTGA
The DNA here is from genome assembly GCF_004664715.2 of Peromyscus leucopus. Lineage (NCBI taxonomy): Eukaryota > Metazoa > Chordata > Mammalia > Rodentia > Cricetidae > Peromyscus > Peromyscus leucopus. The sequence goes on along the minus strand of NC_051073.1, from coordinate 40,731,137 downwards.
CAGATGTCTGATGGACCCATGCCCCACCCCTGGGGGGAGGAGTAGGGGGTGGAGCCTGAGCTTTTGTGCTTTGGCCTTCCACACCCCTCACCTTCTTAGTTCAGTTTGCAACTGTCCTGTCTCCAAGACTTGCGTGCCCTTGCTCACTGTGTCCATCATGGCTTGGTCTCGGAAACCTGACTGAGGCAACAAGGAAAGGAAAAATTACACACACACACACACACACACACACACACACACACACACACACACTCTCACACTCACTCTCACTCTCACTCTCACTCTCACTCACACTCCCTGACACATACACAGAAGCTGTGGTCAGACGGGCTGGAGAGGGCACCCACTACACAATCAGGAACCTCAGCACACTTCTCATGTACAGCACAGGAGGAGGGATTAGCTAGTTTTGGTCGAAGGCCTCTGTAGGGGAGCAGAATCAGGTTGCAGTCATCATCAGGAGGAAGAATCTTCAGTTGCTGGTTTTTTACACACGGCCAACATCTGAATACCCAACCAGAGCATTGTCACTTCCCCGAGTCTGGCTTGGGGAAGGCTCTGCCGATTCTCCGGGGTCTGAGACACTGTGTCATTGACATGGACACAGCCGTTCACTCAAGACTTCATCTACTCCCCAAGCATTCGCTCAGAGCCACCTCCGTCCCTGCATATACTGTCTACTTATTCTCAATTAGCTATTTCAGCTGGCTTCCATCTCCAGCAGAGCCTTGGGTGGGAACTCGGGAAGAGCTGGGGGAGGTACATACCCACTATGGTACCATGTGGCCAGATGTGGTGGCAGTTGTGCTTGCCCAAGCTGGAGGTATCACTACACATTCCTTAGAGCATTTGGATGAAGCAAGTACCATTCTGCCCCTACTCGGGTACGTGACAGTCCCAGGGCATGGACTGATGGGGTGCACAGGTTGGAGTGGCAGATTTGTGGGAAAGAGAGTTTGTGTTTTCTGTCCTGAGAGTGTGGACAGAGAAGAAACTTTGATAATGGGGTAGACCCTAATGGGACACATTTTTGTCTTTGTCTGTTTTCTGTTGCTATGACAGAACACCTGAGACTAGGAATTTTTATTAAATGTATTTACTTTATTAAAACAAGAGAGATCGGTATCTGGGCCCACGATGGAGGCTTTGAAGTGCAGGACTAGGCAGGCACATCTAGAAAAGGCCTTAGGCTGCACCACAGCATGGCAAATGGGGTCGTGTGGCTGGCGCGTATGTGAGGATGGGAAGTTGGCATATGTATGTGAGAGAGCATAGAGCATGTATGTGAGAGAGCAAGCGACAGTGCTGGCCTGCTTTCTAAAAACCCACTAGGGTTCCCAACTGAGTCTACCTCCCAACATACCGTAGCCTGGAGAAACTGAACCTCATAATGGAACATAGGAGAGTCCAGAGTTGTTGGAGTCATAGTGAGGAGGAGTGCTTAGCAGATGAGTGGAGCCCATCTCCAGAGTGTCACCTTGAATGGTAAGTCGACACCATAACCGGTGGAGGCGGAGATAGTGGAAAAAGGAAACAGCCTGTTTTCTTCTTTTTTTTTCTTTCTTAATGTCTTTAATAGTTTGTTTTCTCTACTTTTAAAGAAGGGTTTCATTCATCACTTGTTTTTTGCATTGGACCCACAGTTAATACAGCTAGTCCTGGGGGAAATATGTCTTCAATAGTATTGCCTCCCCAAATCTCATCAAATGAAAGTAGAACACTGAGCCAAACTCCATGGATGTCTCCTTCACTGGGATGTGTTTTTGAAGTGGTGGTGCTGTTTTGGAAACACCATTTAAGTGTTTTCTTCCAAACACTTTAGTGTAGACTGTGAGGAGTGACCGGTTATAGCAGAGCTCTGGCAACACTGGGTTTGGAAAGAAAAGCCCCTTTGCTTACCTCTTCATCCATCAGAGCTGAGTTCCCTTTCCATGTTTTGAGACCCCGCCCATTCCACTGCACGGAGAGCAGGGGCTGCTTCTCACTGGAGTCATCGGCTGTGCAGACTTGCCCTGTGACAAACGCCCGCCTAAGCTGTGAGCTCCCTCGGATGAGGTGTGTAAATATCTGGACCCCCTTCTGTGGCTGACGTCCAAGTCTTTTCTGCGCGGCTGGTGGTTCTGTGATGGGGCTGGCTACACTTCTGTGGATCTTTTTATACTTTGGTGTTATTCCAGGCAGTCCTGGAGGCCGAGGGAGCCAGAATTTCCTTTGAACTGAGGGGCACAGCAGTATGTTCTGTCAGACTGGGCACAGGTTCATCATTTAAAAGATTTTGTAATATTTCGTGGAAATAGTTACCAAACGGCCCAGGGTTTGTCAAATTGTCTCCAATTATTTTTCAGGCAGAAAGGAAAAGGTTTATTGATCCATGCTAAAACACGTACTTGGTATAAGTAGTTTTGTTACGTAAAAGAAACAGTTCTGTAAATAGACTTATTAATTCTCTGCTGAAGAATTATGGAGTTTATGAAAACAGTGGTTTATGTTTATGGACTGTGCTGGTTCACAGCCCCTAATAGTTGCCTCCATTCTTCATGCAAAGTTCCATTGATTCCTTCTTTCAGAATATGCTAATTGGATCATTACTGCTCTTCAGGCTTAAGGATGCATAAATGAACAAAGCCTGAACTCCAAGTGTGGCCAGGGCTGCATGAGCTCAGTTCACCAAGTCTTTCTATAGAGACTTGGAAATATTCTAAAAGGTGGGCTCACTTAGTTTCTGATAGTTACAGTTCCATAGATATTCTTTTTCTGCATAGCTAATAAAAAGCTAGTAATCTAAGTGACTTATTAAAATTACTAAACTGTGTTCATAACTTAGTTACCATTGGGATGCTAGCACATCGCTAACACCTCTGTTCAGTGTTCCCCATGGGCTCTTGACTACCATGATCCTTTGCCACTGGATAACTGAGTGTTGGCCCCAGTGAGCAGTAAGTGCCCTCAAATGTCTAGAAAATGTGCCATTAGTGTTTCCCCAAAAGAGAACCCCATCTTTCTTAAAATTGGCTTTGCATCTTGTCAGTTGTGTTTTCAGGGTCTATGGATACAGGCTTCTAAACCCACCTTGTGTTTGTTCACAGTAGTAAACCACACCATATAGACTGTAGCATTAGCATCTGCTGGACAATATATTTTGAAGACTTTTTACAGTGATATTTATGAATGAAGGTGGTGTATAATTTTCTTGGGGAAATATTTGTATTTTGGAATCTGTGATGCTTGTTTTTATTTATTTATTTTTATTATTTCCTCCCTTATTGTCTGTCCTCCAATCTTATAGAGCACACCCACTTTTGGATTTAAGAAAATTGATAATATTGCTAGCATATGATTAGTACAATACAAATTAGTTACTAGCATATAATCTGTACAATTACAAATAAATTTAACCATGATGAAGTAGTCTGTGAAAATAGCCACTGTGGTTTGCCTCCACCTAGTAAATGGAAAAAATGAAAAGTCCCTAGAGAAGTGTTTGCTTTGTCCCACTGATAGCCAAGCAGGATTGAATGTCAGTCTCCTAGAGAGGGAAATTTGATTCAATATAAAACCAAGTTGTTAGAATAACAGGGAGGAGAGAGGGAAAGGAAGGAGGAGGAAGAGGGGCAGGAAGAGATGAGAGATGAATGCATGAATAAATGAATGAATGTGTTTAAGCTCTTGACTTGACTTTTCAAAGCTCACCCTGGCTTGCCTCATGTTTGTGTAGACATATGCATGGTAGAAGCTTCGCAGGACAGAAATACCTGCCATTTTGACAACATTCTGAGCAGTGCCTCTTGCAAGACTGGAGTTCTCTACTAGAAAGAGATCCAAAATTTGAAAGTTAGAATTTAAATTGGGCAATTATAGTAGGATCATATCCTTGACTAAAAATAAGACAATATATATCCATATATGTCTTCAATATTTGACCTCTTTAAACAGTAAATTCTCTTATCCGTTATCCTAAGGCATTTACAATACTAAGCAAATTAAGTTAAACTGGGCTGACCAGTTTGTAGGATTAACCACCAGAATTACAAATTTAAAGTAACTGCATCCTAGATAAATTATCTTGCATTGAGATTTTAATTGTATATGTTCCCTAAATAATGAAATAATTACTTTTGGTAGAACATCTGTGAAGATCACAATGTGTGTATTCTCAGTCTGCTAAAAATCCAAAATACAGACCGGAATGGAAATTGTGACTTTAGTGCTCTATCCTCCCATGTCTGTATCACCAACAGAGCATGAGCAATCCTGAAACACGGCAAGTTGGGAGTATTTAATGAGCAGTAAGAACTAATACACACACCCAGCGTTCCACTTCTGTTCCAGGTGTTGACACACTACCACAGCCTGTGCAAATCGACTGTGAACATAACCAAAAACAAACAAACAAACAACAAAATAAAAACAAAAACAGCTTATTTTTAAATTGTTCCCATGACCATGCTGGATCCCGGGCACTGTCCTTGGTGTATGTATTGCTCTATCATTTCAAGTCCTTTTCAAAAGCTACTAACCCACAATTAGTCTGTCTTAAGGGAGTAATTAAACGTTAGTTCTAACTCTACCATGATGAGCAACTTACTAAAGCTCATGTTTAGTAAACATGACCTGTGTTCTAGAAGGGCATTGTTGAGACTTATTAAAGAGACATTTGAAGACTAGATTAAGATATTTATATAATTGTAGGGCCACATGTGAAACTAACATTGAGGGCCCTTGTTTCAAAAAAACAGGATTGATTATCAATAGTGAGTAAACCTCCTCCTCTCACAGTCTCCCACACGATTTTGTCATGTGTTATTTGCTAATTAATGTAATTCTAAAGAATAAAAACTATAAATTACAGTACGTGGGCCTTTGACCTCAATGACAGTGCACGATGCCCATTTTCAATGTGAATTCCACAACCTTCACATCTCAACAGCAGGGCTGGAAGTGTGCAGCAAGCATTTTGTAGTTCCTGCATGCCTGGGGATTTCTAAGCAAAATTGAGGAAAATCTGCACAAAATGTCTCCACTTTTATTCACCTTTGACACAGGCGTGCATATTCTGTGGATGCTCTTTTTAACTTATGAATGAGGGGGGCCTTAAAGAGAATGGAATTGTCCTGTTTTTCCTTTTTCTTTCGTGTTGGTTGGCACAGCAAAAGCGGGCAGAAAGAGGTTCCTTGCTGGTTTGTGTTTCTTTAAACCCCCACCTGTTTCTCAAGGAAGCAAGCTCCGGCTTGTGTGGCCAATGTGTCACGTTGGGGCTGTCTGTGACTCCCTCCACACCTTCTTTCTTAGTGGTAAGATTTGCTTGTCCTCTTCTCTTGTGTGTGTGGTGTGTGTCCACATGTGTATGCAGGCATGCTGGCCTGTGCATGTTCATGTGGAAGCCGGAACTCTATGCCTCGTATCTTCTACTATTTTACCCCTTAGTTTTTAAGACAGGGTCTCACGGAACCTGGAGCTTGCTGCACTTGGAATGCTTTATGTAAAGAGGGAGGCAGAAACCCATGGACAAGTGTTGTTATTTCTGGCTCCATTTGTTCTTGAGCATGCCCCATTATCCCATGAGACTTAATTTTACAAAAATGAAGTTCAAAGATCAAAGTGATAAAACTTTCAGGGGTTTGGTAAGATGACTCAGGAGGTTAATGTGATTTTTCCTTAAGCCCTATAACCTCAGTTTGATCCCTGGAACCCACATGGTGGAGAGAACCGACCTCCACAAGTTGTCCTTTGTCTTCCACACACAAGTGTATGCACCCACCCACATACACATACACAAAAGAAGTAAAAAAAAAAAAAATGAAAGTATTTCCAGATGGTGATAGGAACCAAACATGGGGTCCCTGTGAAGGGTGCAACTGTGTATGTTGCATGCCTGTGAAGCTGACCATGTCTCAGTGATCTCATTATTACGAGAGATAATTGCACTTCTAGAATATGCAGGATCAGCATGACATGTCATTAGTGTATAAATTTATTAACAGTTATTTTGCACACAGAAAGCATGTATCATATAGTTTGACACCTATAATGTCCCAATGGTGGTTATAGTCCTATTACTGAATCTGGGTTGAGCATTTCTTATGGGAGTTTTAAATAAGCAAGATACACTTTCCAACCCATGGGGCTCTGGGAAGCTTGGGCACACTTTACCTGTGTTCATGAGGTCATATGGTCATGTATTCATCTGGTCATGAGGCAACTACACAACAGACACAGCCCTGAGGTGAGTTCCAAAGATGGGGAGACGCCAGCCATGTAAACGAAGTTGGCTCCTTAAAGCCTTGGGTAAGAAGGCCTCTTCTATAGCCACGAAGGGGAAATGTAAATACAGAATAAAAATAAAACAAAAAGGTCCACCTGAGCAAGTAGTGCTGAACTCTGGTTGACTTAGCAGCTAAGTCAAATTTGATGACCAAGAAGTCTCAGGTCCCAAAGTTCCTGAAGAACTATTGGGGTAATAACTCATCAACCAGTTCAATACAATCACTAGGTAGAATGCTACTTTTCAAGGTTTTTTTTTTTTGTTTATTTATATATGTTTTACCAATCAGTCATCTTGGATATACTAGTTTTCAGAAAGGCTATTTCATTAATTACTCAGTCCTTATTGAATAAGCTCACATCTCTTAGCTTTAATATTACTTCTCAGCCTTTTATGTAAGACTATAGTATCTAATATGGTTTAACATAATTTTACTTACATAATTTAAGACCTAAATATTTTTAAGAATTGTTTTTTCTATTTCACTGATAGGCTGCAGTGGATGACACCATACTTGTGCATATAGGACAACAAAATAGGACTCAGTGGAGTATAAGAAGAAATGTGAAATTGGGGATGGACATAGGCTGAATCCAGGAGGTGTTGGCAGAAGTAGAGGCTAAATATTACTAAAATAAATTGTACACATGTTTGAAATTTTCAAAGAATTAATATATTATATCTGGCTGGTGTGATGACTTGGAGGTTAAAAGCACTTGCTACTCTTACAGAGGACTGGGGTTTGGTTCCCAGCACCCACATGGTAACTCTCAACCACCTGTAACTACAGTTCTAGCAGATGAGATGCCTCCTTTTGACCTCTGAGGATGCTAGGAAAGCATGTGGTGCATATACTTACATGCAGGTGTGTGTGTAAATGTAAATGTGGGTACAGTATAAAGTTTAGAAAGGTTTTCAAGAGGGTAACAGTAGATGATGTGGAAAGAAGGGGTGCAGGCGGAAGGACACAGGCGTCATGAAAGATGATAGAAAGCTATTTTTCCTAGTTTCAACTTGCAGGGTTTTTTTTTTTTTCCATCTGTAGTGCTGCGTAAAAATGCACTGGATAGTGAACGTATAAAACCCTAAGCAAAGCCATATAGCTTCAGAATGGACATTCTGGCGGTATAGACATTCATTTGGACACATAGGGTTTGGGACTGGGCAGGGATTTTGAGAGGTTTCCTTAAAAACCTGTGTGATGTTTTCATTTGTGAGTTAATAAGAATAAAGTGATTTTTCTTAAAAAGAAAGGTCTGTGTAGCGTGTGCTTTTTAAAGACCTCTTCCCCACCCATGCCCATTTGGGTTTGAAAATATGGATCTAATTTCCATTTCTAAAACTTAATGGGCTTTTTAGAAAGTATTAATTTTCCAGCTCTTGAGTCTTCTTATTCACTGATACCAGGGTCAGAGAGAGTTTAACACCAGGAAATGTTCATTTAGGACATGGGTGCACTAACTCCCATGCTGGTTCTGAAAGGATGTTGCTGAAAGATGTGGTTTTTTGTTGTTTGTTTTTTTTCAGATGCGGAGCCGAAGTATCTGATAGTCGTGCGACCCGCTCCTCCTCCCAGCCAGAAGAAGTCATGTTCAGGTACAGTTGTTGTATTGCATTTTCTTGTAGTTAACTTGCTCTGTGCAAGCTCACCTTCCATTACATGCCAGAGAAGAAATGCCTTGGGAATATCTTAGCAATGTAGGTATAGATGGTTTCAGTCCTGAGTCTGCAGCTTACCCTGCTGGACAGGCAACCATAGCCTGGTCTTAGACACTACTCTCAGCATAAGTTGGCATTGCTACTTCATGCGACTATCTAGGCTGAGGTTTAGACAGTTAACACACTCTCTTCGCCTTGGTTAATGGGAGGGGTAAGTGAATTAACACAGCTCCTGGCCTGTGATAAGTGTCATTTTAGCTAATTCCTGCTAGCCTGTTTCTATTGTGTAAGGGTGACCTCTTGCCCACTCTTGGCCTTTCAGATTTTAAAGACAAAGCTTTATAACTAACCTTGGCTTAAGGAAGCCATTTATGTTTGAAAAGGAGAACTCATTTGTGTATATACTGAAGGGATTGGCGCTTTGGTTTTATTTATTCTGTGTCTCTCCTTTCTGGACTTAGCTCCAACCAGGAAGGCTGGAGACAGAAAATGGATAACATACATATCAATAAGAGCAAAACTTCAACATGACTGTGATACTGTTGCCAACTTGACAGGAGTCTAAATCGCCTTGGAAACACACCTCTTGGCACACCTGTTAGAGATTTCTTAGCCTCTGGGTGTGCCTGTGAGGGTGTATGTCAGTTAGATTAATTGAAATGAAAAGACCTAACAGTGGGCAGTGAGCTTCCATCCTGGACCACATAAAAGGAAGAGAGTGCATGAATCTACTCCTCTGCCTCTTGGTTGTGGATATGCCTCGACCAGCTATTTCAAGTGCCTGCTGCCTCGACTTCTCTGCTATGAATGGTTACCCTTGAATCATGAGCCAAAATAAACCCTTTCTCCTTGAAGTTGCTCTTGCTGCTGGGGTATTTAACCCCACAGCAACAGGAGAAAAATACTAAAGACAAAAGACTAAAAGCTTGCCATGTCTAATTAGTAAGACTTCATGTGAGCATTGCTCTGAAGGAAAATGTTGCGTCCTCTAACAGAGTGTCCACCTTCCTTCCTGTGGATGGTATTGACCACAGAGTTCTACTTTGCTCTTTCTCGTGTGAACTCTTCTCCACTCAATGATTCCCTAACCACTTTTATCTTTTGAGTAACCCTGGATGCCACACAGAAAAGCATCTTTGTGTTTGTTTTGCTTCTCTGGAGGAATGAGATGGGAGGAATAGCATTTGATAATTCTACCACACTGAGCACAGGTATCTTGGCTACTCTGAATTTGTACTCAATGAATTAGCACAGGGCTGGTCACCAGAACTCAGCTTCCAGCACCCTTCTCTCCTTTTCTTACACTTCCGTTATTTCTTTTACAAGTAGCATTGAATGATCAAGCATTCTGAGAAATAAAAAAACATACATTTTATCCCCCCTTCTGCCTCTTACCTGAAGCAAAGGAGAAAACTCAGTATCAAGACAGTGCTTCAAAATTTTGAACAACAACGTCAAACATGACTGTGGTGTCCTAGAATGTGATTTCATTTGGCTGGTCACTGACCTGTTTGTTCATGTAACCCTGATCATACAAATAAAAATTTATAAGGAAAATCAGACCACTGAGGCTTTTGTGGCTCAAGTAATAATTCCTACCTTCATTTTATTTCAAGGTTGCTGACACTGGCCTTGGAGATTATTTCTCACTTCCTCATTCCTAGCTCAGGAAGTTGTATCATCCTGCTCAGCATGAGATAGTTCCACCTTTCCTCTCGGGCAGTGGATATAGTTTCTGGTTTTGTATTCTGCATCTGGGAGAGATGTGGTGACTAATGGAATCACTTCCATTTGTTTTACATTTGCATCTGCCACATAGAGTCTAATTAGCTAATTTTTTTCATATTAAAATTGCCAAGTTAGTGACATAATTGTTTGATTATACAAGCTTTGGATCCCTAGGAGAATGAAATATACATTTTTCATCTCTAAAGCTGCATTTCATCTCCTCATACACTGTGAGTTGAGCCAAGGATTTACTACAAAGGAAACTAGAAAATAATCAAGGAAATCCAAATATGAGTTTTTACCTTGTATGTAACATATCTTGTATGTTCTATGTAATTTTGGACACCCTTTTCTGGCCCTTCTTATTCATCTCTAAAATAATGCTGTTGTACTACATTTGTGACAGTCAGCTCAGAAACAGGAAGATTAGTGTAATCACCCCAGTGTTTGTTTCCAAGCTGTGTGTGCCCCCTACCTTCAGTCAGAGTCTTGTATCCATTTCTTGGAGGTCAAATGTAGACCACTCAAATCACCATCTGCAAGGCATGATGACAGGCTCATCTGAAAAGGTTTATAGAGAGGAGTACATGCCTGTCTGCAGCCAACAACTATTATAATATTCATAAATTACTTTAGACATCCTTAAGAGGTCAACTTTCCTAGTTAACGTTCCAGTGTTATGTTACTATGTCAAACACCCAAGATAATCTTAGTTTTAGAAGGTTGATTCTGTAACCACAGACCCCATTCTTTAGGGTTACGGTGAGACATCATGGCAGGAAGGCATTAATGCTCATCTTATGATCAGAATTCAAAAAGTGAGAAAGAAGAGGAGACTGGGATTCCATAATCCCCCTTTTAGGGTATACCCCAGAGATCTAAACCCTTCCCATTATGGCTTACTTCTTGTAGTAACTCCCAGTAAGAGCATGGAATGAAAACCAAGTCTTTAGCATTGTGACACTCACTCACATCATAGAACCATATGTAGTAAAAAAATTTACTATGTATTTTCTAAAAGTTGAAGAGGGTGTTTGTTACTTCACCATAAGGAAATGCCAGATGTTTAAAGATATAGATCTACTCTGCTTTGAACATTACACAATGTATGCAGCTATCGAAAGATATGGCACCCCATAAATAAGCCAGCTGCATTAGAATGAGGCCTTTTTATACCACTGGGTTGTATAAATCCTGTGTTCAGAGGCTTTCTTCCTGGAGTTATAATTGACAGACCATAGAGAAACAGACATGACAGTTTCAAGAGCATTTGATTCAAATAGTCACCATTATACTCACTTATGGGGTCCTGTCTTACACTTTACTAAAGGTCCCAGGCACTGTGCTGTATTGTTTCAAGCCCACTAGACTGAGAATACCCAAGTCCTTCCTATAATAGACACAACATGCCCAGTCTCATGAAGCAAAGAGGAAACTCAGTAGGGATGCAGTTTTATGAGACTTATTTTTTTGAATTTTGATTTTATCTCCCTGGTTGAACTTGTATCCAAGGTTCTTCCTTTTCCTGCCTTCTCATTTCCATAGGTTCAAATGATTTTTAAAATTGAAATGCCTACCCACACCCTTACCCCCGTGTGCTTGAAAAGACTCTATACCCATTCACTAGCATAACTTGTGGTATTTCCCAAATCCTATTAGTCTCTGCAGAACAACTGTGCTTCTTGTATTACTCCCCCCCCACACCTCACTGGCATTATTTCAAATGTGTGCACCTTTCCATTTGTGTGTCTACTGTAAGCATAGGCCTATTACAATATCATATCAAGGGAGTTTATACTGTAAGGTAAGATTTTTTTTAAAAAAATATGACATACAACTTCCATAATAATGTCATGTTCTCTTTGGGGGATGTTAATTCAGTCTAGAAGAGTGGTTCTCAACCTTCCTAATCCTGCAACCCTTTAATACAGTTCAACATGATGTGATGACCCCCAACCATACAATTTTGTTGTTATGTCATAACTGTAATTTTGCTACTGTTATGAATTTTAAATATCTGATGTGCAGGATATCTGATTTGTGACCCCTAAAGGGCTCATGACCCACAGGTTGAGAACCACTGGTCTAAAAGGCACATTTTAAATTTATTCTGTGAAAGAAATAAAGCAAATGGAATGTGTATATACACAGAGATGTAAGTATGTGTCTGGGTGTTTACTTCACTAATCATAGCCAACTATGATTATCATGCGTAACTATGTGACTCACAGGAAAACTAAAGCCTGGGTATCATCACATATGGTTTGTGTGTGTGTGTGTGTGTGTGTGTGTGTACACATATACACCTGTACATATATAAACATGCACACCCAAGAGCAATAAAGCATTTCCTTTGATGTTTAAATTCATGGATAAAAATCAGTCTTTTAGGCTATATGAAAAGGCATGAAATTCTCAAAGAATTTATAAAAATTATATGATTTTTAAAAACACTCTCATGAAGTCCAGAAATGACTCAGAAAAATATCTTGACATGATAAAAGCTAAAACAAAAAGGAGAGAAAGAGGTGTTGGAGAGGCAGGAAAGATGGAGGAGTGAAGTGGGTTTTTTGTTTGTTTTTAATCAATATTTTTTAATTTTAAGTTTTTGGGGAGATGCTATTGAGGGGCTGGAATTGGGTTGCATGATGTGAAATTGCCAAAGATTCAATAAAAAATTATGCTACAATAAAGATACTGTGCCTGGAGCTAACTGTGTGCTGCCTCCCCAGGCAAATCTCGCTCTAGAAAACCTCTCCAGCTCGTGGTTGGGACATTGTCGCCAAGCTCAGTCTTCCTGTCCTGGGGTTTCCTCATCAATCCGCACCACGACTGGACGTTGCCAAGTCACTGTCCCAATGACAGGTAATTCCCCATAATGGAAATTATTTTTCACTACTTTTGATAGTATTGACACATGCTTAGAAAAATGTTCAAATTTTGGGGCCCTTAACATTTACTTAATACCTATTGGCCATATAATTGTTCTAGGTATTTGGGGTACATAGATATCTAGTACAGGGACCCTGCCATTAACAGAGCTGGGATCTATCTGAGTAGAAAACATATGGATGTGAGCAAACACTAAGGGAAGGAACAAATACCAAATGGGCAGTGTCATGCAGAATGGGCAATATCAATTATGCAGAGGGCACGGAGGCATGACCTAAAGATCATATCTATCCATATATCTATATCTATATAAATATATCTATAAATTTATATAGATATAGATATAAAGATCATAAAGATATACTGTGTATTTGTGTGTGTGTATGTATCCTTTCAAATAATTAGAAATACTCCTTATTTTACTCACTACTAAGCCCATGTCTTATTTTGCTCAGTTTATTGATTCTTGAAAGTACTTATTTTTAATAATAACTGCAGTTGTTAGTGGATGCCATTTCTAAAAGAAATAAACACATTGAGATAGGCTCCTACTCTGAGACTCAGGTGACCTTGAGCTCACTGATCTTCCTGCCTCCACCTCCCAAGTATTGATCTTTGATCTAAAAATTCAGGAGTGTTGGAAGCAGAAGTCCTTGAAGCGTGGTCTCAAATCAAGCTCCATCACTATTGCCATCATTGGGGAACATGTAACATGCAAACTGAATGTTCCCCCATCCCCAGACTTCATTGGGTCAGAAATTGAATGTGGGTCTCAACCATCTGTGTTTCAACAAGAATTTTAGATGCTTCTGTTGTCCACTGATGTCGAAGAAAACTGGCTTAGAAAACTAGATGTGAACACATGGGAGAATTAAGCAGAGGTGGAGCAGAGAGGTGGTGGTTGGCAGAACAATTAACAGTCAGTTTTGTTTTCAGATAACTGCAGTTCATTTATCCTTCAACCCAACACAATCTTTGGCTCTATCTGAAATGAGCAGTGAGTTAGACACTGAACCGTGATCCTAAATGGCTTATGCAGGGTATTTGCTTCTCATAAATATTTACTACATAACTATCAAAATTCAAAGGTTATAACTGCGTAAGTTTGCAAACATCTCAAGCTTAGAGACGTTTAAAAGGGGTGTTTGGTAGTTCTTGTTTCAAATACACGAGAAATTATTTCAAATTTGAGAAGAGTTGTATTCCTGCTTTAAAATAAAAATGTGAGGTGTAATTTAAACATAGTAAAATCTATAAAACTTGTACAGTTTGAGGTATAAATTTTTATATATTTTATAGCATTAAGAAACAGAAAAGAGTATGTTATTCTCTGCACCTTGGGCAGTTGTTGGCATCTGTGTTAATCACCTACTGCAAATAGATGTTTCTTTGATGAGGGTTGAGAGATGCACTCATCTCTGGGTATAAGGATACATCATTAGGAGTCTGTTACTACTATGTCCATTTAGCAACATTCTAGTAATAGGCTCTTGCTGAGGGCCTATGACCTATCTAGCCCAAAGTTCTTGGCGTAGCAATGGTGCCAGGTATGGGTTTCATCCTGTGGTATGAGACTTACGTCCATCATAAAGTGGTTGGGTACTTCCACGATGTTCATTTCACAATTTCACTGGTGAGCATATCTTGCAAGGCCAGTCGTTGTTGTAGCTCTCAAGGATCACAGCTGGGTAAGATGATGATTTTTTTCCTCTGGTATAATGCACAGCACCTTCAAGCACTATGAAAGCTAGCCAGTAGGGATGAAACTTCCAGATCAGGGACGGTTTGATTTCTCTATGGTCTATGACTCCAGTAATAGGGTCTTATTGTCAAGTTCTGAAGGGTAACAAAGACCAATGGCAATAGTCTAGAATGTTTGGGTGTCTATGAGAGCTCATTGGCTAACATCCAAAAGAAGAAGTTTTTTCTTTGCACTGGGATTTTTATCTATTAGCTTGTGATGTCTAGTAACATTGTTGGTCTGTGGGTAGGAAGTGAGGATCTATTGGATGAGGGGGTGAGTATGATCAAAACATATTATATGAAATTCTAAAAAAAAAAGAAACAAACAAATAAACAAATAGAATTCCAGAAAGTACCCTCTTCCAGAAACATCCCTTGATTGTATTTTTTATCCCTATAGATTAGTTTTGCCTCCTATAAAATCTGTATAAATGGAGTCACATTGCGTGGAAGGGTTGATCTGTCTTCATTCCTTCAGCATGCTTTTAAGTTTCATTTCTAACATTTCAGGTGTCAAAAGTCTACTTTTTTTTTATTCCTGAGTAGCGTTCCAGTATATGAATATTCTAGTTTATTATATATTCTGCTGGTGGGTACAAGGACTGTATTGATGAGGCCGGAGAGATGGCTCAGTGGTTAAGAGCTCACTGGTTGCTCTTCCAGAGGACCAGCTTTCAACTCCCAGTACCCACATGGCAGTTGACAACCACCTTACCCCCAGTTCTAGAGGATATGGTAACTTCTTTTGTCCTTTGAGGGCACTGCACACATAGACCCACATATGTACATACAGGCAAAATACCAATGCACATAAAAAATAAAATCAAATAAAACTGTGTTGTGATTGTTTTTATGTCTATCGCTTCTATAAACATTTTCACACAAGACTTTGAGTATATTATCTAATCTCTTGGGAGGAACGTACCTCCAATTGGAGTTGCTGCATTGCAGGAGTGTATGCAGGATGTATATTTAACTGTCTCTCTGGCTTCATCTACATTCCCTTAAGCAGGCTGTGAGAGCTCTGCTTGCTGTAAATCCCCTTCAGTGTTTTGTGTTTTGACATTTTTAAATTTTTTTTTATTTTATAATTTAATTTAATTTTACATATCAGCCACAGATTCCCCTGCCCTCCTCCTCCCCCCATTCCCATCTCCTCCAGGGCAAAGACTCCCCTGGGGATTCAGCTCAACCTGGTAGATTCAGTTCAGGCAGGCCCACTCCCCTCCTCCCAGGCTGAGCAAAGTGTCCCTGCATAGGCCCCAGGTTCCAAACAGCCAGCAAATGCACTGAGGACAGGTCCCGGTCCCACTGCCTGGATGCCTCCCAAACAGTTCAATCTAATCAACTGTCTCACTTATCCAGAGGGCCTGATCCAGTTGGGAGCTCCTCAGCTATTGGTTCATAGTTCATGTGCTTCCATTAGTTTGGCTATTTGTCCCTGTGCTTTTTCCAATCTTGGTCTCAACAATTCTTGCTCACACAATCCCTCTTCTTTCTCACCAATTGGACTCCCGGAGCTCCACCTGGGGCCTGGCCGTGGATCTCTGCATCTGCTTCCATCAGTCATTGGATGAGATTTCTAGCACAACAGTTAGGGTGTTTGGTCAACCTATCACCAGAGTAGGTCAGTTTGGGCTTTCTCTCAACCATTGCCAGTAGTCTATTGTAGAGGTATCTTTGTGGATTTCTGTATACAATTGTGACATGTTTTAATTGTAGCTCTTCTAGAGTAGTGTTGACCCCATTACACTTAACACACACTTCCCTTGCTCTGAGGATAGCTGAGCTTTTGGGCTGTGAGATTATTTTTGTAGGGTTTTATTCTTGTTTAAACTGAACTGGAATGAAAAGCCTTTTAAAGTCTTTGCAAGTCCTCAAAAGTACCTTTTAAATTACTTTGATTGGGAAATCTAAGCTGAAAAGGAATGAAATCAAATTTTCCTTCCTGTGTCCATGGTCCTCAAGGAATAAAATACTTGGAAGAAAGCATGCAGATGATTATTTCCAAAACTTTTTTAAAATTAATTTTTAAATGTTTCAAAAAATCTGAAATATTTCTTATTTCACCCACCACTAAGTCCATGACTTATTTTACTTGGAAAATACTCTTGAAAGTGCATATTTGTTTTATGATAATTCCAGGTTTTTAGTGGAGTAGTTCAGTATGCCAACACTGGGAAAATAATGCGCTGGTTGAGTTGCTCCCCCCCCCCAAAAAAAAAAACCCAGACCAAAACAACAAAAAAAAGGAAGAAGAAAGAGGAGAGAGGGGAGAATCAGAAAAAGAGAAAGGGAATGTGATAGTCTTACAGCAAAATGCAGTTTGATTTTAATGGTTGCTCAGCTGGCTTGATGAATCCTTGAGGGGGGATGTGTTCCACCAAGGTCAATGGCAGCCAGGGGAATTCTTGGAGCATGTGCAGTAAGTGCCTTCCAGTGCCTTGTGACTTTCCTTTATTTATGCTTGAGTAATGCTGACCTTTCCATGAAGAATTTATCTACTCTTGCCACGGGTTGCCATTGTTGGCAGCACCGATGGACAGAGCATTTAGAGGATGTCGGAGCAGATGGCTGAGAGCTAGGTCATAGACTCTGAGACTTCTGACTCAGATCATAAATACATCTCGGCCTTACCCTGGCTCACCAGTTCTGGCCCTGCCCATTTCCTTAAATAGATGTAGTCATGTATATCAAATTACAGTATTAAAATTCTGCTTTGAGTAAAGTGTTCAAAGGAGTCAGTATCATCTCAAAATGATTGTATCTTTTCAAATATGAGTTGGAAAAATAGGAAGCTGTTAAGATAGGACTTGGAGAAGAATTAGGCTGAAAAGGACCATTTTAAGTACTTGTAGATTCTGCTTTTCTAGGCAACTTTGCTCCCAAGTCGGCACAGTTAGTAATGAGCTGACATTCTAAAGCTTTTGTCGTGTTTGAGAAAAACGAGCAGTGCTGATTTAAAAGCACCAAAAATACTGTACACATTGTAAACACCCAAATGCCTCTACCAGAGCTGCACATAATTAGAAACAGACCTGGAGGAATCTACCCTCATATGGTCTTGCTGCCTTTTTTTTTTTTTTTTTTTTTTTTAATGAGGTTAGACCAATCCAATGGGTTAGAATAAGCAATAACAGCTAAAGGGAATGATTAGGTCTTGAAAATTAGAAGACTAACATAGCTGAGATTTTCTTTCAGCCATACCTTCTTTAAAAACCACTGGAATCTGGCTGCCCTGGGATTGCCACAGAAACACAAACGGGCTTGCTTTAAACCAATGAACCGTCTGTAAAGACTGGTTTATAAAAACCGTTTCACACTGGTTTCTAGAAGCCTCCATTATCCCATGCAGAGAACCTACTGGACAAGTTGCTCCATTGACTTTGGGCTTTCCCTACCAAAGCTCTGACTTGAGTAACTTTCCGGTGAGGACAGCTCGTGTTCTGCTGTGTGCTTGGATGTATTCATGGGCTGTTGCTCTGGCTTTGCGGCCCATTTCTAGCCCTGTTTTCACACACAGTTTGTCCAGGTCTTCCAAGATTTTGGGTCCTTCCCCAGTTGGAAAGTAGATGTGTTTCATTTATGGTTGTGTGCGCAGTGTTCTTTGAATGGAAGAAGGGAACATTTGTTGTCAGTCTAAGACCAAAAGAGAACTTTCCAAGCTGACATAGAGGAAGGATATGGGTTTTTTTTTTTTAGCCAAAATTTGATTTAATATTGATTGCTTCTTTGTCCTTGCCATTCTCTTAGCTTGTCGAGGCTTTCAAGATTGCTTCTTCAGCTTTATAATTTATTTGTCTAACATTTTCATGTTTTATTTTTTAGTATAGAATTAGCATTCTAGTTTTTGATTAAGCAGGGAACTGTCCTCATTTTCTGGTATGTTATTATTACCTCAAAATCAACCTGACAAAATTGAACTGATACCCTTTTTCTGGAAATCTCACTTCCATTATTACTTTGGAATATATTGAAATTCTCCTTACACCCTAACTTCATTTACTTTTTGTATTTTATTTTCTATAGTGTCTAAAGGTCCCACGTCTTACTGGTTTTGCTTGGGAGAAGTACTCATTATCTATGTCCTTATCTTTTCCTTCTCTGTTCCCACATAGACAGTCCCAATTAAAGCACTTCTCTGTACTCCACATCCTGACAGTAGCACACTGGCCATGTTCCCTGGATCTTTTCACACCTTACTCCACCTATACACCTACAGTAATGCTAAGGAAATCTAGACGGATCACTGTCAGCTTACTCCTGCACCCCAATTTCATCTTTACCTCTGTTCACATCTCTCTCCTCCAAGGATCACATTTCTGACTTCAGCACTCCTGATTCCATTTCTTCCCACATCCTTTAAGCCTTTGGCTCCTTGATGGTCCATCTCTTCTCTTTCAGCCACCCTTTCTATGCAGCTGGTATCCTGCCTCCTGTGTGCAAACAGACTCAAGGTTTCCATAGCCACATCCTCCCTAAGAAAACTTCTCTTGATCCTGTTCTGTCCTCCACACTTCTTTTTTATCTCTTTCCTTAATCTTCAAGGTGATTCCTATGTTCTTGATTTTTACAGCATCCCCATCCATTTTTTACTGTCTCATACCCCCTTCCCTCTGTTTCACTGAGATGTGTTTGTCATCAATGATCTAATAATTACTAACTAAACCAGTAGAATTTTCTAAACTATTATCTTCTCTATAGAATTATTGGCCAGATGATCAGCTTAAAAATTACCACAAGCATTCAAAGATAATATACTAAATGCTTTGTAAGAACAGAAAAGATGAGTGCATGAGAAATAATGTGAGGAAGAATACATGGGTCTGAAAAAAGATTAGACATGAAGGAGTAAGGGACTCAGAAGAAGGAGGCTTAGTTCATTCATTGTATTTTATCATTAGAAGATTCAGTCTTTAAAGATGGCACACAACAGAGTATAACGGTACATGGATATTTTTATTATTAAGAAGGTGGAAAAAAGTAGGTTTTGCTTGTAGTGAAACACATTGACAGGGTTCAGAAAGCGTTCATTTTATTGTTGCTTTGGTAGATCTCCAAACACCTGCACAACTTCCTTGGGAGATCCAAGGAAAGGTTGGTGTGCTTACAAAGTAAGAATGTGGTATAAATTACCAGGAAGTCTACTCTCCTGACATTAAAGGAAGGTGAGACACTGAGAGGATGGAGTGACTCTCAGTGGCTCCAGCCACTGTGAAACAAGGACATTAACAAATGGGGTGCTGGGAGGAATCTTTTGGTACACGGATGGGGAAAATATACAGTGCCCATGTTTGGGGGAATACAGTTGTATCAAATGCAAGTCTTCCTGAAAAAGTGTGAGTCCATAAAGTGGCTAATGATGGGAGAGTTTGCGAGGAATAAACTAATTATGATGTTCTTCACTTTCCTCCTAATTATAGTTCACTGCCTGCCGCCTCATCACAAATTTAGTTTTTGCCTCAGGGAGAGTTTTAGAATAGAATATCTAATCAGTTGCTGAAATAAACTTCTATAAACAGAGTCTCAAAAGGTGTTTAGCACAAAACCTCTTGAGAAAGTTTATTTGTACAAAGGAACAGCTTCCCTGAGGTCATGCTGTTGTTGGTAGTGGACTAATGGTCAAGCTACTACCTACTCTTTAAGGCACTATTTTTTTTAAAGAGGCTTTCACTGTGTAGCCCAGGATAGCCTTGCATTCATGATCTTCCCAGGTTAGTGCTTTGATTGCAAGTGAGCATCACCATGCTCCAGCTCGCTCTCTCTATTTTAAAAAGACCCAGAGCCTCTCTATATGGTTGTGTTCAAAATTACTAGCAAAAACTCACACAACCAACATTTGATCCTGAACATTCTCAGACAATGAGAAGAAGGTTGACTAGGTATCGAATATGGTGAATACACAGTAAAAATAAGTTAAAAAAAACTTGAACAATGCTAAACTGACTACTCTCTGATTATGGGTCATTTTATGTTTATTTTCATTTACTTTTGCCAAGCACCACAGCAGAAAGAGAACTCAGGGCAGACCAGAAGTATAGCTCGGGACTCACAAAAGAGGATGAAGGGTTTGATTATCCAGCTGTAGCTGCTCTGGGGCCCTTCTGACTCTGGGCCTTGCTTTACTAAGATTTTTATCTCAATAGACTAGCTGGAGTCAACAAGTAAGAATCACAGATCTTCTGCAATACAAGCAAGCTTTTATTGTATTTTGCCTCAACTTGAGACAATTTTAGGGAAATGGTTTATTTTGTTGAGTGACCCTAAGGAAAAATTGCAAAATAGAATTGTAGACCCAATACTTAGATTGGTCTTTGCTGATGGTTGAAATACTGCATTGAGAGCACTTCTAATTTTAAAATGACCTAAAGGAAAAACTAGACATCGATCCTGCTTATTGCACAATCTTTATAACTGAGTGTCAGATTATAAAGCAGTATCCAGTCTCAAGAGACCCATAGTCCATTTTAAACTCAAGAAGAATTCAATTCACTACTTTCAGTATAACACCTACTCTTTTCTTTAAGACTTAGAAGCCTCCTACCTTATGTAATTACCAACTTAGATGTGTTGAGGAAGGCCAGTTAGACTGTTGTAGAGGAGAAGGCATGGTAGCTTGTATACATGAAAAGTTTGGTATGAGAGAGATATTGTAATTAAAATAGAAGAACTTTACAGGCTGTTTTGTTTTTGTTTTTGTTTTTTAAATGGGAAGTGAGGATCTTTGAAAACCATGGAGCATTCTGTCCCATGTTCTTTGTTGGAAGGCTATATAAAATCAAGCTGATTAGAAAGCCTTGGATTTGATCCTTGGCAGCTCAGCTAGCAATGAGATCCTGACTCATGCCTGGAGTTAAATCCTCAGGAATACATCTGTACTAGAAAGGCGGAGTTGAGGGGGGTGGGGCATCTGCTCTGACTTTAGCTTCTCAGCATTTCTCTAAGGTCCTTTAAGAGCCAGGACATGGTGGAAAGGGGGAGGGCAACAAAAATTCCATGTAGCATTCTTGTCAAGCAATGCATTTCATTAATCACTGTTGAAATTTTGACTTACAAGACACAGAGGACTCTATCATCTAACATTTGTTACTGGTAGCAATGAGTGTTCTGGCTGGAACAGTCGAGTTCAATCATTGGGCTTTCTGTTATTTTGGAATGGGGGATTCGAGCCCAGGAGTAGCTTTTACTGGTAAAAAAAAAAAAAAAAAAAAAAAAAAAAAAAAAAAAAAGCAAGCTAAATGACTGCCTGCAAGCATTTTCAGGCTCTGCAACTAGTAAGAAAGTAGGCCATATATACAAAGGCTCTCTCCTAACTCTAAGGCCCCTGCTGACTTTGTGTATGTTGGGGTTGGGCACAGATTCTCCCCTACATACTTAGAAGTGCTGAATTTTGGCTTAATACTCTGTCATTGCTATCTGAAAATTCTCAGATACTTTTCAACAAAGGTTCTGACTTTTTACTTTACAAAGTCCATACTTTATCTTCAGTCCTGGCCCCTACTTCCTAAGATTAAAGGCAACTAACTCTATTTGTATCTTCAAGAAAGTGTGCCTAGGAAAACCAAAGAACATTCAAGTAAGCTTAGTCATTAGGGGGTGTCTGGTAAATGTTTTTAGCCTGAGTGAGTGACCTTAAAATCTATAAATAAAACCAGTTAACTTGGGTGTTAATTTAGCTTTGATAGGTGTGGAGTAGGGGGAATCATTCTAAATTTGAGAAAAAAATATATAAAAGCCCTCAAGTAGTATATAGTTACTGTGTTCCATCATCATTGGTATAGCTATTATGTTGCTCTCTTGGTTAAAAATATTTATTTAAAAATAAAAAGGAATTACTTACCTGTCAATACCACATCTGATACTATTCATTTTCTAGCCTGCTCACCAGACATCTATTATATAATATAAGTTCTATTATAAATAGAATAATATAATAAACTTAATAAATAAGTTCTATTATAAATATGACATTCTCCCACTATTTGTTGCCTCCTTATAATGTTAAGAATGACAATATGGAAAATTTTCATGTTCGTAGTTCTGGAAATGATGTGAAAGCATGCAGTTGATTTTGCAGTTTGCCATTTTATCCAGTGCGGCATTTGTGTATACCTGTGTTAGTACCTGCTCTGTCAGTGTGCTCTCGTCAGTCTGTACAGTAGTGTGAAACTTGCTCTCCAGGCCTGCAACCTGGTTAGGGGGCTGTTCAAACCACAGCCAGTGGAGCTTTCTTTGGACTGTCATTCTTCTGTTGTCCGAGGTAAGGACACTGACTGGCCATGCTGGGAAAGGCAGGCGATGGTCCTGAAAGCCAGTGTTTACATTCATAAAACAGGGTTAATACTTTCTGCCATTCAAGATATTTTTGTGATAGTTGAATGAGATAGCCAAACCTAGCATAGACGAGACACACAAAGCCTAGTGCTGGGGACTCTCTTACTGTGATATCCAAGTTGTAGGATTATGCAGCCTGGAGCAAATAGGTAATGGTGATCTTACATGTATGTTCTATATGTATGTTCTATATTCTTACTGTACCTCTATTAACTTTACCTTTTTTTTTTTTTTTTTTTTTTTTTTTTTTTTTTTTTTTTGGTTTTTCGAGACAGGGTTTCTCTGTGTAGCTTTGCGCCTTTCCTGGAGCTCACTTGGTAGCCCAGGCTGGCCTCGAACTCACAGAGATCCGCCTGGCTCTGCCTCCCGAGTGCTGGGATTAAAGGCGTGCGCCACCACCGCCCGGCTAACTTTACCTTTTTAATATAACAATAATTACATTTTCCTCCTAGAAAGTCCTATATATGACATAAATCCTCAGGTTTGTCTTTTACAAATTGAAAAGTATTCCTTTTGATACACCCTCCCGGCATGAGAAGGCTTGACTCCTGCAAATTATGAAATGACTATATCATCCAAAACATCTAGCTTCTGTTCTCTCTGCAGCTGGGAAGGGATGACTATCTAGAATTTTCTCTTTCATTTCTGTCAGTAGCTAATGATTGTGCTGAGACTTCTGAAATTCTGCTGGCACCTGACTTGAAGTTTAAAATTTAGAATGAAAACACACATGCTCTCTTAAGCTTAAAAAAATCTGAACAGTCCAACATTTAATGGAGTCTTCTGGTTGAAGTCTCTTGTGTGTTAATAAACTTGAGGGAGCTGGCTAGATGGTTCAGCAATGAAGAGTTCTAAACTGTCATTCATGAGGACCAGAGTACAGATCCCAGCACCTATGTGGGAGGCCATGCATCCCGTGAACGCCTGTAACCTTAGTCCTGAGAGATCCAGCAGCGCTTCCTGGGTTCAGACACACATGCGCCTGCATACACGTGTGCACATCTAATCACAATTGAGATGCATGTACACATAAGTAAAACGGATCTTAGAAACTTGGAATTACATTTTGCATATCCAGGTGTTTTTCAAACATCATATTTTCATTATTCAACAGATTTTATACAATTCGATATAGAGAAAAAGATAAAGAAAAGAAATGGATTTTTCAACTCTGCCCAGCTACTGAAACAATTGTGGACAATCTCAAGCCCAACACGGTTTATGAATTTGGTGTGAAAGACAACATGGACGGTGGAATTTGGAGCAAGGTTTTCAACCATAAGACTGTTGTTGGAAGTAAGTATCTTCTTGATCCAATAAAGCTTTTTTATTCTTTTCTAATTGTCTACTTTAAGTCACTTCACTAGCTGTATAATATGAAATAAGTTCATTTCCAGTTATTTCCAATATTTAACACGTTCTAGTGTTTAAGAAAATACAAATGAATAGAATTTAAATGTTGATATTTCAGAAATTTTTATGTGATTTTTATAAATAGATAATGAACAACTTGATGTTTCCAGTGATGTCATTATAGTATTTTAAAATATATCTTTGACCTATGAACAGCAGCTGAGCTGAACAAATAAAATGCCAGTATGTGTAACCAATCACAAGGGGTGGTGGGCCTGTGGAAGTAGACACAGCCCACTACAGGGAGCCCTGGACTTCTCTTCCTTACCTTTGTACACACACATCATTGGGATCAATGTTTGAAATGGCACTAAATGAAGATACATGCCAAAATTGAGAGTGTGACTTCAAATTGTCCCCACGATGAGCTAGACTTGATTAATGAGCAAGAAGAATAAAAATAATGCCATTTCCTTCTTGTTTTCAGGTAAAAATAAAGTAAATGGGAAAATCCAAAGCACTTATGACCAGGTCCACACAGTGGTAGGTGCCAATTTATTTTTAAGGTTGTTCTTTAAAAATAATTATATCTGCATTGTGTTTCTACTTAGATGAGAAAGACAACTGTATTGTGAGGTACTGAGGTTATCTATTGGTCACTGGGTGAAATGCTTAATGATTTAGGAATTAGCTGCTTTTTGTTTTGAAAATTATATATATAATATGTATATATAATTATATAAATACAACTATACAAATATATAATTATATAAATGTATATATTATATATGTGCTTCCAAACCCTTTCTAGTTTGTTTGAAGTGCTACAATTCAGAGATTCAATGCATTTATTCTAGTATTTGAATATTTTAGAGTATTCAAGATTTTGTTCATTCCTTTGTTAGTTCTGTGTTTGATATGGGCAGAGCAGGTCAGAACAGGACACAGGATGTGAAGGAGAGTTTGAGCCTCTAAGTTAGATATGGCTCAGGTGGAAGGAAGTCTTGTAGGGCTGGGTTGGTGTGCAGGATGTGCATCCTGGTCCAACCTGGAGTTTATGACATTATTTTCTATTGCATAATCTAAATTATATGATTATTGTTTTACTCAGTTTCCAGGTTATAGGCATTTTAATTAATTCTAATTGATTTTTAATTTGATATAATTAAATTCCTATTAAGAGTTCAGATTTTTTTTTTTTTGAGACAGAGTTTCTTTGTATAGTTTTGGTGCCTGTTCTAGATCTCGCTGTATAGACCAGGCTGGCCTCGAACTCACAGAGATCCACTTGGCTCTGCCTTCCGAGTGCTGGGATTAAAGGCATGCACCACCACCGCCAGGCTAGGTTTTTAAGGCTCTTTAGTACTAATGGACAAATTTCTTTCTAAGGTTATCCTAGCTTATGATCTTTCAAGTAGTTAATAAGAGTTTATCCTGCTTCTCAATAGTGTGTATTTCTATTGCTAACATTTTGGCTAATAGTTTAAAAGTTGTATTAATTTTCATTTCTGTGAATGCTGATAAAGTAGAACTATCTTTGCTTTTGTTTTCCACTTAGTGATCTTTAGTTGTGACTCTTAGTTAACTGGGAATTGGGTGAACTTTTTTCCCGACCAGATTAAGACTTCATAACCTAAAGAATCCTTTGCAATGCCATCTAGAAGTATTTTTCTTACATTTGCTATCAACTTGGTTGGTGGGAATTGTTGAAAGAATCACATCTTGAAATATACTTCATCCAAAGACTAGACTTTCGTTGGATCTTCAGCTGTGTTAGAGTTTTCAAAGCCTTTTCCTCTCCAGACAAAAGATAAAGACATGTCTCCCTTTTTAATTTCAGTTTTTACAAAAATTAAACTCTAAAATCTGTGGGGTTTACTTCACTGTGGTGTACAGTAAGGCTCTGCAATTTTCTAAGTGGTCAGTTGGTCTAGTAGCATGGATCAAATAACGATACTCTCTAAGGTCTCTTTGATTCAGTTTCTCTGGAGTTCAGTCAGTATTATAAAAGAAAAACCAACCTGCTACATTGCACAGGAGGAACAGCAAGACACAGTTTCATCCTCTTGTAGAACATTCTTCATGCTTTGTTGTAAATGGTTTCCTAGGGAGCAAATCTTATCCCCTTCCCTCTTGTCTGCCTTGCATAATCTTTATGTGACTTGCTGATGTCATTTCTCTCATTCTTTCTTTTACAACTCCACATGTCAATCATTTTTATTTATTTTGGTCAGAATGCCTCATGTAGGATGCACCACTCAGTAAGATTGGGAAAGATGGTTGGTACTTGACCACAGCAGGATTTAATATCTTTTTTCCTTTTCATAAACAGCTATGATAGGGCTGGAGTGAAGGTTCCTGCATCTGTGATACAGAGCCAAAGTTGTATCACTTCCATGTGTGAGGTGGAGCACCCCCAAATCCAGCCAGCTGTGATGAGCTGTACTTCAAAACTCTCGGTTATTTCCAAAGGAAAACCCAAGTTCATTGAAAAGATGCTTCAAAGCTCTTCTGTGACACTCTTTATGAGCATCCTTTGAATAGCAGAAAAGTGTCTCATGAAGTAAATTCTGTGCTCTCAGGAAGCCCTGAGACATGGGGAAGTTGCAAAGGAGCCACACGGGATAGCCATTGGCCATGTGATGTGGTCCCACAGAATCCATTATGAAGCTGTTTTGATATTTCAGATTGTATATATTTCAGTCCAAATCAAGTCATTCTCCAAGTATTCACCCATATCTGCTATGAACTGATCTTAACAGGCAGTATTTCAAGAGGAATGCAATGTCTTACTTTTAAGTTTTAAGTAAAAGTCTTGAAGACTGCTTTCATTCAATATTCTCATGTCTAAACCTTTGAAACCACAAAATATCCTTATACCCTACTAAAAGAAGTATTTGATACAGGGAAAGTATTTTAACATTAGGTTATCCTTTTAAAAAGATAAATAATAATTAAGCTAAAAGTTTGTGTATTAAACCACCCCATCTTATGCCCCTAGTCACATTACATACTATAATTTATATATCCAGGCATACATTCCTCTGGCAGGCACCACACAAATTATTCAGGGATATGTGGCAGGGTCTCTTCTGACTGGTTGGTTAGTATCTTTGCTTTACCAGTTGTTAAATACCTTCCATGATATTACTCCTATCTTTACCTCCAAAATAATGAAGAATGAGCAGAAAAAATACCCTCATTTTTTCATATATAACATAAATGCATCATTTGAAATGCATATAAGAAAAAAATTTATCATAAAACTTGTGCTTTTCTTTTTTCAGAGTCTATTATATTTATTTTTTCGTTTTCATTTCTCATATATTATATTCTAACCAGTTTCCCCATCCTCTTCTCCAAGCCCCTCCCCTGACATCCCCTCTCCCCCCAGATCCACTCCTCTTTCCCTTCAGAAAATGTAGGTTTCTCAGGGATATGAACCAAACATGCATATCAAGTTATAATAAGACTAGGTACATCCCCTCCTAGTAAGGCTGGATGAGGCAACTCAGTATGAGGAAAAGGGTCCCAAAAGCAGCAAAAAGAATCAAAGACAGTCTTTGTTCCCACTGTTAGTGGTCCCACAAGGACATGAAGTTACACAACCATAGCATATATGCAGATGACTTAGGTTAGACCCATGTAGACCCCCTGATTGTCACTTCAGTTTGTGAGCCTATATGAGCCCAGGTTAGTTGATTCTGTGGGCTGTGTTTCTTGATTATATTCCACCCCTCTTTTTATTATATCCCTTTTTAGTGTAATATTTTTATTTATTCCTTGAATGCAATAGATTATATTCTTTTTATGAAAATAAATGTCTATTACCTAAATGCTTGTTACTAGGTTTTATTCAAAAATCAAATGACTTAAATTTAAACACATTTTCTCTTTAAAAATTCTTAAATCTAATTTATTCAATAAACAATACCAGTTATTGAAGTATGTACTACATTTGAATATATTTTGAAATGTAAAATTATTTGATGCAACTTTCCTGAAATCTGTGTTCCTTTAGCTATGATGCTATTTCTACCCTTTCATTTTCCATTCAAAATCAACTCACTTTAAGAAAGTTACTCCCACAAATGGAGGAGCCCTCATAGTCTCTTCTTAAAATTCCCACTTTTCAACGTGGTTGCACTGGAGGTTTCTATCACGTGTTCTTGAAGGGCATATTCAAACCATAGCACCATGCCAGCCCACACTGCGTGATGACCTGAAGTCTTATCAGTACCACGTACTCCACATCCCACAGCAAGTCTGATGGGGCCTATATCTGTTCCTCCAATACACGTTCATGGGTTTTCACTAAAGTGGTATGAATGTGTAAAGTGTAAGATTGATCAGACAAGTTAACAAAGAGAATGACCTTGTGGCCCACTTACATCTTAAAATTATATAGCATGAATATAACAAGCACCCTTCATTGTTCTCTTAACAGCTGTTCTTTTAAGCAGAAGTTTAAATATGCATGCACACATTTACACACCACAACACATATGAACACACACATACAACCACCAGAGGTTTATGTCTTATTTCAGCTAACCAGAAACTTGAAGACTTTCAAAGAGGGAGCACGTTAGAGTCATTTTTAGCCAGATGTTAGACTGAAACAGTATGTTTTGTAACTTTCATTAGAACATCTTAAAATGAATTAAAAGCAGAATTTAAAATGACTAAGTGCTTCTCATGTGGTTTAGCTCTTGAGTCCTTGAAATTATATTTTGAAAACCCTTAGCTCCTCCCCAAGTGGACAGTTGCAACATCCCAGGCCCTGAAAATATAATTAAATCCTCAATGGGCACTCTGATACCATAAAAATGCCAAATGGACAAACCTGATACTAGCCTCCTCGATTAGCACTGATAGTAATGAAAGCTAACTTTCAATGTAGTATCTATCAGGCGGGAGTTGGTATAGTGCAGAAGGTGAATTTAACACTCTTGTGTGGCTGCTTCTGCTGTATTTGTTTCTACATAGTCAAAGGCCTTCTCTGGTCATGACACTAATACACCAGAATGACAGAAACCCCCCACTCACTTTACTCCATTGGTTTTCCCTTCTACCTTAGTGTTACTTACACACCAAACAGCACCAGCTTCATACTCTGTGATTGCCCTGATCTGGGTATAGCACAATGGTTATAGCACCCTGTTCAAGGCTAGTACAACCGAAGAAGTCTTTAAAGAGACAGGATTTTTTGAGAAAAAAGGTGATTTATATCTTACAGAGCCGTGAGGGTTATATTTATCTCCTGATGAGTTGTAAACATTCAGAAAACATTTGCTAAATGAGGAGGATAGAAATTGTAGAAAGACATAGTGATGGGTATTGCTACAAGATTGGGGATCAACAAGTTGAAGAGCAAAGATAGAGAGCAGAGGGACTGCCTACGAGCCACGCTATTGGTGGGCAGCAGTATTGCACCTGTAGGTGTCTTATTTAGTTGTTTTGCGTGGCCATAAGAAGAGGCCACAGACTTGGGTAATTCATAATGGCCATAGATGTATGCTTCATATAATTCTGAGGGCTGGGAAGTCTAAGATCAAGGAGCTGGCACCTGATGAGAGACTTCATGATACATTATCCTGTGGCAGGAAGAGAAAGGAAAAGAGGGAGATGTTGGCAAACTTAGCTTTTTTTATTGGTGTCTTAGTTGGGTTTCTATTGCTGTGGTTAACACCATGCCTGAAAGCAATTTGAGAAGGAAAGTGTTTATTTCGCCTCACAGATTACAGTTTGTCACCAAGGGAAGTCAGGCAGTAGCTCAAGGAGAAACCTAGAGGCAGAAACTGAAGCAGAAGTCATTGAGGAAAGCTTGCCTCCCACGGCTTGTTCAGCCTGCTTTCTTACACAATTCAACACTACTCGCCCAGGATTGGTATGGTACCCATGGCTGGAGCCCACCCACATCAATCATTAATCAAGAAAATGACCCCACAGACTTATTTACAGGCATTTTCTCAATTGAGGTTCCTATTCCCAGATAATTCTAGGTTGTGTCGAATTGACAAGAAACCAAAAAGAATAATCTGGAAGCCCATGGTATTGTTGGCTAACCCACTCCCCAGCAACAGAGATCTCTCATGATCCAGTCACCTATTTTAGTTTATGCCTGCTAATATTGTTGTATTGAAGGTTAAACTTCTAACATGTCTGCTTTGAGGGACATATTCAAACTATAGTACACCACCAGTCCACACTGCATGGCAGCCTGAAAGCCTGTTGCTACCCCACTTCCTAAACCCTAGTTCCATAGGTCTATACCCATGGCTCTAGCATATATTCATCAATGTCCATAGGAATCAGCCTATGAGAACAAGGGAAGGGTAGTGGTATTTTTTTTAAGCATTGAACATAAAACTCAAATGAAATTGGGCTATAATTGATTAAATCTTGGTATCTTAAGAATTATCATTTTGTTGATGATTTAAAGTGACAACTGTTTCCTTCAGCTTCATAAGCAGACACAGAGAAAAGACTCACAGTGTGGAATTCTTGGTGGGACCTTTAGTCTTTGGTGGATATACTGAATAGCTGAACTTTCTTAATATCCTGTCAAAAGAAACCTATCTGCTGAGATGTGGATATCTGTTCACTGGTCTAGTCTTTGTCTTTGGATTACAGATTAGGAAAGAGAGCAATTACAGGTCTAGGAAGAAATGCATTCTGCAGCTAAATCATTTCCTTGTTTTTGGCAGCACACCCTGTACCTATATTCTTGTCATCAGCTTAATAAAACATCGGTCAGTTCTCAAGCAAGAACTCAGAACAGAAACTTTTTTCCATTCATGTGATGAGTGGAATAGTTTCCATTTGTCCAAAAAAAAGGTTGTGCAAGACAAATCACTGTAGCATAAGAACTATAAATTGGTGGGATTCAGTTCAAAGGCGATCAACACAGCCGTGTGTAGACATTTCTGCTATAGTGTGTTAACAGCCTTTGAGAAACCTCACATTCTACAAAACACTATAATAGGACTCCTAGGGCAAATGAGCAGGGTGTTCAGATGCCTTTGTAACTGTAGCCATAGACCTGACCTATTAGCACTAGAAAGATAATTGGGCTTCCTACACAGGAGAGGCTCTCCTGTAACTGAAGCTTGCTCCACTAGACATGTAGAATTCTCAGAAGTCTTGATCTCATGAATGTAGAGAATTCAGTGGTGGCTAAGGGTGGGAAGAAGAACACTGAGGAAGGGTGGAATGTTAAAATTTCAGTTAGACAGGAGGAAGAGGGTTTTTTTTTTTTTTTGAGAATGATCAAATTTACTGAAATACGTTTAAAATGTCTCACCGCAAGAATGGACAGGTCATGTGGTATAACTTCATCAAGACATCACATTGTATGTCATAAGCATTACATACTTATAAACAAATGAAAAACTATGAATTGCAAGAAAGCCAAATGTGAACCATTTGGATGTAAACACAGCGTTCTTAGAAGTGGCAGGTGGAGACTATGCTGAGACTGCTTTCACAGCCCAAGCAGAGCTGTGTCGGGGCTGCTGTTAAGGTGGGTGTCGGGGGCAGTATAGAGTGGCAGGGACCTGTCCTCAGTGGGAACTGTGCACACATGCCACAGTGATGAAGCCAGAAGGGATCTTTCAGCCAGTGTGAGCTCACAACTGACAATACTGTTTTTGCTATGAATGTTTGTTTCTCTTGTGCTCCTATTCATATGGCTGCCCTGCTCTTGCCTTGGGAAAATCATGGTGAAGTTGTTTTTCAATCATTGCCCTGTCCACCAGTGGTAGATGACCTAAACTGCAGTCTGGAAGCATGGGCGACATGAAAGTAACATGAAAACAGTTTTCACTTGTTTAAGGAACTTGGAAAGTAACTTGCACAAAAATTAATGAGTTTGTAATAATTACTGCTCAAATTATGATGTGTTTCCTTCCAGTCTGTTTTATGTATGCATGTATGTATGTGTGTGTAAAGATGCATGTGTTATAAAATTGGGTTATATTGAGCTTATTGAGTAGAACCTGAACTTTGGGTAATGACGTTGTTTTCAATTGTACTAATACATGTGATCACACACATGATTGTCTGTACCTGATTGAGTAGTTAGGCTGGCATGGTAAGAGAAATCACTGGGTCAATGATTAGAGATTATTCTTTAAAAACAAATATCCAGTGGTGAGAATAAATTATTTTTACATTTTTTAAACATAATACAGAAAGATAAATAGCCAAGAGTAAGGTTGGTGTTAGGACCCCTCTTTACCATGTCTTATTAGATCACCCTGAAAAATGCTAACATGTTTCCACACTTTTTATTCACAACCATGAATGCCTATTTTGTTAATGTCTCACATTCAGTCACATTTAAAACAGGCAGATCGGTACATGTTGTGTCTACTCTGTATTTGAGTTAAACCAACTGCCAAAAAATAGCCATTCTTACTCTTTCAACAACTGAACTCTAATCCCCTATTTGAACTTCCTGCCATTCTCCTCCTCTCTCCTCACCCCTTGCCTCACCTCTCTCATTACCTCTCTCCTCCTCTCTCTTCTCCCCTCTTTCCTCTGCCCTAACTTTGGCCATGCAATTGTGTGTGGCAATGACTCCACTTTAAAGTCTAAGCCCATCCCCGGGCACTGTATGATGTCAAAATATCCCAAAGGACTTCAGAGACAGTTTGGGTGAGGGAAAGACATATAATCCATACCAGCTTCAATTTTAAGAGAGATCTAGTTCTGAGTACCTATTCTTCCCTCTTGGGTAATAAAGGGTGAGGCTAAGAGCTCATGGTAATTGTAGTATCTGCAATAACAGCAGCACCAGTAGGTCATGCTCAAATAGTCTGACTTGGTTGGTTTTAAAAGATCATGTGTAGTTCATCTTTTTGAGAGGAAGTATGAAGACAGTGTTTGGCTGGGCCACATGCCAAACAAAATGAAAATGAACTCTCTCTATATATCAAGGATTTAGTTTCTTTCCACTGCAATTTCTAAGTAAATGATAGTTCTGAAGACTTGCTTCTGTGAGGTTTTGGCTCCTTATGGGGTAAACAAATGAGTTCAGTACAATGGAGACGTATGTGCTAAATATCTATCCAGTGACTGCTAAATCCCTGTTACAGATGACCTCATTGAAGACAAGGGCTCCTCTTAGGATTCTGATTTTTTTTTAAATTAACACTGATGTAAAAGCTGATCTCCTCTCTCTCCCTTTCCAGCCAGCATATGTCCCAAGGAAGCTAATCCCAATAACAATCATCAAGCAAGGTAATCAGTCTGCTGTATTTGGGAACTATTATAGTCAACTGTTCAACTAATATAGTTGAACATACAGTGTATGTGTTCTCAATTTTTCTGACAATGGTGCTTAGAAACATTTGAAGAAACTAGTGTAACTTAGTAAACTTGTGGCTAATACATAATTTTGGCTGTGATACCTTGGACAAATCTTACCAGTTGGGCAACAAAGCAGTTATACCATGTGTCACATTAAAAATAATCAGTTAAACATGTGGAGCTTTACTTTGGAGCTTACTTAGGATTAAATTAGCATACATGAAGAAAACAATTAGACCATTTAGGATATTGAGAATGAAAACTATGATTTAGCGGTCACTTAGGGGAAGTAAAGATGTCTATATTTTAAGAATTACAATGCTGTATTTCATTTCCATGTCCAGTTGTTTTTGTTTTGGCTTCCAGTTTTCAAATTATTAAAATGAATCTATTATTTCCAGAAAAATCTCTTGGTAGAAGAGCTAAAGCCTTAAAATAGTTCTCCAATTTAAGAAAACACAGTGTGCTAAGTATATGCTAAAGGCATGGCCACTTACTGCTGGAAACACTGAAAGATTCTTTGATTTGAAGATATATGTTTTTTAATCTATTTTTTTTTTTTCGAGACAGGGTTTCTCTGTGTAGCTTTGCGCCTTTCCTGGGACTCACTTGGTAGCCCAGGCTGGCCTCGAACTCACAGAGATCCGCCTGGCTCTGCCTCCCGAGTGCTGGGATTAAAGGCGTGCACCACCAGGGTTTCTCTGTGTATCCCTGCCTGTCCTAGAACTGGCTCTGTAGACCAGGCTGGCCTCAAACTCATAGAGGTCTGCCTGCCTCAGTCTCCTGAGTGCTAGGATTTAAGGCATGTGCCACCACAGCCTGGCTTATGTTTTTTAATTTTATATTGTCTTGTTATTGCAACATTGTATGCTAGTTCTTAACTGCTTTGTGTAAAGGGCAGGATGCACAGAGAGTAGAGACAGAGGGGATTTTCCACTACTTAGAATGAGATTCTTTATGAGGGAGTGATAAGGACATGCGTTGTTACCTCAAAGCATGGATGGTAAGGTAAGACATACATTAAATTCTTCTGTTGACTCTGTAGCCAATCCACTGAGTTGCTTCTGTTACTTGATACATTTTAGATTAAGACTACAAGGAAAGGTAGCTTTACACAATTAGTTTTTTATTGCTTCCTGTGTTCATCCTCATCACACTATTGTCTTTTCATATCTCACTAGTGATTCAGAATGTTACCCACAGAGCTTCAACTAAAGCCCCAGACAAGACTCCTTTTGGAGGAACAATACTAGGTAAGTCAGTCGTGCAGTGTATATCTAGACTAGGCAATCTAGGCTCTTTTGATAAGAGGGTTCTTATGGGGATGTGTACTGTGAGCAAGTGCTAAATTAGTGTGAGTCCATTTCATTTCCTTTTAATTTCTTGGCTTGTGCCCAGCCTAAGCTACCAGCAAAGACACATTGCCTTTATCTTGGCTATAGCTCATGCAGAGGCTTTGAGCCTATGAATGTAAACTCAGGGGATTTCTGGTGGTAAGTTCTAGATAAGGAACATACCCATTTTAAAAGGTGCAGTCATATTCCCCTCCCCATATTTTATATGTGGAGTTAAAGTTTATCAAAGGAGGAAGGGAAGGGTCAATCTTTGAATTCTGCTTTATAATTCTCCATTCTCCACTTTTGTCTGATAGGTTTTCTTCCTCTTTTTACATTTATATCCATTTCCTTGCAGTTCATCTTATTATTCCGGGACTTAATGATTCCATGGTTAAACTTCCCACATCCATAATGCTTGAGATTTCGGATGCTCTCAAGGCACAATTAGGTAAGCAGGGGCTCTTCAGTGAACAGTAGCACTGGATGATACAATACTGAGATTATGTAAGGAATTTCGCAGATGAGACATTTGAGGACTAAATAATGAGTATAGAGAAGGAGGCTGAAGGGTCAGAGATATTACTACCAATTATTCTGTATTGAAAGCTATTATATACATATGCATGCAATATATGAAAGAAAAATAGGTGTTGTATCTGAAATGTACTCATTTGAACAGGTATAATTTTCAAGTAGAGAACTTTTCCTAAATTATGCTCAATGAACTTTGTTATAAGGGGCCATTAGGAATTTTCAATGAGAGCTGATATGTGCTTGAGGCTGGTATTGTTGCCTTCTTCTAGAGAGAATTGGAAAACATTTGTATCATTAAGAAAACATCAACAAAATCTCCTTCAAAGGGACCCAGAGAACAATTATGGTTGCTATATTTGACTATCAAATTGGGCTCAAGGTTGTCTCTCTGGCAGTACATCTGAAACTTAGATGATGGCCATTCTGACTGAAGTCAGATAGAATCTTAGGATAGTTTTGATTGTGCATCCCTGATGATTAATGTTGAGTATTCTTCCACTTCTATGTATATGTACACAGTGTGCATGTGTTTATGTATACATGTTTGCATGTGTAGGTGCATGTGTGGAGTCCTGAGGTTGATATGGAAATCATCCTGGATTACTCTTCCAGGGTGTTTACTGAGACAGGGTTTTTTGTTTTTTTGTTTTTTTTTTAAATAAAATCTTATTGTTATGGTTAGTCTTGTGTGCCAACTTGTTCTGGGATCCTGTGTTTTTGCCTTCTGAGGCTAGAATAATAGATGGGCCACCATGCATGCCCACGTGGAATTCAGTGGGTTCCAGGGATCTGAAATCTCAGTCTTATGTGACAAGTCTTTTAAGCACTCAGCTATCTCCTCAGTTGTTTTTGAACACTTTTTAAACTGGTTAGGAAACAGTTTACCAAGAACATCTGTATTTCTCCTTTTGAGAACTCTATTTAGCCCATTTTTACTTGGATTGTTTTTTTTAATGTTTAGTTTTGTTGTGGTGGTGGTTTTCGAGTTCCTTATGTATTCTAGATACCAATTCTCTATCAGATATTTAACTTGAAAATATTTTCTCATATTCTGTGAGCTGTCTCTTCATAGGTTTATGGTTTTATTTGCTGTATAAAAGTGTTTGGGTTTTCTGAGACCCCACTTGCTGGCTTTATTTACTGTGGAGTCCTATTCAAAACCTCCTTGTCTATGTCTCAATGTTGAAATGCAGTCCCTTCTTTATCTTCTAGTAGTTTCAGAATATCAGGTCTCATTTTGGTTTTAGTTGATGGTGATTATACATACTTAGGAGTTATAATTCAATACAGATATGCAAAGTGTAACAATGAGTTCAGGATAATTGCCACATGTATCACTTCAGACATATGCAATGTCTTTGCGTTGGGAGTATTAGAACTCCTCTCTATCAGCTATTTTGAAATGCCACATTAATCGCTGTCAGTCAGAATCATCTTATTGTGCTATAGAGTGTTAACAAGTTATTAGAGTTCTTTATATATTTTAGACATTGAGTCTATATGTGAACCATGGCTTCCGGATATTTTCTTCCAATCTGTAAGCTAGTTTTTATTTTGTTGATGGATTATTTTGCTGTGCAGAAACCTTTTTTTTTTTTCCACAAAAATTGCATGGGCATAAATACTTTTCTATTACCAAGGGAGAAATAAACATCTCAAAGTTAATTATCACTGCTGCAATTCAGAAAAGTCATATTTTTTTAAGGGAGTAAATTCTAAAAATAATAACCCCCTTCCAACAGAGCCCATCATGGGCCATCAAGAGATGGAATAGCTTTTGTTCTAAGAACACATGGTGTGAATAAATGAACAAGAAAGATAGAATTACACACACTCATCTCCAAGGGACTTATAAGGGCTTGCCAAAGCTAAGACACACCCTGCCAAAAGTTAAAAGAATCAACAGTGTTGGAAAACAGTATGAAAGAAAAAATGGAGGAAAAAGAACTTACTGAGATCTAGGCCATAAGTGGATGGTGTTTTACTCTGTCAAGATAGCAGGTGTGTGAGTGTAGATAAGTGTTCATAGGTTGCAAAGTGATGCCAGAACTCTCATTTAAATATATTCCCCATCTTCTAACTACTCTGACATCTGCTGTTATATGTAGAAATACTATATACCTTTAAAAGAAATTAGTATTGTATGAATTATACACACATCTCTTAAGAAGAATGCTTGCCATGTTTTCACATTTGTAATTGAATTTTAGGTTAATGTGATTGCCAATTAAAGACAGCTATTGAATCTTAGAACCTGGAGCAATCCAGTTTGTTGTCCCTGACTGAGAGTCTAAGATCTTCCGGGAAGGAAGTACATGGGAGATAAACACACACACACACACACACACACACACACACACACACACACACACACACACACGGGGGAGTGGGGGGTGGAGACACAGACACAGACAGATGGAGACAAAGTTCTGAAGTGAGAGAGGTTTCCTAGCCAGGCAGAGGTTACCCAAACCAAGACCACAGGATGTTATTAAGAGAAAGGGAAAAATTAGCAAGACTACTCTAATGGAGTTGGGAGCACTATGTCATGGGGACCCTGCAATTGACATTTGAAGAGCTAATCTTCCTGTGGTATACACTGAAATTAACAGGTCCAGAGCTCAGGAGAAGCGTGTGAGCTGAATGATTCTTCACTTGCTAGCAAGCACAATGGT
Source organism: Peromyscus leucopus (assembly GCF_004664715.2). NCBI lineage: Eukaryota > Metazoa > Chordata > Mammalia > Rodentia > Cricetidae > Peromyscus > Peromyscus leucopus. The sequence continues at coordinate 40,693,305 of NC_051073.1, read as the reverse complement.
TCTAAGTGAAAGCTGGAGCTCTGAAAGATGTCCAGAAAGAAAATCTCGGTCAATTTTAGAAATCTTAGAAAAGATTTCCATAGCTGGGCGGTGGTGGCGCACACCTTTAATCCCAGCATTCGGGAGGCAGAGCCAGGCGGATCTCTGTGAGTTCGAGGCCAGCCTGGTCTACAGAGCAAGATTCAGGAAAGGCACAAAGCTACACAGAGAAACCCTGTCTCAAAAAAAAAAAAAAGAAAGAAAGAAAGAAAGAAAGAAAGAAAGAAAGAAAGAAAGAAAGAAAGAAAGAAAGAAAGAAAAGATTTCCATAAAATACTAAGTGTGTCTGGCTGGTCATTACAGAAAGAGTTCTTACTCTTCGTGCCCTTGTAACTAGATCTGAGCAGTGTTGTTGACTGTCTCTGTCATAAGCATGCTGGGCAGCCATAGACGCTGGCTTGACAGTGGTGGTCAGCATACTGCACCTTGGCCCCAGGAATGTATACACCTAAAGTTGATATATGCCTGCTTTCTAATAGCTTTTAAGTCTGTAAGAGGTAAATATAGTTTGTGTCCACACTAAGTGGAAAGAAGGATATGGCTTCTACCAGAGTGATGCCGGCTATAGCTGGTTACAAAATTTACATTCTCAACAAGATTTGAGAACACAGACTGGCTCAGTGTTCAGCTGGGGATAAGTGTGTACCAGGGAATTTTGGGAAAGGGCTGGGATATTTCCAGTTGAAAATTGAGAGACTGTCTTTCCCAAAGGTTGGGCAATTCTGATTGAGAAGTGTTCTTTATGAAAAACACCTAAGTTTTAGAAGAATGGTTTCCCAAAAGTCGTGTAAAGAGGGAAAAGTCAATTTTTACACCAGATTCCCAGAGACCAGAAGAGAAGATATGTGCTAACATGTGTCTCTAATAAAATCCATTGTCAGTTTGTTCTGCTGCAAACTTATCCAAAAGCTTACTTTCCTGTGTCTCTTATTTGTGTGTTTCAAAATTTTCAGTGTCATAACCTGCTAGATTTTTTTAATAATCTGTAATAATGGAAAATCCCTATTGAATTTTATAAAATTAGCTTGAATAAAAATCAAGGAACATTTGCAGTCCAACTATGCCTTACAGAAACTTTAAATCGAATCATGAGATTTATTCAAGTATTCTGTTGTGATTTTGTCATCCTGTACCAACTAAGATCTTAAAGAATGTCCATGATAAACAGAGAAGAATTTCAAAGTCTGTCTTCTATTCATACCAGCCCTCAGGAGGAATGTACAGTAAAGTTGCCTGGCTGGCAGGAAGAGATGCGTGTAGGTATTTTGTTGTTGTTGAGGGACTGGAGAGTTGGCTCAGAGGTTAAGAGCCCTTGTTGCTACTCTCAGAAGACTGCTATGGGATGGTCTGTATGTCAAATTACTCTGATTGGTAAATAAATAAAACACTGATTGGCCAGTGGCTAGGCAGGAAGTATAGGCGGGACTAACAGAGAGGAGAAAAGAAAGAACAGGAAGGCGGAAGGAGTCACTGCCAGCCGCCGCCATGACAAGCCGCATGTGAAGGCGCCAGTAAGCCACAAGCCACATGGCAAGGTATAGATTTATAGAAATGGATTAATTTAAGCTATAAGAACAGTTAGCAAGAAGCCTGCCACGGCCATACAGTTTGTAAGCAATATAAGTCTCTGTGTTTACTTGGTTGGGTCTGAGCGGCTGTGGGACTGGCAGGTGACAAAGATTTGTCCCAACTGTGGGCAAAGTAGGAAAACTCTAGCTACAGAAGACCATGGTTTGGTTCCCAGCACCCAGCTAACAACCATCTCCAGTCTTTTTTCAGACCTCAGTGGGCACCAGACACACATGGTACACATATATACAGGCAGGCAAATACTCATACATATAAAATAACAAAATAAATCTTTAAAAAAATTGTGGTGGACTATGTTTGAAATAAGTAATTTTGGACAGTGTGCTACAAAGAAATAAAGTTTTTATTTTTATTTTTTTAGCTAAGAATGAAACATTGGCATTACCAGCAGAATCTAAAACACCAGAGGTTGAAAAAGTTGCATCCCAGCCAGTAACAGGTAATGAGATCCCTAGGATGCTGTGAGAAAGCAAGTAGCATTGTTTCAAATAGTGAATGAGCTACAAACCTATTTTTTAAAGCAAATAACAAGAAATCCATTTTGATCATAAGCATAAAACCATAGGAGATTCTAGGGCTTTATACTTGGGAAAAGAACAGATGAAAATCGAGTGACTGGATGATGGACATGCTATGTAGCATGGAAGGAAGGTGTGGGGTTTGACTATGACTGGAGGTGCCATTAATACTGAGGCCATTTACAGTAAGGGTAATGGCATGTTTCATAGCCTTTCTGCTTGGATGAACAGTGCAGACCGTTTTTCATTGCCTAGCTGCCTTCACAGTGATTGGCATAGCAAAATGCCTTATAGTCCTCATAAATCCATAACTTGATGGTGATGAAAATGCTTTGAAATGTCCCTGAAGATTAATACCCCTAAGATGGAGACTATGTAGTAATTTGGTTCAAAAATATCCCTAAAGAAACATGTGGTAAACAGTGTCTCCATAGTGTATTATTGTTACTACCAAACACACAACATCTGTTCTCCAAATAAATCTACCCAGCCTAATTCCCTGGGGAGACATCAGTCTTGGAAGTACTGAATTTTTGCCAGTGTGGTGCCACCTTGTCCAGGCCTGGATGAAACAGACAAGGGGCAAGTATTCCCTGCAGCTCACCATCAGTTAAAACACTCCCATCAAAAGTGAACGTTTTAATTCATAAAATTTCTATAACTTGAGGTGTTTGTGGTGTTCTATTTGTACTGAATTTGGGGACTCGTATTTGGTCAAGAGGGGACAGGGTTGGTACAGTAACAAAACAACTTGAAGAAGCAGACTGAGCTAGACCCTATTGACAGAGTGAGTATTATCATGCCTTAATGAAGAATGGGCCTTTAGAAGACAGGTAGAAACCATTTGAGCTACTAGCAACATCCAGTTGAGTGAAAAAAAAATTTTTTTTGTAACTTTGATGTGATCAGTTAATACAGAGAAAAGTGCGAGCATGTCCAGTGGCCAAATGAGTCCATTTCTGTGTCAAACATTCAACCCAGCTTTCCAAGTGACACTTTCTTCTCTCGGCACAATGTCTGGTGTGAGTCTACAGATTGCCCAACTTGCTGCCAAGATCGCCTCAGGATTTTCCACTTCAGAAATGCTTGGGCAATCCCCACCACATATTATTCAGTGTTGTTAGTATGTGTCCTTGCTGCAAAATTCTTCAGTTTTGTAGAATTTTTTAAATCTCAGTGATCATAGTTTATAGTTCTCCAAATCTTCTACCCAAAGTCTTCACTGCCTTTAATGGAGCAGCTGACACAACCCACCCTGGGGTTGAACGTTTGAAAACCCATCACAATTTCAGCCTGGATCCAAGCTCTGCTGGTAACTTGTGGTGTTTAGAGGAAATCTAGTAATAGGATAGTTGTTTCACCCTACCCCCCCCTTTTTTCTGCTTGCTCATTAATTCACTTATATCACGGTAAGCCTACTTCCTATAGGCACCACACTAAACTGTGGAGATAACGAAAAGGGAAGACGAAACATTCGGATTGCCGTGAAAAATGATTTCATAGAGAGGAGTTGGGTATGCTTCCGCGGGACACTTAGAAAGTAACCCAAAGTGGAAAGGATCAGGGAGGAAGAGGCATCTGGGGCAATAGCTTCACCCTAGAAACCTGAAAAATAGAGGCTGCCAACAGAAGGTGTCTCATGCCTGTGTTGCTTCCTTATTTTATTATCTCCCAGCTCATAAAGTTGTTTCTATGCTTTACTCTGCAGTGACTCCGGAAACAGTTTCAAGAAGCATTAAACCCACAATGTCTAGCGTGGTAGACACCTCAGAGCCAGCACTGGGTAATACTGAAAACTGTTTTCTCCCTTAAAATAACACAGCAGCCATAGTGACAACTCCCAGCATTCACAGGTTAAAGAATCACTTTATCCCGCCATGTGCCTCCCCCCTCCTTCTCTGTTCTTTTCTTTTTCTGGGAATTCACCTTCCTGTTTCTGGGACAAGTTCTTCTGAAGAGTCAGCAGCATGCCTTGAGACTGGGTGACCAACCAGACAGGCAGCTGTGGATGACACACTAACTGCATGTCCCCTTTGTCCCCTCTTGTGGGTTGGGTGTCAAAGCTGCTGGAAATCTTGACTCTCTCTCTCTGGGATTTCTGTTCAGGTCAGCTATGGGAAGTCTTGTGCCAACTAAATTCGGGAAGAGTCGCCAAGAGACATGCTGTTTAATGAGAATTTCAGTTGCTCATCTTAACTGCTGTTTCTAACTGCTATTTCGCCCAAAAGAATGTATCGTGCTTTTCTTGTTTGTTCTCTTTCCTTGAAGAAAAGGAACGGCATGTGTCTTGTTGTGCATGTGTGAGGATGACCTAAAAAGCACCTTCCATTTTAACAGCTATGTTGCTTTTCCTGGGAGAGCCAGCTCTCTCCCAGGCTGGATGCTGGCAAAGGCATGGATGGCTCATCATTGCACGCGAGCCTGCTATGAAGCATTCTGAGCCTGGAGAGGGTTATGCCAAACCATCCTGTTGCTAACCGTCGTCTTCTTTATTGCAGCCCTCAATGAGAAGACCCCAGAAACAGCCCATTCAGTTCTAATGCCTGAGTTTGAATTGCCTTTGAGCACTCTAGGTAAAAGTCACTGAACACTGAAGCGTCAATGAATGTTACTTTGGGAATGTTATGCATGGCTAATAGAAATCCTTGGTGGCGACTATATTCAAAGCAATCTCCTTACAAGAAACGAGTGACAGATAATGCAGAAAAATGAACTCTAAACACCCAAACTCTTAAATGTGATTTTTAAACAACTGTCATCATTTAGGGTCCTGAAGAGGCCTTCCCTGTGGCAATGCCACTAGTCATTTTTCTTGGTGGTGGTCATGGGTGGTGGTTGTTGTTTTATTTTATTCTTTTCACTCAGAATCATATGTGACTGAACGCATTGGTCTCTTCTGTTTTTTTCTTCCATGTTTTTATTCACTTGCAGCTTTATCTTGATAGATAGGACATATTAGCTATTTCTATAGATTCCTAGGATTGTTGGAATTTATGAAGGAAGTGTTGAAAACTGAAGAAACATATGCATAGAGTTGTATAGTTGCCTTATGATTTTTAAAGTTCTTGTGCAGACACTTTCTAATTCAATGTGCTTGGTGCTTTGTTTGAAATAAATGAAATATACCTAAAGACCACAATAATGAATATAGTTAGAAAATTCAAGAAACTAGTAAGTATAGATAGAAAAGTCCAAATAATAACTCGCTTAGTGGCTTGATTATAAAATGCCAAAAAGGGAATTTTACACTGAGCATGGTGGCCCATGCTGTAATAAGTGAACATAAAAAACACAGCCAGGGAGTATTGTGAAATCCAAGACAATCTGGGCTACATGATGTCAAAAAAAAATTACCTTTCATTGAAATAGAACTAAAAAATACCACTGCATTTCTTGACATGCAGTGATTTTTACCTTGTGTTTGTTGTTTCCACAACTTTGAACATGTTAAAACCGTTTTCGTCCTGTTCCATGCACTTGTCCTAACTATCCTGTGTGTTTCACTCCAGCTCCAAAAAGGTTTCCAGAGTTTCCTGAGGCAGAAACAGCCTTCCCTTTGGAGAAACCAGGGGGTACCTTGGGTAAATAAGAGTACTTTGTATATGGTGTGAAGAATACGCATGGTAGGCTGAGGATGTAACTCAGTGACAGGACCCTTGCCTGGCACGTATGAGGGCATGGGGTTGATCACCAGCATCACACAGAGTGGGTGCTGACTGTGCAGTTCTGTAGAACACATGTACAGAGTCCCTTCTCTGTGAAGCTGAATGCAACAATGCACTTGGTCAACACAGGGAAATCAGTAGTTGGTTGCTTGAAAGGGAAAATAAAAATATTACTTGGTTAGATTTCCTACAGCTTCATTGAAAGTCGTTTCTGTTAATTCTACATAGTCTAGCTGGTTGGTTGCTGTCTAAATGGATGCACATTGACTTCTAAGTATATGATGACTCTTGATTGGGTCCATATGAGCTTTGCTGTACAGGTGTTTTTCTAGCCACTTACCTATATCTGCCATGAAACATTCAGCACCTTCTGTTTCTCTCTAATATAGTTTCAAGTGAAGATCAGTGGGTGGCACCTGGAGTTAAAACATCTGGAGATTCCAAACTTGTACAGCCTCCAACTGGTAACTGCATTCCATTAAAAAAAAGTATTAAACATCTTCTGCCTTTACTTATATAGGTTCTATTACTAATCATCAGTGTACTTGATGGCAGCTCATGATACGTTTCTGCTAATGTGCAAGAATGCATCTTTCTAAGGATTAGTTTAAATATTCCATTGGACCATCCCAATTTATATTAAATTTCAAATTAAAATTAAAAAATAGGTTATTTGTGATCTCAAGTGTTTATACATTCAGGAGCTGACATATTTGTATTCTTCAGTAGTTGATATGTTCATGGCTTCCATTTACTTGAACCTTTCCTATTTTTTAAATTTGAGGTATATTCGTGCATGTACTAAGCTGCGTTCTATTAAGTTTTAACATATACCATTGTTTCCCAGTTACTTGGGTAGCTAGCTCCCTTGTTTAATTATTACAAACATGGAGAACACAGACTGTGAGGGACAGAGGATTTCTTAGAAGATGCTAGAAAGGGGTCGGTTTCTGTCTTGTGTTAAATGATTGTCATGGGGGTCCAAGGAAGTAAAGCTTTGCTTCTCCTGGTTGAATACATTCAGAAAGTGAGGCCATCTGTGAATGAGCATCTTCACAGCTTTTAATTAGATGGTGAGATGTGCAGAATGGAGACGAAGCTCTAATTGTAAAGTCGCACAAACTAGCATGTGGGGAGGGTAAAGTTGGCTGTGTTTTGCCTGTATTCTATGTGAATACAGGATAATTTTGATTTTTGTCTTGATCTGTTTTCATGGCAAAACAGCCTCATTTACTATTAATATCCTTTGAGATGACTGACATTCAGCAGTGGAAAGCCACATGCCAACTCCTAGCTGCTTAATTAGTCACTAAATGTGGTACAATGTTTCTTTTTGTAAGATTTGTTTTGCTTTGGAATTTACTGGAAATTTTGACACCTTTACACTCTGTATCAAAACTGCAGAATGAATATTCTCCTAAAGACTTCCATACCAGTTTTTGAGATATAAAGGACAATTGAGAATTCTAGCTTGCATGGTTATGGAAACTTGAATTATTTCAATAGCTCTTGGCAATGAAGGAAGAGGATATTTGAGGTTTGGAGCATTGCGAGAAACATGAGATCCATAGTCATTTAATACACTCTTCCCCCTTCTCAGCCTGTTTCCCCTAATCTTTCACCAGTGTTGCCTGTTGTGATTTTATTATCTGGAATTGCATTTTATATAGCCTTCTGTAAAGTATGCTAACTAGGGTTGATTGAGCTGGAGTTCCTGGGCAAATTTAATTTTCCATAAAGTATATAAAAGGAAATCATAAAAATGTGCTCTATAATCGCATACCAGGATGTAAAATTACTCATAAATTCTGTGCTTAGAGGAAACTGGCCAGATCTTAGAAATATTTTAGGGCTTGTGACAGTTACTCAGGGTGAAATTTGTCTTTCTAGTGATGCAAGAGAGTTAGCCCTTTGTTCTGTTGGATGTTGACCAGTCTGCTATCACCCCAAAGTCACCCCAGCAAGGGTTCTAGGGAAGCTCGCGGTACCTTCTACCACCAGATAGACTAGGCATTTGTGTTCAGGGGATCCACATGCTGTTGGATCCTTTCTCCCTTAGAACTACATAATTTCTGCATCAACTTTCTCTACACAACTCAAAGGCCTATGAACCTAATGCCATATGCACATTTCTGAAGTCCTTTGGCATGATTAGTTCCTTTTGTAGTAAGGAGATGCATGAAGGACTTACATGTGGGATGGGTAGACAAGCAAATAGTTAGACTCACCAATTTCTTTCACACTCACTCCAGTGAATCACTGCAGTTGAAAAGCAAAACAATGGCCATGCAGCATGCTTTGGAATTGGGGGAACAGGGTTTCACAACAGAGAATTGCATGTTCTTCTCTATTCAGTGAATGTGGTAACATGAATTACTCTATAAGTGCCCTGAGGATTTGCATAGACTCAGTAAATAAAATGATGTTCAGGTCAAACTTCCATGTTTTCCATGAGCAACAGAGATGGGAACGCAGCATAAACCCCACAAGCAGGCATGTGCATAATGTCGAACATCCTAACATGATGCAAAGTTCATAGATAGGAACTTTCCGCTTCTTGCTCAATAGTGCCTCAGTATGAAGGCTCTTATTTATTTTAATGTTCCATAAAAGACTATTATTTAGAACCATGAAGGTTCAGAATCAAAGGAAGAAAATGGACACAAACCCAGAATGATTCAATGCATTTGAGTTCAGCAGTAGAAGACCCTTCTGCTTGTCCTTGCCCAAGATGTCCAAACAACTGAACCCTTTACCCCCAATATATTGAGACTTATTACAAAGACCTCATTGTTTTTTAGAGACTTGCCTTGACAGTGTCAGGATGGAGTATGGTCAGCCTTGATCTTTTCATTGTACTCCACTCTGGATCTTTAAGAGGTCAGCCCTCACCATTTTCAGTGTTGAATTCTTTCAGCACTTTGTAGAATTATAGCATCTTGTGTCACATGGTTAGGCTCTGTGAACTACATAGTTCAGCTTGCACAAGGAGGGGTGTATCAGTTGGAATGTTTATACCATGGTTGATTCGCTTAGAGATCTTTGTTGAAAAGAGATAAACTCTGTCTTTGGACCTTACTGCCTGCGCGGCGAGGTGTTGATTAGCCCAGATCTGGCTCACCCAACCTAATTAAACCCTAGAGAGGACGAAACGTAGGAACAAGTAGTGTTGATGCTTCAAAGGCAAGAAAATAGATTCAAGCATAGCAGATGATTTTCATTTTCACTGTGGCCTCTTAGAGGATTATAGGCTCAAAACTCTCATTTTTATTTCACAAATTTCAGGGTCAACCAGAGTGGTGGTTTATTTTTCCATTAACTGAAGAAAGTATTATTTGTATTTAAATAGTACAGAGACTCTGTGGTGCTTGCCTAGCTGTGTGTCCTGTCTCTTCACTGCTTCTGCATGTGGCTGTTAGAATTCTGTTGCATGATCCTACAAACCAGTAGCAAGACTGCGTAGTAGATATTTAGGTACACACATTTCTGTATTATTAAATAAGAAAAGGGCATGTTTCTTCTTCCACTCCTGCATCTAAGCTAGGAAGTCATTATTCTTTTTAAAACCTTAAACTACCCATCTTCCAAATTAATCTGTTGATGTCAGCATTTTTTAGATTAATTCTACTGTGAATCTACCATGTACTAGGATCTAGAGCATATAAACCGTGTAGGACAAGATTGCTACAACAGAATCTCTCCCTAATAAAATCTGTTATCCAAAAAATTATGTTTAAAAAGGAAAATCTTTCATATGGCTACTGATATTCAAGAAATCTGAGCAAAGTAAAATGTTGCTTATTTGAAGTTCTTTGTGTACTATCACCTGACTCGACCAGGGCATTTTTATGTTGGTATTTGTACATAATTAGTTTTTCAAAGTAAAAACATGGAGCAAATAAAATATAATTAACAAATGGTCTTACAAGTATATATATATATATATATATATATATATATATATATATATATATATATATATATATTTCTGGAATATCTGAAGGTAAATTTTGTATAATTGCTACTCATTATTTTTGCTTCTTAAAGCTCTGAATTATGCTACCCATTTTACCTGTCAAATTAATTTTCTCCTTCAACTCAGGTCTCATGTAGACTCTATGAATTAAAGACCAAAGCTACTGCCTAGTTTCAAATAGCGTTAGCATTTTATCCACTAAAGATGGTGATTAGCAGCAAGGCCTGGTGGCATACAGACAGTCTGAAAAACAGTAGCACTCACACCCAACTCTTGGGGCTGTTTGCCCATTTCTTACCTAGAATAGTTTGTTAGAAACAGGCTTGAACGATTTAGTGAAATCTACTGAGGCTTAAACACAAAGTTTTGTAAAGAACTTTTAGATGCCCAAGTTTTTGTAAGGCAACCAAGAACTCTTAGTGATTTTAAGAGTTTTTCAGAGAACTCCCCTTCAGCGCCGTCCCCTCCTCTGACCTCTTATCACTTCAGAGTCAAAAGACTGACATTTGCAGGAAGTTGAAGTGGTCGCGTATCAAAGCTGTCCAAACAGCATAAAACTTCTAGGGAGTGATTTTTTTTAAGTTTCTTTTTTTTTTTTTTTAAGCACTCAACTTTCAAAAAGTATGGAAATAGAAATATAGGGACCAACTATGTGACAAAGGTGTCATTTGAATCCCAAGGATTTCAAGAAAAATATTTGCAAGTAAGAGATTCCTAATGGGAATGTATAGACATGAACCATAATTGCTGGAGGATGCTAAAGCATTCTATCCCCTACGAATGCCTGTAGTAATAACTTAGGGAAGGTGTCAGCCTGGCTTTGAACCTCAAAGTGTAAATATGGGAAATAGGGTTAATTAATAAATGCCAGTTGGAACAAAAATACAGACTGCAGGAAAAAATGATGTCACATTGCTAGAAAGAAAGGAGATTTGGGAGTTAACATAAATGCAGCCATGGCATTCTTCAGAGGCATGAAAAAAAAGTCAAGATATTAATTCATAATTTCATATGAAGAGAGGAATACAAAAAAGTCGATAACCTCTCCTGACTGACTTAGAGGTGGACAGAGCTGGTATTGCTAGATCCGTGACAGGCTAAGGGTTAGAAACTGGCAGCATTTTTGTTCTTTAAAAGATTAGTCATTCCCACCTGACTCTTTAAAATCACAACTAGGCTAACTTTACATTAAAACATTAGATGATCATATAAGAAAATTCTCACAATATGTTCCTATTTTAGCACAGGATATCCTATTTTTGAGAACTTTGTAGTTATACCTTCACAAGTGACATGCATGCCCTGTCTCTTGTGGGATAACATGAGCTGTTCTCTTCTTTGAGACTCTGTCTCACCATCTAATACCATGTTATGGCTTCAGCTAGCACTGATTCCATGTCATGAAACTGTCATTGGGTTATACATAACCAAATGAGTAATCCTCCTGTGTGTTACCTCCATTTTATTATATTTTCTGTAAATGAATTTGAATGCCCAAAATAAGCAGTGTCCACCTCTAGTTTCTGCTTTCTCTACCTCTTACTCCTACAGCAACAGTTCTTTGTGCTCAAAGAGAAGATTTTTAGTACTATTTTTACTTGCAAGTTCATTTTTTATGTGAACATGAAATTTATCCCTACCTTGAAAGTTATGTTTGAGTTCATCCCACTTTCTTCCTTTTATACTGAATACAAAAATCTACCTTCAAATCTACCTACCTACCTTGTAGAAGGGGTCATGGCTCTATGAAGGAACACAGAAAGTTGTCACTAAATAAAACCAAGAGGGGTGGTGCCATGAGTGCACTGGACTTAGTCCTGATGTTCTTAGCCAGGATATTAAGGTGAAAAATGCACTAAGTCAACAGTTCCCCCCACACACACCATGTGAGCACTGGCAGTTGTCCTTACTGCTGTAAACCTCGACTTTGCTACCATAACCAGCCTTTTTAATAACAACAACAACAATAATAATAACAACAATAATAATAGTAAAACCCTCAACTTCATTATCTAGAAAATCTACAAAGTGGTGGCAATGCCTATCTCACCTGTATCTCGGGGATGATAACGAGGTAGAAGAAGTTAATCATGAGACCATGTGAATCCTTAAGTACCATTTGCTCCTTGGGTACTGTGCCAGCACTGTTTACTAAGCAGAAAGAGTAAGCAATGGATTCTACAAGTAGCTTCAATGTGCCTTCTCTTTCTTCCTCTAGAAGCTTCTGCCCTAGCTGCCATATGACTAGCAGATTTGTGTTTGTGTTTGTTGAAGCTCTTTGATTTAGAGCTGGCATGATTTCATTGTAAATAAATGGCACGACTCACAGAACTCTGGGGACCTGGGCCACAGCATGATATGTGTCTTAGTTAGGGTTTCTATTACTGCGACGAAACACCATGACCAAAAAGCAAGTTGGGGAGGAAAAAGTTTATTTGGCTTATACCTCCAGATCATAGTTCATTGTTGGAGGAAGTCAGAACAGGAACCTCAAACAGGACAGGAACCTGGAGGCTGGAGCTGATGCAGAGGCTATGGAGGGGTGCTATTTACTGGCTTGCTCTCCATGGCTTGCTCAGCCTGCTTTCTGATGGAACCTGGAACCACCAGCTTAGGGATGGCACCACCCACAATGGACTGGGTGGTGCCTCCCCTATCAATCATTAATTGAGAAAATGTCTTACAGCTGGATCTCATGGAAGCATTTCCTCAACTGAGGCTCCTTCCTCTCTGATGACTCCAGCTTGTGTCAAGTTGACATACAAAACCAATCAGTACAGTATGTTAAAGTCCCACAGCTAAGATAGCAGTGGTGACTGGCAATTCAGTAGTGAGGAGGCCAACAGCTCCAAACTCTAGCACCTTGGTAAAACTGCTGTACTTGGGCCACCACTGAAATATGTCGGGAATATCCTGCACAGCATAGCAAAATTAATCTGTCTTTTCTCTTACCTTTATTTTTAAGCAACTCATGATGTTATCTCAAGCTCAACAACTTCAGATGAGACTGAAATAGAGCCCCACACAGGTATACCCAACCTTTCAATGATACCTTTGGATCCTAGATGTTCTTAAACCTAGTGGTTGCATTTTAGTTTTTGCGAAATGAAGAAGTGTGCTCTCTAGGGTTCCATAGTGGGTAGTGGCTATCTCCATCTGTGTCAGGGAGATATTCCTGTCCATACTTCCCACTTTGGGATTATTTCTTTATTTTTGTCAGTAAATAAACTCTGTCACACAAGGGAAGGGTACAGATAGACCAGGTCACCACTTGGGGAAAGTAATGTAATGGCATCTGACTCTTGGGTCCAGAATCATTCTAAAAATATATTTTGTATTCCTAGAGGGTGTTCTGTAAGACAGTGATTCTCAAATGAGGATGCTTTAGGATCTCTCCTCTGTATAGGAGCATTTGGCGTTCCTTAGAGACACATCTGGTCTGAACTACTGGGGGAGGGGCATCTCCATCTAGAACACAAAGACTGGGGGTGTACTGCTGTGCACACAGCAGCCTCCCGAACCTAAGACTTCTTGGGCTTACTAAGTGCTGTACTGCTGATATGAGAACCCCATGCTAAAACAGGGACAGCGTTTGTTTGTCACAGCAGTTGTGTCTAAGTTTTACATTTACTTACCAATGCATCCTCAGTGGGTTTACTTGAGTTCAGCAACTCCTTTTAGCAAATGTTTATCAAGCATCTACTAAACCAAGCACTGCAGAATTCAAAGTCAGACGGGTATCTGTTAAACATAGATAGGTGTCTGCAATTATTTTTTGGTATGTGTAGTCTTATATCAGCATTATTTGTATGGTAAGTAAAGATAAGTAGAAAGTAAGAAAAGTAATAAAACTGAAGCCTCATGGTAGGCTCAATTAGTAGTTATGAAACAAGGGAAGAATCTAGAAGAAAAGGAATTGAAAATAAGCTGAATGTGCAAAGCTGTTTTACGGGTTCTGATATTCCAGTGATGGGTGTTTTGTGGAGTGAGGTCATCTTCAATTCCTATTGAATCACTGGCTTAAAGCCTTGGCTAGGAATCCCTCAAGTGTCCCTGATATTTTCCTTTTTGGGAGACATTACTTCTTTACTTTGTATTTTATCCCTATGAACTTCTATTGCTTTTATAAATGTTGACATTTATTCCAACAGCAACAAGTGATCCTATTCTGGACTCTGTCCCACCTAAAACTTCTAGAACTCCTGAACAGCCAAGGGCAACACTGGGTAATATTTTTAACAAAAAAAAAAAATCTGTGCTTTGTTTTCCATTAAAAACTCCATAACCCATGTGGATGCCATTCTTCAAAAATGACCATTCCATCCCATTTCATCTAATCATTTATCTCTTCTCTATTTCTGAACATAGATGAATGATATATTTTTATGCAGGCATCTCTTATATTCCATTTTATGTATCTGTCACTTTCTCTCATACTGAAATAACTACCAAAAAAAATGGATTTCCGAACTTAGTGTTGTGAAAATATTCAGAAACTGCATGGACATATTTGTCATCTGCATCATCTCATACCATGTGCTTATGGCTTGCATTGCCTCATTTTCATGGACTGAGTCTGCCTGTACTGAGCAATTATCACTCTTCTAACTTTCTTCTTGCTCTACATCAGAGTGTCATCCACTAGCTGCAGGACAATGCGCATCTGTTTTTCATCCCTGTAGCATGCCCATTATGTCATCTTGAAAGCATGTTGAAATTCCTAAAATACCTCATTTTTTAACTGAAATTGTTTGGTGGGATGGGGTGTTTGTGTTTCCAGCTCCAAGTGAAGCATCATTTGACCCTCACAAGGTGGAAATCTTCACCAGTCCTGAAGTGCAGCCCACAACCGCTGGTAACTGATGTCCTTGGTGTAGTTGTATCCTCTGAAAGATGGGTAAAGTGACAGGAAAGAGTCAGTCACACTGGCCTTTGAGCATGTTTTTACTAATAAACATTTCCCTTCCTTCTCTACCATGAGATTCTACATCTACCAGTGAGCTGAGTTATTCATAGTTAGCCTTATGATAGACCTCAAGGAATTTGCACAATCTTGATATTTTGAAGAGGAATTTTCTTAATTGCTTTCAACTTTGTCAACTAGAAAAGTATAGCAGAAGCACAGGTGATCATTATTTCAAGTATATTCTTTTCTGGTGAGCACAGTAATAGTGTTTAATCTATAGTAGATCAAATCGATTATCAAGTAGTACCTGAAATCCTGGATATGGTAAAGAAAGGTGTGGAAGAGCTCACGTCTTATAAATTATTTAAATAATAAAGTTCATTAGTGTCTGGTAAAGGTATACATGAACTACAAGATAAGATATTCTGAATTTTCCATTCTATAAATCCAAAATGTCTCATTGGCTTCTTCCCTGCTATTAATGTTATTCTTTGGGTTCTTAACTTATCTTATCTGGAAGGACTCCAGGATGTTCAGTCCATTTACTCGAATAGTATTTCTTCTCAAGTATGACCTTAAGTTCTCCTCTATAGAAATGTAGTTCTTCTGAGTCCAGCAAATACTTAAACTTATTGAGTATGTACTCTGTAGAAAGCATTCCTGTGTGGGCACCCAGGAATCTAAGGCAAGCATGCAGTCATTCTTGCATTCCATAGGGTCATGTGTTTATGTTTACAGGCTCAATGTGGCTGACCTTTGAGAAATATTCACCAACGCTCTATTAACTCTTCTTTCAGCTCCCCAGCAAACTACGTCTATCCCCACCACATCTAAACGACGCTTCAGACCTAAGCCACCGCCAATAATCAAACCTGGTAAATCAACATCTCTTTAACTTTTCAGGTTACTTAAATCCAAATAGATCATGCTCACCTCTCTATAGTAAAAAGAAAATTACATTTTTCTGTAGGACAGTTTCTTTATAAAACTTGAAATAGCTAACAGTAATACAAAAGCGCACACAGGGGTCTCCAATAGAATGTTCTTGGATTTGGGGATGGGCTGGGGAACAGGTCCTGCCCCAACAGCTCACAATATAAGATAACTATCATATGCTGGGTATGCATCCACTTCGAAGTTTCTGATGGACCAGTGCCTACCACACTTTCAGTTTTGCCATTGAGCAAGCTGATATGAAGAGGATGTTTTCCTGGTCTTCAAGTTTCTTATATCCCAGAGAGTAATAAGAATGAAAGTAAAGCAGAAGATCATAAAACTTCAGCCTGTAGTACTTGTGTAGAAGTTCCAAGAAAGACTGAGTTGAAGCCACGAGTCTTAAAATACTTGTAGTATTCAGATGGAGAAAATGGCAGGGGGAACAGCTATTGCAGCCTGAGGGGGTTCATGTAATTTATCAACTTGGGGGGGTGATTTCCATTGGCTAATAGTATGCTCGTGCTTGCTCAGCAAAGGGACTTGATGCACTTACATTTGTGATGTAAATGTTTTTCTAACCTACATTTTTGTGATGGTGTAGATATTCTTTCCTTCAGCTTTTCCTCAGTGCATACTTTGAGAGCAACTACTAAATATGGCAGGGTTTTGAAAGGTCACCCTGTTCCTTCTTGGAAGATTATTTTACTATCTCTAACATTGAATTAAAGTGTTTTCCTTCCCATCACCAGAAAGAACTACAAGTCCAAGGACAAATGTGAACGTTCTTAAAGTCCTGAACCTACTCAACACCATTTGTGTTACCTTCATATTCCTGTGGGGAAGCCAGCGCTCTGGCTCCGCGGTAGACTGCCAGTAGCTGTTTGTTCTGATTCATTTGGAAAATGCCAAGTATCTCACAGGCTGTGTGAGTTCTATGGCTATTTTGGCTGTGAGTAGCTGGCCCTTGAGTTAGTAGATCTGAGCTCAGATTAAGATGCCATCTAGGGCCAGCACTTGGGATGCTGTTGCGGCTACTGTTGGTTGGTTGATTGCATACACAGTTCTCAGGATGTTTTGGGAAAAGGTCCTCAAGCTCAACTTAGGAGTTCTTTGAAAAAGTGACTTTCAATTTGGTGTTACTGGATTTTTCCTTGTGTTTCAGATCATAGTATTATGCCTATCAATCATTGATTACTAACACTAAAATATATTCCCATTACTAATAAATATGAAGTAGGGGGGTGAAAAATAATTAGACCAACTTAAAAGCACAGATTAAAATCAGTCAGAGAGCACCAAAGCTCTCTTCCATAAGTGATTCTCTATGCCTGGAGCATGAAATATTCTTTTAATGGAATATTTCTAAAATCCTCCAAGATGATAGATTTATCCCACTTAATTAGTGTTATATTTTCCCTTTGTGGTTTTATATACCAAAATAGAAATTTGTGGATTATTTCATTTCCTTTTAACTCAGTAAAACACAACTAATTTCTTTGAAACTTAAAATATCTCTCATTCTAGAAGTGACACCAAATGTGATAATTTCTCTGATCCTCATTTGTAGTGTTCTAAAAATAATGCTGGAAAATTGATTTATGCAGCTCTTTGGTTCAAGAAGTTCTGATTTCTATGTTAGCGTCTAATGCAATTTTTCCATGGAAAGTATGAAAACACAACCAGATGACCTCAGCACAACTGGGCCCTTTGGTATTATCATAGCATTGCTCTGAGCTATGTGGTGGATATTATGTTCATGACCATCACACAGAAAACAGAATTATAGCCATGGGAGGGAGTGAGGGTCCCTTGTCTGTATTACAACATACTTTCCAGTACCAAAGTTGAGTGAAATCCTGATGCCCTGAATAGTAGCTTTTCAGCTGAAGGCAACAATGGGTTCTATCTTCTAAGAACCCTGCTTGTTTGGAACGTCTCAGTTCTTGGGTTGCAAGACCAGAAAGAGCTTTCTGCAATGTGCCAAGCATTCCTAGTTGGGGGGGGGGGGCGGTTTTTGGACACTGACTTCTGTTTGCGTCTCAGGAGACTTTATGGTGTATTTCTAAAGAATAGGAGGCTCTTTGGTAGGAGGAGTCTTCTCTCTGTTTCACTAAAATCAAAGTGGTTCCCTAAGCAAGGATGGTGGCACATACTGAAAGATCCAATGCTCTCCTTTTACAGTTAATCTGGAACTTACACAGCAGTCTTGGATACTGACTTACAAAATGAGCTGTGGAGAGCTTTGTCAGTTCTTGCTGTCATTGCCATATAAATTTTAAACCTTTAGCTCTGGGGAGAATGCATTCCACACTCTGCTATGTAAAGGAGTCTCAACTTGGATTTCCATCACGAGTGTGTTTACACGATGGAGTTATTAAAGCAAGAGCTTTTCTGCTTGAGTGGTCATGATTTATTTTTAAGATGGCATAAGGCAGCAGAAGCAGCTGCTCAGAGAACGAATTTGTGTAGCACACTCTGACAAGGCGGCTGGATCCAGATGTAGGTGTCACCCGGACAGAAAGAGAGCAGCAGTTCTCAACCTGGGGGTTGAACAATCATTTCACAAGGGTCACCTAAGACCATCATGGAATATCAGATATTTATGTGATGATTCATAACAAAAGCAAAAATACAGGTGTGAAGTAGCAACAAAAAATAATTTTGTGTGTGGGGGGGTCACCACAACATGAGGGACTGTGTTAATGGGTCGTAGCATTAGAAAGGTTGAGACCCACTGAAATAGAGGCTTAGACAAGTATGTAAGTGGCCCTGGCTGAGGGCGCCACGTGAGAAGCACAGTGTATAAAAATCAAGTGTCCTAGCAGTTTAAATAAAGAACTGTAGTGGGAAGGGATTAATGAGGTAGATGTGTTTTAAAAATCATTCTTAGGGAGGTTTGGAATGAGAAAGTGACTTTTATATTTATGCTGAGTTTTCAGTGGAGGCTGCTACCAGGCAGATGGAGAAAGGTGCTGTGTGTTTTGGTTAGCAAATTAAATATTTCTCCTCAGTAATTGTGTCTGTTAATTTCATGATAAACTTGAAAAGCATAAAAAAAATCTGCCTTATAAATATTGGTTGACATTTATGCATGATAAATCACAAATTTTAGAAATGGATTTAAGATATTCAATTAGAGGGTGTGTTATTACTCTTCAAAATGTCTGAATAGACACTTCTTAATTGGACATTTTAGTTATTTTTTTTTGCCAGAATTTTTATTTGGGAGTTGGTGTGGTTTCAGTCCTTTGATTTCTAAACATTCTCATAATCCCGGGGTCCTCACCTTCTCTGGGTCTGACAGTCAGTATCACCACCTGGGGGAGTTAACATCCAAACCTCACAACAGAGGGATGTTGAGTGGCCCGAGACGGCAGAGAGTGTGGACTGCATCTCTGTGGAGCATTTCTTTAGCTACAGATCTTTCGTGTTGTTTGAGCTCAGCAGAAAGGAGGTCTCTATTTCCAGCTGAAGTTCACAAGAGCATACAAACCACCAGAAGCTCCCCAGTATGAAGAATCCCCAACTTTCCCAGCTCTCGGCCGTTGCCTGTTCTTCCACCTCACTTTCCATGCGAGATGCTTTTCCTCAGTTGGTTTGGTCAAGGAAGCTTCACATTTGTTTTTTGGCTTGTTTTGTATGCACAACCCAATGCATTTCTGGAAAACCAGAGCCGCCTCCTCTCTTAACTTGTCTCTCCCACACAATGAGAACTGTTACCCTCCTGTGTTAACCCACAAGATGGTATTACATAGCCCTGAATTGCTGTTTTTTTTTTTTTGAATTATGAAAGCAAGTCATTTAGTTCCTAGAAAGTTGCTCTATGACAACTTCTGTTGTCACTCCCCGCCCCCAGCCCAAGTCAATCCTTGCTTTTTCCAAACCTACTACTTTCCCTGTTCAGACTATCGGAGTCAACTCTAGAGGAAGTACTATCCGAGCTGTATAAATAAGAGAAGGATTTACATTGTAACTAGAGCCAATGAATGCCAAATCAATTCCTTTCTTTCTGTGAGAGATAAAAGCTCTCATTTTTTTCCCCCCTTGGCTTGAAAAATACAGTTAATTTTAATTTGCTTTTTGAAAGAAAACTCCTTTGAGTAGAATAGCACAAAAACTACTAGAAATAGCCTGTTTTTTTTTCCCCTCCCAAACATAATAGATGGAACCAAATAGCCAGCATGGAATAAAATAGTTTGTTCACATCTGATTTGACCACTGGAGGGTTTGTTTATCATACCATCATCATATGTTATCTAATTTATTAAGCAGTTCATGAAACCTGAGACTATACTTGGATACGTATTGATATGCTAACCCAAATGGATCTTGTTTACTAGCAATATGTACTCGTAACCACAGACAGGGTGCACCATCAGAACTTGTGGCCCTTTTTACACTTGAGTTTCTTATCTTTAGTGAAAGAACGTGAGGTCCAGCCAAGCCAGATACCGTTCAGCACTAACAGAACACAACACGGGAGAAGGCATGTTACCTGCTTCTCACTTCCGGGGGGTGAATGTGGTTGCTTTGTAAGAAGCAAAATGGCAGTTGGCAAGACATTCAGAGCACCTTCCCGGGGATGTGCTAGGGACAGCCATCGGGTATGTGTAGTGAGAGCCCCAGCAGAGGTGAACGGCACAAATGACAATCCTCAACTCTTGCTGGGGTTTATGCGATGGGTGTGAGATGAGCAAGCCTCGGCACCGTCATCCAGAGGAGCCTAAACCTTCATCAAGGAGCGAGCTTGTCTCGTGGTAAAGGATGCCTAAGTCCTGCCCTTCAGCACTGCTTTGACATTCCTTGCTTTCATTGCAGCCCCAGAGCCTGAGACTCTACCATCAGCACGGTCAACAAAGGGTAAAGCTGCTTCCTTGAATCACACTGAAGAAATGGCCTGTATCTCTTTCTGTGTTCAACTTTTGTCCTTAGCTATGTGTTACTTTGAAAATACTTAACTGCCCTTCAGATTTTTTTTTTTATTTTATTTTATTTTTGCAGCTGCTTTTTGCAACAATATCTGCCCTGTGCCTGGGCTTGGCTGAATAGAGGCTCTGGGACACCCATGAAAGCCACACTGCCTTGGATGTGACTCATTCTTTATTGTCCTGTCTTATATTCAAGGAGATTTTCCTTAGCTTCTTCTAACTTGTTATTTCCAGTGGAGACATCTGGCTTCCCCAGGCATAATTGTGCTTCCCTCTGGGAGGTTTTTTTTTTCCCCCTCACTTTTCAAAACGCTAACATTTACAGACTTTCTTGAAAAGAGCAATGATCATTCCAGATCTGAAAACTCGGATGTGTCAGTAGATGATGCATTAGGAGGTAGAAAAGAAAAAGAACAACAAAGACAACCCTTGTAGCTTTTCTTTTTCTTCAAAAGAGAAAAAAAAAAATGAAACCAAACTAAAAGCAAACCAAGCAAAGAACCCCGTTCTGGTGCCCTTCTAGCCAATTACGCACATTTTCCTTCACAAGAAGTCCTGGTTAGAGTATTGCATCCACAGCTTCCAAAGAGCCATGCCTCTGCCCTTTTTTTCCATTTCATTTTCCAAACTTTAGCTGGCTACATTTTTATTCATTTTGTCTAAAACCACAGGAATTGATTTCAGTAGAAGAGGTTACTTCTTATGTGGATAAAATTTCACCACTTTTAATTTGCTCAAGCTACAAGTTAAGAATTGAGCGTCTTCCACATTTAAGTTGATTTTACGTTTCTCCTGTGACTTGATTCCTTCTTGATAATTTTGTGTGTGGTTTAGGGTCCCGGAGCTCTGGGAAAGTGTCTGTAACAACGTTATCTGGACACACAGTTACTCCTTTCCTTAATGGCTGGTGTCACTATTGGCAGATTCACATTCATGGGATGATACATCAATGTCCATTTGTCTATGTGTTCTTGGTCATCCTTACAAATTTTAAATCCTATACCTCTAGCCTATAAGTATATCTCATTTAAAAAATGCTTCCCTTGATATAGTTTCTAAACTCATTTTTCCCTATTGTTTATACATGGACTTTTTTTTACACCAAGCAGAAAAAAATCTCCTGCTTTGGAATACTAAGACAAATTTTAATTTTTTACTCTTACTGTGTCAGCAAAACAGCCTTTCTCATGTTCTTCCTGATGGTATAGGTTTGAAACTTTTGTGTGACCATCTCATCCAAACTATACACTAATTTTGAGATTTTCCAAAATTGATTTCAAAGTGAAAGAATAAAGAGATCTCTTG
Source organism: Peromyscus leucopus (assembly GCF_004664715.2). Classification (NCBI taxonomy): domain Eukaryota; kingdom Metazoa; phylum Chordata; class Mammalia; order Rodentia; family Cricetidae; genus Peromyscus; species Peromyscus leucopus. The sequence continues at coordinate 40,671,442 of NC_051073.1, read as the reverse complement.
GGAAATGTACAAATCTTTGACCAAAAAAAAACTGTGAAGAGAAAGAGAAGGATGGAGGGAGGTGAAAGAGAACAAGACAAGGGTGGTTTAAAAGAAAAAACCACCCTAAAGTTCATGTAACTGGGTGATGATAGTGGCAAAACTGAATGTGTTCAGATTGAATCAAAAGGATTAAATATGTGACTAAATGACATGTATCATTTACTCTCAGTTTGTAGCACTATTCTTTCTCTGCTAACTAGACATTTTCCTTTCTTTAGCTCCAACAAAGACCAAACGACCAGGCCGCCTCCGCCCCCGTCCTAAAACCACACGTAGTCCAGAAGTACCTGAGTCCAAACCCGGTAAATGTGGTATTTAGGGTTCCAATGACCAGGGATTCAGTGCGGAGGCTTCTAGTCTGTTAGCTGCCACCCTCCCAACAGCTGGGCTTTAGGGAACAATATGGTTGGTTCTCATAGTTGAGCATCTGTATACTCTCTGCATTCCTATCAGGTATGATGCATCCATATCTTTATTTGTGATTAGTTAGTGTACAGTGTGAAAAGTGGCCCACTTGGTGGATTATTAAAGCAAGAATCCTTAGAGTCTTACAGCTGATACCTATCCAGGACAGCTGAGGTTCAGAAAAGCAACAGGGAAAAGGGGGTAAATGGGAAAAGCCAAAGTGGAATTACCTTCAGAAAAAAGCGCAGTTTGCATATAGCTTTGGCCTTAAGGCACAGTGTTACCTTCCTTGGGATGCCACACCACAGTATAACTAGTCTTCTTGGCATTTTGCTTCCACAGCTCGGGAACCTGCCACTGTACCGCTGGTACCCACAACTGGTAATTCTGCATCCTCTCTTGCTTTCTCGCCATTTTATTTTTTTCTCTTCACGGTCTCCAAGCCAGGCATGACTGAAGTTTTGTCACTCCATCATGCTGTCAACCATGCTTCCCTTCATTTCCTGTGTGGGTGGGAAGAGCCTGAGCACCGGAGAATTCTTCCAGTACACTCTGCTACAGTAGCGCAGGGAAGGTCTGTGGTCTTGAGCACAGCTTCCCCGTTCCCTGCTGACCCTCTGTCCTTTAATGGCATGTCCTGGTGTTCCTCCTCGCAGATGTCTGTAGTCTTCTGGACTAAACAAATGGCATACATTTTCCAGTGCTGTGGCTTTCGTTGCTTTATTCATCCAGCCTGTAAGACTCTGAAAAGCTGCACATTCCTACTGGAGAATGTATTTAGCATGTTTGGATACCATAGACTGATTCTGATCTGGGGCCCAGTATGAAACTGGTAGTTGTCTTTGCAACTTGAGAATATTAAAAGTTCCAAGATGGCTTTTATTCTTTTTAGTGGTAATGCCATGCCTCTGATTGTTTCATTGTAACTTCTCAGAATTCAGTTTGTCTCTGATCATTTTAAGAATTTCCCCCAGATCAGTAGCCATGTGTCATTATTTCTTATGTTAATAGCAGATGTTTATGGCTAATTTTCCAGGTTTCTTCTTAAACAACTTTGAAATACTCGATCTTACTGGTTTGTGCTTAAAAAAAAAAAAGAAAAGAAAAAAGAAAAGAAAAAGAAAAAAGTTACCAGCAAACAGTAAAACTGATATACTTAATCCTTCTTAAATACATCATTTAAGAAGAAAGTTGTATGATAGTACTTTTACTCAAAGACACATTTTAAGCATTTCCTTAAGACTATTCTTCTGGGGACTGGAGAGGTGGCTCAGAGGTTAGGAGTACTGGTTGTTCTTCCAGAGGTCCTGAGTTCAATTCCCAGCAACCACATAGTGGCTCACAGCCATCTGTAATGAGATCTGGTATTCTCTTCTGGTGTATAGGCATACATGCAGACAAAACACAGTATACATAATCAATCAATCAATCAATCAATCAATCATTCAGTAAATCTTTAAAAAAAAAGATTGTTCTTCCATTGAAAACTAATGGTGCAAATGAATGGCTAAAATGAGCATTTCCACCTTTCCTGGAACTATTTTTATATTTACACTGAGTCTTCACAGAGTGTTTCTCAGCTTATACATCCTTAACTTTGACAGTCACAGCCATGCCCATTATGCTAATTTTAATACCTTTTCTTTTAGTTCCCAAACTGTCCCAGAGACCCAAAGCAACACGCAGGCCAGAGGTACCCCAAATCCAGCCTGGTAATCAACACTTTCAATGCCTTAGCATGTAAATGGGAAAAGGGTCTACAAGTAACATTGTTTTCCACACCAACTGCTTAGCTGTGACACTAATTACGGTCCTTTTTCTTCTTCAGATTTAAAACCACCAAAGCAATTGCCTCCTAAGCCCAAAGCCACACCTGACATGCCACCAACTAAATTCGGTAAACGTAATTCCCATCGTCCTACTTAAGACGCTTTTATCAGTGGAAATGACATTGAAAGAGTTTATATATTTGACTAATTAAAGAACCGAGTATCATAATTTTGTTCTTTATCTTCTGAAAGTAGATAAGTAAGAATAAAGAACATTTAATACCTGATAGTCTTATAAATCCCACACTTTAAAAAAGCATTTTTATGCCTTCCTGAGTTTATAATGAATAGAAGTTAGACTTTTCTGCCCCTGGGACAATTTAAAGTGACTTTGCTAGCTGTTTATGGGTAATACACACAGGAGGGGACATGTGTTCCTCCCTCATGGGCACAACCAAACAAAGACTTGCCACATAGGGATTGGCTTCCTCTGAAATAACTTGTTGGCATCTTAAATAGTAATTATTAACTGGGTGGCTTTCTACTATATTAAAAAAATAGTTTTGAAAATTGTTTACAACTGAAATTTTCTCCTAAGATTCCAATTAGTATACAACTAAGAGAGCGTCTCATTATAAATAAGCCCATCAGTTAGCAAACTACATCAACCTAGATTAAACTGCGCTCAACGTCTCTGAATTAAATATTATGAGTACTTGAGATTGTTTTTTCTTCATCTGTGTTTTATGTTTAATGATGCAGCCTATGAGCAGCCTGCTACACTTGGAACTGAAGCTCCTGCCCTAGCCATAGGTAACAAATGTTTTCTTAACTGACGTTTCCTGGAGATTTCTCCACTGATCCCTCTCATCATCTGTGTGTTCAATTTAATCATCATTCACTTATTTGTTTCTGAGAAGGACGGGCTGTTTTTGGCAGGGGCCATGTTAGCATCCCGACGGGCATCCCTGTATCTTCTCCGCCAACAGCACCTGGATGGTACACTCCCTTTGATCCTCAGGGTCAGATTGCTTTCAGCACTTGCTGCTGCCAGAAGTCAGAAGGCTCTGTCCATCTGTCTTTCCAAGCAGCGACTTTTTGCAGTCTCTGCTTGTGCTTGTGCGTGTGTGGGAACAAAGAGAGCTGGTTGGAGCTTGCGATGATGAGCCGTCATTTCTGATAATGGTCCTTTCTCCTTGATTCCATACTATTCAAATGCAAGCGGACCTTTCTGTTGAGAATTCATCTTGTGAAAAGACGTTCTGACAATGTCTTCCTCCTCTTGTCCCAGTTTCTTTCCATCTCTGTGTGCCATTAACTTGGATGCTGCTCTCTGGTGCATTTTAATCTAGCTTCATGCTTTGGTTCCCTGAACCATTTGGGAATGGGAAAGTCAGTCTCTCTACCAATGCTTAGAGGACATTAGATAATAAGAAATTTGAATCTTATGTGGAATCTCCTAGATTTAATGCCAGAGTTGTAAATTTTCATTTCTGATCTATGAAGACTTATTTATAGAAATCGTATATACTGAGATGAAAAGCTGCATTATTTCCTTTTCATTCTGAATTATCTTTATTCTTTCAGTGTGTGTGTGGGGGGTTTCTAGGAGTTGAAACTAGGGTCTTATTCGTGTTACACAAGTGATTCATTGCTGAGCAATTTCCCCAGCCCCCATATCTCTTCATACACTGGGTAATTGCATGCAAAGTATCCATTTGAGATAAGTACAGAAACATAATAAGCACCACATATACTGTGAAGAGAAGGCAGGCATTTATATCTATCTGTATGATTGGCACAGATCTTCAGAAAACAAGACAGTTAGCAATACTTGTCCTATTCTCACAACCACCACTCCTCCCAAAATTAATGGTGGTGAATGTCTTTGAGATACAACAGAAGACTCTGTAGCCATTTTCAGAATAATTTAGTATAACACATTCTAAAGCTGTAGAGCCAGAGTGCCATTATAGGTAGGTAGACTCAGACAGTCCAATATAGGAAAATAACTTTTCAGTAACTTCATTCTAGGTGAAATGGTGTGTGTGTGCCGGATAGGTGGGCATAGAATCTGGCCAGCTACAGGCAGTAGTATTCCCAGACATCACAAATGCTTTTAAACATAACAATATTGTAGTCCTTGTCCACCTCTGTGTCAGAACTAACATCTTCTAATTTAATAGGTAGAAGACTTTTGGAGTCTATTAATTTAGCAGGCCACTAGCTTTCACCAATCCAAAAACTAAGAATGTCATCGGAGAGCACCTTGGGCCTACAGAATAGTTTTCCCCATCTTGCTGTACCTGCCTCTCTGATGTACCCACCAATGTATTTTAAATTTGCCTTGATTGATGACTTTCTTTGTTCTTTAAAAACAATAAAAAGCTTTAGGAACCTGTTTCCACATTGGAATGTGGAATTTGGAATAATCTAAATCTGTGTTTCTGGGCCATGGTCATTCAAAATATCTGTCTAAAGAGTAAACTATCTTTATTCCTTTAAGAAAAAAGTAACAGGCTTAAAATGTTTCACCTTTAAGATAAATCACTGTGTACATTTCTTAATTTCTGTCATGTATTGCTTTTGGTCAGTTACTACCACAGACATTGAACCTGTAATTACGAGAACCAAGGCTCCGGCGACAGCATTAGGTAATGACCTCTTAGTCTTTATACACAGTCTCTGCTTACTGTTGGATCCATTTCTGTCTGGATTGAGGGGATTTTTCTTCCACAAAAATGTCTTATCATTTACGGTATTTCTCATTTCAAATATATCAAGAATCCTTAAAGGATGTTACTTGGTTATAAGCCTCTATTCAGCTCCTTAGCTACCCACCCCCGTTATCTGTCTTTGCAAATGCTTCACAGTGCCCATGAATCTATTCAGTAATCAGTAGGAGTCTACATTAAAAATAAGTTTCTGATCTACTTCAGAATGCCTACCCCTTAAGATATTCTTGAGTTATTTTTTTTTTGAAGATATGAAAGACCGTGGTCATATGCAGGTGATTTTAGGAAGTGTTACATACATATAGTAATACTAATTTTAATGGCTTGTATCCCTAAACTGAGTCTTTTTAAGGACAGTTACCTAGAAGCAGGTTAGCTGAAGTCTCCCTGACGTGATATCAACATGCCATGTTTCAAACTCCCTTTGGGGTCTGGAACCACTTTGATGCTAGCAACTAACAATAAAAATTTCAGAATAATAAAAACAATGTCAAATAGTCTGTCTCCACTGTCAGGAGACCAAATTGTTTTACATATATATTACCAAGAAAGAATTCCAAATCAAAGAGACATTTTGTATCTCAGGTTTCAGACACCTTACATTCATGTGTCATCTTTCTTTAGTTCTGAAGTCACACAACCACAATAACCACTTTGCTTCTCCAGCCCCCAAAACACCACGACCAAGAACTCACCGTCCACGTCCTTCTATTCATAAAACCACCCCACGCCCAGAGATACCTCAGCCTAAACCAGGTAAATGTGGTTCTTGGCTCCTGTAGCTCTTCATTGGATATGCAGAAGTTACGCAAGTCCCACTTGCTACTAAGGGTGAAGGCTTAAGCCATAGGACACAGTTGCTACCAGCATGGTTGCTATGGCCGATCCCTATGGCTCCTTCATGCTGCTTTCATGAGGAAGTCCTTGATGCCTAAGAGTTTTATATGTTTTTTCCTCCAACATTTAATTATTCTTTGCTCTTTGATTATAAATTGGAAAAATATCTACTTAGTATATTTGATTTAAGAGCCACATGCTTTATTAAATGCCACACTAGCATCTGTAGGCTATGCATTAGAGGTAGCAAGTGACTTAGCTGAACAATGAAGCGGCTCTTATTCAGACATTATAAATATAAATAAAGAATAGGAGCAACATTGGGTAGTCACTGTTTCACCAACTGTTAGATACATAATTCATTCTTAAGTAAAAATTAATATATATGGGCTAATATGTTTAAGGTGAACCTGAAATTTTTAGCCTTTATAGATTTGCCAGCAAGAATGGGCCTGACTCCTACAAACAGAGAGAAGGCGGCACCATGTATGGGAGTAACAATAGCAAGATCAGAACTAGAAGTATAGCCTGACTGAGAAGGGCGATATTTGCTTAGGTGAACGATGACGTTATTTTTGGAAAGTCCACAAAGAAGATCAGTGAGTGCTCTGAGCCATTGGCATGTCCTGCTACCCTTCGGAGCCAGGTCTTTTCTGTATAATGAAGAGATGTAGTAACAAGTTCTGTGGACTAAGGACCCTCCAGGCCTAGCCCTTTGTTTGCCTTTGCTCAAACATAGGTCTTCATCTTTTCCCAAAGTGGACTCTCAACAAAATCAAGCCTTGTCTATTTTGGTTATTTTTCACTGTATCCGATTAAATGTATCAACAATTGTGTTTATCATGATTCCAGGATTTGTTTTCTAATATATAGTCTTACAAATTATGCTTTCACATTAATTTCTTATAATTGTTAAATAAGATGTTATGACATACATAACATTTTTCTAAGAGTTTCCTATCACATTATTTACTAATGAAAATGCAATCAAAGCCTGTAGTCAACTGTAGAAAAGCAAGCAAAATCGCCATTAACGATATAGAAATGCTAAGGATAGGACTGTGGTTGTATAAACATCTGTGGACTATTATGTAGAAACTTCAAAGGTTTGGGTTTTTTTTTTGTTGTTGTTGTTGCTGCTGTTGTTTTTGACTATAGAACCAATGCTAGACTGGTAAAGCTCATATTCAGGAGAATTTGATGGATTTTCTGATGTGTTTAACATTGCCTTGTTTTAAATTGCTTTTGATCATTTCTCACAGCAGACTTGGGACCTATCACTCCTGAGCCATCTTTAGGTAATGATTCTTGGTATTCTTCTGTGAGTGCTTTTGTCTGTTCGCTGTTGAGCCTCACTGTGGTTGCTAAGGAGATTATGGTGGCATGCCCTGTTTTATCCTGAAAGTTTTCTTACCATTTAACGGAAAGGTACCTTGGCTTAATTCAAGATAGGTATCTGATCCATGCCCCGCCTTGAAACTGTGTCAGGCTGAGGCTTTGATCAGGCATGACACCGGGTCCTCCTTTAGGCCTCCAATGCAACAGCAGGAATGGTACAAAGTTGTCTGAAAAGTTTTCTTCCTCCATTTCAAGTTCTGTGGAACTGTTTTTGGCTCTGCTGATGTTTCAGTGGCTTTTAAAAGACTTACTGTAGTAAACCACCAAGCACAGAACTTCCCCAGGCACAGTCATATTAAATTAAAAGCATCACTGTGAGGTTGATTCAAATTCACACCTCTAGAGTTGAATGTGGACTTATAACCAATTTGGAGTTAGATATATATTCAAGGAAATGGTGATAGGTCCTAACTTACATTTCTTAAATGTAATTTATCTAATTTTTTTTTTTATCTCTGAAGGATTCTCGACTATTAAAGAAATCTTTTAATATACTAGAGGAAAAGCTTCAAACCCTAGTGACAGGATTTCTTAGCTCAAACTATTAATTATATTTTTTAAGCTTAGACAGGATACATCATCCTTGTCATAGCTTTTGGGCTCATCAACACCATGTTAATACTAAGTTCTCTTCCATCAGCTTCAACAACAACAAAAAAAGCCCGCCGCCGCCTACGTCCCAAATATAAAACCACACCCCATCCAGAAGTACCTCAGACTATATTGGGTAAATATGTGATTTGTGATTTATTCTGTATTAGAAGGTATCCAACATATCTCTTTAAGGTCAAATATCTCCTGGTTTGCAAGGAGAGCATCACATGCCTAAACATCTTATGCTTCTTTCTTAAGAATATTGACTCTCAATGACCATTATGTTTGTTTTTCTTACTCTCTGATTATAGTCACATCTCAGAGATGAGACTGCTGGGTGTAGTGTTGAGCTGAAACAATCTGATCAAAGCTACTGCATTCACTAAGCTTGCACTCACTCTCCTTAGCCACCTCAGCCCTTGGCTCTGAAGTAGAAGCTGTCTTATTTACCACTTAGTTGACAAGACACCAGAAAAGAAAAGCTGCTCCTGCATAACCACAAAGTAATGTAAGGCAGCATGTTCATGCGGGCATAAAATAATCTGAGCAACCCAAATGCTACATATTGTGAGCTTTGTGAAAAATTAGATTAAAAAATCCAAGATAATTAGTAAAAATTAGCACAGGATTTGAAGGTTGGAAGGATGAAGGCTTACACATGGAGAACTTGACTTCCCAGACAGAGGATAAAGTATCAATGCTCTCCTGTCCTGCCACAGAATAAATTAAAGAGACTGGGGGCTGAAATCTTCAAATTGATCCTATGGGATTTAATGGTTCTCACTTCTGCACAAGATCATGTTCTTTCTATAGAACTAAAATCTTTAGTTCTTTTCATAGAACTAAAGATAACCCAACCAATGATGACAAAAACTGCAAAGTGGTTCTTTATCTTGTTAAGTAATAGTGTGTGCTCCAAGGATGTCACCTCTTAATGGGTGTGGTTCCAGCTTCCTTATAGCTATGAACACCCATCATTGATAAACCATAGTGTGACCCCAATACTTCCTACTTTTTCCTCCTTCTCATTCTACATCCCTGTTTCTCTGTGTCAGCTGTTAGCAAGCTGTGGGTCTAGCACATACTCAAGGGACAGTATAAATACAAACTATATCTGTAGTGACAAATAGTGTTGATCACAGGGACAGAATCACTGGAAATCACCATAGAGTCTATAAACTGCATAATGTTAATATTCAACTATCTAAACTGCCCATTGCATCTGGCATTGATTACTATTTAGAGTGGATGTGTCTTTCTGATTTTGCCTTTTGTAAAGGTTCTGAGTGTCATCCTATCTTTTTCTGATGGTGAGTCAGATTTTCTATATAGGGTCTCATGTTAGTTAAAATTGGATAATTATCAGCAGTGGGATTCCAGAGTCGATCTCAAGGAGATGTGCAACAGAGCCCAAAGGCTGTGACTAACCTCTGAATCAAATGAGTATGTAGTGATTCTTTGGAGAAGTATTTAAAGAAAAAGCAATATTCATTTTCTCCAGTTAAGAATATTTTTTAAAAAAATGTTGCAACTCAAGAAACCTTGTTTTTACTGGTAAGATGAATTTTCTAACATTCCGTGCATTCATAATGTCTTTTTGATATCTTTTCTTCTTTTGATCAGTTCCTGCTACAACCCTTGAACCAGTTATTAGAACTGAGGCTCCAGGAATGACCTTAGGTAACGACATACCATGTCCTTCCACATCTGCATTTCTTCCTCATTTTATCACCTTCATAATCACTGCTTCTGGGACATCACAAAGCTTCTGCATCTTCTGGTCCCTCAACTGCTTACCATGTTTGAGTGTTCAAAGGATGTCTTGTCTTTATGACATCTTTTATGATGTTTTGTTTTTATGACATCTTGTTTTTATGAGAGCCAATTTATTGAAAAAGAATACATACATATACAGATATAGGCTCACTGTCACACCTTCAATTTTTTTCTATCTCTGCTTCCATGTATCATGTTAACCACATGCACATTTTTGTTATGGGGTATCCGTCTCTGTCCGTGTCTACAGGGGAATCTATGTACCATCTCGGTTGCGTTAATCTCTACAGTTCTTGTGATGTAATAGTTTTTTGTGAAGTTGTCAATTTCTGTATTTTGACCATTTTCGTGCTTTGTCTGATTTTTCCACTTTAGGGAATGATAAAACTTAGTTTTGATGAGGATGAAAATAGAAAATAGACTCAAGGCTGGTCAATTGAAGTCATTACGGCTTTGTTAGCATGAAACCACCCCCAGTACCCCCATGCACACCGTTACTCTGTGTTTTGGAACATTTCTTCACTCAGGAACCCTTATGAGAAGCTATAGGAAGTATTCTTGATATATAGATTCATATTTCTTCAGGAGTTTTGTTTCTCAAAGAAATGCAAGTGTTACAAAAGAGCCCAATATCAAAACAGAGACAAACATTACAAAGCTCAAAAGGGAAATTTCTTGAAGCTCAAGAAATCATAAGAAATGTATTCCCAGTCAACATTTCTAAGATCCAAAATACTATATTAACCTGAGATTTTCTTCCTTCAGCTCCCAAACTGCCTCAACAACCAAGCCATCCACATCCAAAACCTAAAACTACAAGGAGTCCGACAGCACCTCAGACAGAACGGGGTAAATGTGTAGGGCCTGTGTTAAGAATCCCGGCAGTCCATCCAAGCAGGTCTTACAGGAAGTATAATGAGGGTCAATAGCTCAGGCAGGGGAGAAGGAGAGATACTTCAATGGCTGAAGTCCTTATGTTCTGTGTGCTAGAGTTTTCTCTATGGTGGTTGTTTTTCTGGCAATGCTAGTCGTTATCAAGTGTCCATGGTAAATATGTACGCACATGAAACCAAAGAGAAGGAGTATATGTTTGCACCAGTGGGGAGTGATTTATCAGTTATTGGTAAGTCTTGTGCGTCATAGTAGGCGTTCAAGTCAGACAACAATAATCGCTTTCTGTATGGTGCTAGAGAACAGATACTTCCGGCTTCGTAGAGCATATGGTCTCTGCAGCATGCTTTTGTGGTTTGTTTCCCCCAACTGCTTATAAATATAAAAGTAATTCTTACAGAGATGATAACCTGGGGGGGAGGGGGAGGATAAGGGGGAAGTTCCAAAGGGCAGAGAATGCTTGACAGCCAGTGAAAGGAAGCAAATTTCCTCTTATGAAAAAGATAAGCCTTCCAGGAATTGAATGGTTTTAATGAGGCTCCTGCAACTAATGGCCTATAGGACAAGTTGAAAAGTTCTAAATGTTAAACTTGGGAGCTTAGAGTAACACCAGAGAATTGATTTACGGCCACACTGTCTTTGAGTGTTGGACAAGGCTGCCCTGACATGCCACAGATAGAGCGGCTGCCCCTTGCAATGTTCTCTTGTGTACTCAAGTTGGATATCTTCTCCATAAGGCGAATTTGGTCTAGATGTTAGCCAGCTTTGTTTGTTATAACAGAACGACTAGCACCGGCTACTTACAAGCGAGAGGTTTGTCTAGTTCAAATACTTGAATGTTCGTATTTTAGAGGTACATCACAGACTCTGTGGTAACAGTTATTCCCTGCTTGTATCACCTCATGGCATGGGGCTGTGGTGGGTGCATGTACAACATCTAGAAAGTGATCATATATCAAACCAGAAGCAGAGATGACTTGAAGAGCCAGGTTTTTGCTTTTATAATCACTCTGGAGAGCTCAAAGGGTCACACAGAACTACCAAGGTGTTGTGCAAGCTGTCTCATGCCCTCAATGACCTAAGATCTTCTCACTAGATCCTACTATCCAAAGGTACCATTACCTTGTAACCATATTTGTGGACCTCAGAGGATTCAAGCCGTATTCAAATGATCTGTTTGGGTACATTAAGTAATCTCAGATCATTAGAAAATGAGGACAACTTGAAGGTACTTTATACAAACTTTGTAGGCCTGTACCTACAAAGGTTTTGGTTCCACTCCTAAGAGATGAGTTGACATCTAAGAGCAGAGACACTATATTCTTTTAGTTTGGAGAGTTAGCCACATGGCTTTATGTTTCAGACTTGTTTCTATTTGGCTATAATCCTTTTTGAATGAATATGGTAGGTTTTTATAAGTTTTAATGTTTGGAGTGGACCTTTTGCTTATTTTGTTTTTGTTATTTTTGGATAGTTTCTACTCCAGTCTTTGAACCAGTTACTCCTTTAAAAGAGGATCCAGTGGCCACAATAGGTAATGATACACCTAACTCTCAGCAAATACTTTCTCTGTTCATTGTCAGATTCATCCCATGCTGCCACCCAATTACATTCATTGTTTTGTTTGAATTGAATATTCAGCAGTACTTGCCTCTTGTTTGTTGGGTGCCCAGGAAGCCGTGGAATGCTTGAATCTAGTTTGGGTTATCAGTCTGCCTCATAACTTGCTTTACAATATTTACATGTTGCTTTAAGGTTTTGGTTTAACCAAATTCTTGGTTAAGACCAGTTTCATATATCTTTGATGTGTCTATCTCTAATTTGTGCAAACCCAACTATAGCGGGGAAATTTCTTTTGTTTGTTAGTGTATGAGCAAAGTGATTTAGCAGACTGAATAGCATAGAATATCATCAGGTTACTAGCTTTAAATAGTAAACTCCATCCTTAATATGAGTTGAAGTCCTCCCCCTCTTCACCATAGTTTTAATGATTCTCAGCCATTTTAGCCCAATCAGATAACTGTAGAAGAATTTTTTTGAAAATACTGATCTTGTCTTTCTGAATTAATAATTTCAACTGATATGTCAGTAGTTTCCCCCAAGGGTACTTTCAATAACAAAAGATGCAATAACATATTATAGGGTACTGCTTTCATATATTGCCTGAAACCCAAGAAAAATTTGCCAAGCTTTGTAATACCTGAAGATTTTTTTTTAATTTTGTAATATGCTCAACCATAACTTTAAAACAACTCAATCTTACCTCTTTTTAGCTCCCAAAAACATATGACTCAAAGCCATGGTAGTCTAGATGTACTGGGTCTTCTAGATAAACAAGGGGTTCTTGGTTCAAGGAACCTAAGCACTAGGCAATGGTTGTAAATGTCACCTTGTTATGGGTTCTCCCTGGAGAGGGGACTCTCAGAAGCCTACTAGCAGCTGGTAAGGCCTTTACAATTGGAAGAGGCATATAGAATCCTTTTAACTAGGAGTAGTATGAAAATTGTTTTACTTCTCAGTCTGGAGGCGAACGAAATCCTGAGAAGCTATTTATGGAATGGCTGTCTGTGTATTTCTTAACTTCAGAACTGTTTATGCAGTCATATTTTCATAAACTTAATACTTATTTTCTTCTTTTAGTTTTCAAAGAAAATGCAAGTGAGCTTTCTGTATACTTCTTACAAAACATTAGAAACCTATGTAAGGGCACGGGTAAAAAGTCCTGAAGTTAGTTTTCCCTCTTCTAGTTAGATAAGCATTGTAACATGAGGAATTGCTCACTGAAGCATTGCAAAATGAGAGCAATGATGATGGCTGTCTGGAAGGCGGATGCTACCTACAGTTTGGCTAGTCTGGATAGAAGGATTGGTATTTGCCGTGAGCTTTATTAGGGCAGCCATTCCACAGTGTTACACATTGAGTACTTAATCAATAGGGATCTGTTCTTACAGTTCTGGACGCTACAAGTCAAAGACCAAGGTGTCTATAGGTCTCGCTTCCCCAAGGCCTCTCCCTGGCTCAGAAATGGCTGCCCTGCTATGTTCTTGCATGGCCTTTTTTTTTTTTTTTTTTTTTTTGTGTATACATATACCTACTGTCTCTTCTAATAAGGACATTTGACAAACTGGAGAGCTGACCTTATGATTCCTTAATTACATCTTTAAACATTGTGTCTTCAAATATAGCTCCTTTGGACTTACCCTTTAGTATATGAATTGTAAGGATGCAATTCAGTCCATAATACTTTTCAACCAGAAAATTAATATGTACATGTATGTATACACACACACACACATATTCTAGATTCAGTGTTATGATCACAGAGTCATTTTGAAGTAAATGTTGTGTCTGTTTATACATGGTTTTAAAAAGCTCATCTTTGCTAATTCAGTTCCTATTACAGACCTTGAACCTGTTACAGACCTTGAAACGCCTGTTGCTTTTAGAACTGAGGCCCCTGGGACAACACTAGGTAACAATCTTACTTGCCAAGTGCTTCTATTGCTTAATGTATACATAGTCCTGTAAGTCTCCATCCCCCTGGCCTTTCCATCCCTCTGAGAAAACATTCATCCTCTTCTGCTGTCTGCTGCAGAGTTCAGAGCATCTTACAGAGACACTCTTCCTGTTGTGTTTATGAGAGCTAAGCATGAACTTAGTTTAAACATGAAAGGCCATGTGCAACATTTGGAAGTGTTGTTTTGTGCTTCACAGAACAGTGTTCTATATTACAGCCAAGTTTTAACCACAGTGGAATGGCTGCCCATCAATAATAGCTACTCTTATGCTCCTTGGTACATCCAAGTTTCTAGATCTCTTTCTGAAAACTATTATATGGTATGTTTGTTTCTTTGGTGATGTAATTTAAGTAGTGATATACATAATGATGTATATAAGCAATGATACACTATACTATAAATTTGACAAATTGGAGATGACCCATATGAAATGTCAAATTATAGACCTCCACCTAAATATGATCCAAATCTCCCCAACCCTTTATTAAATGATTCCTTCCCAGTCATTTTCTCCAAAGTGGGGCTCTAGGACTTTTTTGCAATGAGTGATAATCTCCTTGCCTTGAATGAGCAACTCAACTGTGAACAGGAATTTACTTCAAATCACCATCAATGACAAAAAAAAAGGCATGCTTGTTTAAAAAGAGTGAAAAAGACAAACTAAAGGACCAATCTCCCCAACTTTTAGGAAATCTGAGAGCTGTAGAAAGTTCTCTAGTATCCAGGGCCATAAGATCCAAAATAACACGAGGCTTTTCTTTCTTCAGCTAGCAAAACGTCACAAAGAACCCGCCGTCCAAAACCCAGACCTACAGCCACAGTGAGCCCTCAAGCACCTCAGACAAAACCTGGTAAATTGGGAGTTAAATGGCTTCTGGGTGAGCCTCAGTGGTCTGTCCCATCAGAGACTCAAAGCAATGCTCGTGGTAGGCAGTAGCAGCTCTTACACTCCCTTAGTGTGAGAAGAGGAGGCAATATCAATAACTTCTCTGTGGGTGTTTGAAGGAAAATATGGGTAGGTGAGACCCATTCTCGTGGGAGCTAGAATACCTTATTCTTTCCATGTAAGACCCTGTATTGCAACTTTATATTTAGTACAAATTTCACACAATGCATTTGTATTCAAATCTTAATAGTGAAAGTACACTAGCAAACCGAGTGTATTTAGTTCAAGCGAACAAATCCTGAGCACTTTACATAATTCCCAGACTCACATTTGCAACTATAAATAATAGATCCATTGTAGAAGAGTTTTTTTAAACTTCTTATACAACAAAACTGAGGCTTGCTGCACAATAAACCCACAAAGTGACAATCTAGAATCTAGAAAAAATGTTATGGTTGTCTGAGCTTGGACCTTGGATATACTATAAGATTTTGATCAATGGAAAAAAAGAGAAAATAGAGAGACCAGACATATGTGCAGGCCAGCCAGAAATATAGTAGCATCCAGATGGACTGCATTTGGAAGGGTCCAACAGGGCAGTAGAAGGTGGATTTTGAGGATTTGATTCAGAGTTTAGGTAGGATAGATTACAGAGACACTGTTATCATACACAGCCTCTTTGATTTCCACCTTTTATTATGGGGAATACAGATGCTCCATTGGATGTTAGACTAGTAGCTGCCTTTTATGCTACTCTTTAATGGTTTGTGCAGAGGTCTCAAATTCCACAAGATTGGCAAGATCAACACAAGCCATGTGAATGATTATTTTTATATATGTTTCAAACTTCTATTGTGTCAGTGTTTTCTCAAACATAGGGACTCACAATATGCTTTTAACTTTTCTAAGAATATATTAAGTAAATGCTTTACAATATTTTCCATTGTATTTATTAAAAGCCTTGTAGAATGTCACACTGACTTCTTTACTTAGGGTAGTTAAAAAGCTAAGCCCAAACAGCCATCAGGACAAAAGTTTAGCAATTGCTTAAACAGTGTTCTTTCAGATAAAATTTTGATTATATATTTCCCTTGGGACAATTGATATTCTAATCATTCATATATATATATATATATATATATATATATATATATATATATATAATGTAGGTTATATAAATGTTCTAACATAAATATGCACTTTGAAATCTCTTTGGCTTATTGTGTTGTTTTTGGCCACTTCTTCCTGTAGCCCTGGAACCTGTCACTCCTAGACCTGAGGCCCCAGTAACACTAGGTAATGTTGTTAAGCTATTTTTGTAACAGGTCTTCTTACTGTCACACCAAGAGTTTAATGTCACTTCATGTGGCAGCTGGGTCATTCTTTGTGGCCATCCAGTTATATTCATCTAAAAATTATGAAGACTATGATTATTCTGATTTTAAGATGTCATACATGAAACTTCTTTGGGCCATTTATCTGCCATGTTGCCTGCTTGAAGTATGCCCTGTTTTGTGTTTTGTTTTAAGGGATGTTTCACTAAAGCCGTGTTTCAAACATATCAGAAGTCTCAGCTACACAGAGAAGCCATTAACAACTTCATGGGGCCCAAAGGGCCCGTGGCACACTTACATTTCACTTTTTCTGCTGGTGCAAATCTTGTTGTTTTGTTTCTATTCAATAAGGTTTATTTTGATGATTATATAGAGAACATATCACAGATTTGAAAGATTAAATTATAAATCACAAATCATAGATAGTGGAAATGTCCACTATCCATTCAAATTTAGAGATGGTTCCTACCTATTTTATTTCTAGCCATGTCCCCTTATAACACTTAGATATAATTACCAGCCCTTATCTCTATAGTTAAATGGTAACTTTTTTCTTCATAGAATTTATGATTGAAAAAAAATCCAAAATGATGTATATGTAAAAACCAGCAAGCTATCGTCTTTTCACCTTCCATGGCTTCCTGACTCAAAAATAATGAAAATATATAGTAACCCAATAATTCCTTCCTTTAGCTCCCAAAACATCAAAACAAAAACATCATTCCCATTCCCAACAAAAGCATGTAACAAGACCTGAAGTACACGAGTCCAAACTAGGTAAAGCATACGCACCCTGTTTAAACAAGCTCAGCAGTGTGACCTAGCAGGGCCTTGGAAGTTATCTGAAAGATTGAGACCCTGCAGGGTATCCCCATGAGAGCAAAGATGCACATGGGGGCCAGGGGGAGTCACAGTAACTCCACTGTACAGCTCTTTAGCAAGCAAGGCTGAGTGAGGGAAGTCTGCAGGCAATTGGATACCCACTGCTTCCTGTGTATAGTCTTCTCAATCACCACACATTTTTATAACTTCCTCTTGCCTCTTAAAAATCAAATTTCTTCAGGATAATTGGATCCAGTTCAAATAAAAAGCATTATGAAGTACCTCCCATCTCTTCCTAACTAATCCTACTAACACTTTTGAGTGAGACAAATATGGGAGATATATCTTGATTTTCAAACTCGTAAGACAGAGTGAAAACCCATTTTTTTTTTATAAATATGGTTGACGATGGCATAGGAAGAATCTATGCAAGTGTAAGATTAATTTGCAGGGTGTAAACAAAATGTGTTAGGTCCATAAACGTTTGGAGCCAGGAAATAAAGACTAAGAAGGAGTCTTGAAATCCCATTAGAACATGGCCCATGAGAAGAAAGGAGGGAAGGAAGTGAGGAGGGGGAGATATAAATGAGGACAATGAGAGGAGTCTCTGGAATATTGCTATGGAGGAGTTCTCCCTTCTTGGTTGTAGGAAAGTTCCTTCACACCTCAACCAGTCTTTGGACATGCATAGTCAAGGCTGTAGGAATGTGATAGGGCAGCAGAGGATTGGCCTGGCAGACATCAGCAGCCTCTTCTCTCTCATAAAGGCATATTCCTGCTCTGTCTGTGATGAAGGAGTCCCACCAATTCATCACACTGATGCCTCAGTCTCTTTCCAAATATGAGCTCTAAGTTATGCTTTCATAGTCCATTTTGGATCATTAATTAATTATTAATAATATCAATTAATCATCTATATTATTAACAATTAATTCTCAACATCAATACATTGTTTATATCATTAATTAGAAATTGTTAATAATATCTGTTGTTGTTTTTTTACTCTTTTTAGGGGGCCCGCTACCCAGCTCTCAAATAAATCACACACGGAAGGCTTATTCTTAATTATCAATGCTCAGTCTTAGCTTGGCTTATTTTTTGCCAGCTTTCCTTATCTTAAATTATCCCCTCTATCTTTTGCCTCTGGGCTTTTCCCATTCTCTTACTTCTGTAAATCTTACTCTTCTTACTCCATGGCTTGCTGTGTAGGTGGGCGGCTGGCCCCTGATGTCCTCCTCCTCCTCTGGATCCTAGATCTTCTACTACCTCCCAGGTTTCTTCCTCTGTATATTCTCTTTGCCTGCCAGCCCCGCCTAGCCTTTCTCGTGCCTTTCAAATCTTTATTAGACCATCAGTTGTTTTAGACAGGCACAGTAACACAGCTTCACAGAGTTAAACAAAGGCAACATAAACAAAAGTAACACACCTTAAAATAATATTCTACTACAAATATCAATTATTTAGATTATTAATAATTAATTAGATTATTCTTATTAAGAATGATGAATGAGAAAGTAGGTGCCTGACTTAGGTATAACAGATTTTTAGGAAGTCAACTGCTCGCTTTTCCATTTTAATAGTTTTTAAAAGTGTTATGTTGTTATAGAAACTATATTATGTTAGGATGATTCATAATGAAGAGATTTTACTGCTCAGCTATAAAAGCAATCATCTGGTTTAATTTGACCTTTGCTCAATTCATACAACAGAACTTGAACCTGTGACACTCAGAACTGAGACTTGGGTGACAACAAAAGGTAATATCACATTGTAGTCCTGGCTACGTCCTTTTTTGTCATTGCCAAACTCATGACATCAATGTCATAGTCACGCATTCTGCTTTCTGTGGTGACACCATCATTCTGTGAAAGTCTTCATTCTGAAAGGATTGAAGACTATGACTCTTCAAAGAGCTCACCTCTTGTGAGACCAACCATAAAGCTAACTCCTACCATCTGTCAGGCTTGTAACCATGTGACATCATTTTGTCATTGTGTGTGCTTTGGAGAATGTGACTCTCAAAAGAAGTTCTCATAACTTTAACAATCTCTATAGTACTGAGAGGTTTCCTTAAAGATCTGAAATTCTCCTCTTTAACTATTCATTTGCTTTTACCATGTGACATTTGTTCTTTGATTGACATGTCGGCTAATTATATGTGCAGTATTGCTTTAACAAACGATCAAAGAACGCCTGCTCCGTCATCACTTACCACCACCATGTTATAACAGTGATTCTCTTGACTTTGTGTGAGACTGGTTCTCCCTACATAGTCCAGCCGCAGATTTTCTAAGTATCTCAGGTGGGTTATCCTGGAGCTAGTTAGTGTTCCTCCTGTCTCAGCCTCCTACGTGCTGAGATTACGGTGTGTTCTACTGTTCCTGGCTCCTCAACCCGTTCATTCTATAAAAGTTTGATTGTTTGCTCTTCACTTCTTGACCTGCCCACTACATTTTACATGTGACTCCTCTTTCAATAGGCCTTTGATTGTAAAGGGAAACAAGGAAATATAATATGACTGAAAGTTTTAACTAAAAAGTTGAAAAATTAGTCGAATTGTCTAAAATATGAGAAAATCTGGTAAGTTTTACTAAACTTAGCACCATTTCCCGCCATAGATTTTGAACTACAGACATTGTAATAATTGAAGATGTTCTTTCCTCAGCTCCTAAAACAACAAAACGGCCCCGCCGTCCACGCCTCAAACCTAAAACCACACCAGCTCCTAAGGCGCCTCTAACTAAACCTGGTAAATCAAGTTTCTGATCACAGGGGGACTTATAGCTCTGGGGGAGCCAGGAGGTGGTAGAAGTGTTAGCTCATGCGGCTGAAGGCACTTGGACCTGCTTCTTCCACCACTGCCATGTATATGGGGGAAACATCGGGGTCCTGTGTGGCAGCTGAATTGCTTGTGCTCTCTGCATATAAGTGTCATTACTACATACCTGATTTGTTACTACTAATTTTATTGCATTCTTCTCTTAAAGACAAAATGTCAGTGTTATACAGAGTACTGTGATGGGAAAATTCCCTAAGAACAGTTAAAGGAAGTTAGTTCTTGAAGGAGTGATTCAAAAGTTTGGATCTGACCCAGAAAGCATCTGTGATCTTCCTATCCATCTAGAACACTCTATTCCCATAAGGAGAGTAGAGAGCTGTTCCACTCAGTATCACACTTATGAGATGTCTCCTGTCCTGGTTTGTTGAGCACCTTTATTACAAATGAGATCCCAGCCCAACCCTACACACGGCTTCTCAGGATTCATATGACACACTTGCTTTATCCTTGGCTGTATCTTATACAGAAAAACCATTTGCTCTATCTGTGCAGATTTAGAAATGTTATTTTCTTAAAGCTTTCATACAAAAGCTCATGATCACAGAAGTTATATCTGTGCAGCTTTGGTAAATATTTAAATTTAAAACGTTTAGCACAAAGCATAGGCAGCAACTGAGTACTTCTTAAATAAATGTTTACCAGGGTACAAGGTGGCCAAATCATCAAGTAACAAGTATTAAAATGCAGACAGTTTCTTAACCTTGCTCTCCGCTTATTCCAGGAAGGGGGTATTGTTGTCTTACTGACTTCTCACATGTTTATTTCATTGCCTTTAATTAGTTGCTGCTACAGATCTTGAACCCAGTGCTCTTAGAACCGAAGCTCCTGCGACTGTGGGTAATGAGAATGTGTGTCCTTTCCGACAGTGGTGCTTTTCTGTGTCATATCATCCACCATGTCACTAGTTCTGCATCTTAGGACCATCCCATCATCGTCCTCTGTTGTCACTCCATTGCAGTCTTTATCTTGAAATTGTCCTCCGTTCTCTACCACATTATTAGTTGAATTTATGAGCACCATTGCATGTACTAACTTCAGGACATCAAACTGCCATGTAACTCACTACTCAATACCATGTTGTGATCGTGTGCATTATTAAACAGTGCAGACTACGGCCGTGTTTCCATCCGTCATATTCATGCTGTCTATCCTTTGACAATTGTGAAAATATGCTTTTTTCGGAATGCTTTTTGGCATCCTGGAACCTTTATGATGCATTGGAGCAATAGTTTTAAGGAATGATGATTTTTAGGAATTTGTCAAACTTAGAGATGCATGCTCTTGAAATGTTTAAACCCTAAGTTTTCATGATAAAGACTCCTTTCCCTAGCAGGTTCAATGGTCTTTTTAAATCAAGCATCACTTTGGGATTTTGATGAGCACATTTCATCAGTTTGTCTTCATATTTTCCCACAAGTGAACTTTTAATTATAGAGTTATTTAAATAGTAGACCAAGAAATGCTATAGGTAGCCATCTTGGGTTCTGTAGAAGGTCAAGAAGACTAATAAAGCTTTCTTGTCTAGTTAGAAAGGCATCTATCATGTAAATATATAAAGGCCTGATCAACAGAATGCCACAGTCCTCATGAGGGGCAGGCAATCACATGTCTAGAAGAACAGCTCATGCACTGTGACACACAGTTAGCTGTGTACCATGCCATCTTTCAAGTCTATGTCATGAAATAGTGGGCACCTAGCCATAGTTTAGCCAAAGATGGAAAAAGCAGTTATCTCTTTTCTGTTAGTTTCGAGACTAAAGATATTCTCAAAATTAGCCTTAGAAATGAATTTTAATTTGTCTTTGGTTTATTTTACTCCTTTCTATCTAGTTCTTGCTACAGCCCTTGAACCTGTCACTCTTAGAACCAAGGCTCCTGAAACAACAACCTTAGGTAATGGCACTGTGTTCTGGAATGTTCTTTCTTGCTTCTTTTCACACGCATTCCACCGCCATCCTAATTCATTTGTCATTTGCTTCATTAGATGGTCTTGCCATCCGCCATCCTTCAACTTCATATCCTACTGCTTTTTGAGAACACTAAAGGCTCTTAAAGTTACCTCTTTTAAAAGCTACCATGGACGTAGAATATTGCTATGCTTGTTATCTTATTTGAATTTGTAGTGTATTTTTGTCTAAACAGTGCTTCCATCCAAAGCTGAATTTCAAATTCAGCTAGTAGTGTTTGTATTTTATCTAGACAGGGTAAACTACAGCAATATCATGGTGCAATGAATTCTTGGGAATGCTGAAAATTTTCAGTGTCAACCTAAGGTCCTAACACTTGGAGTTTAGCCATCATTTTGTTTGAGGTTAGAGATCTATGGCTCTCCTCATTCTTTGACTTAATTTTATATTTTAGGTTTCTTAAGAATCTTTAGTGATTAAAAATAAATAGAAGATATTTTAACCCCAAGAATACATGCCCCAGATTTCAAGGAAATGTAGTTTAACCCCAATCTTTGTTTTCAAAAGCAACAGCATGAAATTAATATAAAGTTTCTTCCTTCAGCTTCTAAAGTACATCGGACACGACGTCCACATCCCAGACCTAAAACCACAGCAAGTACTGATATGTCTGAGTCCAAGTCGGGTAAATGTGGAATGCCTGCTTTGAGGGCTGCTAGCAGTCTGTCCTGGATGGGTCCCAAAGTCATACCAGCAATGGGAAGCTGATGTTCTCATGCTCTTTAAGTAAACGAAGTCATTGGGTCCAGTTAATAGCTGCCCCTAAAGAGCTTCTCATACAAGCATGACTTGGGGAAATATGTCCCTAATTCCCCAAGTAACTTGGTTTGGATCAAGTTCTTCTCTTTAAAGATGAGTTCATGGCAAGATTAGCATTATTCACTCGTGGTTATGTATTAGCATTGAAGCATAAGATCTGTTGCTCTAGCCTTGGTTACATAAGCAGATACTTTTTTTTCAACTTCCAAGAACTACAACACACTGCTTCCACATATACTTTTATACACATTGTCTAAGAAAATTTCCAAAGCCATCTTCCATATTAACTATAACCAGAAAACCATGTACCTAGGAATCTCTTATGTGGACAGAACTAAGAAATACGTAGCCAAGGTCAAAGTTGTTGACTGTTTTCCACGTTTTTGGCTACTGTGATCAATTTTGCAGAAAGCAACTGTTTGCTTCCCGTTAGTTCTAAAATTTAAAAACATGTTTGTCATTTGAAACTTGGGTTTTGAAAGAAAATTTAAGGCATTTTGTGGGTGTTAAATTTTCTCATGTTCATCTTGTTCTGGGCTTTGAACTTGATATTCATAGTACTGGGTCTCCAGAAACAACATTGGATAATGATTTTTGTGACATTCAGGGAATTTTTTTTCTTGCTGTCATGCCAACATTGTTCATGCTTTGTAAGATTGTGGTTAGAATGCCATTTCATACTCTATAGTCAGTCATCATGGAAACTCAAGTGTCACCAGCCTGTCATTTATCAACCATCCTTGGAACCACTGGAAGATATCATTCAAAGAGAATGCTATGGCATTCTCTTTGAAAATCCAGAGGTCCATATTACTGCTCCTCTCTTTGGTAGTTAGATCCATAAAGCAACAATAATTAAAACACATAGCCTCCTTCTGAGCAACTTACTTGCCATAAAATTAGTGTGCTATGCTTATTACTCTGGTTTTAAGCCATGAGGTATCCCTGTTGTCAATAAGATAAGTTGTGCAGGGAAGCTCCAGGCTTCTACATCACTGATGAGCTCCTCCATGGTTTACTGATGGCTCTTGCTCTTTACTAAGTAGAGACCTTGCTGCGTATCCATGAGTATTAATATTCATTACTTTAGTTAACAGATGAATGCTGTGGCTTAGGTTTCTGAGGGAGCCCCTAGTGATGCTGAGTAACAAATGAATAATTTCTTTCCAAGGAGGATGCTTCAAATCAGGAATCAGCGATTTTAGCCTGAGAAGGGTTAGATAGTAAAAGTTTCAGACTTTGCAGGCCATTAAGTCTTCATCATAACTGTTTACTTCTGCTGTTGTAGGTAAGAGGCAACAAGGTTAGTATGTGGATAGGCCCTGGATCACTCTGGTTTATGCTGTGTCCATGTTCCAATAAGACTTTGAGTTTCTTGTCATTTTCATATTTTACATGACATGAAATATTGGTCATTTTTTTCCAACACTTAAAATTTTTTTAAAAAAGATTCACAGGCTAACTTAAATTCTCTTTTTCCAGCTCCCACTGAACTGCAAACTCTTGTTTTGAAACCAGTGACTTCACCAAGCCTAGAAATGACACTTAGTCAATCTGGTAAATTGCTTTATTTATCTATCGGGCTGCAGGAAGACTTTCAGAAACCTACTACAATACCCTCTGTGTTGTATGCTCAGATATAAAACCTCCTTTTCCCATGGTTACACATGGAAGTTAAATTAGTAATACTTTATCTTCTATTATTCCATTATATACAAAATATCTACCTTTGTTTCATGGAGTTTGCTCTATATCTTTTGGAGAACAATCACACTGTTAGCAGTCAGTAAAACCTCTGAGGACTGGTTATATGTCTTCTTAATTTTATCCACAGTTATAAAGTGTGATTCTATGAAGCAGATGTGGGCTCAGCCACTAAAAGAGTTCTGGTTCATTTGTAACTACTGAAGAACCAAAACACCATTTTAGTAAAGATTCTTCTTGAGTTCCTTAAATATAGAGAATCTTAGAACATACCGTCTTTCAAATTACAAACAAACTTTGCATGTCAGTATTAGGAATAATGCTGCTGTCCTCTAAAGCTTCGTTTTGAAAAATTGGATTCCATTTTTTCAAAGCATAGGATTATACTTTCTTTATTCTATCTTTTAGTTAGATGAGATGACAGTTTGGTACTCCTACTGAAGATATAAGGTGTGTTTACTGACAATAGCCAAAATAGTGATGTTGTGGATTCAGCTCACAGTTGCTAGAATTTCCTTTAGTGCTTATGCTAATGTGATGGTTTTATCAGAACCAGGCAACTTGTTCACTTACCAGGTACCCAGCACTCCCCTTAACAGTTAGTCTGTAAATATTAAGTAAATTAGACAACAGCACATCCTTGACCAGCTGTACCATTGTTTCATTTACTAGTTTCTGATGACCGGGAACTGGTTGCGTTTAGTACTGAGTCACCACAGAAGACAATAGGTAAAAATGTTCCCAATGGGAAAGTCAAGAATATGTGCTTTTCCATCTCATTGCAAAATGCATCACTGGATGTTGTCAAGCTTTGTGACCTCTCAAAGCCACCTGCTCCTCATGTCTTCTCTGTGCCTATCCAATAGGTCTTCAGAGCTATCATGAATAAAGTAACTCATGCTAGCTAGTATCTGCTATACTGCAGTTCAGATTTCATAGTTTCCATTCAGTTAATGAAATTCATAATTTTAAAATTCTGATTATTCTTTGTATATGTACACATGAATCTGTACATATGTTTACATGTATTTTATCATTTTCATATCATTTTAATGCTTCATTTTCATGCTTCCAAAGGACTCATCCTATAGCTTTTTCCCTTACTAAAATAGTTATGCAAAAATACATAAGGAAGTAAAATTACCTACACTAACTACTCTGAGTAATAATTGCTGTAATGGACTCTGATAGTCGTGTGTGTGTGTGTGTGTGTGTGTGTGTGTGTGTGTGTGTGTGTGTGTGTACACATGTACACATCTGTCTATCTATCTTTGTTTCTCATACAGCAAGCATCACTCCATTTTCACTCTACTAAATTGCAGCAGTTTTCATAATCTAGATAACTAAACCTGTATTTTCAGTTAAATTCAGGGTTCTGTGACAGCCTGCTTTTCACTGCCCACCACTAACGAGTCATTTCGTGTTTTTCCCCCAGCACCAGCTGAAACAGATTATGTAGATACCACTATCAAAGAACTTCTTAGGCCAGAGGAGCCAAGGACAGAAGGTGGTAAAGGTTTTCATGCTACGATTCACTTATTCTGCTATGTAAACTCTGATACTTGATGAACAGAATTGAATAGCTACACTTCCATTCCACCTACCAATCCACCTACCCCCCACTCCTGCTCCTTACTAGGGATCACTCTAGGGATTCACATGTATTCTGCATCTGCTTTAGCAATGAACCACACACACCAGCTGCTCTTTGATTCTTAGAATTAACATGATAGTTGATGCTCTCTGAAAAAAAATAATGTCCTATTTGTTAGTATCTGAAGATCAAGGCATAGTCACATTTGGAAGTCAGTTGCTGATAAAATATGACTATTAGAGGTTAAATACTATGAAATATGACTTTCCTCCTTTTGCCCTATCTAAAACACAATCTAAAATTGTCCTGTCTATAAATGATGACACAAATTCTTAAGAATGAGGTTGTGAATATTCAAACACTTGTGGAGCTGAACATCTCACCGTTTTTAAACTCATTCTTCTTTGTTTTGATGCAGTTGTGGACTCTCTTACACATGTGTCTGAGCTTCCTGAGACCATGCTAGGTAATGACATCCTCAGCAGCACATATCTGTGTTCTCTGTCTTCATTGCGTCATCACCCAAGAGTCTCAATATCACCCTCATTGTGAATTCATGTGGCACCTGCTTTCTCTGTCATTGAATTTTCTTTCTAGCTGTTCCTATTCATAATCATCGTCCAAAGTGTCTCTTCATTTACCATCATGATCTTGGTCTCATACTATTCTCATGCCAGCCAGACTGTGGAATATAAAATGTAGCATTTTCCCTAATATCGTACTCACTGCCAGCTCGGTACTATTTGACTGAGGATCATAACCTATTCATGAAATTTAGCCATTTTCTTATTTTTGACGTCTGTTTGTCTCCATCCTGACTGTTGTCTGTAATCTGAGTGTGTCTAGCACTGTAATAACCCCACTATAATTTCCTTCAATTACCATAGAAACATCACCTCTGCCCTCCCAAACTATAGTCCTACCCAGACCAGAGGAGCCTCAGATGGAACCTGGTAAATACACTATTTTGCATTTCATATATGAGGTGAGTGTTTGCAAAACGACAACATGACCCGTCCATCCAAAGCCCTGGCTATCATTCACCTCAGCCTTTGATGGGTGAGCCTGCCTTTCTGACAAAACATCTCTCATCTGCCAATCACTCTCAAACAGCAGTGCGTAAACCTTTAACATAATGACGGAACTTACCTCTCACCGGGCAGTGGTAGCATACAACTTTAATCCCAGCACGTGGGAGACAGAGGCAGGTGGATCTCTGTGAGTTTGAGGCCAGCATGGGCTACAGAATGAGTTCCAGGAAAGGTGCCAAAACTACACAGAAAAACCCTGTCTCAAAAAACAAAAGAAACAAAACAAAACAAAAATTACCTCTCCACTACTCTTCAAGTTTTTAGTTCAGTAAATAGAAATATTTAGGAGAAAGACCATGCATATTCTATTATATATATAATGTATATATAATATACATTATATATATAATATGTGTGTATGTATGGATTGCTTTGTCATCTTGACTAGCTTTATAACTGTAAAGGTAAAGTATCTGGAGATAGCTTACTCATCTTTGAAATTATATAATACTGTCAGGAACAGATTTTACTGTATAATCCACATAAATGGATATTGACAGATCCTCTTGTTATTCAGAGGCCTCACTACTGTCCATTCCTTCTTTCAATAGTCCAGCCTGTAGCTGTACCCTCCCCCCTGGTGTTACAGAAACTGTTATCAAACATTAGTCATAAAATTTTCCTTGATGTTGGATTTTGATGTGAATGAAAGCAAATCATCTTCATGGTTAATAAAATTTCTGCAGTACCTCCAGTGTCCCATGGAATAGGAGTTAACCATAAATTGGCCCAGGCTTCTGTTCTGGTTATCATTGAATTATTTTTAAGCCAGGTATGGAGTTCACATCTGTAACCCAGCATTCTGTGAGGCTGAAACAGGAAGATTTCTGAGTTCAAAGTCAACCTCAGCCAAATAGTAAGATACTGTCTAATACCCCCTTTCCAAAAATATTTTATGTTTCTATTTCCAAGGGAGGCAGGATATTAATTTTCATCACTTATTTAATAATTTTGCCTAATACATGGTCCAGTTTTTTACTCAAATTCTACATCAACTATATGAATGGGATATATCTCATATCAGTTATAACTATCACTGCCAAAAATTATTTCAGTAACCCATTAACATATTATTGAGTGTCTAATTCTATATACTACCTGTGATTTTTTTAATTTTTTGTTTTATGAGAACAAACACTTACCATGTAGCCCAGCCTGGCCCAGATCTTGCCTCAAACTCCCTAGTACTGAACTCACAGATGTATACCCCATGTCTAACTACCAGTCAAGGATGACATTTGGAATTGCTTCTCAACAAGCCTTTGTCTTCACATGGCCTTTTGTGCCCTGGGAAAGCAAACAGCACATTAGTTGGGACCTTAGCAAGAAAGGGGTCTGCACTATGACATCACCAATATGCTCTGTAACATGAATCTTAATAAAAACAAACCCGGAGCCAGGTATTGGGGTGAACGCTGAAAGATCAGAGAAACTGAACAAACCACAGCCAACCTCACCTTGGCAACTTCTCAGCCGATCCTATTTCCTCAAACTGGAAGTTTCTGAGTCCTCACCCGAATGGATCTCAGCTGAACTGCTGCTCGAAAGCCTAAAATATTAAAAAGCCTAAAAAGACCCTAGTTCCTGGTCTTCATGCCTTATATACCCTTCTGCTTCCTGCTATCACTTCCTGGGATTAAAGGCATGTGTCTTTCCCAAGCGAGACATGAGATCTCAAATGCTAGGATTAAAGGCTTGAGTCACCATGCCTGGCTGTTTCCAGTGTGGCTTTGAACTCACAGAGATCTGGATCGATCTCTACCTCCAGAATGCTAGGATTAAAGGTGTGTGTGCCACCATTTTCTGGTCTTTATGTCTATCTAGTGGCTGTTCTGTTCTCTGACCCCAGATAAATTTATTAGGGTGCATGATATATTGGGGAACACAATATCGCCACAATGCTCAAATAATTAATTGTAGGATTAGAACACTTCTTAACCATTGTGTCAGTTTTGGTAGAGAATGTGTTCGTTGACCCTGATTAGCAAATGATGCTCCAAACCACTAGGCTAGTTCAAAAAGATAAATAACCTCTTGTGTATCTTAGTCTTTATCTCTTCACAGGCTCGAGAAGTGCACCGAAACCACCATGTACCCTGTATGTTCCCATTTATTATCAGGCAGAGTCTCACACAACTTGTCTTTAGTGAATATTTCTTAAAGGCGCTAAAACTACACAATATTAACACCACTTTGTTTCTTTCCATTAAACTCCAGTGCCAAATGATTCTTATTTTCAGCAGTTTTTTTTTTTTCTTAAGGTGTCTAAAACCGCATGACACTGTGGATACCATTTTGTGTGTTCTGCTCTTTCTTTATCCCCCACACATCTTAGTTCCGCCGAAGGTGGTGGTCTCAGAGGCTGCAGCCCCAGACCTGATAATCCTTTTCGCTGTTGGGACACACCTTTAATTTTCTCACCGAAGGAAACAAATGATTTTCATACCATTTTCTCTAGAGCCTGCCTTAAGCCTCTCCAGGGAAGGAATACTGCTCATCAGCAGAGTCTCTTTGGTGTTCGGTCTTTCTTCCCCAGAATAACCACTAAAATTGTGCTTTGTCTAGTGAGATTAATTTTTCCATCAGACTTGCTACTGAAATCTTGCTTGAATTTTTATCATGGTAATTTCTTTGTTTAGAAAAGGTGTGTTTGTATTTAAAGAACACAGTTGAGGATCCATGGTGACATGTGGATTAGTAATGAGATGACTTTGTTACTGTGCACTTCATTTTTAACCTATTTAAAAAGTATTTGAAGTAGGCATTTCTAAAATACCAGCAGTTCTCTGCTGTAGGCTGAATATCTGAGGTATGTTTAATCTGTTTATCCTGTATCCATAATCTTCCTCTTCTTTGCAGCTCTCTGGAGATTTGGACAGCAATTCTTGGCTTTATTTATCTTTGGTCACTCAGCAAATACCCTTGAGCTTCTAGAAAACACTGGAGTTCTTGAAAGGGTCAGGGGCTCCAAATCTGTGAATCTGTGTCTTTCTTTTAGCTCCCAGGCAGACACCCAGTACTCCTCCCAAGCTCAAAACAACACCACGCCCAAGAATCCCACCACAACCACCAGGTAATGACCAAGTTTATGCTTTCACTTCTAAGACAGTGAGTTTCTCGGTTACAGCAAACTGAATTTTTAGCCACGGTCAAAGAAGGCTTCCTTTTCTTGGTAACCTAAAGTATTTATTGTTATTTCTGGACTTCATCAGAAAGCACATCACTGGGAGAGCTTAATCCACGAAGCTTTTCTAACCTCTTATTGTTTCAGATAGGAATGGCCAAGACCAGGTTTTCTTAGAAGAGCTGCTTGCTTCCCTTTTCCTACAATTTAGGCTATCTTCCTGACCTTTCTGCGGTCCCAGCATGTACTCCCACTGCCTTGCCAATCACCCAACTTAAATGAGCACTAATCTGAGTCCCGCTTCCAAAAATTATCCAAGGTCCACCTAGCCACTAAACCAGGAAAGGTTTACTAATGATCCACAGTGGGAAAAGAAAATATTTATCAGTATCAATATTAGCTTTGATCCATGTGGTAATTCTTGAATCCTACCAGGAATAATTTAAATAATTTCAGGATTTCTGTTACTGTTTTAGGTATGACCTCTACAAGTTGATTCTGTTTATTATTCTTTTTTAGGAAAACTGATTCAAAGACTTCTCTCTCTCTCTCTCTCTCTCTCTATATATATATATATATATATATATATATATATATGTGTGTGTGTGTATATATATATATATATATATATATATATATATATACACACACACACACATATATATATTGGTTTTTCAAGACAGGGTTTCTCTGTGTAGCTTTGCGCCTTTCCTGGAATTCACTTGGTAGCCCAGGCTGGCCTTGAACTCACAGAGATCCGCCTGGCTCTGCCTCCCGAGTGCTGGGATTAAAGGCGTGTGCCACCATCGCCAGGCTACTCTCTATTTTATATCTCACTAATGATTAAAAATCTGCCCTGCTTTGTGTATTTCTAAATCTGTTCATATTAATTACCAAATTTTACTGTGACAATAATATTTTTGAGATGTAAATATATGAAGGTACAAATGCAACATTCCTCCAAAGAATTAAAAATTTTATATCACAATGAATACTTAGAATATTGAGATATGTGGAGTCCTGGTAAAGTGCTTAATGATTAATTAAAAAATAATAATAGTGAATACAACAGGGCTAAATATGTCAAAAATTTTAAGTAACTCTTATTAAATAATTTGGGTATGTTAAATTTGGTGGTGTAAAAAGTTATAAAATTGAATAGTTGTTAAAATGACATGGCAAACAGCTCTCAGAATTTTATTGAACATACAGCATAGGACAAGAGTAATAGATAAGGATAAACAAAAATTTTAAAAACAAGAAAATGATAAGGTAAGAAACACTAGGCATTCAGACTTCTGGACTATAAATTCCTATTTACAAAGTTAAGTGAGGGGGCACATAAACTACGAGGAAAACCTATTAATGATTTTATCTTTTTGAGGAATATTTTGTGCTTAATACATTTCAGTACAGTAAATTAGGATCCTGCTATGATTTTCTATTATTAAACCATAAAATGTAAATTTGTTTAATTTTAAATTAGCTCTTTAACCAACACAAGATCTATAAACTCAGAATGATTACGACTAACCCCATTCACTCCATGCTCACTCTAGGGTGCCGGAGGGCTTCCTGAACTATCTGGAAAGAGGCTCTTGGTTTTGTTGCAACTGAGGCAGCTTCTAGTCCATCAGCCTTTTCAGTGACAGCAGCTGCAACCAAAATGCTTCTGACCTTTGCAGTGGTATTTAACATAAGGGAAAACTAATAGTGAAAATCAAAATGCGTTATAATGATGTTTTTAAGTGATAGAAGTTAAATCTCTCCCTTTCAACATGAGAATATGATTCTTAAAAAAGAGAAAACAGATCCAAATAATTCATTAGGTTTTTATAAGCTTTCAAGGATGTGTGCATGCGCACATAAGTACCATAAAATATTGTTGTTTTACATTTATATTTATTTACACTGTGTGTGTGTGTGTGTGTGTGTGTGTGCGTGCGCGTGCGCGCGTGCGCGCACGCCACAAGTATGAAAGTCAGAGGCAAATGTTAGGAACTTGTCTATTTCAACCATGTCAGTTTTGAATATCAAACTCAGGTCATA
The DNA here is from genome assembly GCF_004664715.2 of Peromyscus leucopus. Taxonomy (NCBI): domain Eukaryota; kingdom Metazoa; phylum Chordata; class Mammalia; order Rodentia; family Cricetidae; genus Peromyscus; species Peromyscus leucopus. The sequence continues at coordinate 40,639,308 of NC_051073.1, read as the reverse complement.
AGGTTTGGTGCAAGATCCTTTACTCACCAACTCATCTTGCCAGCCCCATAAAATGTATGAAAAATAAATATTTCAGATCTCCGTTTCTCATTTGTTGCCTTTGAATATCAGAGGCCACCTGCATGAGTGAATACTGCATAATCAGTGGACCATATGTTAACTAACACTACTGTGTATCTCAATGCACAGCACAATGTTATTTACCCACCTCTCTTTTCAGTACTAAATTTTGTAATAGGCAGATTATCATTCTAACAACTCCATAATATATCCACAAATTAAACTACAGGTTTCATATTTGTATTTGGTTCTTCAAGATAAAACAGGACTTAAAATTTAGAACAAATCATCACTATTTTATGAGCCAGTAAAGCAAATAAAGTTCTGTGTTCATAGGCAATAATGACCCTAAATTAATTTCATACTTAGAGATCTTACAACCATCAAAATTATGGGCATTATTAGTTTTGTAGAAGTAAGGTGAAGTGAAAGACAAGCTACAGTTAGCTTCTTCAGTGCCAAATTAAAGGGCCTGGGGAAGTTGCAGCACAGCTGTCCCGTCATTTTGACATTTCACATTTGGTTCTCATGCTCAGCCCGTAGGACAGGTGTTTTATTTCCAACTAACGATAAGGAGCAAAGCAAAGTCTGACCCAAAGAACTAGGGTTTCGAAAGCCTGTGGTCTGGGCATAGTGATCATGTCTGGCCCTTGGAGTCCGTTGCAACTCTCAGCCCTAGAACTTAGTGTGACCCCAGTCAAGCAAGCGTACCTAGAAAGAAAAAGAAGCCCTATATTAACTTAATTCCTGTGTCCTGGGACGTGAAGATTAAAAAAAAAAAAAAAAAAAAAAAAAAAAGACAAAAGACAAAAGCCTCTTTATCCTGAGGATTTGCCAAATGTGGTGATTTCTCAGATTTCATTTTTCAAAATCAAGGGATTTTCATTGGATTTCTACCTCATCTATTTCTAAAGTTTATATTCACTTTTCTGTCTGACTCTGTATTGCTACTACCTTGGGTTGTTTGTTTTTTGTGTCACAGTTGAAGCTTATTCCCCATCAGGACTGATGTGTTAGCATAACTAAGAAACAAGGAACCCTAATGACTCATGATCTGAGTTCTGTCTTTCAGTTCCTAGGGGGTCCCAGCGTACTACTTCAAAACCAAAAACGCCACCAAGTCCTGAAGGGGCAGACACTACATCTGGTAAATATCTTTGTTTGTGTTTAAGCTAAATGCACCCTGCTGTCCCACACAGAGGCACTGTACCAGCTGGGGCACGTGAGACTAATTCAATTGTATAATTCTGTCGTGCAGTCTGGTGGTTTTTATTTTTATAGATGTCTCAAGAATTCTAGTTGCACATGCAGTAAAACTATTATTACAATAAAAAGGTAGAGAATTATGCCAAGAACAGAATGTTTTTCCTAGAACCAAAGTTTGTTGTTTGTTTTGCTGTTGGTGGGTTTTGTCAGAGTGGTTGGAACATTTTAATAATTTTATAGGGGGAGGGGAAGGAACTCATGGAAAGAGAAATATGAACTAATGATGAAAATAAGGGATAGAATGGTTCAGGACATCTCAGTAGTAGAGCATTTGGCTGACATGCCTATGGCCCTAGGTTCAGTCCCCAGTACTGAAAAGAAAGTTACATACTTTTGACTGGATATGATACAGTCGCAGTGCTTGGGAGCTGGAGCCAAAGGATCAGGATTTCAAAGTCAGCCTCAACTACTTGGCAAGTTGAGACCAGCCAGGACGACATGGAACCCTGGGTCAAAATGCACCAAAACAACCTAGGATAGGCATAAATAACAGGTGCTAACATTCCTTAAAAGAGATGGATGTGTGTAGCCCAGTAGGACAGGGAAGCCTAGGTAGTGTCCTCCAAAGGGGTGGGAGTCCTGGCCCCTCTCATGCTAGATGTGAAGCCATGATGCTAGAACACAGAAATAGGGAGTCTTGAGGTGAAAAGCCCACAATGTCTGCACGTTTTACATTTCTAAGAGGGGTGATCTGGTTGCAGCCTGTGGGCAGGGTAAACCTCCTGACAAACCATACTCTATCAGCTTTCTCGGACAGTAGTGTTGTGGTTTTCTCACTAAATTCTAGTGAAGTATTCATGCACATGCATTTTACATTTGTCCCCACTTGACATTACCTACTCAGAAGTGCCTTTTGGTAGTTAAATTTTCCTTAGGGAGATCCAATTTGTCTAAAAAGATGGTTAACATAATTGACTAGACAGCTGATATTAAAGATAAATTGGTTAATGTAACTATATATATATATATATAATATATATATATATAGTAATGATATACTAATAGAAACACAAGGAAATCAAAGCTGCCATCTCAAACAACTTTTATGTCATCATTTATGTTGATGAGATGCCCTCAGCATGCAGGACAGGTTTTAGGGATTCTAATCTGATTTGATTTAATGTAGTGATGAAAGGCACAAAGAGGGAGATTTTGACTTGGTCAGACTTGCAGTGGATCAGGTAGGAACATGATTGATAGGCCTTTCCTGGGAGCCATTCAGCTGTTTTCCATTCCACTGATTTCACCTGCATTAGCAAGTTTGCTCTGCAGTTTATTAAATCACTGCTTCACTCGGAAAAGGAAAGTGCCAACCTAAGCAGCTGGAATCCACATCAGCCTCTTTGAAAGGCTTTAGTGAGCTGAGGCAGCAGCGGCTAATGTGTTTACAGTATGGTGGGTTTGTTAGGAGCACATCTTTCCTTCCTTCTTTTATCCCAGCTCTCCTGGGTCTGGCCTAGTACTGTAATTAATAGGTATTTATTGCAGTCTTAGCATCTTCATGGCCTTTGCAGAGCTCAATCAAAGCACCGCATCCCTTCAGCCTCCAAATAAATGTTGAGTTTGATTTAAAGTTGGAAATGTATTCCCCCAAAACACCAAGTGGAGAAGGGGAAAAGTTTTATATTGTGATGGATTTTCTTCAACTTTATGAACTACTGATTCTTTCCTATAGTATATAAATAAATAAAAGCATTAGACTTTCAAGTTGCCCTGGATTTTTTTCCTTTAAACTTATTAAAGTTCTGATCAGGCTGGCCTGGAACTCATAAAGGTCTTCTTACCTCTGCCTCCAGGTGCTGAGTGCTACCATGCCTAGTTTAAGTAAAGTCTTTTTTAATTTTTCAGTGTACCAAATTCCACAACTCAACTGTAATAGAGTCAGTACTAGCCTAGACGAAGAACAGATGTGGCCTGTTAGCTGAACTATCCCTTTCTCCTGAGTCAAAACAAAGGATGCCAATTCTAGACAACCTAGTATAAATGGTGCTTAGATATCTCAAGGTGTGAAGGTGCCTTCATCATCATCCTGCCTGAATCCTAATTTTTAAAGCTTCCAATAAGACACAAGACAAATCACATTGCCTTCCACAGAGACATTGATGTTTTGTAAATCCTCAGTGTGGGAAGATGCTTTGATTTAAGAGAGTAGGCCTAGGCAGGGCCTCCTTATAGGGAACTGAGTTCAAGAAGTACCCTGCCCTTGGGTAAAGTTTTGAATTAGAGATCTGAGATGAACAATAGGAGGACATCATTCTGGTATTTCCCTCAGTAAGACAGTCAGTGGCCAATATGCTCCATTTTGTGAGCAGAACACAAGCATTCACACTCTACTGAGTGTCACAGACTGATGAGAGCTGGTCTGCTGTTTAGCTGAACTGATCGATATTCTCATGTGTCAGGTGTGCAGAATACCCAGTACACAAGAAGCCATGCCGCTAGGGAAGGCAGAGGTTGGCAGTAGTGTGTGTGTATCCAGCAACTAACCACCATCATGAATGTCACATGCAGCTCGTCTAATGGCTAGCCATCAGTTCCATTGGCTTTTGCTTTCCACAACAATGTCTGAGTGTCACTTGCAATGAAATGTTGTCCCTTTCATAGGTACTAGGGATTTTTGTCTTTTGTTGTAGTGAGTCTGTGTACCATTTATTCACTTACCTAACAGAATGTATTTTTCTATTACTATCTGAATTTTAGGGAGCATCAAATGGCAGCTGCCACTTCTGCTCAAAAACTTTTTTTTTAAAGTTAAAAACAACCTAAGGGGAACCTACCTCCCTGTGTCTAGATTATCCATTTTTTTTCTTCTGCTTTTCTTTCTTTTTCTTATTTTTTAAGGATGCTTCAACTTGAACTGTGACCAACATTATATCTGTCCACCGTGACCAGCCCTTCCTCCAGAAGGCCATAGTTTTCATTTTGAAAAAATGGTCATTCCTTCTAAAGCTTGCCTCTTTAGCCTTTGCATCCTTCATGTTTTGCAGATTTTTACATAAGATTATGTTCATTCCAATACTATCCAGTGTTTTATAATTTTTTTCTTTCAGTTCCAAAGGATGAACAACTTTCCCATAAAACAGACCCTGAGGTCTCTCACACTGAAACTGGTAAAAACCTTTATTTTCCTACTTACAAAGTATATTTATATTTCCAAAGTCCTGATGAGATATATATATATATATATATATATATATATATATATATATGCCATGATAAAGAAAAGTATGGTTATGAAATATATGTTTTCTAGGAGGGAGTTCAATCATATAATCCTGTTTAAAGGTTTTTTCCTGGTTAAACAGAGGAAAACTTACATAATAGTTTTATTTGCTTTGGAAATGTTTTCACTGAAGAAGAGATCATGCTGAAATTACACAACTTAATTATTAGCTGAGATAATTTTTATAGTCTTTTATGGGTTTATGGCTTTTAAGCAAAAAACAAATAGTTGCCTGCTCATTCATGTTTTCCTCCAAATGATGGTTGGTGAATGAAATAAAGATTTAGTTAACTAAGTTCCTTGAATAGAATCCAGTAGAGCTTTCTCATATTTATTATGGTTCTTAGAGGATATCCAAGTTTTAAAATAACTGTATCTAGAAAAGAAATAATTTGGCTTTATTGTAATAATTTTCATAAATGTATCTTTGGTCTGCTCTTGGCACAGTTCTGCCTCCTGTTACCTTTAGAGCTGAGCCACTGAAGACAACAATAGGTAATGCTTTTTTCACATTAACCAACCAGCTTGCTTGCTTCGTTCCCATCAAGATCGCCGTCCTTTCTTGATCAATCACCCTTTCCAAGTTCGTTTCACGATGGCTTTCTCACTGTGACCACTGTTTCCAATAAAGAAAAGCATGGTTTCGGTGTTGAAAGGTTTTGCTCTGGAGACAGCCCAGAAAGGCTCATTATGGAGCTTGCCCTTATCTACCTCATTTATCTCCATGATTCCACTTTCTCTGTTCCCTGTCTAGTTGATGTTCCTGTTAGTTTAATGGTTCTCAGCTGAGATGCGACAACACAGTACCATATGTCAGAGCTTGAAAGATGATGCAAGAAGCTAATAATTCGGTCAAAATAAGAAAGCTGTTGTTGATTTGCTTGTCCAACTAAACCAGAGCAGATTCAAAACATTCATCCCAACAATTCTGTAACCTCTCTGCTTTGGGGTGGAGGGTAGAGAGACAGAGCTACAACCCAAAGATCAGGAAGGTGTCATAACTACACTCCATCTTGGCCAGGTCTCCTATGCAGTGGGCCAAACACAGAATATCATTTATTGTACCTCCTGGTAGAAAACAATTAATCATTATGCTAACATTCCATTGTCTTTCTCCTGAGAGTCCTATATACATTAACTTTCTTCTTCACCACTCATGAGATGTTTTCCTTTTTATATTTCAAATGAAGGTGTCTCTTGCCATACCATTCTGGTTTATTGCTGGCTTTGACTTAAAAGTTTACCAACTTAGTACTTTTCTTTTACAGCACCTTTAGAGACACGGAACATTCCTTTCATACCTGTGATTTCACCAAGACCTAGTCAAGAAGAACCACAAACCGCCCTGGGTAATTTGTGTTATTTTACTCCACCAGGGACTTATCCTTTAAGGACTGCCCTTAAAGTAACATGCTTTATTCAACTTCTACATTGCATGGCTTTCCATATAAATAAGAATGGCTACATGCAGCTTGGCAGTCAAGTTTCAAGTATAGTCAGCTCTCCTGAATCAAAACTACCTTTTGAAAAAGTGTAATGAAAGTGATCAGGTGTTTTTCTTGCCATTGTCCCTCAAATGGTATCACACCGCACAGCAGCGATTTCCATCTGCTTATACTACAAGTGATCTAGAGAGGATTTAAGATACAATAGGCTACCTGCAGAGCATATAGGCTGCCTGCAGAAAGACAATGGATGAGACAAGACAGTGGTTGGTATGATCAGGAGCTCTCTATGAGGATTTCAATGTAAATATGGCCACAGTTGTGGAAACACATTTGTTGAGTAATGACAGAAAATAATAAAAAAAGTTCTTCAGCTCATGTTTGTCCTCTCCTTCCTGCACACCAAAGAGTCCTTTTATTCAGTAGTTTTATTTTCCTCTCTTTATCCCCTTTAAGTAAATCCAACGTGTGTGTGTGTGTGTGTGTGTGTGTGTGTGTGTGTGTGTGTGTTGAAGTAGCTGACTATATTTTTACATAAAGTCCATCTGAAAGAAAAAAATTTAAATGGAATGAGCAAATATACCCTAGTGATTACCAATATATATCTTCTAGCCTATGACTGCAAAGTTATGAAATGGTCAAGTTTAAAGTACTTTACACACGTTACCACTGGATATACTAATCACCTAATTTCCACTTCCCTTATTTTTTAAAAAATGTTTTTTTGGTTTGTTGATGAAAGAGCCATCATTTGCGAGCTATCACAAATCTCTTTCCCAAAAATTGAATCAAGAGAATAAACTGGGGCAGAGGAAAAAGAGGGCAATATTACTGCCATCAGCTATTTCCTTGATCTTTAAAGTAGCGGAGTAAACAATATTCTTTGCCATTATGATGTAATATGTTCAGGATAATATGAGGGCAACACTTATTTTGCCAAGACAAATATGTCTGAATGTCAGTAAACATAATTTTCATTTTGACACATAGAAAATAAAACAGTATTTCTTCTATGATTGAAATCAGCATCTTTTCATGTGATCTAATTTTTTTCTACATATAACCTGTGGAGTTTGTGAAGCAGGGAAGAGATAAAAAGACAAACACATAGGCATTTAAGGTATTTTCAAACTTTGGCGACACCCAAGGATAGCAACCTCATCAAACAGCTATCTTGGGCTTTTAGCTCCATGGTAGTACACTTGCCTAGCGTTCATGATGCCCTGGGTTCAATCCCCAGTGTAGTAAAACCCAAAATCAAAGCAAATTAACCCTGCCCCAAAGCTGCCTTGTCAATTCAATGATAATCATTAAAGTAATAGGACAACCAAAATAGCAAGTCATTAACATATGTATTAGCTTTAAGTCACTACAAAAAGGGTAGAGAATAGCTTGTGTTATTTATTTTTTTTTTTACTTTGCTCTTTGTTATGTTCATGGTGACGGTTTTAAAAACGAGACATCCTACTATGTTTTTCCCTAGAAGAAACAGACCGGTCTACCCAGGAGCTCTTCACAACTAAGATTCCACAAACAACTGAATGGGCAAAGACAACTCAGGGTAATGCTCTTTCTCCACCCTTGGAGAGAAAGTTTTCCTTATTTTCCTTGAATTTTGCTTTCAGACGGCACTCGCTCACCACAGTGAACTACTTGGCTGTCTTCACTTTAAAGAGGAAGGACCTCAGGCAAACTGAGGACCACTTGTACACGTGACTTCTTTGGTCTGGGCTTCGAATGTCTTGTTGGCTGCAGGATGCTGATAACTAATCTTAAAAGCCCCTAGGTTTTTTTCCCCTTGCTGAACCTTCACAAGCCTGACTTTCATCTCTGGTAAATAAGGAAGACCATCTCCATCTTCCTACTTGTCCCTTCCTCTCCCCTCTCCTGTCTTCCCCTTCTCTCATCTCCCAAACTGGAATAAAACCCATTGATCTTAGGAGCTGAGAAAAGCTATTAATGAGAAAAGTCATTTAAGTATTGAGAGGGGTTAGACATTTAGGAACATGTTCCCTATAATGTCCTGTCTCTGGAAAAAGGAACTCACCTGCAGGCTTAATTTTCATAGTCGCTTCTGTTACAGCTTCTCACCTTCTTGGGCTCTAAGCATTTGCTGGTTTTCTGATGTTGTAGAGTTATTGTTGCTGTTGTTTGGATGATCCTTTTTGCTCATTTGTATTAAATGGTAGAAAGCCAAATCAAATAAAACAAAACAAAAGCAAACTTTAAAGGAACCAGAAGACAGATAACTGTTCTGTCCATTATTAATACTAACTTGAGGGAGAACATTGATGGATGAAGTCTGAAATCAGCAAGAGCCTAGTGTGGTGACCCATGCTCGTAATCCGAGCTTTTGGGAGTAAGGACAGAGGATGGGGAGTTTAAGTCTAGCCTGGAAAAAAATTTAAAAAGCAAAATACAAAGGAAGGAAGGGCATAAGGGTAGTAAGTAACAGCAAGAAAAATGATAGCATCAAAACAAATGTAATTTTAAGACGGGTCCTTTGTCATCGGAGCGAGAGTCTGAGCAGACATGAGTAGGGTGAGTGTGGTACCACACTTAGAGCCTCTAACTCTAGACCTTGTTTATTTGGAACTTTTTGATTTTAAAATTTCCAATTCAATTATAAAATTTGTATTGATTAGCTTCTTATTTGTGTGGAGATATGCCGAGAAATAAGAAGCGCCAGAGCAGCGTTCTCACGGCCCTCCACCAGCTTCATCCATTCATACACTCCGTCAGCTGTGTGCGGCCACACCCCTCCCTGGTTTTGGTGTCTTATTTTCTCTCTTTTTGCAAATCACTTTGCTGTCTTGAATGACGGCATCATCCTAGGGCTCAAACAGTGCAGCTCTTCAACAAAACTGATAAATATTTATAATAAGGAGGACAGATAAAGATGCTCTTTCAGCTCTGCTTTTGTTTTTCCAAGTAAGAAAAAAAAAATTGCAACTTTTGGAGGCTTCATGGATTCCAGATTGAGGGTCAAAAAAGATAGATCTGATAGGTTTGAGCTTTCTTTACTTTTTTATGGGAATGCCAACATTGGGTTAAAGATTTTTTTAAATTCCTTCTGAAACAATTTACTCGATAGGAATTTTATAGTTATACTGAGTTTCACGAAGGGTCTTATATCATGGTCTGGATTGTCTTGGTACAATTGTATAATGTACTATAATTTTTCTTGTGTCCAGAGAATTCTTAGTTTGAGGCTCTGCTCTGCTCGGATTTATGTTTTCCTGGTTTTGTCCCAAATCTTTTGTTTAGGCTCAGCAGGGATGCAGTTGCATGAGATATCAAATAATAACTAGGAAGGAACCATCTTCAAAAGAGGAGGAGCACCCACAAACTGGTGCCTTCCAATAACCCTGATGAGGAGCAGAGGGGGGCAGCTTGGATGAAGACGAGCTGGGTGTTACAGGGCCCTCCTCATAAGCTGTCCTGAGATCTGAGCTACTTCAGGTCCATCTGGGACACTGGGTCTGTTTAATGCCAGTCGTCATATAGCACATGTCAACTGAGGGACGAGAGGCAGAGATGAAACAATTCCTCCTGATGTGCGCTCTAACTGTATGTGTACCATTGATGCACGAGACTGTGGGATCTCAACCCCTCAGCAGTGGTACCCTTAGGACCACAACAGAACCCCACTACTAGATTCTCCCACCTAGTTTCTCTGTGGCAGCCGGGCCCCCGCATCTCCTGAGACAATTCCCACACAAAGCGCTGTCACCTACACTCATGTCTCTCTGCCATCTACTTTTGCTTCTCCAAGTATTTATTTTGTACGAACACGGGCACAATGAGAAGGCATTTGTGGCCATGCCGTGTCATGCGTATGGCAGTCAGAGGGGACACCTTAATGGAGTTGGTCGTCTCCTTCCACCACACGGATTCTGGAGATGACTCTGAGCTTGTCGGGCTTGGCAGCAAGCATTTTCCCCACTGAATCATCTCTAAGTGCCCAGTTTTTTACTGCCAGGACATAGTAGCAATGTACTCACCCAAAGGCACTTCAGGGAGTCCCTATTTGTTTGACTTTCAACTCATGATTGCTTCTCCATCTGTACCTGAGCAGGGCACAGTGCTTCGATTATCGCTGTCTATTTATTTCAGTTGTTTTTTTTTTATATATATTCTTTATTTTTAATATTTTAGAAAGTCCTTTTTTAAATAGATATGAAGTATCTTCACAGTTTTGTATTATTGGCCACCCAAAACCAAAACAAAACATGTGGCAGTGATGTTTACATGGTCACATAGTCACAAAGCTCCTATGTCTTTCTCTTTGGGGTGTAAAGTTAGCGCAGGTTTCTCAAGGCCACATGCTGTTGGATGAGAGCTGTATGAGTGCCTCACAGCCTAAAGTGAAATTCTATTCCAGCTCTTGAAGTTCTTCCTAGGAGAACGCAAACAAAAGCTCCTGTGCCCCAGTGTTAAAGCTGACGCTACTGCCGGGTATTTCTGAGTCCTGCTCTCATCTCCTTCCCATGCAAAGTTGGAAAATCCCTGTGTTTTCTACAGTGAGGAAAATATGAACCATGATCCCAACATTTCTCTTCAGCAGAAGCGATCAAACATTCAGAGGGATCTACATGACAAGCCGAAATGGGCTAAAATGACTGGCACTTATACCATTCTCAAAGAGAATCAAAGGGAACCATTTGCAAATCATCATGAGACTTTTTTGGCTCTGTGGTCATTAATGCTTTATAACAGCAGCTCTTCTGTTCACTATGGTTAGTACCCTTGGGATGGCCCCAGGCAGGCCCCTGGAGGATGTCAGTCTGCCTCTGTTGTTGGCCTGCTGTATGGCAAAACCCTGCTCATCAAAGCCTTCACATTGGAAGCGTCTAAGTGAGAGCTACACTCTAAGCTATTTCACAGGTGTTATTTTTTTTAAATCTGCCAAGCAAGACATTGCTGATTTATGGTTAATAAATATCCACTCAAGATGTGAGCAAAACTATTAAATGATGTAACATTTGTATAGTTTACAAGAAAAGAAAATCTGGCTGTAGGTAAAGCATTACCAAGAGGCTTGGTGGCAGGAATCCATGTGTGCTATGCAGTGTACAAAGAGCAGCAGTTGGTAGACTCCAGGAGGAGCACATACTTCAATACCTTAGGAAGCAAAAATAGTTCTGTATTGTTTCCTAAATTTGTCCACAATGCTCGCTCACATAACAGCTCAGCAAAGCTTCATTACTACTCCTCCATGGGCAGGCCCCATATAACAAGAGGTAGCATGCTGGTTTTAGCGTTCCTTGCTTACTTTTCTTTGACACATTGGGCATCCGGCATCATTTTCTTTCACTCCTCTGTATAGCAATCATAGACAGTGAAGATTTATTAATTTCAGAGTTCATAAGCAAAGACAATTTGATAGAGACCACATGTTACTATTATTTTTCTTAGTGATCTAATTTTTTCCTTTTTCTTTCTTTAACCCTTAAGATTGTTTTCTTTGGAAAAATAATGTTCCAACGTACAGTAGTTTCTTATTGAGAAGGATGGGTGGCTGGGTAGATGGCTGGCTGTGGGTAGATGGCTAGCTGCTGGCTGGTTAGATGGAAGGATGGATAGATGGCTGACTATGTAGGTGAATGGCTGGGTAGATGGCTAGCTGGGTAGATGGCTGGCTGAGTAGATGGCTGGCTGGGTAGATAGCTGGCTGGGTAGATGGAAGGATGGATAGATAGCTGACTATATAGGTGGATGGCTGGGTAGATGGCTAGCTGGGTAGATGGAAGGATGATAGATGGCTATGTCAGTGGATGGCTGGGTAGATGGCTAGCTGGGTAGATGGCTGGCTGGGTAGATGGCTAGCTGGGTAGATGGCTAGCTGGGTAGATGGCTGGCTGGGTAGATGGCTGGCTAGGTAGATGGCTAGCTGGGTAGATGGCTGGCTAGGTAGATGGATGGCTGCGTAGATGGCTAGCTGGGTAGATGGCTGGCTGGGTAGATGGCTGGCTGGGTAGATGGCTGGCTGGGTAAATGGAAGGATGGATAGATGGCTGACTATGTAGGTGGATGGCTGGGTAGATGAATGGCTAGGTTATATATTTATCATGTTAAGTAACCATCTGATAAAATTAATACTTTTGACAAGCATGGACTAATTGATTCTTAATATTTCAAATGACCTACCTCATCCTGTGTGTACCTTTGATTTTCAGCCACAAGTAGTTTCACTTGTTTTTATGTTCATTTTGCATGAAGTAGGTAATGAGTAACTTGGCGATTTCATAACGTTCTTTCGACCTCTATGTGAAGTGTGTGGGTTATTGGTCCCTAGGGTAACAAAGGTCAAGTGGCTGGTCTTTGGAGACTAGTTATTGAGTATAAAGTATGTCTTCTATTTCAGCACCACACAGATTGCACACGACTCCTGTGAGGCCCAGAATATCTGACAGACCACATGCCAGGCCTGGTAAGGGAGCTTTGCTTTCTCTAATGACCTACACAGGCTGGGGAAGTTACAGAGAAGTGCCAAAATGGCCAGAATAGCCAAAGATGGGAGGGTTGGGAGAGGAGGGGTCCAGGACAATGTACCCTTAAGTTGAAATCAAGGGAACATAAAAATTCTGATCCTGGTGGATAATTGAAGAGCTAATTCATTGAAGTGTTAAGACTTAAAGGTTTTATGGATGTTTAGAATCAGAGACCTCTGTGGAACTTAACAAATATAAAAATATTTTAATGAGCTTTATTCATAAGTCTCACACACCCTAAATTATTTTTATGACAATTTCAACTTTTTTTTCTTGCCTCAGGAAAATAAATGGACTTGTCTTAGTAAGAGAGTGCTTTTGGTTTCAAAAAGAATAGTTTTACTTGATACCTCCTGTCATCAAAAGAAATATTTCTCATTTCAAAAGAATAAAAGACATGGTTTATTCTGGAGCCAAAATTATGAGTGACCATGACCTGGGAATATACCATCTGGTCTTCCCAAACAATGTTCCAATGAGGAGGACATTTTTAAAACAAATCGGTAGAAACACCTGAGAGGCAGAGTACAGAAAGATGGAGAATCTCTCTTACAAGCCTCAGATGCTACCCGATAACAACATTCTTAGCTTTTGGTTTGGTAGAAGCTAGGTCTTCTTAGCTAATACATTCCTATGGGTTTACCTGTTAGTTACAGGATGCCCACGAGGTGGACAAGGAATGACTACTTGGGGGGGCTAATGGTAGCACAAAATTAATTTTAATTAAGCTCTGGACCTGCAACATTCCAACCTTTCCACATCACTGCAGTTCTCATCCATCAGTCGTTGCTGACACACGTTCCTTCATGGAAGTTTTATTTATACTTCAAAGGATAAAGCTATTTATAAACAACAAAAAGTATAGTTCTGTATTGAGAGATACCTCATACTGACCAAATCAGCGAAGAATCATCATTCTGCCCTCTTTGGGATTTAAAGAATGACTAATTGTTCAATGTCAGTTGTTCTTGGGTTAAAGCACAAGCATTTTAGTACCAGCTAAAGCCTTTCTGGTGTTTTCCTGACTTTTCTGTTCTGATTCTAAGTATTCTTAAGGTACTAAATGAGGAAAGTCACTCACAAAGGTATGATCTATGTGAATGTATCTCCAGGTAGGCAAGAGGAAGGACACAATGTTTCTATATTCTTTGAATATTATATATGTAATATCCAATTATATAATATATAAAATATGTGTATATATGCATATATACTATCTAAATACATGTGATTATAATATATATATATACATATATATATATATATATTTATATACACACCCACACACAGTGTTGAGTGCAGTCATCTAAGGGTTCAGGCATGATTTCTTTTTCCACACTAACTTGAAGAATAAAAGGCAGGAAAGCAAGGTCTCATCACTCAGCCAGATCTTGTTCAAAGCAGAAGCACAAAGGCAATCAAGGACACAGAGGCAGAGTCCCCAGACGGGAAAATAACCCAGAGCTGGAATCTGAGGAGGGGCTTGTGTGGGAATGGAATGAGTTCCCTTCTTCCAGGGAACGGGCTGGTTTGTGCTATTCCAGGGTGTTGGATAATCTGGACAAAGAAAGGAAAGTAGACTGTTTCTTTCCACATTAGTGCTCCCCAATAGTCCCTTGGTGGGAGTAGTTAAACTCCCACCAACTGTTTCTCTTGGGGAGGGAGAACAGAATGTTAGCTATCTTAAATTTCTATGAGAAAATATACATTAATCTACCTAGAGCTTTTGTTCAATGCCTGCCTGCTGGGGATCTGTTTGACTCCTAGTCCTTCATATAGACAGCCAACGTTTTGGCTATAATTTCTAACCCCTAAAGGTAACGAGGCAGAAAAATCTATGCAAGAGAAGGTATTTTCATGTGTCTTCGTGTTACAAACAAATAATATGCTTAATATGTGACTGACTAAACATTTCTGTAAAATAAATAGTAATGTTTGACAATGCCGGCATGCTTACCATGTGTCACACTATGAGGTATCTTTAAGGAACCTGAGGTGCTGAAGGGAATATAAGACAGGCAATCTGACTCAAGAGCTTATGCATGTAAGCACATTCAGTGTTTGGTTTTCTAGAGCACAGGAAAGAGGTTCACATCGCAGTATCATGGCTCAGTGCTCAACAGTGGATGTGTACAAGGACTATTGTCATTAAACAGTATCTAGAGACTTCTACCAACAGACCACCAATTTATGACTTATGCATGGTGGTCTTGACATTAAATGCATTTCAGGTTTCAGTTCTTCACTCGATATAATATAATCCTGATATTCCTTCAGTTCTGTTTTGGAATGTGTCTAATGGCATACACAGGAAGCAGGGTAAAATATACCCTATTCAGAATTAGAAATTCCCTTGCTGCTTACTTTTTTCAGGAACAAGTATTGGAGCTTAGTGACTACCTCAGTGCAGATTTTCATTCTCACCCATGAAAGTGTATGACTTTCATAAGAGAATGCAGTTTCTCTATTCTGGACCATATTTGTGTGCATGTGTGGGTTGTCCTTACTTTATTGCCTAGTTAAATGATTTTCAGTTCTCTGAGAAGTTTTGTTCTCCTTGGCTGCAGACTTTTAATAAAGAAATGTCTAACCTGTTTAATCCCTACTCTATTGTAGTTCTGAACAAAACAACTACAAGACCTGGTAAAACCAAACCCAGAGGAAATGGAATCGGAACAGGTAATAATCACAGATGGTTTTTCTCTTTGGTTGCATCAAAATAAAATGCTCTCTGTGGTGGTTTGAAAGAAAATGGCCCCCAAAGGGAGTGGCACCATGAGGAGGTGTGGCCTTGTTGGAGTGGGTGTGGTCTTGTTGGAGTAGGTGTGGCCTTGTTGGAGTAGGTGTGGTCTTGTTGGAGGAAGTGTGTCACTGTAGAGGTGGGCTTTGAAGTCTCATATATGCTCAAGCCATGCCCAGTGAGACCGAGCACTTCCTGTGGCCTATGGGATCAAGTTGTAAGAACTCTCAGCTCCTTCTCCAGCACCATCTCTTCCTGCATGCTGCCTTGCTTCCCACCATGACGATAATGACTAAACCTCTGAACTGTGAGCTAGCCACCACAATGAAATGTTTTCCTTTATAAGAGTAGCTATGGTCACGGTGTCTCTTTACAGCAATAGAAACCCTAACTAAGACACTGTCCATCTCATATAATTTTGTTGAATTCACACATCAATTTCTTTTGTATAAGTTTTGGAAAGTATTTGTAGAATTAAAATTTAAAGTTTTAATTCACTTCAAAATTAACTTCAAATATCCCTAAAGATGTTGGAAAAGAATTTTCCAACTTTTCTAAACCTAGTCTACTAAATTAGCTACCATATATAGTCTTATTTCTCAAAAACAATTCCTATTAAATATTAGTTACAGTGAAAATAGGAAAAATCATTGTTTTCCCTTTTTTCAAACTGTTTTACTTGAGTATCATGGTATCTGAAATTCTGGAAATTTCATTATTTTCAGATCAAATGAAAGAGGCCAGACTATGGATTTCTGAGACATTACAGTACCTATTTGTGCTGAGTTATTTCATTCATTATTCTTGCCTGGAGTTTTAGCAGTGCATAATTTCTCCGAATGGCATAGACTGGCTCTAACAAGACCTATTTTTTCTCAGATCCTCTTGGAAGGAATTTAAGTACACATGTCTAATACTCAAATGATTCCTTGGAGGTTGCATAAATAATATATGTTGCTATGGTCCTATTGGAGAGCTGTTGGCCTCCAGTATAATCAAACATGATTCTTTCTAGGACAACGAGAATCATCAAAAGAGGGAAAATAGTATTATTATACTTTAACTTAGCAACAGTCCGAATTTTTTTTCAAAATACACTTTTGAACCAATTATCTCTCATTCTCATCTTGCATACATTAGTCATCTTTGTAATATCTTGTCCAAAAACAGTCTGGGGCAGACAAGTGCTTCTGTAATGTAACTACTGGACACCAGCAGAACAAATGGGCTGCCCTTCCCCCCCATTCCTTCTTTCTCTCACAGTGTCCAATCAAAATCTGTGTGCTTGTTCTGCATTGTCCATCTATCAGGGCCTTTGTCAAGGATCATCTTTTTGTTTATCTCTCAGGTGGTAAGGTCAGCAGACAGCACCCAGCCATCATCACCTTCAGGGCCAGTCCTAGCTGGATGCTGCCTTGAATATTTATTTTTTTAACACCATTATAGATGTTTGTTTTGCATTGTATGGGTTGATTGTCCTTTATTTTAAGGTTAGAAAGTAGCCTACAGAGGCTGAGATTTTCTTTTGTTGCATTTATTTATCTGTAATATGTGTGGGTTGGGGAGGGGAGTATGCAGAAGTTCATGCCCCTGTTCATATACAGACATCAGAGAATCAGGAGAATCTGCAGACATTGGTCCTCTCTTTCTATAGTGTGGTTCCTAGATGTGGAGCTGAGCTCATGCATGACCTAGGCATCGTGTGCCTTTACCCACTGAGCCCTCTTGCTAGCCCAAGGCTCATCATTTGGATGTGCTATTTTCTCACTATTCTGCCTTTTTGTGGTTTCTACACATAGACATCACAGTTTAGGTAGGGTGTTCCACACATCAGAAGTTTCTAAGTTGAGAAGTTGTGAGAAATGGCACAGTTTATGTCCTGACTCTGTAGAGAAGAAACTTGTCCACCCTAGCCCAGGGAGTCTGACTTCTCTTCGAAGATGACAGCTACTGGGCTGGTTAGTCATTCAGCTGTCACATTTTGAAGGTTCCTTACATGCCAGGCAAAGTATTCTCCTGAAGCTCTCTTGAAGCATGCAATCTGGCCGCCTTTGCTACACAGCTGAGTCCCAGACTCTTCTCTCTCTATCCTAATGGGGAAACCACACCTTACTGCCCCCACATGGAGAGTGCCTCACAAGGAGAAACCAGACTCCTCAGGGTGAGGTATGTGTTTTTCTAGGCTGTGGCTGAATCTTCCAGGCAACTGGCTCATTGCTCATGAAATCCTAGCTAGGTGCTAAGATTTGGAGGCAAAAGCACGGAGACCAATCCTACATAAATATCACCCCTTTTAGTTACTGATTCACTGAGAATTGATTTCCACTGATACGGTCGAAAATCAGCATTGTTTGTTTGCAAAGCTTTTGTTGCTATGGTTAGAAATATCCAAAATCATTATTTCATCTTGGACAAGAAATCACTAAGTGTGATGAATTACGTAAATCCGAAGCCTTCTGGAAAACTCCCATGTGGCAGTGGTGGGCCATACTGAGGTTCCAGTCTTGGTGCCTTCAGAGCCAACTGCCCTTTAAGCATTGGTGTCGATTAATCCTGTCTGAGAGAAAAGAATTCTCTCAATAGATTCCCTAATTGGATGCCAGTTCCATACAATCCATTCTCTACAGTGTCTCTCATAATGGCTTCCTCTTTAAATTTTCTCCTCTTTCTGATTCTGTGCTGCCTTTAACCTTAAATTGCCCCCTTCTGATTTAGGGCAGGTCAAGTTCATTGGTTTACCAAGCCTGGGGCTTCATTGTCTCCAACTCTCCCCACTGAGCCCCAAAGTTACTGTTTGCAGGGTCCTTTCCAATGCTTCCAGAGAGTACTGGAGTCTATCTTTTTTCAAGGGCTGGTGTGCTGTTGATTTGCTGATGTATATCTAGAAATCATAATGGCGTGCTGCCTCTGTCTCCATCTGTATAGAAAGCAACGGGGAAATTTCTAGTTAGCGCTGATGTATTCTTCCTCCTTTCCTCTCCCTTCTTCTCACCTCCCCCCTTACTGGCCCATATCCCTCCCTCCCCCTTTTCCTTGATCTCCAACTCCCTTCTGTCTTCAGGCACTTACCTGCGCTCATGTGGGATTAGTGGATCTGCACTGGCCCTACAGGAACTGCTGAAATCCTGCAACTAGTTTTGTGAGCGCCACACAATGGTGGCATGGTTACAGGACAGATGCTTGCCTGCCAAGGTCATGTAGGGAGGCACTTCAGCCATCTCAGGAGACGACATATTAGAACTATAGTCACTTAGTGTCACTGTGAGGAGTACAAGGAGAAGGAGCCAATAGAAGACTTAGTGCTTGCGAAAGGCTTTGGGGTTGAGAGCATGTGATTCTGAGTCCCAGCATTTCCCAGCTGTAACACCTTGAGCAGCTGGTTCAACCTGGCCTTGGATTTCTTCATTTGTGCATCCTAGATGCTATATCCCACACAGAAGCTTTGTAAAGCTCAAACTGAGTAATAAATATGAAGAATGCTTAGATAGCATTAGAAATAAATACTCTGTATTTGAAAGACAAAACTATTTGGAGAAGGGCTAATAAGATCGACTCAAAAGCTGGGCAGTGGTGGCACATGCCTTTAATCCCAGCACTCAGGAAGACAGAGGCAGAGGCAGGCAGATCTCTCTGTGTTTGAGGCTAGCTTGGTCTACAGATTAAGTTCCAAGACAGGCTCCAAAGCTACACAGAGAAAACCTGTCATGAAAAAAAATAAAAAAACAGAAGAAAAAGAAAAAAAAAAAAGATTTACTCAAAAAACGCCCAGCCTATCGGCATTCTAGGGTGTGTGTGTGTGTGTGTGTGTGTGTGTGTGTGTGTGTGTGTGTGTGTGTGTGACCTTTGAGAAATTATGGTAAATCAAAGTCAGTTACCAAACCAAGTCTTCTTAGTGGCACAGTGGAAGTATTTTTCTGTGCCTGAATGTCATTGACAGAATAGTCAGTCACATGATCTATCTCTCTGGCCCCAGGGTACTAAGAACACCAGGGCACAAGAACAGCTTTTTTAGAAGAAATTTTCAAAGTCTTCCACACTCCTCTAGAAATCAGCAGGGTCGGGTTCTTTACAGCAACAACTCCACTCTATGGTACCAACTTCTGTATCAGTTACTTTTAGTTCCTGTGCTAAAACACCATGACCAAAAGCAAATTAAGAAATTGTTTATTTGCACATACAGTTCTAGAGGGCTGGATGTCCAGAGAGGTGGGGGAGCCCTGGAGACAGGAGCAGGAAGCTGAGAGATCACATCTTGACCACGCACAGGAAACACGGAACACAGGGAGTCGGGCAAGGCTATCCACTCTCAAAACTCACCCTCCCCAAGTGATGTCCTTCTTCCATCAGAGCTCTACTGCTTAAAGGTTCCATAACCTCCCCCAAGAGCACCACCTAGAGGGGACCAAGTGTTCAAACACATGAGCCGATGGAGAGACATTCAAACTTCAACAAGCAAAATTTTTATATTTAATTAGTGTATCTGCCTGCACATTTAAATGAGTTTAAGTAATATTCCTTTACTTTTTCTGGGACGTAACTATAAAACCAGAGTTGTTGGCATTTAGTTACTATAGTTGGTCACGTTAATGTACTAACTGGCTATTAAATATGTTTCCTTATCTTTAATATGCAAACTATAGTCAGACCATTAGCATATGAATTCTTCTTTAGGATGATCATTTCTGAAGTTGTATTTCCTACTTAGATTCTAAAACTGTTTCTGTTCTTTCTTAATAAAAACTGTCAGAGCCAGGCATGGTGGCACAAGCCTTTAACCCCTGTACCCAGGAGCCAGAGGCAGGTAAATGTCTATGAGTTTGGGATCAGCGTGGCCTATATAGTGAGTTCTAGGCCAGCCAAAGCTGCATAGTGAGACCCTGTTGAGAGAGAGAGAGGAGTCAGACTCATTAGGAAAGATTATCTTGTAATATAGTTATAGAAAAGGGGAAAGAAAAACTGTAAGAGCCAGAGGAATAGGATGTCTGCTGTGAGACTGCATCTGTGGAAACAACTGGGAAAGCTGCACCCATAAAGCCCCATCAGCATGGCTGCCTAAACAAGACCTGAACAAGGACAACACCAAGAGACATGCCAACATGGAAATCTCACAAGGCTCCAACCCTAGACAAAGAACTACAAGCACCTAAGAAATACTGAAAGAGGAAAATAGTCTTCCCCAGGGAAGAGCTGCTCCCTAATTGGTTACCTAATACCAAATCATCAGCCCTGCCTGAAATCATATACATACATGTAACATTAGACTGGGCAGGTTGTATCTATATATTTAGGAATGTATCTATGTATCTCTTTATATATGCACATGCACATATATTTAGCAGTGTGTGTAGTGTGTGTGTGTGTATGTGTGTGTGTGTGTGTGTGTGTGTGTGTGTGTGTGTGTGTGTATAACAACAATTATAGAAGAAAAGGGCCAGAGGCCATGAATTTGAAAGAGATTAAGGTAGGCATAGAATACATAGGAGGAGTTAGAGGGAAGAAATGGAAAATGATATATTTTAATTTCAAACAATAAAACAAAATTGTGTAAAGAAAGCAAACACTATTTTAAATAAAAAAAGAATAGTATCACAAAGCTAAGGTGAGATATACTGATTACCTATGTCCTAGGGAATCTTTCCAAAACCTATCCCAGGTGCCTAGGTGAAAGGTCAGATAGCCACCATATTTGAGGGAGACAGAAGAGAAAAATATCACACAAAGCAATATTGAATTGGTTGCTTCCAAACAACAACTTGGGGTTCTAGGCCAATCCAGGACTGTTTTATAAACCCCAAAGGTAAGAAAGATCCAGTTTGTAGCCTCAACAATCTAATAGACAAGGCTGGCGCAGGAGTATTTTTTTAAGCCAATTCAATAAGTATAAACCCAACCACATTGGATTCTGAGGGTTTTTTTTTTATGAGCATTGGTGAGTTGGAGGAAAATTATCTTTTTAACCACAAAATGTACCCATGAAGACTGGCAGAAAGTGACACTTCAGCCTTGGTAAAATCTGGTGAAGCAATACCTCCCAGGCAGCCAGGGCAGGATGAATGCCATGGAAAATTCTGACAAAACCAAAAACCGCAGGCCAGCGCCAGCTCTAGAGAGAAAAACAAAACCAACGAATGTAAGATTTTTAGTATTTTTTTTTCTGGGTAGTAGAAGACAATAAAATGGACACAAGAGCAATGGTGTTTATGTAAGAAACGCACATTTCCCTGACCACTCCATCAGGTGCCCACGACAGAGAATGTTTAGCAGATTTTTATTATACAGTTATTCCTGTTGCTTGTCTCTGCTCCTAGGAACCAAGCAAGCACCTAAGCCACCAAGTCCTGGGAGAAATGTGTCAGTGGACCCACATGCCACAAAAAAACCAGGTAAGGAGTAAGATGTGGCCCCTCCGCCACCTCAGCTCTGAAATTTGCACAGTAACAGCAGTGGTGGATGATGAACAACACCTGTGTGGCCCCTGTGTGCGTGAGAACCAAATTAGCAGTAGATGGAAGCTGCTAGAGAAACATTCCAAAGACCATCTCTGGGGAAAGAAATGCAAGTTAAGTTCTTTCAAAACCCTTTTGGGGATACTGATTTAATAGGTTGCTTCCTATAATACCATGGACAAGTGATACAAAGCCACCAGGTTTTAGACTTTTTTTTTCCCAAGTTTTGCTCTTGTGTGATTTATAATGATATATTTGGCCTGAAATGATTTACATTCCTATTTTAAGAGTGCATTACATGTAAAAGACAAACGAAGCTCATCATCCAGTCTCTTTGCTTTTTAAAAAGATGCCATGAGAACAGTTCTCATGTGTTAGTGTTTATATTATCGTCCTCACCTGAGCAAGCACGTGGGCAGGCTCTCCTCCCCACCTCCTACCTTTCTCTGCCTTTTCTTTGTCTCTTGTGCAAGCCCGTTCTCGGGTTCCTCGTGGCTTTACCCAGCAGGTCCGCATAGAGGATGATCAGGACCACGGCCTGAGTGCAGGTGTCTGAGATGGTCTGCACTTGGCTGTGCTGGGGGGAGGTTTTTTGCTCCACCCCTTGGCGTCTCTATAAATACCCTGGGGCAGAGACAGTTGGGGCCCCTTGGAAAAGGTTCCAGGCCCTCTTGAGACTATCCTTTATTTTCTATCTGTTTATCTCCGCAATCTAAATCCTTCTATCTAATATTTCCTGCTGCTCACACTCAAGAAAACTCTGGGGAGTCTCTCCTCCTAGTAGCCTTGAAAATATTTAAAGCAATAAGGTATTTTTCTGGGTGGAGAATTCTTCTTGGTTATTTTTAAATCAACATAAATAATGCAAAGAAAGAAATACATTTCTTGACTCTAACAGGTTAAACTTTGAGCTAAGGTGAGTTGCTCCAGGCATGTTCAGCTTTTCCAACCACCGTGCAAAGTAGACTTGATTATTCACACTATAAAAAGCATGCCACTCTCCTTCACCCATTGGGCAGACAAGGTTTAAAATGGTACAAGTTCTTGGGCTGGTAGGCCTGCAGCAGAAGTTGTGGGCAGGAGAGCAAAGTGAGTGGGAAAATTGGCTCCTAGCCACGCCCCCCTCCCCTTGCTCAGTGCCCTAGGACAGTTGCTTCACATTGACCCTGCTCTCCAGTCACTGGATGCCCGTTCCTGCCACAAGTGCTACCTTGATAGAATTATCTGAAAAGTTCCAATGCTGTTCAGTTATCACATATTAGAGTTAGGGGGTATCGTGAACCACCCACCAAAAGGGAAATTATACATATGCTCAGCAACTCAAAGTCGAACTGGTAGACGGAATTGTAGACTCACATCCAAAGGTGATTGGAAATGATGAAGTTTATCAATGCTTCTGGCACATCCCTAGGGTGTTCAATTCTCTATATATGACCTTCCAAAACATCCATATCTACATATTTTATCTACCATTACAGGAGATGATTTACATATGCTAATATGATTCATTATCCATGAATGTGTGAACAGCATAAATTTAGAGGAATCCCACTATGTGTTACCCATAGGCACTTTTCTATAAACTAGAAAAGTATCTTACCATCCAACACTACTCTGCTGTTTCTGAAAGCTTATTTATTTCAAACTGATTTTTTTTTGTAGTAAATTCTGACTTTATGATATCTCTCTTAGCCACAACTACAGGGACTCGTCGCCCACCCATGCGCCCTGGACCTATATCTCCCCAGAGAAAACCTTTGCCACCGAATAATGTCACCGGAAAGCCAGGAAGTGCAGGTATGTCCACTGCTTACCTCCCCTCTCTCTCTGTGGTTGCATTTTCCTGTTCACCCCAACCCCTCTTGGTATGCTGGCTTAGGCAAGAGGCGAGGCACTGGCATGTGTGACAGACACATGCTGTTCATTACAGCCTGGAGGATTGACATACTGACTCTGAGTGGGCAGAGTAAACGAAAGCATTCCTCCGTATCGGGGCCAGGTTGCTTCTGAGATAACTGCATCCTTGGAGGCTAGAGAGAAGCTGCCTTGGTTTTCAGCAGCGGATGACTTCAGAGTAGAAATAGGAGAAGCTGCTGTACATTGCCAACACTGAGGGAGAGTGGAAAATAATGCCCTGACTCTGCCTTCAGGCTGCTGCAAGTGTTACAGTGTTTGGGGAGGAATCTGAGCAGTCAGGCTGTGTCTTACTTCCATGTGTGGGTCCATGCCACCATAGAAGGGTTCCCTCCGACCTGGGATATAAATATCTGCTATGCAGGGTATCTGATTTGCAACTTCTGCGAAGGTTCATTCCATGTGTGATATTTCATCTCTCTTCCAGCTTCACAAAGAAGTCTTATATTGCCACTCTAGTCTGTGTGATCCTCGGTATGCATCTCTGGTACAACAACAACAACAACAAAAAAAAATGGCTTTGTACTGTTCATTTGTATTCTTACCTTCCTCTCATAGCTTGGGGACTTTGTCATAACGGCCCTTAGTCTAGTTTCTCTGAGACTCCAGAGCCTCATTGAGTGCTTAGAATACGCAGGCAATCTGATAGTAATAACCAAATGAATACATGAATGAAATGAAGACTAGTGAACACTGACACAGTTCAAAACAAAGCTTTCCTTCACTTCCATGTATGGACTCTGCTCGCAAACTGTGAATTCCTTGACATCCTTCCTTTCCACATCTCAACTTCCTAAACATTAGGTAGGAGGAAACTGGATAAAAGTATTAAAAAAAAACAGCTGTAAAAGATGAATGAAAGTGTAGAGGGTTTCTGTAAAGGGAGCTGGTGTCATTCCTTTTTGCAAGCTAAAAGGCAGGCATGATAATGGCTTTTATGATGTTTCATGATTCTGGGTCAGTGGGTCGAGACCCCTTTCGGGGTCGAATGAACCTTCGCAGAAGTCGCAAATCAGATACCCCGCATAG
The DNA here is from genome assembly GCF_004664715.2 of Peromyscus leucopus. Lineage (NCBI taxonomy): Eukaryota > Metazoa > Chordata > Mammalia > Rodentia > Cricetidae > Peromyscus > Peromyscus leucopus. The sequence continues at coordinate 40,614,691 of NC_051073.1, read as the reverse complement.
CAGATATTTATATTATGATTCAAAAAGGTAGCAAAAATTACAGTTATGAAGCAGCAATGAAATAATGTTATGGTTGGGGGGGTCACCACCACATGAGGAACTGTACTAAAGAGTCACAGGGAAGGTTGAGAACCACTGCTCTAGATCGTGTGTCCGAGCCCCACCCCCCCATGTCTAGGGGAGGATTCAGCCCCTAACTTGTGCTTTGTGCCTTGCTGGGTCAAGGCTCAGTGAGTACCTCACGAGGAGACCAGGCTTTTCTCATTAACTGTAACATGAAGCAGCTGTGGCATGAGTGGCACCAGCCTCCAGGTCTGACTGATGAGTCACTGTGATGCCCGAGTGTGCCATGAGAACCCCGGGGACCACCCCTGCCAGAGTTCCCCGGGGTGAGGCTGTGTCGGCAGCCACACTTCATGGGTCTTGGGTTTGGGCTTATGATATCCTGTTTCTCTGTCAGAAAGTGTAGCTTTGGCACAGCCTCTCTGCCCCTGAGCCCGAGGAGGAGCCACAGGCACATTCTATTTCTGGGATTAGCTCAGCTCACTGCTCTCCGTGCCCCACTGTCCACCCTCTAACTGAGAGAAAACAGCTGGACTTCAAAGCCTGCAGGCTGGTGACTATAGTGGTACAGTTCTGGTGATCTGGGAATCCACTGGATGTCTGGGCCTACTCTGAGGGTCTCTCACAAGTGCTTGTGAATGGTCTTGGCTCTCATGTGACTGACATCTACCAATGGTTGCCTATCTCTAAATCTACTGAAGCCTCCCAGTCCTGCTTTTCTGGTCAGGGTGAAAATGGTGCCACCACTTCCTGCTGACTCTGCCAGCTCTGGAAAGCACAGCTTCTCTTGGTTTTGCTTGCCATTTGATTGTGGCCCCACTCCCCCTAGGACCAAGGGCCTGAGTCTGTAGGGGAAAAGCAGAAAAGCTCCATCTACCTGACTGAGCCATGACTGCACACGGAACTAAAATCCTGAAGTCCAGCTGGTATCCCTTGACTAGTAGCATAAGAAGGACTTCTTTTTCTAGGAGGAATATAAAACCCACCCTATTCTCCTCTCACTGTACTAAACACTCGGTCTTGCTTGGACCTTGAATCCAGTTTTGGAGACTGATAAGTGACTTTAGCATAAAGGAATTGAACATAGCAACTCAGAGGAGCACTGTGCGGAATCACAGATTGCTCCAGGGATCGCTGTCCTCCTAGTCTGGTTTTCTTCCCTATCTGCCAGTTCATCTCTAAGCAAGGCCATTCCATCTCCTCAGCTTCCTTCCCAGTGGACCAAATGGTTAGTGGGGAAAGTCTCATTGTTCATTGTCACTTCCCTATTGGAAATCTTTTCATGGTCCTTTTACCTTAAAATAGCCTCCCCAGCCATGATATTCACGTTCCTCCGTGGTCTGCCCTTCCCTGCCCCTCCACATTTAGCTGGGGCTGGACCTTCTCTTCCCTCGACTGTCCTGTGTTCCCGATCTGATTCATAGCCTTGCACACTTCCCCACTGACATCCCCTCTCCCCCACAGACAGCCACTCCCTCCCTTTGTCCCCTCTGTGACTTGATGTAGTTCTTTCACAATCTCTGTGATGTTTCGGTACCCTTGGCTCAGTCATCTGTCTCTATCAGGAACCAGGTCTTGTTTTCTCTCCAAGCCTGGCTGATAGTGCCAAGCCGCATGGTAAGTGCTTAGGAAACGTTTACTGAGTAAATAAACGGGAAACTTGGCATGCTCCTACTGCTTTGGTTCTGCATTGCAGGAATCATTTCCTCGAGCCGAGTAACTTCCCCACCCCTGAAGGCAACACTCAAACCTACTGGAACAGCTGCAGAGAGACCAGAGGCAGAAAAAAAGCACCCAACCACTCCTGCTTCCGAAGAAGAAATTGGTTAGTGTGTCAGTTCTCACTAGACGCTGTGCTACAAGATGCTCAAATATTTCCAATTAGGGCAAACAAAAAGCTTGGGGTCTTCAATTTTCATTAATTTTAGAAATATTTGTCTTTTTTATTTTCAAGTAATGTTGTCAAACTTTTGTTATGTAATATACTTCTTTCCTTGACAGACATAGAAATGCCGCGTTTTGTGTTGTTTTACAAAATGTAGACTATCCAATTACCAATTTAGAAAATTAGATTACTAAATTACCCATTACTGTGATCTATAGATATTTTAATTTAGGAATGAGTATTAACTTATTGGTTAGAATTTTTAATCCACTATTATTACACTCCAGAACACTTTGCTGCAGGACACAAAGGTATTTTTATTTTGGATAAAAGTGTATTATAAGACCTAGTAAAGGAAATCAAATCACAAGCAATCTGTCTAGGATGAATAGTGGTTATCTTTCGTCTGTACTGCTTTTGTCAATGTAGGGTGAATTTTTCTTTATCTGTCACCAAGTTTTTCATTATGTTTTCATTCTCAGGTAATCCGACTGATTTTAGTTCAAGCCCAACAAAAGAAACTGATCATCTTGGGAAGCCCAGATTCACAGGTATGTCCGGCTCTGCATTTTAACTTTAGGAAGGACTGTTCTGGTAGGTAGATCCGTCAGGTATTTACTGTGTAAATATTGTAGGAGCTTACTACAACGTGAATTTTCATGTTCATGAAAGTCAGCTGGGCAGCGGGTGCAGCGGGCTTCTGATAGGCTAGCCTCAGGTCCACCCTGTGGGCATGCATTTTGCTGCCCCAGACAAAGAGTAGCAGTGCTCTAGGAGAAGCTATTCTCACTGAAATACAAAGTAAAAAGAGGAGATCCAAAAAGTTGCATTTTGAGATCCTTTTTATGTTAAATCTGCACAAGACCAAACCAAACATCGGGAGAGCACAACTCTTTTCATGGATGCAGAGATTGTTTGAAGATACTGTTTTCCAAAGCAGTTGTATCTTTTTACATTTCTGACCAGGGCTCTTGTAGCTGGAGTTTTCTCTCTGGGTCCCACCAAGCCCTGGTAGTCAGTCCCACAGCCCACTTATAAAATAAACACACAGACGCTTATATTATTTACAAACTGTATGGCCATGGCAGGCTTCTTGCTAACTGTTCTTATATCTTAAATCCCCATTTCTATAAATCTATACCTTGCCATGTGGCACGTGGCTCGTGGCTTACCGGCATCTTCACATGCTGCTTCTCATGGCGGTGGCTGGCAGTGTCTCCCCACTCAGCTTTCCACTTCCCAGAATTCTCCTCTCTCCTTGTCCCACCTACTTCCTGCCTGGCCACTGGCCAATCAATGTTTTACTTATACAGAACGATATCCACAGCAGCCCTGGTTTCTCTTCCTCCTCACCAGTGCTTGGTATAGGGAGTTTTAAAAGGCCTTTGCCATCGGTTTGTTGTTGTTTTTAGTTTTTTGAGACAGGGTTTCTCTGTGTAGCTTTGCACCTTTCCTGGATCTCTCTCTCTCTCTCTGTAGACCAGGCTGAACTCGAACTTACAAAGATCCACCTGCCTCTGCCTCCAGAGTGCTGGGATTAAAGGCATGCACCACCACCGCCTGGCTGGTCTTTGCCATCTTAACAGGTGTAGAGTGGTTCATAATTGTGGTTTTAATTGACGCTTCTCGCCCACCCTAACAAAATTCCACAGAAATTTCCATTGACCTCTTTTTCTCACAATTGTGAAGGCAAGGGTTCTGAGATTGGCCTCTCCCCTTGCCTTACAGATGGCTTCCTTTTCACATGAGTGGTCATGTGACCTGTGCACTGTGCCTGTGAGTCCCTTCTGTCTCCCCGGGCTGATTAGGATAAGGCTTCACAGCTTCAGCCTCATTTATCTCCAAGTTCTTTCTTACAACTTTATCAGTTTCTTTCTATATTTAAGTCTGTTGAGGGTACAGGCTTAAATTATTTATGACTATAATAAATTACTGAGTGATTGATCCTTGCATTTATTATGCAAGGTGTTTTCTATCTCTGATGGACATCTTCGCTCTGAAATCTAATTTGTTGATATTTACATATCCAGGCCTGCACTCTCTAGACTGCATCTTTTTACTTTTACTTTTACTTTTAACCATAATTTAATCTCTTTATATTTACACTGTGTATTTTTTAGACATCATAGCATCGGGTCTTTCTTTTCTTATACACTCTTAACAATCTCTGTGTTTGGTTTCACTCTCAGATTATTAGTTATACCTTTAGGGGTAAATGTTCATCTTGTTATTTGTTTTCTAGCTACCTATTCTTTGCTCCTTCTTTCTTCTTTTTTGGCCTTCCTTTAGCTTACAATTCCACTGCATGTGTCTTGTTCCTTATGACCCCTTGTCTCAGTTATTCTGTGAGGACTGACAGTATGCTTCCTTAACTTACCACCGTCTACTGTCGAGTAACAGTGAGAACCACACCCAACACTCATACCTTCTGTAGCTTCTTCCTTCTACCTGACTTTGTCAACATCCACTGCACAGGTGTGTGTGTGTGTGTGTGTGTGTATGTGTGTGTATTTTTTTCTGAGACATGGTTTCCCTGTGTAGTTTTGGTGCCTTTCCTGGAACTCACTCTGTAGCTCAGGCTGGCCTCAAATTCAGAGATCCACCTGCCTCTGCCTCCTGGGTGCTGGGATTAAAGGTGTGGGCCACCACTGCCCAGCTGGCTTTTATTTTTAAAAGTAAATTAACTTTTAGCCTTGCACTAAAATATTGTGTATAGGCATGTACATTGTTACTATCACCTTCTGTCTTTTTGTGGGGGGCCATGTTTGCCCTTTTGTGGGGGGGGCACACTTTCAGCCAGGGAAACTTTTCCTTTAATTACTGCCTTACACTATGGGTTTACTGGAAGTATTTTGTCATTTTTCACTGGCTATTGATTCTGCATTGAAGATGTCACCCTGTTGTCTTTGATGTGCTCTCTTCCTGATCTACTGTAACCCTCAAGTTTATCATTCTGTATATTTTCTCCCTCTCCTTTAAGTACTGTCTGTTTTTCATTGGTTTTAGGGAACTTAATTATGATTGATATAGTTCTCTTCATATTTCTTGTTATTAAAGGTTTTTGATTTTTAGCTTTTTTACTGTGATTTAGAAGTATGGGATTTAAAAATACTTTTCTGCTCATGCCACCCCTCCTTTACCTTGGGTACTTGAATTATGTCCATATGAGAACTCTTCAGTTTCCGGAAGCACGAAATGTCCATTGCCCATTATCTTCCCCATCGCCCACACCATTAGTTAGGTGCTGTGTCTATAGTCTTCTGTTTGGGGTATCTTGTGTATTAGTTCTACCTCATGTAGTTTACATGTTATATATAGTTTTCATCTCTAGAGATTTGATTGGAGTCATTTTTACCTTATTTCATGGGTCATTTTTCTCTCTGCTTCTTCCTTGTATAACAATTCTTACCTCTGTGCACATTCTAAGCTGGTGTCAAAGGACTGGTTTCTCTCACCACGAACAGTATTTTCCTGTGAATTTTACCTTGTTGGGCATTGTATAGTCCATTCCTAAAATATTCTTGAGTTTTGTTCCGAGGTACAGTTGACTATTCAGAACCGCTTGGTCCTTGTGAGTCTCACTTTGTTCAGAATGTTGGTTAGGGTGGTGCTCATTCCTAGTGCCTGAAACTCACTCCCTATAAATTAGGAGGTAGGCACTGACTCTGAAGAGACCAAACAGCAACACTGGGTGTATCTATAAACACAGCATCTCTATCATACATCCCAGAGGTAGAGTTTAGAGTTGGAAGGCTAAGGTGTCCTCAGCACTGTTTTCAAATGTCTGCTCAGAATGTGACACCCAAGTCCTCGAATAGAAGATCAAATTGACTAGTTCGCCTCCTCCGTCTTCCTCACAAGTTTCCTGTGTGCTAACTGTCAAGGGTCCTCTCTCTTTCCCACTCTTAGGCCCCCATGTGCGATATATCCCGAAGCCTGACAACAGACCCTGTTCCATCACCGACTCCGTCAGGCGGTTCCCTACGGAGGAAGCCATAGAAGGGAATGCCACCAGCCCGCCCCAGAACCCGCCCACCAACCTCACTGTGGTCACCGTGGAAGGCTGCCCCTCGTTTGTCATCTTGGACTGGGAAAAGCCACTAAATGACACGGTCACTGGTGAGATCGTGGCAGTGGGATGTGACACTATGATGGGAAGCTTTGAAAGCACGGGGCTTCCAACCTGGGCAGCCGGGGTCAAACTGGGCTACAAAAACCGCGTCTAAGGCGGAGCAAAAGTTCTGTTGTCCAAAGTGTCGTAGGTAGAAAAAAGATACTGGTTTTTGTTATGGGCTCCTGGTTAACCGAGAACTTTACAGCTGTATTCCTGCCATCCCTCTCAGAATTCCCTTCCACGGTTTGAAAATGCAGTCTTACGATTTTACCGAGAAAATCACCTCAAGGGTATGAAGACTTGACACCTCTGGTAACATTTAAAATACCTTTCATTTCACCAACCCAGTTTCTAAACTGGCTGAGGACTTCCAAACAGGCTAAAAAATAATTTCAACTAACTTTGGAGAAATTGAAAAGAAAATAAAAATAAATAAGAACTCCCTCACTCCCAGGCCATTTGCTCCTTATCTGAGGAAACACTCACCTAATGACTCTATAAATGGTCATGGAAAATAAGAAACCTAGAATCCGTTTTTGAATTTGTTACAGTTGGTTTGGCACACTTTGATTGTAATATAGAAAAGGAGGGTCAAACAGGAAATGGGAAACAGACTGACTAACATCCGGGATTGCTGGAGGATGGTACCTAGTCGGCGGGAGTCCATGTGGCTCCTGTTGGCAGGCCCCTGTTGCAGGGATAGAAGCATAGACTCAGCAGCTGTCTGAAGTAGACCGGAGCACTGTGGAGGGCAAGGGTGTGGTCAAGGAGACTCAGAATCTTCCAGAAAATATTTTCTACTGTGGGTAAAGGGGAACTACGCGGTTACCTCTCCTTCTCCAAAACCATGTGATCTGAGCAACTTCCCATACAAACGCTCCCTTCGCTGAACTGCCTTCTGTTTCCTTTCCCATGAAGGGGCAGCCTCTGTCGTAAGAGTGAGTCTGTCACCACCAGTGTTTCTAGGAACCTGCCGAGTCCTGCTGACTCCTTTAGGGTTGACCCAGTAGATGCTGCTCTCTTAATTCCTAAAAGTCAATCAACTTTCAGTATTGATTATCCACATCATGTATTCAAACATTCAAAACTCTTGATTATCCACTTTACTAATAAGAGTTCTAGTGTCCTGAAATCAAATGATAAACCAAATTTTGTTTGCTCTCAAGGTGTTGGGCTATCAAGTTGGAATTATTTAATCTGATATACCTAATTTCTAATACATCTCCATTTGGATAATATGGTGTTTTGAGGCACGGTTTGTCTGTGTAGCCCTGGCTGTCCTGGAACTCACTACATACATCAGGCTGGCCTCAAACTCAGATTTCTGCCTGCCTCTGCCTCCTGAGTGCTGGGATTTAAAGGCATGCACCACCGCCACCACCTGGCAAAGTTATATAAGTTCCAGTTGTAACAAGTCATGAGGAGTGTTAGGTACTTTATGTACCTAACACACTGTCTTCATAATTATTTCCACACTAGATGCTAATGAGCTGCTCGGAGTCTTTCACAATTAAAATTTTCATGGCCAAGGATTACATCTAGCCATTGTTCTCTTAGTCTACCTTTAAACATCAGACCGTCTCTCCTAATGATCCCCATAGATTCCATTTCTTGTTTTAGTGTTACATGAAGTACCACTTGATTTCAGATGGGACTACCTCCCAGCCAGCAGATAACCCTGATGGCAAATGTTCTAATTCCCAAGTGAGAAGTAGGAAAACAAGTTAACAAGCTGTCAGATTCTCTTCTTCTGAAGGCCTTTCCCTATTGATGAGTGAGTCTGCAAGTTCAGAGACCCCTGCCTTGAAGGGAAATTTATGCAGACATTAAGGTTGCGGTTTTCATTTAATACAAAACTATCCAGGGAACATAAATAAGCAAGCATTAAGTTAAAAAATCCAATTCTACAGCCCCAAACAACAAAGAGGTTTTAATATTTGGTTAACTGTTGCTGCTGACACACAGTTTTAGGGTCAGATTTGTTGTAACAGGATACCATACTCCATGCCCGGCCCCCAGGAAGATAGCAAGAAACATGGTTTTCATTCAAGCGCTGTCCCTTATACAGTGCTTTCCCTAAACTGGTCTTTCTACCAAACTAAACTGTGCATCCAAAGCAATGGCCGAGCAGTCTTCACCAGTTATTAGGTCTTCTTCCATTCTAAGAAAGCAAGATTAGTTAATATCCATTCCCCAAATGCAGTGCTCTGCCATCTGGTGACTGAAAATTGCTCAAAGATGGGATCATGGTGTCTTGGAGCTGGAGAGTGGCTCAGCTATTAAGAGCACTTCCTGTTTGTTTGATTTCCGGAAGCCATATTGGGCAGCTCACAGTCACCTATAACTTCAGCTCCAGGAATCCAACACCCTCTCCTGGACTTCACAGGGAATTGTACTCACACGTACATACCCACCCCCACCCCCAGACACACACACACACACACACACACACACACACACACACACACACACAATTAAAAATAAATCTATTTTCTAAAGATCATGTTTCTAGAACTCCAGTCAACCTGTCATCTCTATGAGAGTGTCTTTAGCATGCTATTAGCCTCAGGAACAATTAAGTCAACTGAGACATAACACAAGTGTCTACTGTTTACTTCCATTTTCAGAATATGAAGTCATATCCAGAGAAAATGGGTCATTCAGTGGGAAGAACAAGTCCATTCAAATTACAAATCAAACCTTTTCTACAGTAGAAAATCTGAAACCAGATACAAGGTAAGGCCCAGTGCTATTCCAGGTGAATTCTGAGCGTTGCAATAACAAAGGACATAACCACAAAGCCATAACAAAGGACAGAATGATACCTTCTCTGCTTTAAAGAAGGATCTTGTTTGAATTCTGGGTTCCTTTAACTCGATTTTGAATACCTCGTATCCCATTTTCAAAATATTCTTGTTATTAAGGATAAAAAGAGCTAATAGGATGGCCTTATAAGTTAACAGTACAAATGACAACATAAAAAAATAGGCCGTTAGCAAATATTGATTTTTGTTTTGTTTTCTGAGACAAGGTTTCTCTGTGCAACAGTCCTGGCTGTCCTGGAACTCGGTTTGTAGACCAGGATGGCCTCGGACTCACTGAGATCCGTTTGCTTCAGCCTCCCAAGTGCTGGGATTAAAGGCGTGTGCCACCACTGCCCGGATATGCAAATATTGACTTTATCAAAATTTAGAGAAGTCTGTGAGCTAGAGATAAATAGTGTCCGTGGTATCAACTGGACTGGAAGACTCGAGTCTGATGCTGGCATGGAGAAAGCAAGGAATGTAAACTACTTGACAGAACGCCAAGATGGTATTTAAACCAGCTACCTATTGGCCCCACACTGGAGTAGTTACTGTTCGGTTACAGTGATGAGAGAGCATGACCAGGGCAACTTATAAAAGGAAAGCACTAACCGAGGGCTTACTTACAGTTTCGGAGGCTAGTCCATGATCACCATGGCGGGAAGCATGGCTACAGGCAGGCATGACACTGGAGCGGTAGCTGAGAGCTCACATCTTAGCAAGATGGAGGTAGAAAGCAAATGACTGCCTCTGGCTTCTAGCATGAGCTTTGGAAACCTCAAAGCCCACCCACAGTGACACACCTCTTCCCCCAAGGCCACGCCTCTCCCCAAGGCCACGCCTCTCCCCAAGGCCACGCCTCTCCCCAAGGCCACGCCTCTCCCACAAGGCCACGCCTCCTAATTCTTTCCTAGCCGGCCCACTAACATGCAAATCCATGAGCAAATGGGGGTCATTCTCATTCAAACCACCACACAGGAGCAGCAGCCCTTTGCATTGGGGACCTTTTACACTGAAAAGGAGAATAGAATTTTGGGGATCAGTTGCATACAGGTCATTCATATTTCAGTATAGTTTTATGATTTCTTTTCAGTTGAAAACATCAATTCATTTTATTACTGAAAGAAAAATAAGACCCTCGGACATTCCTAATTAGCTGTAGAGAAATTCTTAGAAGAGGTTTCATTTCTTTCCTAAGTTTCCTTTGGTATAATCATCTCCATCTAGGTTGAGTAGTACTCGGGTATTGATAGCGACATAAGAACAAGCTCTCTTTAACTTTGGCAGTAAGGACATCTTCCAGATCATTTTAGAGGAAAAGAAACAACTAATTAATTGAGGTTAACTATGTATAAACTTCAGTCCCTTACTGCAGAAAAAAATGCATTTCTTATGCAAAGTGATTTTTTAAAGTGCCCTGTTTTGAGCTGCAACATGGAAAGCATTTCAACTTTTAATTTTCACGAAAGGTTTAAGTTAGCCAAAGTAAGCATATTTTTCAGTTAAAGCCCAATTGATCTTGATTCTGCTTCCTTAGAAAGATTGAAAGAAAGAAAACCCATTTTTTTCACTGTAATAGATTTTAAGGAAAGAATTAGAAAAAATTTCGTTGAACCTTTTTAATAGGTAGATTTATGCTTGCAAAACTTAAGTTTTTCTCTTGAGTTGCCTGCCTTCTATTCCATTTAATAGCACGAGCGGTGCTGTACACTATATCCATGGCAAGGCATCTGCTTTGTAAATGTACACGGTGTTCCTTTTCTGAATCAAGTTGTCCCCACAGCTTCTCACAGTGCACCTATTAACTGGTGACATAAACGTAGAACACTCTCTCCAGGCACATTGGAAGCCAAATTTGTTTGCCGAAGCGTCTCATTTCCATTTAACTAATGTTTATTAAGTGCTGCTGGGGCTGAAAACGGCGAAGGATGTGGTGTCTGCCTTTGAGCTCAAGTCTAGCAGGAAGGTTGATTAGTAAGTGTTCTACACAGCATGGCAAGAGTTCTGGAAGTAGCCTGTGGGAGTGCTGGAGGAGGTCAGGGGAACAGCACTTGCCAGAGTCTGGGAAAGGGAAAAGTTGAGAGCTGGGCTGGGCCTTGAAGGATAAATGGAAAAGCAGTACATGGTGATGGTGGTGGAGAAGTGAGTGTCCAAGAGAACAGAGCACAGAACATGACAGTCAGTGCATAGAAGCCAACTGGATCATAATTTAGAGTTCCCTCCAGGGTTCCATGTTTGAATATCTGAAAGAAAGTTGCTTTGGAATGATTTACTATAGTTGCGTTATACGACAAGGAGACGTGTGTGAATACTGTTAGTGATTTTTCTATTATTTGACCTGATTTTTAAAATCTAAAATCTGAAAAGTGGGATTATCTAGCATCGAATCTTTACACATCCCATGGGTGGTTGTCAAGGTTAGTGTTGATCAGTGGACCAGAGAGAGATATATAGAAGAAGAGGTTAAAGATTTACAGACTGGCTTGGGTTAGACATTCTATTCTAGAAGCTAAGAAACAGTAGATCACACACTCCTTTCACAGCCAGCTCTCCCCCACTGGGTCTTAATTATTTGCCAGGCGTCAATCTTACGATGCAGGAAGCTCAATTTCTTGCTTTTCCTACGGAGCCACCCAGCAGCTGTTTGCTAATGAGAGGGCTTAACTCCATACCTGGTGTCAAATGTTCCTGTCTCTGTGCTGGTGCCTCCTGGCCATAGCCTGCTGCTTCAAGGGACTGTGGTCTCAAATGTGCACAGGGGTAGGAAGGCAAAAGAAGTCTAGAGATTGAAGACAAGTGCTATCTCTTCTTTTGGACAGAACCTACCTCCCTTACTACCTCTAAAACAAAAAGAATTGTGGGAATGCTGGTATCAGTTGAATCAGTGTCATAGTTTAATTTTCTATTGCTGTGAAGAGATATTATGACCAAGGCAACTTATAGAAGAACAGTTTTATTGGAGGCATGCTTACAGTTTCAGAGGGCTAGAGTCCATGACCATCATGGCAAGAGGCATGGTAGCAGGCAAGCAGTCATGGTGATGGAACAGAAGCTAAGAGCTGGCATCTTTATCCACAAGCAGGAGGTAAAGAGAGCTGACCAGGAGTCTTTTAAATCCTCAAAGCCTAATGCCAGTGACACACCTCCTCTAACAAGACTACACTCCCTAATCCTTCCCAACCAGTTCCATCATCTAAGGACAGAGGATCTGTCTTAGTTAGGATTTACTGTTGCTATGAAGAGACACCATGACCATGGTAACTCTTAAAAAGGAAACATTGCATTGTGGTAGCTTGCTTACCATTCAGAGGTTCTGTCCATCATGGCAGAGAGCATGGCAGCATTCAGGCAGGCATGTTGCTGGAGAAATAGCCAAGTGTCCTATTTCTTGCAGCAAGAGGAAGTCGACTGATTGTCACATTGAGTGAAACTTGAGAAAAAGACCTCAAAGCCCACCCCCTCAGTGACACACTTCCAGCAGAAGGTGTGGCCCAGATTAAAGGTGTGCCCTCCAGCCTCAAGGTCTGGATTAAAGGCGTGTGTCATTCAGCCTCCTCGAATAAGACCACACTTCCTCCAACAAGGCCACATCTCCTAATAGTGCCACTCCCTATGAGCTTATGGGGGTCAAATATATTCAAACTACAACAGGATTCAAATATATGAGCCTATAGGGGCCATTCTCATTCAACCACCACTCTCAGTGCTCCAGCCCACTCCTCAATACTACCTATTTATTTCTTCCCCACCAAATCTCCTTTCCTATAATTGGCCAGGAACAATACAGTCCTTTCTCTTCTAGCAGCATGTAGCTCTTGAACTCTGAAAGTAAAAGAGTAGAAAGAGCCTCTCTTATCTGAGAGAAAGCCACCAACTATACTTAATTCTACAAATAGGGGAGCTGATAAAGAGTACCTCAAACCATCAATCTGGCACCAGTGCTGATAGGGCCAGACAGTGTGGCTTAGCCGATCCTTGGGGTCTTCTGGCACATAGTCCTGGGATAGGCAAAGCCATGCAGAGTCAGTGAGAATAAATCAAGATGCAGATCAGCCCATAGTGAATGGTCTCAGTCAGCAGCTTGACTTTGAGTCTGCCTTGAGATGAACTGGAAAGTGCTTTGTTTGGTAACATTAATGGTATGGGCTATTCCTGATGAACTGGTTGGCAATGCAGATGGACACACATGATCACTCTGGCTGAAAAGGCTCTTTAATCACTCAGGTCTGTTCCAGAAAGCTTACTCTACTTAAAAACCAAAGAATCTGTTGTCTACGCCAGAATTACATGTGGTCCAACAATTTCCTATGGAAAATGGACTCTGGTAATTAAGATAAATCACATTCACTTCATCTGTTCAAGTACTTTTATTGACAACTGTGGTCTCAGGAGGATTCTGGGGAACAGTTCTTCCTCTAAGACTAAAACCTACTAAAGTTTGAGACTCTTATTTACACTGAGTTGATAAAACATTGGCACTGATGATTAGCTGCAACACAATGACTTCTTATAAACTGAAGCTGGCTCCAAGACCCAGATGTGTGGAATAGCCATTATGCCTGGATCACAGGGTTTATGTGAAATTCAGGTCTCTGCAAATTCTTTATTTACTTTTCAACACCATCTATGGATTTGTTATAAAGTAAAATAAAGTGCCAAAGCATCAGGCATTTTACTTAAGTTTTATTGTAGGTGTGGGCAACAGGCAAGTAATTCCTTCCTTGTTAAAGAAAGAAAGGGAGGCAGTTGCTTGGCTAGTAACTCTTCACCAGGCAAAAGGACAGTTCTCCAAGTGTGGATCTCTACTTGTCTGTAAAGAGAATAGTTCTGTGCTCATCACTGTATGCCTTGTTATTATAGTTTCTTAGAATTCCTTGTATCTAGAAAGGTGGGGGGAGGTCACGTAGCACCAGAGTTAGAAGTGAAGCCCAACTCCAGAATGTCTAGTTTCTGACTCCAAAATGGAAGACACAATATTGATGTAACTAACCGTCTTATTAAATAAGAAACACAGAAACAATGTAAAAGAGAAAGCCGAGAGGTCAGAGCTCAGAGCTAAAATCTCACCCTTCCTCCTGCTGTCCCAGCTTCGCGAAAGAGAGCTACTTCCTGTCTGTACGCCTTTTTTATAGTATTATTGTTCTGCCTTCTCATTGGTTGTAAACCCAAACACGTGACTGCCTCGTCACTGTCTGAAGGTACAGCCCCCTAGGTCTTAAAGGCATATGTCTCCAATGCTGGCTGTATCCCTGAACACACAGAGATCTATGGGATTAAAGGCGTGTGCCACCACCGCCACACTCTTGCTATGGCTCTAATAGCTCTGACCCCCGGACAACTTTATTTATTAACATACAATCAAAATCACATTTCAGTACAATTAGATTACCACCACAACACAAGAAACTTCTCTTGGGTCATAATGGGCAGCCAGGTTGTGACCTCTGTGATTTCTGCATCTGTTTTCCCTTCTGTCACTTCTGTCTCCCCCACCCCTTTACTTTCTCTTTTCTTCCCTTTGAGACAAGCTGGTATGTTGCCCAGGCTGGCCTCAAATTTGTGATTCTCCCTCAGCTATGTAAGAGGCTGATATTACAGGTATGTGCCACCATTCAGGTTCTGTTCCTAATTGAGGTGTCCTACTCGACTCTGTCCCCAGCTCTTTACCTGTATTCCCAACGTTGAACAATGAATGACATTACATGCTGTTAAGTGTCATGAAATGCTGTAGCCCTCTACTGTCCTTGAGATGAGGTCACACAAACTGTCTCCTTATTGCTTTTTATCCTTTCTTATTCCACTTTTTCTGATTCTCTTCCTCCGACAGTAGACCTCACTTTCTAAACGGGTCTCCAGCACTTCAAGATTTTTGCAACAGGGGTAAAATGAGGTAATAGCCACACAGTCCAAACCAACAGACAGCCACTGAGCGATTTTGTATAAAAACAAGTTTTATAAGAGGCAGTTTATTTGAGGCTTGAGACTCTTGTTAACCTAACTTTTGTAACCAATAGGGAGTTATGTAACAGTACATTAAACAGTGCAAGCTGTAACTCGGCTCTAAGTTTATGCCAAAGCTGAAAGGAGTGAGGGAGTAATGGAGGTATCCACTGGTATCCACTGGAGCCTGCAGCTTTACTCTGTAGAGGGCAGCTCCTAGAGGTCGACATTCTGCTTTTGGAGGATTAGCTCAGTAATTAAGGACCATACTTTATGGAAACATTTTTTCACTTTGTTCCAGTAATTGATAAATTTTTAATTTGCATGCCAGTTTTTACAGCTGTTCTCAAAACTATTGGTCTCAAATTTCACCCTTCATTATCCTTTCCCGTTAGGATAATTCGTAGTTTTTCTTAAACCTTTCTATGTATCAAAATCTTGCCACTGCCCATCACTTTGTGGCTTCCTAAGAATCAAATACTGGAAAAGACAGTATTTATAAGTCTTTACATATCTTCCTCTGTGTTTCTTCTGTTCAGCTGCATGAGGATTTTAAGATAAAATGATGATAAAATGATGAGCTTCTGAAAGTTCCTTGACTTTCCCTTAACTCCCAGTCCTGCTGTGCAGTTAAAATACCGTTCTGGTTCTGGTGCCTCAAATGGCCCATTATTTCACTGTTTGGGGTCTTTTGTCACTCTACATCGGTACTCTGAAAATCTGCCATTTGTATGCTCTCTTTCTTTTCTCATCTTCCTGGGCACAGAGTAAGTCCTTTTAATGTTGAAAACTTACATCTTTAAGTTCAGGGAAATTTCTCACACAGTCTCTAGGACTGGGGTCTCTATAGTTTCTGCCAGTTGAGAACAATCTGTTTTTCTTATTTTGTAACTTTGACTTTTAGTTCTAGTTATCTGTAGACTGTCCACTTTATCTTCAAACTTCTATTTAGGCTCTTGGTTTATTCAAATAACTGATAAAATGTTGAGGCAGCACCCTCTATTTATGTACAATCATTATTCTTTGAGACTTTACTCTTAGAGGCATATGGTGTCACTCATGTGACAAAAGGTGCTTTCTGGGAAAGAGTTTGCCACCACAAATATTTTTTGTTTGTATTTTTACATTTTTTGTTAAGCCGCTAAAACATGTCCTCATGTTGTTGAACATAGTTTAAAATTATTTCTTTCAAACTTGTATCATAAGACATTGGAAAAAACCTTCAGAAAAGGTAAGTTATGAAAACCTGTGGCCATGATAGAAGTAGAGATCAAGTGTAAGTAGCTAAAATAAAGTGACAAGAAAGGAGTCCAGTGGCCAGATCTGGCCAAGGCCTGGGTCGGCCAGCAATGGCCTAGAATAGATGTGACATGCTCTCCCATTCTAATCAAATTGCAGATGCCTGTGAATTTGTGCACCTGCCAGACTCAGCTTGCCAGTTTTGTGAGGTTTTATGTTATCATTGGAGCTGTTTGAGGCCACTAGGCTTAGGAAGACTATAACCTTGGAAACACCCCATGTATGTGAGTTAAGTAAATGGCATAGGTGTTTTTGGGTCAGCCTTGTTTACATGGCTGTGATCATGTGTGTGCAAGTGCAGTCCCATGTGTGCATGCCATGACGCACTGTGGAGGGCAGAGGGCAGCTCTGCGTCTTAGGCCTGGCTTTATACTTTAAGAGGTCGCTTTTGTTGTTTGCGGCTATGTGGCTATGCAAGCTGGCCTGTGAGTTTCTGGAGATGCTTGTCTTGATCTCCATCATGCTACAGGAGCACTGAATTTGGGATTACAGATGGTATGTGCTGCCCTCCATCCCCCAGCCCTGCTTGGTAGGGGTCCCAGGGATTGGCACGCTGGCTCTCACCAGTCATCTCCCCAGTCCGGCATTTTCTTACGGTAAATGGCACAACACCTTACATCAGTTCTTTAGCTTTCAAAATGCTTTTACTTGTATGTAAGAATTAAAGGGGAAATTTAACTCTATTTCACAACTATTTCAAGTTTGGAAAAGTGAAAGCATTACAACAGTTATACACTTCACTGTCCTGAGATGAGACTTGGGGAGAGAGTACTTCATGGGGTTTGTGTGTTGGATTACTTTATAGACACAGAATGATTATGTATAGTAAGGACTTTAAAAAGTGGTTCCGATCACGTCACCACTAGATTCTGTCCCACCAGACTCCAGGAGTGATCTATAAATAAGGAAACTCACTCCAAGGATCCCCCTCCTCCACTTTGTTTTTAGTACCGTCTGTACCAAACCATCATCCTGTTTCTCACTTGCTTATAAAATACTTACCTTGTGTGTTCTACATTTTTACTTTGTAGCAAACTTCTCAAAGATAACATTTATCTTCCAAAAACCTTGCAAAGATCATGAAACACTATATGCTGACTCAGGCTGTTTAAGCATGCGTGTAAAGGCAGCTGAGTCCTCTGCTGAAGGAAGTCAATTTCAGACAAATGCTACACTGCTTTCCTGCTCTGGGTTTCTCAAGAGGATTTGCAGTTTATATAGCTTGTGAAAAAGATCTGCCAATTATGCAAAACTTTATGACTCACTCTTAAGGATGGAGCCCAAGCAATCCCCACCCCCCACCCCCAACTTTTTTTTAAGAACCTGACTTACTGAGGGGAGGAAGAACGTCTCAGCTTTGTGTTCACACTCTTCAGATGCTAGCGGGCCCCTTTTCTGGACACCCTGGTTTCCTGTGATCTCTATCAGACCTAAGTTCCAGGAGACACAATCAGCACTGCAAAGAAACATTCTCATGTGTATCCATTCTTGCAGCTAGTATCTCTCAAAACCAGTGGCCACAGAACTCATCCCAGTACCTCCCTCAGCCTTCATTTTCAGTCACTGAGGTGGGACAAATAATCTGCATTTAAAGCAGCTTTCCCCATTGCCACCCTTTGCTGTGACTCAGATGTCATAAATGAGGGACATTGGGGTGACAGGGAAGAACAAGGAAGAATGCCCCATGTGATATGAAGCAAAGGGAGGTTCCTTGTTGCTGGAATTAGAGTAGGTCACCACATGTCTATACATCCATGGTAAACCTGCCTGGTTATTTCTACTAATTTGTTGTCTTTAAGACAACTAACTTTTCATTAATGTTTTTCTCAGATGAAATATTAGACAAGATGTTGAGAAAGTAAAACCTGAAATTTTCATGATTTTAAAAAGAAATAGGAGTTAGTATAGCAAGAAAATGTTGTTCCTTGAACCAACCCCTCAAAAAGATGTTACTATTATTTTTATTTCTCCTCACGCAGCTATGAATTCCAGGTGAAACCCAAAAATCCACTTGGTGAAGGCCCCGCCAGCAACACGGTGGCATTCAGTACTGAATCAGGTAATCATGCCAACAGTAACCTACAGGGATGTGGAGGGGTATAATCACAGTGTTTGCATAGGAGCTTATTTGAAACCCAGTGTCTTGAATCCCAAAAAGTCCATGAGAAGAAGCTAATAGATGAAGGTATTTACAGTTATCACTGCTTTTCTTCATTTAGGTTTATGTGAGGAAAGAAATTAAAATGAAAAACTGTAATCTATACCCCAAAATGTAGTACACAAATGCTTCCTTGCATGCTCAGAACAATGTCCATCAAGTACAACAGAGAAGGGAAGTCATGAGTTCTGTGAAACTATCTGCACATTCCAAGCTTCAATTCCTCAATAAAAATCTGTATGTACAGACAAATTGGAAACTATCATATCTTGGTAACTTTACAATTAATAGCTTTTGTAGAAAACTAAATGAGAAAGCTTTTGAAAAAAGCTAGAGTAACAACCTATGGTCAAATGTACTCAAATCATGTGTAAAAGATGCAGTTGAGTACCTTTAGGATGATCAACGACCAATTCCAAAACAAAACTTTCAGATTCAGTCTTTAGCAAGATTGTACATTACACAAACAAGAGCTAAGTGTACACACCCATCTTCTTTACCATAACACTGCAATATTAAAACTTTACCTAAAAGGCTCTTTTGTGTGTGTTATTTCTCCTCAGCTGACCCAAGAGTGAGTGAGCCAATTTCTGGTAAGTACCAGTCTCAATGGGGACTACATACATTTCTAAATTAGGTAAGCACTGCAAAACTGAGCTGAGCATCTTCCTATCTAGAAAGATAGAAGAGGCGTCACTCTTAAACACATCAACATTTAGAAACCATTGGGGAGGTGTTGAAATTTGCTTTCACTCATACTAGTTCACTCAAAATTTGTTTAATTTGCTCACATTAAATTTTATACTATTGTTGCAGACTGCAGACTAGTCCAACACCTAAGAGATGCTCTGAGATTTACTTGACTAGTGACAGAAACTTACATTGGGGTCTTCAAACCCTTTCAAATATTTTCTGCCTCCAATATTCACAGTATTAAAGAAATGAGGTATCAGGAAGTTGGCAATGAATTCTGCAGGCTGCTTTTGTTGTAATGCTTTTAGTCCTTCAGAGTTAAATAGTGAACCCAAACCATGTGTTTTCCTCATGCAGCAGGAAGAGACGCCATCTGGACGGAAAGACCCTTTAATTCAGACTCCTATTCAGAATGTAAAGGCAAACAATATGTTAAAAGGACATGGTATAAAAAATTTGTCGGAGTACAACTATGCAACTCTCTCAGATACAAGATTTACTTAAGTGACTCCCTCACAGGTATGTTCCAATACCCTAGTCTTTTCTGTGGAGTTTCAGACTCAGTACTTTATACCTTCAGAAAAAGGTGTTACAGAGATAGTTAAAAACAATCTTAGAAATGAAGACTTAAAGATCTGCAACTTGGAGGCAGATAACAAAAATGTAACATAAAACAGTGGCACCACGATCAACTTGAATGCACAGGCAGGCACATGCACAGCAAAGCTCGGTGCTGTCACACCATCCAAGAATGAAAATCCTACTACTAATCATTGAAAGGAATAGGACATACTGAAAATGTCAGACGGGCTCAAACCCTTTGCACGACATTCGTTTAAAATGTTTTCTTCTGTATCCATATGGTGGAGACTTTGGTCGCTCACACGCTCATCAGGTACTATTCACAAGGCACCAAATGCCATATTCCTGCTCTCATATAGTGTACCTCTCCTCCTTTCCTATAGGAAGGAGAGGCACAATGAATAAATATGTAAATTAAGAGTGTCACACAGGGTTAGACAGAGTGGCTCAGCAGAAACGGAAGCTCCTTTAGGTGAATAGTTTTAGGGAAGGTCTGTCTGCAAAGGTATCATGTCTGCTTAGAATAAATTTTGAGACGAAATCAACTACAGAAAAGTCTAGGAACAAAGGACCTCTGGAAAGGTACAGGAAATAGAAAAAAGGCCTGAGGCAAGACATACTGGTCAGTCCTACTAGTTTGGGCTTAGATGTAGTAAAAGAGAAGTTGCATTCCGAGTACGATGGGAGACCGCTGGAGAGAATCATGGAAGGAGTAATAACATGACGTGCATCTTTAAAAATCACTGTGATCTGAAGGGGAAAAGGAGAACATTAGGAGGTAAGAGTACAAGCAAGGACATCAGCTAGGAAACCTTTCCTAGGTCAAGAGATGCTAGTGTCTTACTCTGGGAAGTAAGAGAAAAGCAAAGCAAAACTATCCTTTGAAGTAATTATGGAATTGCCATACACTAAAGAACACTTTCATTTCTGGTTCTTCAGGCAAATTTTACAACATAGGAGATCAGAGGGGCCATGGAGAAGATCACTGCCAGTTTGTGGATTCATTTTTAGATGGCCGCACAGGACAGCAACTCGCCTCTGACCAGTTACCCACCAAAGAAGGTATGCTTTCTGACCACCCGAAGTAGAGGGCTTTGTAGATTAGCACAGACAGCAATCGGCTGACAGGAAAGGCTACAGACCTGCTACTCTATCACTAGGGAAAGAAGAAACTTAACTCTCAAGTCAAGCTCAGCTCTAGAAAAATTAGATATATAAATGCATTCTGAGAAAAAAAAAATCTTTTCCAAGTTTACATCACTCATGCTGTCCCAATCAGTTGTCCCTCACAACTCTAGTCATATGGAACATACCTAATCATTTTTTTCTCTCTTAGAAATTAAGAAAATTTATTTCTCCTATACAACAAAGACATAGTATTTCCCTTAAAAATACCTATATAAAGCAAAATAAATCTGAGAAGTAAATATAGTCAACAATTTGTTAAATACATATTAACAGCAGGTTGTGAAATGAGGACTGAAAATTTAATCTTTGTCTAAGCAGAGCAGAAAGGTGTAAATTGCCCAGATCACTCCAGAAACACCTGATTATTTGAGGTTTCCATGGACACAAAAATACAAGCCTATTAAAGGATGCCTCTACAAGATACTCAGACATAAGAGGCTGCTGAAACTACTTATAGTACTGACTTGCTAAGACAAATGTCAAGACTTGGAGTCCTGGGGCCATTGCATTTCTGGATAAACACCAGATCCTCTATAACTACTAGTTTTCTAAATTACTTTCCTTCACTCAGAATAACCTTCAGCCACCGAACAGCCTATGTCTAAGAATGGTGTGGCCAAAGATAGGAAGGTGCTATTAAACTCCACTCTTCTTCCTCCTAGGCTATTTCAGAGCCGTTCGCCAGGAACCTGTCCAATTTGGAGAGATAGGTGGTCATACCCAAATCAATTATGTCCAGTGGTATGAGTGTGGGACCACAATACCTGGAAAATGGTAGAGGCAGCACAATTATTTCCAAAGTACTTCTGGTTCATTATTGCAAAAAGGAAAGCAAACAGGAAGGAACCCGCAGGATATACTATGGTATCTGTCACACCCATTCAAAGCTATTTTGTTTACTATGTATAAAAGTTTGCAGTCTAACTGACAGCAGTACTAGATGTTTATTATTAGAAAAGATTACTGAGAATATTTATCAGGTTTTACAAAGTCATTTTAAGAAAGCAAGATATTAACATTAATAGAATAACATTTTTAGGGAAGCTGGCTCCCTATTCATGATATTTTAAGAGATCATTTGTATATTATTTATCACACTGTTGTAATGTTTTCAGATACTTTTATAACAAAATTAATGTCAAAATCTTTAATATGCTTTATAAAAAGTATTTACTTTATTGATGTGTACGTGTTGTTGGCGAGTTAAATCCATAAATCTCTACTTGGTTTAACTTATTGAATCAAATAATCTTCAGCATATACATGTGAGAGAAAGTGGTTCTAATATTTACATTTATGTAAACTTCAATTTTTTAGCATCAGATGAACAGATTTTGAGTTTAAATAGTTATATATTCATGCTAACTTTTCTATAAGCTACCAGCAAATTACTGAAAAGAAAAATCTGAATCTGTATCATTTTATTTCAGCCAGAAGCAGCTGATAATCTGATATATCAAATGATAAATTTTGGTGGGTTTTTTTTCTGTACCCATAATATTATATCTAAAAATACTTTCTCAAACTCTTCCTTTAAGCATTTCTTTTAAATGGCTCTATGGTTCTAATTCAAGCTGTATGTAGAGACTAAGTGTGAAGTCAGCATGAAAAGATACTGCATGGTGAGATGCTATTGTTTTATAGGATATATTATATATTTATATGTTAAGGCCATGAATGAATGTTATCAAGGGGTTGTTTTTGTGAAACTGTTTGCTTAAGCTGTAACAAAACTGACGCATTTTCATGGGGGGGGGGGGGGATTGCTTTCCTTCATATGGAGGAGAGAGCAAGAATATTATTGCCTGTGCTGAAAAGATGTTTCTGTGTGTATCTTTCAGTATGTTTCAGTTTCATCAATGCTACATTTTGTATTTTTCAAGCAAATATAAACTCTGCAATAAAAAGATGTAAGTTTTTAAAAAATGATTTTTAAAATGTTCTTGATAGTTCGCCAATATGTACGTACACCTTTATCTCTGTAAGGAAAAATCAGAAAATTAAAGGATACCAAACCTCTATTATGTTTACATTCTAAGTCAATCAAGTTTGTTATATATATTTCTTTCCCTGAATGGAAACCAATTTCATAAATTTTACTTGAAGACCATATACCAATAAGATGACTGTTTTCCTTATGTCTGAAATAATTAAATGACAAGACCACTATTGGATTCAATCACCTTTATTAGCCTATCAATGTTACACTTTATACATAATGTCTAGTCATCTTCTCAAAGGACTCTATTTTTAGTACATCATGTTAATAGTAAATAGCCAAGTGTGATGGCTAAACCTTAGCCTAGCTTTTTAAGATCCTCTGGGAACTAGAAAGCCAATCATTTTACACGCAAGAGTAGTGTTCCAAAATAACTAGGAAGCTGCTACAATTTTAAGCAGGGGCGGAAACAATGTTCATTTTGGTCTTTTTGTGTTTATATTCCAGCAAATTATATTTTCAATTAACAGCAACAATGATATCATAAAAAATGCTCTGCTGTTTAAATTTTTGAACTTCAATACAGTACAAATTGAAAGAAAATAGTATTGTAGTCTTTCGGGGGTAATTAGCCATCACTTAGCGAGGCTGAACCTCCTTAGTGATAACCGGGTCCAGGTTGGGTATAGCTCTGACCAAAAGGAGGACGGTTGCGTGCATAAGGGTTAGGCCCACTGGAAGGAGGGGTCATGGTACTCGCAGGAGATGGCGTAAAACCTGGTCTTGCTTGGTAAGCACCAGGTTGGCTTGGAGCCACTCCAGGCTGAGCGCCAGGGGGAACAGTGTAGTTAGCAGGTTGAGATGGCTGGGTAGTGTAAGTTTGTGGAGGGTAAGTGCTCGCCTGGTACTGCTGTGGTGGTTGAGCAGGCAGTTGTTGAGGCTGAGCAGGAAAGGCAGTGGCCGGTGCCTGGGAAGTTGGTTGTTGGCCATATCCCTGGAACTGTTGAGGTTGCTGGGGTCCAGTCTGCTGGCTGTAACTAGCTGAAAAAGCAAAATAAATAACATATATGTCTTGGTTCTTTTGGTGAAAGTTTTCCAGAGAATTAGTCTTACTGCTATGGACCAAAAATGATTAAAAATTTAATAAATGTATTCAAACATTTATGTAGTGAGTCCAGCATAAAATATCTCAAGGCCAAGTAGTTATAAAAATTTTCCAGACAATTTTTAAATCCTATATTCTAAAATTCAAGTTACTATACACGTCTTTTCATTACAATTGTTTTGAAACTAAATAACTCTTGAGCAAATTCCCATTTGCACATAATTCCTAGAGTAGATGCTCAAATAATAAGTGAAAGAATTATGCTTTCAGGAAGATGAAAATCATAAAAGTAGTCACTAATCAGGTTTGGAGGGAAGTCCTATTTAACAGTACCAAATGAAAACACATTACAGACAACAGGTGCTTTAGAAATGAAACAATGCTACAAATACTCTTCATATAAATGAAGTGTTTTAAAGTTTATTTATTATAATATCTAAGAATAAGTTAAGAATAATTACTAAGTACCATTTTTACAGTTCTTGAAATCTTTTATATTTGGTATCTGATACTTTGCCTTTCAACTCAAATTTTGACTTAGATGGCATAACAAACAAAAAAACAGCACATTGTCCAACAAAAGCAACATCTATATTCATTATTTACTAGGACATAATTAAAAATAAAATCTGCTTCACTGAAAACTTTTATCTCTACCATGAAACACACCTGCAGCTACTTGCAATGAAAACTCTCCATTGACTGGAATCCTGTCAGCATTAAATACCAGATACATAAGACAATCATTAAAATATGTACAACCCTGCATTTAGGAAAAAAAAAGGATTGAATGAATTTGAGTATATTCTGAACTCACCTTGAACCTGGTTCAAAATTTACTTATCAAAGAAACCTTTATGATATAGTCCATGAACAAAACTGGAAAGGTCAGAGGGAAACTGGCAAACCAGAAGTGTGAGAGATTGGTCAATGTCACTACCACCAGCACCACTAAGAAGTCTCCATGCAGAGAAATTAGTTGACTATTTCCATAGTTCTCAAAGTCAAGGAAATAGGACTAGCAGGATTGGAAATAACAGAGGAAATCTGTAAAGTACTACATTTTACTCAGTGAAGACCCTGACTAAAATTTCTAAGTGAAAGCTTAGGCATCTAACACATTTTACTCATGGTAGCACCTGAATACTGAACAAAAGTAATTTATGGTAAGATCTTAGATGTCATGTAATTTCTCCTTTCTTCTATGCAAACCTTAAAATTGTGTGTGTGCATGTACACCACCCATGGGGGTCAGAGGAGGGCACAGAACTTGCTGGAATTTCTGGTGGTCGTAAGCTGCCATCAACATGGGTGCTAGAAAATGAACTGTTATATTGAAAGACAGCAAGGGCTTTCAACCTTGAGCCAGCTCACCAGTCCCCACAAAAACTTCCAGTTGTAACTTTTTCCTGTAAGTTTTTGGGGAACACCTTTACACTGAAAATGACTACCCCATTTGAAGGGAAACAACAAAACCAACTGTCTTTTCATTCCACAACTGGAATCTAATTTTTTTTTTAATTGAACTGAGAAGCACCTGGAGTCTTAATTATTGCTCAGGAGAGGCAACAGCAGTAAGCGGTAACAATGCCGTTTCAGTAGCTGGGCCATCAACCACAATGTTAACAATACCTCTCTATGACATCTACTTGTCTCCACTGCTGCACACCCAAAACTCCCAAAATGAATAACATCAGGTGAAGACCATCACAAACTGCAAGAAATAGCTATTTTTTTAAAATCAATAAATCACTACAACTAAGCCGAAACATTGACTACTCTGCTCTAAATTGCAGAATATAAAATGGTATAAGTCAAGAGAACAAGGTTCTGTTCCAGCTCCCTTACTGAATATCTGCAGGTCTTGAGTGTGCAGGACAAGATCAGTGGTCCTCACCCTGGCTATACAATGACCTGTGATGCTATTTAAGGTATCAAAGCCAAGTCCCACCTCCAAGCAAACCGATGTCAAAACGAATAGGGCCTGGATGAAGAAGCTGCTCAGGAGATCCTGAAGCACCATGAGGGTTGAGAGCAACTCCTAGGTCAGATGATGACACTATCTCTTCGGCTCTGGACGCCTATTAGTTCTATACATTATGTAATCTGTACCACAGACTTTTTTAATTTAAACAGACATTTACTTTAAATTCACTCCATCTGCATTTTAAAATAAGATCTAGCATCTCTAAGGTAAAATCACTCTACAGCAAATACAATCCCAACAAAATTACTGTAGGTGTAAAAATATACCAAATTTAATGACTGACAAAATGTTGTAGTCTAGGTCAGCAATCAGCAACTGTCGCACCAATAGAAGATGAAAGCTGAGCCTCTCCTATGAAGGGCCAGAGAGTAACTGTTTTAGGTGTCGTGGGCCTCACTGCTCTCTCACTGCTGCAACTACTCACTCTACTCTGTCAGTGTAGTGCCAAAGTACAGCAAGGACACAAGGACACCCGAGAAACATGTAGTGTCCAAGTGTCCTAATAAAGCTTCCCTTACAAAACTAGGCAGCAGCAGACTCACACTGTAGCTCTATCTGCTCGCTCTATCTGTCTGTCTATAGTTCTACATCTATAACCTGGTGAGCTATACTCTTATACTCTAGTTAATAACACAAAATTCTCAGAACAGAACTTTGTTAAGATTTAATTTACAGAAGTTATTTTAATCTCTGACTATACAACAAGGTGGACAGACACTGATGTAACTGGAAAAAGTACCTAAATTATAACCAAAGCTCTACCAAAGAAATTCATCATATCCAATGCAGACAGTCTTCAGTGGGACAGATGATAAAACTAAAACAAAATATTCAAAGTGTCTGGAATAGGCCCCAACTAGAGACCTCCGATGATTCGGATATGCCAGGTGATGAAACCCTGGGTCAGAGGACAACGGTGTCCCTCGCCTGATAGCACAGTCCAAACATCTGAACACTCTACCTGCCCAAACTCCACTGTAATCTTTCATTTGCATGTTTTATTTTATTCTAGCGTATTTTCAACAGGCTTAAATACCTAAGTAATTTATTTTAGTTTTTTATTAAGTTCACTTCTCCATGTGTGGATAAATTGTTAATATATCTACAAATACTAAGAGTACCCTATAATTACAAGTGATACAGATAAAGAAGAAAATCATTTTTTTTTTCTCAATTTGAAGTTATCTAAGAGGCTGGATTTTTAATGTTATTAAAACATTTTTTATACTACAGATTATTGCAGAATCATCTCTCTACATCATATTTGCTCACTGGAAAAATGAAACGCTAATTTGATAAAACATGACAATTTAAATGTAAATAAGTATTGCTTCCCCTAACCTCCATTATGACAATGTAAGTATTATAAATCAAGTACTTAGGAGGAATAACTTAAGATTTAGTGACTATAGAAATAGATCAAAAGCTGCAAACTAACTCCCTCTTAACTCCCGCTCACCTGAATACTGAATACCGTACTGCTGAGGAGCTTGAGGCTGCTGTGCCCCGTAGCCAGCCTGCTGCTGGTACTGCTGGTACATCTGACCTGTGTAAGAAAATACAGACAAAAGAGGGTTAACTTGGCAGAGAAATATTTTTAGGGCACCTTTATATTCCCTCCCAATTTAATATACAAGCACATTGAATAATAATATACAACATATTGGTTATACTTTAAATATCTATGAAGACAAGAATGAATAATTTAAGAAGGGTGACTGCTCCTTCTGCTATAGATAAACTGCTAAGAATGTCAGCTGGAAGCAAGTTGTATGATGTTACTCTAGTGGTTATCACTTCATAAACTGCAGAAAATACATTTTTAAAACTCTATGCCATCAGGTAAGTCATCAGAGATAAGGGACAAATACATTGCCCTTTCACATACTCTTACATGTTAGCAATACCTCTCTGATGATCCATAGCACTGTTCTCATTTAAACAAGTCGTTTAGTTTTTAGCATTTATCAAATTATACAGAAGGCACTGATTTTAGAGTAACATTGTCCTTTGATTTTCTTCAGTTATTTTCAACATGGTCACTCACTTTGCAATATACAATACTGTATCACCTAGTGATGTTGGAGCCACCTTAGTTTTATATAAACATGTTCTAGGCAGTATTTCTCAACTTGTGGGCTGCAACCCCCAAAGACCATAGGAAAACACGGATATTTACATTACAATTTATAACAGTAGCAAAATTACAGTTATAAAGCAGCAACAAAAATAATTTTATCAGTAGGGGTCACTACAACATGAGGAATTGTATTAAATGGTCGCAGCATTAGAAAGGGTGAGAACTACCGCTCTATGGTGTTTACATTAAGGCCAAAGTTATCTAATGACACATTTCTCAGACAGTACTCCATCCATCAGTAACTGAAATAGAACTATCTTCTATTTTACTATTAAATTTATTATTATTATTAAATTAAAATAAAAATTTTATTATTTACTTATTTTTTAGGCAAGTGTCTCACTATGCAGCCCTGGCTGGCCTAGAACTAACTATGTAGACCAGACCAGGTTGAACTCAAACATAAAAGATTGGCTTGCCTCTAGATTTTCACTTTTCAAATTAAACCTAGGGTCTCACATAAGCTAGGTATATGCTTGAGCTATACTTGAGCCTGAGCCTTCCAACTGAAGAAGATATTAAAATTACAATCAATAATAAAAATGCTTTTGAAGAAAATATGGTATTTATAGTGTCAATAAATAACTTGAAATTCTTTTAATCTTTTTTTTTTTTTGGTTTTTCGACACAGGGTTTCTCTGTGTAGCTTTGCGCCTTTCCTGGAACTCACTTAGTAGACCAGACTGGCCTTGAATTCACAGAGATCTGCCTGGCTCTGCCTCCCGAGTGCTGGGATTAAAGGCGTGCGCCACCACCGCCCGGCTTGAAATAAAATTATGTTAACCAATTAAGTCATGCTCTGTTACTGATTCTGCTCAAAATATAAATGGAACTTGATCTAAATAAATGGCAATGTCTAAAATATATACATTACATATCAAAAAGTATTCACTAAAGTAGCTTAATCGCTTATCTTTAGCTACAAATTATATCTAACACAACAGCCCAAACATGTGGCAACTGAGCTACTGAAACTGCAACTAGTCTGAACTGGGACATACTGAATGCTGTTTAAAATGTTCCAACCCGTCACATCTCTAATGTACACAAACAAACCAAACAACCCCTTCCTAAATCAGTGCTTCTATATTGATGTATATTAGACATACTTGGCTAAATAAATTAAAATTGATGGTACCGTTAAGAAAATGTTCTAATGCATTTAATAACAAACTTTAAATTATATGTCTTTAGTATAATTCATAATACTGACCTAGAACTAGACTACTTATTAATATTTTTGCTTATGACTATACTACATCCTTCTTTTTTTTTTTTTGGTTTTTCGAGACAGGGTTTCTCTGTGTAGCTTTGTGCCTTTCCTGGAACTCATTTGGTAGTCCAGGCTGGCCTCGAACTCACAGAGATCCGCCTGGCTCTGCCTCCCGAGTGCTGGGATTAAAGGCGTGCGCCACCACTGCCCGGCCTACTACATCCTTCTTAAATGTAAGATAAGCAATAGCTGTAGCAAGGCATGTAATTAGTACCACTCCAGAGTAAATCCATCAATGGTATTGATCTGATGCTGCTAGAGAGGGTATGTGGTTGTGAGAGAACACAGGTGGAAGACGATTTTCATTATAAACTTTCATACTCCTAAACTTTTATTGATTTTAAATTTTGGCAATTAAAAAAAAAAACAAAAAACCTCAAAAGGCAATGTGAAATTCTAGTAAGCAAGCATTACATCTCATTCCTGCTCACTGACCTTACTTTTCAATTACTCACTTAAATTCTCCTCAATAATAACCTACACCAGTGTTTCAACAGTTTTTAGTTCACCTGACACACTGTTACACTCTTTGTCCATCCAAACTCTGCATCCTGCTTCTACCTCCCATTTGAACCCATAGCCAGTTCAGTTCTAGTTGATTTTAGTTCTGGCTGTTGTATTTTTGATGCAGAGGAAGACAAAGTAAAGTTGGTGGAGAAAAGACTTAACATAAGGATTCTTATTAAACCACTCTTTAGCAAGATACCATCCGCTAGTTCCCAGTGATTCATACTAATTCAATGAGCAAGCATGAAAAGAATCACCATGGGACAAAAGGATTCTAGTCACAGCTCATCTTATGCTACAGTTTTAGTTTTAATGTAAATGTTAACTTCAATCAGGTGCTTTAGGTGCTAAGAACTTATTTATTATGATTTATATTATTATACACCATTATCACCAACTGACCCTTTGGTACAAATTTTTAGAGCACCACCTGGTGTTTACTTCTTTAAAGTAAAATGTACACATTTACAGGTCCTAACATGCACAGCAGTTAACAGAAATAATAATATCATGTCAAAGGGGTACACTAAAGCTCAGTAAGGTACTTAGCCATGTTCTGCAGAGCTGTGTTTTTCAACGACACTCCTCATTTGCTGATCGAGATCCTTCAAATATACCAACCAGCCCTTTTAAATACTGAACTTTCAATTTCATGATTAATGAGCTATTTTTGAAACTAATGGTCTAGTCCAATTTTCACATCTTTTTGATCAGTAAAAAAAAAAAAAATCAAAACCCAGAGATTAAATTACTTACAGAAGACACATAATTTGGAAAGAAAAGAAATTAACTTAAAAATGCACTGCTAACCTAATAAGCAATCAACATTATTTAACTAAAATTATGCTTCATCATCTCTATTTAAAATCTTTTTAAGTGACAGAAAACATACAGTTTTTGGAGGGGAGAGAATAAAGTCATTTCCCCCTAATCTTTCATTTTGTTTTTATATTAACTTTAACATTTTTTTCATCCCCCTTTTTAAATTTTCAATAACCAGAAACATACTCAATATATTATTTGGCTCTATGACACCAAATCACAACATGTCAGTAAACAAAACTATTTTATGTTAGATAGTGAGATTACTTATGTAAATGGACTGAATTACCAATAATGCCTCAATAAATACTTATTTTACCTTCAATCTGACCTGCTTGTGTCTGAGCTCCTGAATATGGAGGTTGCTGTGGCTGAACTGCTGCTGGGTGCGCTGCTGAGGAGGAAGAAGCAATACTGTCAGGAGTTCCTGAACGGTCTTCTGCAGGAGCACTGGGTGGCCCTGGATGGTCATGAAAAGTCAGTTAATTACCCTGTCCAAGGCCTTTCTCTAACAAGCGCAATTAAAAGTACAGGTTAATAACATTAAAAAGAACATCACTAGGCAACAATCACATCACCAAAAATACACTAAGCTTATGTACTCTGTATTTTCCCAGTTGCTCCACTCTTTAGGATCCGAAGTCAAAACCGGAAATCATTCCCTACAATGTGTGAAATGTTAAATTCCTGAGTCCTAACCTCCCATGTCAAAATCAAAACTCCTATCTACAGTCAACCAAAACTGGTGCTACCTTCTTAAGCCGGTCTCAACTGTCTATAAATCCAATGCAATCATCCTGGTTATATTCAGGGATGCAAGCATTTTTCACTTGGCTTCTCACGTGTTCCTCTTTTAGTTAAACTGATCCACTCCATAGTTTCACAGGGTAGCTTTCTGACCTCTACTAATCACCATTCCTCCACTCTCCGATTAATCTCAACAGTCACATACATAACAACATTCTTTAAAACCTACTTCCAATTCTATACTGTATTCCCTAGAGAATTTCTCTATGGCTTACTTTTATTATGAGTCATATTGATTTCTACTAGGTATTTCCACACTGGCCCCAGTTTCCTTAAGACTTTAAGAACTTTGACCATGCTCAAGCTCTTTTCTGCTTCCATAATGTCTAGGACTCTACTTACATCTGTTGTCAAATTCTGCCTGGATAATGAACACAGAATCGAGTACAGAAAATCTAGATTCTCTGTACAGCTCTAATACTGTGACAATCAATAAGTATATTATTCTGAAGAACTACAGATGGCTTACTCCTTTAAGTTATTTTAGCAACACAAAGGAGTAGCTTAAAGAGTTTTTGGAATTCAATTATTTAGGGGGCACTGCCAGAGCTAATAGTGACTGCTGACTTTGGGCAGGTTACTGAATCTCTCTGTGCCACAGCCTTTTCATTATGTAAAAAGCACACTAATTCTGACTTCAAGGTTACTTGGAAGAGTTATGAGTTAAAGGGAGCTTACAGCAAAAGCTTCTAAAATCAATTAGCACTTGATTTAAATACTACTATTAATAGGCTTTCCCTGAAAGCAGTCTCCAACTGCTCTAGTGGTATGTCCTCAAAACTTATCTGATTTAAATCTAAAATGTTACCAAAGACCAAGTACTGAGGCTGATGGACTTCCGAGAAGTGTCTGAAACAAAAGAGCTTAGACCTCATAACTGGATTATCCCACTGATAAACTGATAGTGGGGTGGGCTATTAGAAGGTAAAAAGGGGAGTGGGTTCTTGAGAGCAATTCTTAAGAATCTATCTTGTCTCTGGTCCCTTTAACTTGTTCATTTGCTTCCTGACCACCATCAAGTGCACAGCCTTCTCTTACACATTCAGCCCTGGGGTACTCTGCCTTGATTCAGGAGGGCCAAGCTAATGGATCATGAACTGAGATTTCTGGGAGAACAAACCAAAGTACATCCCTTTCCTCTACATCAGTGGTTTTCAACCTTCCTAATGCTATGACCTTTTAAAACAGTTCCTCAGGCTGTGGTGACTCCAACCATAAAATTATTTCATTGCTACTGTTATGAATCATAATGTAAACATCTGATATGCAGCCCCTAAAGGGGTCATGACCCATGGATTAAGAACCAGTCTCAAGTTATTTTCTCAGCCATTTTATCACTGCAAGACAAAGTTGGTATACCACCATTTTAGGCAAATGGTTTGCCCCTTAACAGTCATGTACTAATGAGAATCTAGGCTGGGTTATAGTAATGGGAAAGCTGATTACCAGGTTAAAATGTATGACTGACTGGTTTACCACTACTTTACTTGCACGCGTGGACAAACACACACACACACACACACACACACACACACACACACACACACACACACAACTTTCCCTAAATGAATCCTAAACATACTCAGTGCGGGGCTCTTCTTTTCTCTCTTGGATGGAGCTTATGACTGTTGTCCATCCTGTTCTGCTAACACTTCATCTTCTTCACTTCTACATTACTGTGTAGCTATTTCCCCCCCCTTACCAGATCACACATGGAGAATTTAAAAAGTACTCTGGTTGTTGTCAATGTGAATACAACTAAGTGTACAAATCCACATGAAAATGGTCTTCATATAATAGAAATCATAGTCATTCTGGTCTGATATATGACATCCAATTCAAGTTTCAAGGCTGGCTTTTATAAAGTGCATTTCCTAACATTTCAAGTAGCTGAAACAGTAGTTCATATTTCAGTCCTTGACATGGTTTTCAGATGTATCATTTGTTTATCTTTTGCCAAGAACAGGTAACATATTCAGCTGTCTCCTCAAATCTAACATAATTATTCAGTGAATAATCCCACAAAAATTTTCAAGAAGATGAAAATGAACAGACCAAATAAATTCTCTATCTCCCAACTGCTGAAAATGGCAAAGTAAATGATTGAGGTAAACCCTTCCCCAGGTAGCAAAAATTTGAACAAAGCAGAAGAAAACAATTACTTAAGATAACTACTAGTCAATCAAATCTCACAGAAACCAGAAAAGAGTTTCCCCTAGGAGAAACACAGTGAATTAAGGATTTCAAGACTTGATTTCTGCTTCAATGGCAGAAAACCATCATGTTAACAGCTTCCTGGCTGGACAAGGAGCTGGAGATGAAGGTGAAACTCCCTGTCACTGAAGGGCTAATTACTCGAAATCATTATAAACTCTGCCCAATCTTTAGCCACTCCTCTGTTTCAGGAATGGGGGTAACTCCAAGTGGGCTCAGGAAGAAACATGAAAAAGAAAGAAAGAAAGCAGAATCCACTGCTGGAAAACAAGAGACAGAACTACTGTCCGCAGGAGTTTATTTAAGACTGGAAGAGCAATAACAAAGCTCTTAGAAAAAAACAAAACAATAATAACATCAAAAATCACAAGTCAGAAAGATACACTAATGAAAATGCCCACCTACAATGAAGAACAGCAAGGCAGATAGAAACAAGAAAATCTGACACACATTATAAAACAGGAAAGCAGCCAATAAAAACATGAAGCATTCAGCAATGATGTGTGATAAGGATCCCCAAAGAAAAACAGGAATAATGCTGCCAAAATGATAACCAAAAACTAAGTAGAATAAATCACAATACAAGGGCTGCTTTAAAGCTAAAACTTAATTGCATACAAGCAATTAACCAGAAATCTCTTTAATTTTAATTTCCTAAGATCAGAAGAGATAGTAAAACCTATCAAATCCAATTTAACTCCTACAAAAAAATCTGAAAAGGTTTTTTTTTTTTTTTTTTAATAAAACAGTTGGTTTTCTCTCTCTCTTTTTAAAAAGAATCTGAAAATACTGCTTTTAATAAAATTTAGCTGAAACAAACAGTGGTTATTGTTAAGATGGAAAGAGTGCTATGGACTGGAAAGGGCATTTCCCTGTTTTATAGGAACTTAAATATGTAAAAAAGTAACTGGCTGAACCCTAAGAGGTGGTATTTCTCCATATCCATGAAAGAGGGGAGATAAAGATAGAGAGAAAAAGGAACTGACCTACCTGAAACCTGGTCATCTGTTAATCCAAATGCTGACATGACATTTTTGTTGATTTCATCTTGGTTTTTCAGAGGATCAAAAGCTGACATACTTGCTGCCATAACCTGAGTAGACTGTTTTCCAGAAGAATCAGAGGCAGCAGGCTTCTCTTCCCTACCATCCACAGTATCTGTAAGAAAAAAGGAATAAACAAGTTTATTTCATGCATACTCAAAAAAGCATTAAAAAAAGTAAGACAAGAAAATATACATGTGCATAAATATTGTCAGGAATGTTAGAATAAGAATTTGTGGCGCAAAGCTACACAGAGAAACCCTGTCTCGAAAAACAAAAAAAAAAAACAACAAAAAAAACAAAAAAAAACAAACAAAACAAACAAACAAAAAAAAGAATTTGTGAATACAAAACTATAGAATGCTTTACTTTCTTCATGTGTGTTTATGCTTCAAGAAAAATGGGTAAAAGGAAATACAAGATAAAGAGCAGTTATCCAGAAAGAATTACTGTCTCTCCCCATTCCCCCATTTAGAATTACTAGATTAATCTGAGCACAGAGAATGGTGCCTGCCTATAATCCTGGCACTCAGGAGGACAGGAAGATCAAGAGTTCTAGGTCAGCCTGAGCTACACAGCAAGACTGTCTCAATAGCAAAAGAAAAGAAAAAGGAGAAAATGAGAAAAAAAAAAACATTATTATTATCATTATTATTATTTTAAAGCTTCTTTAAAAACACAATTGTTTTACATTTTACTTTTTTTGGAGCCTGAGCTTGCTAGTTTTTATGTCAACTTGACACACACACGCTATAGTCATCGGAGAGGAAGAAGCCTCAACTGAGAAACTGCCTCCCTAAGATTGGTCTGAACACAAGTCTGAGGGGCCTTTTCTTTAGTGATAGGTGTGGGAGGGCCCAGCCTACTGTGGGTGAGGCCACTCCTTGGCTGGTGGTCCTGAGTTCCATAAGAACGCAGGCTGAGCAAGCCGTAAGCAGTAAGTAAGCAAGCAGCACTCTTCCATGGCCTCTTAATCAGCTCCTGCTTCCAGATTCCTGCCTGGTTTGAGTATCCTGCCTTGGATTCCATCAATGGGCTATGATTCAGGATATGTAATCCAAATAAATCCTTTCCTCAAGTTGCTTTTAGTTATGGTGTTTCATCACAACAATAACACCAACTTGCGTGTGTGTGTGTGTGTTCACTCACATGCATATGGAGGTCAGAAGACAATCTCCAGGGACATTTCTCAAGAGCTGTCCAGTTTGCTTTTGAGATAGGGTCCCTCAAATGGCCTGGAATTCATCAAGTCGACTATCTGGTCTCTCCCTGGCTAGCCAGTGAGCCCTAGGCAACTGCTGTTTCCACCTCTACAGTGCTGGGCTTACAAACACACACCACCATACCAGGAAGGTTTTGTTTGTTTGTTTTTAACATGGGTTTTGGGGACCGACAGATACTATACCAAGAACTTTACCAACTGAGCTGTTTATCCAGCCCACACCCCAGTGATCTGCACATATATATACGATACCCAGGAGAGCCGGGCAGTGGTGGCGCACGCCTTTAATCTCAGCACTTAGGAGGCAGAGCCAGGTGTATTTCTGTGAGTTCGAGGCCAGCCTGTTCTACAGATCAAGATCCAGGACAGGCACCAAAACAACACGGAGAAACCCTGTCTCAAAAAAAAAAAAAAAAAAACCAAACCAAACCAAACCAAACCCAAAACCAACACCCCCCTCCAAAAAAACCCCAGATACACAGGAAACAGAGTAACAAATGTTTTATTTTGCAAAACAACAGAAATCTTGCCTTAATTTAGGATCTCAACTCTTAAGTTTTGTCTATTCCTCTACAATTAACGTAAAAACCAAACCAGCCAAAATTCCTTATCATCTATAAAATAAGTTTTGCTATGTATTCTAAACACGTATTACTTATTAAATTAGTTATTAAAATACTTGTAGAAAAATGTGTTTAGAATGTTCTTCAAAAGAACACACAAGGTGACAAAGTATAAACGACACGACCCTGACTTAGGGTAATTCTTGAGCGTGATCTGGGTCATCAGTGTTGGTCTACTTTGACAGATGCACCTGTCCTGTGCCCCTGTACCTTAGTCACCGTTCTATCGCTGTGAAGAGGCTCATCACAACCAAAGCAACTCTTACAGAAGAAACTGTTTCACTGGGGGCTTGCTTACAGTTTCAGAGGATTAGTCCATGATCTTCAACGGCAGGAAGCAGAGAGGCACGGCACTAGAGCAGAAGCTGAGAGCTTTTGAAACCTCAAAGCTCACTCACAGTGACATACTTCCTCCACCAAGGCCACACCTTCTAATCCTTCCCAAACAGTTCCACTAACTGGTGACTAAGCATTCAAGTACATGAGCCTAGGGGGTCCCTTCTCATTCAAACCACATCTTGTGAACAGAAACATTTTAGAATCACCTGAATTTCACAAATTAAGAAACAACATGGTAACAAAAGCAAAGTTTAAAAAAAGCAATAATTCTAACCATTTACTCAATTAATAAAAAATTATCATTTTTTGTTATCAAGCAAGCAACTTGATAATATTGTAAATGGATACAAAGCTTACCTAAAGTTAAGATCTTTTACACCGCATGGAATCACTATCTTATCTTCCTTACCAATTTCCTTCCTCTAATCCCAAGAGCATTCCACACTAACCTCACAAATGAATCTCCTCCATGCTGCTACTGCCTCTACTAATCTAGGCTTCTAAGATAAACCAAGCCCCCAGGAAATACTATACAACAGAGTTCTAGTCCTTAAAGAGGAATGAGGGCCACTTAGGCAACTGCTGCACAGTAATGGCTATACTGATTGAATTTTTGTCTATCCCTCATAATCTTTGACATGGTTATGCAATGTAAACATGCATTAATTCTTCTGGGA
This sequence comes from Peromyscus leucopus, assembly GCF_004664715.2. Taxonomy (NCBI): domain Eukaryota; kingdom Metazoa; phylum Chordata; class Mammalia; order Rodentia; family Cricetidae; genus Peromyscus; species Peromyscus leucopus. Next base: position 40,577,267 of record NC_051073.1, on the reverse strand, counting down.
GAATGATCTAGAAAGTTCTCATTTCATCTTTGATGTAAAGCTGGGATTTTAGTTTAGAAAGACAAAGTTCATGACTGGGGAGACAGCTCCAGAAGCAGTACTTGCTTTATATTGAAGAGGACCTGAGTTTGCAAACCTCAGACTCCAAGTAACAAGCTGGCTAGGTAGTACCATCCTGTAATCACAGCACTGGCAAGCCAGGAGGCAGCAACAAGCAGATTCCTGCAAGTTCACTGGCCAGCTAGACTAGCCCACTTGGTGAAGTTCCAGGCCAATCAGAGATCCTGTCATAAAGCAGCAGGTGGAAGGTCCCTGGAGAATGACAGCCAAGGTTGTCTTCTGACCTCCAAATGCACATGCACATATATATAGTGGGTAGCCATTCCAGCTTGGTTCTGGAAGTTCCAACCCCCATTGAGACTCTGGCAACTGTCACGCCTACGAGGTGGGGCGAGGGGAGGCGCCGGGGGACCCGAGAGCTGGATGGGTCAGCGCTCTCTCTGGGCGCTCTCTCGGTGTCGGGATGCTGACCAGTGCAGATTGACCGTGCAGAGCTCCGGAGAACACCGCTGGACTGCGTTACACCTTCCCCAGACCCTGCGACCTACCCATTACTTAATTTGTGAGTTACGCCATTAAATAAATATCCTTTTAACTACGTGGAGTGGCCAAAATAATTTCTCCAATACATATATGCGGCAAACAAACAAACAAACAAGGGCAAGGTTCAGAAGAAGTAAACTGCTTTACTCTGAAACATAGACGCCTTCATCATAAGTGTCCAAGATCATAAAGTATTTTAGTAAATTTCATCATATTCTGAAATAAGGGTAAGATTAGAAATTACTAATTCATCAGCAAATATTTATTGAGCATTTACCAACAACACAATTCCAAATGGCTAAAAGAAGATAACAAGGAAATTATAGAAAATGGTTTTATTTAAAATCTAACCAAATTTTTAAAAGTAAATCAATCAATCAAGGGACTGGGTCTATAACTCAGTAGTATGTGTAAGACCCTGGATCTGCTCTTCAAAGGAAGAGGAGACGAGGACACAGAGAAGCATGAAGAAATGAAGGGAAATGGGGAAGAGGATGAAGAGAAAAAAGCCAACTTCCAAAATTATCTAGGAGCAAAAACTACAATACCCCAGTCTAAGGGTTTCAAGAGATCAGACAAGGCCACCTTTGCAAAGAGTCCTCTGTGTGACCTCACACACAGCTAGCCTGGACCACTAAAAAGTTACCACTTTGTATTTCAAACATTTAAACATTAAGAGCAGTCATTTACAAAACCATTTTAACTGAAATAGTTAAGAAACAAAAGTTAAAGAAAGTAGTTGGTTTTTAAAAGAAATTCTTTAGATCTATAAAAACAGTTTTAATTTCAGGCCATATTTTAAAATACATTTTGGTGCCGAAACTATATCAGCTCCAAATATGTCAATAAGCCTTAAATTCTCTTCACTATTTATAATAAATATAAAAGTGTATTGTAATAGTACATGCCACCAGTAAAATTTTAAAGTACTAATCTAAAATTATTTTGCACGTGAAACTTAGTTTTTACTACATAAAAATCATAATAAAATCATTTGCATTCCTATGATTTATTAGTTCTCACACTAATAACAACTCATGAATCAAAGGGTTTGAAAACTGACCTTACTGCATAAACTCTGGAGTTTGAGACTAACTGTAAAGAAATCATCACAACAGCACTGACTCATCTTATGCTCTCACCTGTGCATTTATTATTGTTCATCTCACACACACACACACACACACACACACACACACACACACACACTCCCTCTCTCCACAAAAATGGTGGAAGAATTCATTAGAATAAAATAGAATAAATTCAGTTTACCGTTTTCAGGAATACTGGTAGAAGGTCCTGGTTCTCCAGGCGGCTCTAAGCTATCCAATAAGCGATTCACTTTATTTCGAAGTTCTATCAGTTCTCGACGAAGATATTTCACCTGACTTGATTCAAGGGGTCTTGGTTGGCCATTAACTAAAACAGAATCATTAATTTGCTTCAATTTAGGAGATGAAATTAGAGTAAGTATGCTACTAAAATAACACACACTGAAGAAAAATAAGCAGCACAAATCAGAAGTAGTTTTACCTTCATTCATTTATTTTAACTTGTCTGTGTACGTGGAGTATGAATGCGAGGCCTAGGTTGACCTCAAACTCAGAGACCTGTCTGCTTCTGCCTCTCAGGTACTAGGATGAAGGGCCATGTCATGACACCAGGCCTTTGGGTAATCCCCCCTGCCCAGCGAAAAGACAATTGCTTATAGCTTACTTTCTGGAAGCAGAAAACATTCCTGAATACAGCAAAAAGCTAGTATTTTTGATACTAGCAAAAATGTTTACTACAAGTACTATAATAAAATACACCAATACTGTAGAAAGCTCCATTTTCATGAAAATTAACAAACTAAAGTTATTTTAATAGAAAATTATGTAACTTCCAAATTATATTTTGTACTATGTAATATTCTTGAAATAATACAAAAACACATTACTCTATATATAATTATCATGACAAAATATGACTAACAGATGTTATCCAGCTTGCCTATATTTGACTTAAACAAACAGTTGCTCCCAAAAGTAATCCATCAAGCCAGGTGTGGCGATGCATTTGGGCATTTGTTTAATCCCTAGTTGGATGTAGAGACAGGTGGAATCTCGAAGTTCTAGACCAGCATGGTTTACACAGGAATCTCAGGCCAGTCAAGCCTACATATTGAGACTTTGTCTCAAAAACAACAAAAGTAATCCATTAACTAATTATGCAGAGTTTATGAATCAACACAGTCCTACAAATCCACGGCTTCTACAGGCACTAGGGAAAGCCACAAGTCATTACTTAATCAGCAGGGCTTTTTTTTTTTTATTTTAAAGGAAGGCACATTATCTTATTTAATTACTCATTCTCTCAAAATAGTGTCACAGCTTAGAAAACAAAAATGAAATTGTATTGCTTCCTCATTTCTAGAAGTCTAAGATTCAGCCTCTTACCAGGTATTTTCAAATTGTATACAACCAAATTTGAGTCTATCTATTAGAACTACCAGTTTCTGGGAAAATAGAGTTCTCCCATGACTGTGATTCTATTCAAGTTTCCTTGAGGCTCATAGGTGATCCTCCTGCCACAGACTCCCAAGTCTTAGGATTATAAAATGATTGTTAATCAAGTTTCTATATAGTATATATTTTTTAAATTTTTTAAAATTTTATAATTTAATTTAATTTTACATATCAGCCATGGATTCCCCTGTCCTCCCTCCTCCTGCCCCCTCCCCCCAGTCCACCCCCCATTCCCATCTCATCCAGGGCAAGGACATAGTATATTCTTTTAAGAACTGACTTTGTGCTTTGTCTAGTATACATGATCATGCGTGCACACACACACACACACACACACACACACACACACAATTTTTAACCAGTTAACTTTCAAACTTCATACAATAATCTTTGAGTATATCTCCTAGAATAGACACTTAATTAGTTGAATCGTTAAACTGCTCATGTTCAACTCCAAGAAGAAACTGCTTCTGTGGATGTGCGCATGCAGGACACAAGTTGACTGTGCTGTCTTCTACCACTTGCTCTAACTTTAGTTATTTTTAGAACAGGGTCTCTTACCGAAATTGGGGTTTACCCTTTGGGCTAGACTTGTTGGCTACAGAGTCCCTGAGATCTGTCTCTCTACCCACTTAGTGCTGGGGTTACCACTATATCTGGCTTTTAGGTGGGGCTGGGGATCCAAACTGGGGTCCCCATGCTCACATGGAAAGCATTTTACCCACTGAGGCACTCTGCAGCTCCCTCACAGTGCTTCTGACTGGTGCATACAGTCAGTTTACATGTAGTTTGTGTATTATTTCTTTCCCCTCACCTTCTAGCATGCCAAGTAGGTACACTTTATTTCGTTATGTCCCATCTAATAAGCATTTCCAAACTTTAATAATCATTCTTACAATTCATGCATACTTCAGTAAAAAGTTCTAACGTTACTAACAAATTTATTCCCAAACTAGTCCTTCCAATTTTTTATTCTTACATGTTACTTTATATAAATTACTGCTCATTTTTTCTGTCCTACTTGTTTTCCTGTTCCTAGATTTTTTTTTTTAAGATCAATGTTCATTTCAAGTTGAAGATTGTGTGCATGTTTCACTCTCTTGCTGAAGACCAACATTAAAAATTCTAACAAGGATCCACTGGTTTAGGTAATCTCTTTGAAAATGTTTTCACTACCACTTTTTACTGGAGTTTAGTAGACTATAAGATTTCTTTTTCTTAATCATATGAAACGTGATTTCTATTTACCAGCTTTTATTACTAAATGAAAGAAGTATACAAACTGTCTAATTGTTTCACCAGTAATCAATCTTATTCTTTCTGGCCACTTATATTAAAATAATGACTTTGTCTTACATACTTTCCAGTTTCGTGGTAATACACCTAGTTAGGATTTTTATTTTTTTCTTCCTCAAGACTTACCATGTCTCCTGAATCTAAAGCTTCATTTATTTTCTATAATCTTGAAAACTCCCTTAGCTATGTTTTAATATATTTACACTCCATTTTACCCTGGAAATTCTTAATATCAAGTGTCTGTTTCATTCCCATCATCTCCTAGTCTCTAAGTCTGTAGGGTTATATTGCATGTACACTTCATTCTTTCAATTTCATTTTTCATTTCTAAAAAATTACCACACCCTTTTTAAAATTTAATACTTTTGTATAGTGCCCTATGCTTATACTATTATTCCTTCTTTGAAGTTCTTATAACTTTTGACACACACATTTTGGAGACTATCAATTCTGCAACCAGCTACGCCCACTGTTTCTTGCTTACATGGACAACGTTGTGTATCTTATGGATTGGATCACCATTAGGACTCTGTAAGAAACCACTATGACTTGGATTGATATCCAATTTTTTTTTTATCATTCTTATACTTTTTTTCTGCTTTATGCTATAAAGACTCAAAACTACACAGAAACTTTAAATTTAAACAAAGTCCATCTAAGGACCATGGTAATAAATTCTCAATGAACTATTCCCAAACCTCCAAGATCCCAGTGTACCCTTGATCTTTCCTGTATCAAGGGCAAGAGTTTTTTCTACAATATTCTTTTTTTTGAAAACAGAGACTACTGAAAGGTCTAGGATCCTGAACTTACACTGCCACAGAAACATGAAATGGTTGTCTTACATAACGCAAAGTAAAAACTTCACCACAGCCACCAAGAATACTCCAGGTTTCAGCTTTGTTATTCAAGTCTTTCTCAGTCTGTCTCTTTCAGTCTCTCCCTCTTTCTCCTTGCCTGCCCCACCCCTAGTTCCACCTATTTTCTTTTGCATGTTAATTTTATGTATGTGTGTCTGTATGCTACCTGCATGCCTTCAGGTACCCGTGCAGACCGTGTTGGATCCCCCAGAGCTGGAATTACAGGTGACTGTGAGCTGCCCAACATGAGTGCTAGGTCTTCTGGAAGAGCAGCAAGCTCCCTTAACTGCTGAGACCCACATCTGTTTTTATTTTGGTATGGTTCTGTTTCCTAGGCAAGCTGAACAGACAGACAGACACACACACACACACACAGACACACACGGGGGTGGGGTGGGAGTGGGGACATGTACACATACCCCTTTGGAAAGAAGGAAAAGCTCAGAATATCTAGTCTTCCTTACCTCTGGACAAGAGACTTTGTAAAAAGGTATCCTCTATTAAAACCTTTAAACAGTTTTTGTTAATATTAAAAAAGGACAGAAAACAAACAACATCAACAAAAAAACCCTGATTCATATTTGCCTTTCCTGGAGAAAAAATATATAAAATTAAATCAACAGATATGGTTGCATTTCCATAAACACTAAGGTTCAGAATAATATAATTTCCAAAAAATTAAAAAGGAAAAAAAAAAGTAAAGAAAGTAAATATTTTAGTTCTTATTTTTCACATAATCACAATTATGCTACTACTTTAACTCTGCAATTATTTCTATTATACCCTATAAGCATTCTACCTGGCAATCTATTAGACCTAAAACAAAATAAAATCTAAGATTAAATTTACCTTACATCTTTTTATCAGCATTATCTTTAGCTTATTTTTTCTTTAATGCTGAAAAATAGAACCTGGGTCCCTGTGCATGCCAAGCAAATATACTACTACTACTGAGCTATATCTAAGACCCATCACTGTTAGCCTTTACTCCTTGAAAAATAATATCCAAAGTAGCAGACTTATATGCTAAGCCCTAAAAAAAGGTAAAAACATATTATAGAGAAAGATAACATAAATAGCCTAACAATGCCCAAATTCTGACATTACAAAATTAAAACTTTTACCAGAGATTCCTAAGTTATATCTTATTTCAAAAACAAAGTAATCTTGTGCTGTGGGTATCACTCTGTATGCTGTGAATGTGTTGCTCTGATTTGGTTGATAAATAAAAGTGCTGACTGGCCAGTAGCCAGGCAGGAAGTATAGGCAGGACAAAAAGAGAAGAGAATTCTGGGAAGAAGGCTGAGTCAGGAGACACCGCCAGCTGCAACCATGAGAAGCAAGATGTAAAGATACTACTAAGTCACGAGCCACATGGCAAGGTATAGATTTATAGAAATGGGTTAATTTAAGATGTAAGATCTAGCTACCAAGAAGCCTGAGCCATTAGGCCATAGAGTTTTAATTAATATAAGCCTCTGTGTGTTTATTTGGGGAACACTAGTGGGAGAGATTTGTCCCACAGTCCGGGACATAGGAAAACTTCAGCTACAATCTTGTTTTGCCTGAATTAAACTTCTACTACTTTTAATACATAGTTTCAAATCATTTAAAGTCGGGGGGGGGGGAGGATGCAAATATTTTAAGTATTTAAAAATATAAAAAATCAGGAAGCAAATTCATTATAAAGTTTGCCACTCACCAAATAATGTCAGTTTCAGTATTCTACTACACTGAATTGCAAAGGAAAGGTCAGAACTATCAAAAATTGTTATAAGATCTCCATCTGAAATTCAAAAGAAAAAGAAATTCAGATTTGCAACAGTAGTAAAGCAGGTCATACAAACAAAAATGTAAATTATAGACTACAATTAGAATCTCCCCTAAGAACCAAATATCATCTAAGAAAGATTTTTTTAAAACATACTAAATCAACTTTGCCACCAATCTTATACATATTTATCATATACTCGTGAGTAAATGTAGCCAAAGTTAAGCAGGGTGGGTGGTGCGCACCTTTAATCCCAGCACTAGGGACTAGGGAGGCAGAGCAGGCGAATCTCTCAGTTGAAGATAGCCTGCCTGGTCTACACAGAGAAACCCTTTCTCAAAAATGAATCATACAAATTAACTTTTAGTCTTAAGAGATACAACAATATCACAAATTACTAGATTAGATTGAAAAATCTTTCCATTCTAAAACACTTAAATATATTTACCAATTATGAAAACAAGGATTTCTCATGGTTCAAATCCTTACTTTTAATAAAATGCACTACCACAAATCGAGGGGGAGTTACATAAATTAATAGCATAGAGCTGCAAAAAGGGTTACAAGACCACTTTAGTAAACCAGAGTGAGACCTTTCAGATCACTGACCGACCATACTGAAGACAATTTTCTCCAGAAATGCATTCCCATGTAAATATATATAAAATAATACATGCTGAAGAGTGAGATCCCCTAGGACCCTAACAATGAAAATATTGTATCCACTGAATGTTTCAAAAGCATTCACAAAGCTGAGGAAAGGTATGGGGTGGGGAAACCAGCCACAAGAGTCAGTCAAGGGTGTCTTCAAAAAACTGGGAGAGGAATTTTGTCCTGGGGCACTCTACTAAACCCATTTTAAAACTTGTTAGACATATTTACTTTGAACAAATGTGTCAAAAACCAGGCATGAACTAGGTACTTTCTAATTGTTTTTAGATCTTTATAAGCAGACCCATACGTATACATATAGTGCTCAATTCTCAGGAATTTTGCTCATAAACACATTTCAAAGAAAATAACATACAAAAGCAAAAACCTCGAGACTTTCAATGCTCAGTCTTAGTCTTTTCCTTTCCTTGAATCCTGTAACAGTAACAGAATGAGTATCTCTGTCGGGATGTTATCTAAGCTGCTATCTCATGTAGTGGCTAACACAGACTACGAAAAACAATGTGAGCAAATTATACGATTTAAAAAAAAACAAAACACCACAACCAAGGAAGAAAGGAGGGAGAGAGATAAAAGTGGTAACTGAATATGGGGGGCAGATTTCAATACGGAAGATATCCCCAAGTGGAAGCCACAAATCACAACCCAACAGAACCACTCCTGCTTTAACAGGATAATGAACTAGGAATGTCTTCTACATTTTAAGTTGTCAAAAATGAAGGTAGTATGAAAGGTGTTCTGTGATATGCAATGCTACAATATTTATTATCTGATCCTGTACAGTTTGCCATCATGAGGGAGAAAAGAGAGCCAGTCAGTTGTAAAGTCAGTTTAAGACATACTAAGTGTGAGACAAGAATAAAGTGTCTCAGGTTAAGATGATTATTAAAATATTGAGTTGTGGTGTTGGGTGTGTGGTTCATTGGTAAAGTGCTTGCCTAGAAGTCCTAGATTTGGTCCCCAGCCCAGTAAAATATATATATATACACACATATATATATACACACACACACACACATATATATATATATATATATACACAATTAAAATATACAATTTAAAAAACAAATTAAGTTGTAAATTCAAGAGAAGAAAAATTCACTAAGGAATATATTTGAATGGTATAGAAGGGAAACTATGTATTTATAAACGAGATTGCTCAAGAAAGTAAGAAGAATATGGTGACTCTCAAACATTAGTTTGGGTACTCTCAGATCCTATATCAACAGAAAAGGAGAATTTACACATGTTGGTAGATGACCAACTTAGCTGATGACCAGTTCATTTACAATGTGTAAGTTGTACAAAATAGGTGCAAAAGGATGAACAATTTCCATCTGTAGCTCAGCAAAGCCATGTGACCCGGCTCTGATCAACGCTATGTGTACAGATGTACATCATCTCAAACCCTAGCAAGTGAAATCTCTTCCCACTCTGTCCATCTGCATGCTGGATGTTAATGCTCAGGGTAGTCACGGGATTCTAGATAACCCTTCTTGATTTCTTCAATGTTGAACCACCAAGAACGTAAGGTTTCTATAATAATAACTGTCATGACTTAAGGCAGTCCTCACAGAAAAGTAGCTGTTAGTGATAAAAAGAAAATCAGGAAAAGCAGTGTCAGAGGTATTAGGGGATGATACTGTTTCAGCAAGGACAGTATAAGCAGCAATGCTAAATGACATTAGTAAACACTCAAAAAGAAAATTTCAATAGCGATGTTAACAAAGAAGCCTGATCAAAGAGTTAAATAATTCTACCATGTTTGATGACGTATTTGTCAAGCAAAATTTATCTCTGTAAAAAATAGTTGTGTCCAATGAGCCCAAGAGCACTCCTACAATCAATTGACAATGCATATCAGCATAATGCATACTGAAAACTCCTGCAACAAAGAAGCACAGCTAGCCAGGAGCAGCAACCTCAAGGCCATGGCAGTCCTGGACTACATAGTTAAGACCCTGCCAAAGGAGAAGAGAAAAAATAAAGACACACAACAGAGACACCTGCCTCTGTTTAAGCCAGCTTTCCCATATCTGGTTGCTAAAGAAATCCTTTTGCATCCAATACACAGTGAGAATCCCTTTCACTTTTGAACATATATGTGGAAATTTGGGCAGGAAGAGAAAGGAAGTATTATTTGTGAAAATGTCAGACAATCCCTTTTAATAATAATTACATTTTTAGTGAACAAAGGACTTGTGTAAACTATGCAAATTGTAAATAAAAGAAAGTGGCCATTTAAGATTGGGGGGACAAGGAGATAGTACACTAAAAAAAAGGCAAAAGAGCACTTATAATACTTAGATCTTAAAAATGTTCTTACCTTCATCCTTATACTTTATTGTAACTTCATCATTACTCAGAAGTTTTCCTCTGAATACTCTCTGCATCATTAGCACTAATTCATCGTAAGTAATATCTTCATTATGAATGGGAATTCGGCGGATATCTTCCCCAAGCTGAGCTTTGATAATTAGCTTCCCACTTAGGTCCAACTGTCCGTTCATGGTGGACTCCAGGATGCTCTATATATACAACTCTAGGAAAAAAACTGATGAAAATAGTTTTGATGACTAAACACGTTAAAAGAAGAAAGCAGTAGAATGTTAACCCTTAAGAAAGTACCTAACAACCAGCGGTGGCGGCCCAGGCAGGAGGCAGGAGGCAGGAGGATCTCTGTGAGTTAGAGGCCAGCCTGGTCTACAAAACGAGATCCAGGACAGCCAGAGCTGTTACACAGAGAAACCCTGTTTGAAGGTATGGAGGGGGAGTACCTGTCTTGTTGTTAACATATATTCTAAATGGTCTGGAAGCATTTTATTACTAATATAATGTCTATTATTATATACAGTATCCTTTTACTCATATACTCAACTACTTAAAAGTAAATTCCTGATCTTCTACCCCCAAAAATTGCCTCTCCTGAAGTTTTCATATCTGTTAGTGGCAACTCTTTTCTTCTAGTAACACAAGACAAAAAAGACCTTGCAGCTCCCTTAATCCAATTCAATATTTTGTCTGATTTATTTTAAAATGTCTCAAATGGTCTGCTTATTTACTTCCATCCATATTCATTGTATTTTCAACAAATCAGAAGTTTGTTCTTAAATACAATCTAAAGGCATTATGCTTGGAACCTTCCAATGAATTCCCATAGAAACAGAAAACCTTGGCATGACCCAGCCTCTGGCCTAGTATTTAACCACATTTCCTACTTCTTTCCCTTATTCACATCTGCTACACCAATGTTTAAGATTCCCCTCCCAACTCAAGGCTTTGTGTTTACTGTCCTTTGCCTTCAATTCTTTCACACCCCTCATGGAACCAGGTTGCTAATCACATGTCGTCTGTTAGAGTTTTCCCCTAACAATCTAATTTAAAATGGCTCCTCCTCACTATCTTCTTCTCCCCTGCTTTATTTTTCTTCAAAACACTGGACACTATGAAACATTTAATTTTTACTGTTCCTGTTTTGTTTACTACCTTCCTAGAGTCTAGAAAAGGCCTTGTACATAATATTCAAACAACTCTAATGTTAACCTGGGAGAGGAAGCATGTATGAACATGAAATTAGAACCTATTTTTCCTAAATAAGATCTCAAGAGTACTTTTTCTAAGTTCCTACTTTGGAAACTCAAAGAGAAAGGACAAGTGAGTAATATTCTCATGAGCTTTCTAACAAAACTATCCATGAACAAGCTACACAAATCTAACCTGCCGACCCACATTACCTCCAACCAGAGTGGGTGTGTATGATTAGACTGTATTCCTTCATTTTTTTTAAAGATTTATTTTTAATTGTGTGCAGGTGCTGCAGGAGGCCAGAGTGTTGAATCACCAGGAGCTGGAGCCACAGGTTGTTATGAGTGAGCCCCCGGTATGGGTGCTGGAAACTGAATTCAGGTCCTCTGCAAGAGTAGTAGGTCTATCTCTCCAGGTGTGCACTCTTCATTTGAAAAAGAAGAAAGAACTACCTGTAGGGTGGGCAGGATCAGCTCAAGGCCGCCTCAACTACAAACCAAGTTCAAGATCAGTCCAGGCTACTGGGGATTCTCTCAAAAGAAAGAAAAAGGGATAAGGATATAGATCAATGGTAAAGTGCTTGCTTAGCATACATAATGCTTTGGGTTCAATAAATACTTGGTACCACATAAAATAACTCTAAAAAGTGACAGAAGTAGTTATTTAATATTAATTTGCTATAGAATTTTCCTGTCTTGGGTTTTATTTTCCTCCAACTATCTTATTTCAGGTTATTCAGTAGGACTGTCTTATGTCTTTATAATCTTAAATTCTAAACACTAAGACCTTTAATAATTCAAATTACTACTGTAAAAATGCATATTTAGGATCAAATAATGGGTTAACATCTTTTTCTCAGGGCCAAGTAATTCCTGAACATGCTTATCTATCGACACAGAATGTTCTTACCATCCACTCTTTCATCTGATCCAAGTGAATGGCCACTGAGAGCCATCTTAGCCTTCACGGCCTCCTACTGGCCATTTTGCTTTCAATCGTGAACTTTCACTACTGGCCGATGTTTCCTTCTCCAAAACTGACTGAATTTCTACCATTGCACTTCTCTTGCAATTACTCTGCCCTGTTCCTCTAGTGTGGAAACGTCCTCACTCAGCAAAGAACCAAACTATTCAACTTGGGAAGTTTTTAATCAATCCTAAGTTATGTCATGATTATTAAATATAAATTCCCCAACATTCCTCCCATAAATACTCCAGTTTTTCCATATAACTCTCCCTTAAATGAATAAACCCCTTCACACCCTGTGGGAAGACTACATTTTTACTAGCAGCTCTTTAATGAAATGGGGTAGTAAACCTAAACACAACACTACAAGGTCAAGGTAGAACAAAGTGAACTATGTTCCACAATCTGGATGCCATGCTTATCTTAATACAAAGAGCACATAGTGTTTTTTTTTAATCAGTCTCACAATGGACTTCTCATAAGGACTGTGATAACTTAAACCTCTATAGAACTAACTCTTCACTTGCTGGCCAAATTTGTTCTCTGGCTTTAAGAAATATTTACAGAACACCTACTATAGCCCAGGTCCTAAAGTATAGTAACTTTAACAAGATGGTAAATACCCCATGCTTTCATTGACAGCCCGACAGGAAAGATCTTCAATGAATCTGCATTTACTGCCTTCTATCTATAGGCTATATAAACTAGCAATATACAGATTAAGGACCAGTGCTTAGTTTCAGTAAAACGTTATTCTATATTCCCAGAAGCACCTAGAATAGTACCCGACATACAAAAGCTACTTAAGGAGCTTTGTTTCCTGCACAAAGGGGCCAATGAGCAAAGACACTTGGAGAAGAAAGCTGGAACATTAAGTCAGTTCCAGATTCATCATCTTTATGTGGCCAAAGGGGGCGCCTCATATCAACATATACTCCCAAGTAAGACAAAGTTCCAGCACAAACGTACTTCCTAATATACCCTCTGATGGGACTGGGAAGCACTGAGTTCCAATGCACCTAAAAACTACATATCATTACCATCTGCTGTGGATGGCCCAGACTCACGTCTAGAGTTTCCTAGTGACTGTAAACTCCCTGCAGTCTTTGCAAAAAGCTGCCCCCTACTGTTGTAGTGATCTCAGGTAAACACATAAGCCTCACAGTTATTTCCTCATCCACACAGGTTTTCAAGTGCGGCCCTCCTTTTCTCTAACAAGGTAGAGATTAACACGAATTAGTTCCCAGAACTAGTGGTGAGACCCCTATGACATTTTTTGACCTATATCTAGTTGCTCTCTTACTACTCCTGAAGTCCAGAAGTGACTCAACCACTAACGTGCCCTCCATCCAGGAAACTTTCTGATTCCTGGGATAAACCGATGTGCCCAAGGACATAACTCGTGCCCCCTACACTAGGAAGTATGATCAACAGGGTAGCCTCGGGCTCCTCTTGCTTACCCTGAGGGTAAGTCCCTCATAAAATTCAGAAGCTACAAATACACACACCCACTAAGCTTCCTTAAAAAGAAAGGACAGACAGACAGAAAGAAAGAAAAAAACCTGATTATTCTAAAACTGCCAAGAGGCCTCAAGATCTGTCTGACATGCCTGTAAGCAAGAATGGTAACCATGTTCCCCGGCAGTTATGCGAGCTCAAGGTCCCCCACGGGGCACTCTTTTCACACGATAAAGGGAAGTGATGGCTGAATTTGTATAACCTTTGAGACCAGGTATCTACAGTTCTTCCAACCATGCCGAGAGACAAAACTTACGAAAGTTAGGAACTGTCATCACTGAAACTGGGTAAGGCCTCAAGAGGACACCAAGCGTGACAGCGTAGGACCGACTGGGAGGGGGGTGTTCCTTCTTGTGACCCCAATCTTTGTATTCCCTGTGGGGGGTCCACGCTCTGCCACCCAAACCACTCTCTAGGGGCTGGGCACCCAACGCTCCGAGCCTCCTCAAGCCCCTGGAAGGATTCAACTCTCCACCTTCCAAAAGCCACTCTGGAGTCAGGCAGGGTGAGGCACCCAACGCCCCGGGCCTCCTCAATCCCCCTTTCTTCAAATCGGGTTAATTCCACCCTTGGGAGGGTGGGGGGACCCGGAGGGTACAGGGACCCGGGGATCAGACGATCCAAACGCCCTCCAGGCCAGGCCAGGCCAGGCCAGGCCAGGCTGGACCGGGTCGGGCCGGACCGGGCGCCCTCCCCTCCCCCTCCCGGCCGCCCCTCCCCCGCGCAGGGCGGCTCGGCGGCCTCCCCGGGGCCCCTCACTCCCAGTCCCCCTTCCCACGGTGCCCGGCCCCACCCGCCCGGCGCCGGGAGGTTCCAGAAGCCCCCAGCCCGCCCGGATCGTGTCCTCCCCACCCGCCCGGGTCTCCTCCGAGAGCGGCGGCACGCGGCGCTCCGGCGGCCGTACCCGCTGGCCGAGGCCGCTGTCTCCCGCCGACCCGGCCGCTGGCGAGGCCGCCGCCGCCGCCGCCCGCAGTGTTGCAGCTGGGCCGCCCTCCCGAAGCCGAAGCCGAAGCCGAAGCCGAAGCCGAAGCCGAAGCAGCAGCCTCGCCGCCGAGCTGGGAGCTCGCTGCGCAGGCCCGGCCAATCGCGCACACCCAACCAGCCGAGCGAGAGCCGCGGGCCCGTACGTGGCAGGTGGGAAGGAGCAGGGGCGGGGAGCCCAAGAAAATGAAATCTAGAAAAGAAAAAAATTACCAAAAAAAAAAAAAAAAATCCGCCCCGCCTCTAAGCGAACGGGCCCGCCCAGAACGCATGCGCGATGGCGTGAGGCGCCCGGTGGGCCAAGCCCCGGCTGCGTGGGGTGAGCGGCCCCGCTTCCTCACTGGATGGCCGGGAGTAGGAAGTGCGAGCCAGTCCAGGCGGGCACGCATGCGCGGGGCGGGGGGGCGGAGAGTGGGTGGGGAGGGAATTGCCAGCACTTCCGGTTTCCCGGACCGCCCGGAGTTCCTAACTCATCGCCGGCGGGCGGGGCGCCGTCTGCAAGCGCCCGACTTGGTTCGGAGAGCCTGGTTGGACCCGGGCGGCTGTCCGACGGAACGGTTGGGTGCTTTGCTGTCGCCGTGTGTAGTCAGCGAGCGAATCTGTCACACATCTCGGAAACAAAACAAAACACAACGAACCCCTTTCCCGCCGCCTTTCTACGAATCCGTTCATTCATTCACTGCTGGGCGCCTACGCTTTGCCGAGAGAGTGTTAGGGATGCCGATGAGTCAGTTCGCGAGCTGGGAGGTACCCAAACGTTTAGGAAGGCCGCCGCGTTCAGGGGGCACACCTGTGGGCGACAAAACATGGAAATTAAAACCAAGGATCCCAGAAGGTTGGGGGGGGGGGTGAACATAACCTACGGTCGCTTAAGTTCTTTTTTTTTACAAGGTGTTTGATTTGGGTGGGATCAGCCTCAGACTGATGATCCCTGAAGTTTGTAGCGTTTACCTCAAAGTGTTTTGTCACTATAAATGTTTTTTACAGTTGCATGGAACACTGTTTCAGCAGCTGCTTTCAGGGAAGGGGAAGCAGAGACCTACTGATGGAATGAAAGGTTCCCCTATTTTCTCTGGGAACTCAATGCTTCCCATTTAAATCGAATAGTACAGATTCAGAGAAATTTGATGTTGTCAGGTAATAGTATTCCACTGTCCTTTTTTTTTTAAATGAAACAATGCCAGTATTAATTTTTTTAAATATTTATTTTATGTAAAAGAGTGACCTCTTATCTTCAAGCACACCAGAAGAGGGAATCAGATTCCATTACAGATGGTTGTGAGCCACCATGTGGTTGCTGGGAATTGAACTCAGAACCTCCAGAAGAGCAGTCGGTGCTCTTAACCCCTGAGCCATCTCTCCAGCCCTGTTGTGCTGTCTTTCTGATGGCTTGGAGTTATTAAAGCCACATTTCTATGCATTGAGGTAAAATTCCCTCTACCATTCTTCCTAAATTTAGATCAGACCCTAGGACAAGAGGAGTGTAGCAGAGAAACCTTGGACGTGAGAACATGCATACCCATTAATATTTTGTTTTCAAGAGAAAATTTCAGAACATTGAAAAGAAACATACTTAGATAGTTAAACCTCAAGAACATTTTGTGTGCACAAAGAAAGTCTCAAAACGTCATTTTGGCATGCCAAAAAGAGTTACCATCGTAGCAAAAGATTTCAGGCTTTAGAAAGGACTGCTTACAAGATTGACCCCTGGCTAGTGTCTGAGCAATTAGAATTCTAGAATGCTTCCACTATTCTTTATTAAGAGCAGTGTATTGTGTCTAAATTGAGTGAGTGTTTTATGCTGAACACATCTGCTTGTATTCTGAGTGCCAGGAATTTCAGCACATGGCATCCAGTGGATACCCACTGTCACCCAATAATCTCTTTTAACAACAACAGGAGAAAGTAAGCACAGTGAAGTGGTATAGTCTAACACTGTTATGTCTTACATGATACTTCCAGCAGACTTTTTCACAGGGTTTGGGGATTTGTTGCTGAGAGAACTGAAAGCTTAGATTCATGCTCCGGTTTCGTTCCTACTTCTCTCTGTAAGACTTGTTCCTTTTCTACTCTTCCTTTGTATCCTTTCTATAATGCCATATCTATGGAACTTCAAAGTGGTCCTTGACGTGGCTACGTGGTCACAGTTCCCTATACCATCTGCGTGAAAAACATACCATGACTAGAGGTATATAATTTGAGTATTTTTTTTTTCCATCTCGATAAAACACAGAGGCCTCATTACCAGAGTAAACTGGAGAGAAGTGGGCTGTGGATTTAATAGCTGGCCCATGGAGGACTCTGGCTCTGCCTTTGGCACTGTTGTTTGTGTGTTTTAAGGATGTTATACTCATGCATTATTTAACTGGGGGTAATATTTTCTTAAGAATAATTTCTGCCTACCTTTACAGTCACAAATTTTAGCAGGGGTAGGAGATTCGGAGTTTGCCTTGCCTTGCTTCTTCCTTTCCAGCATCTTGCACTCTTATCTCAAATCACATAACTTGTAACGGAGTCCAAACTCTTAGTCTAGAACACTTGCCTTCTCTGTTGCTGCCTAGTGAGTACTAGGGGAGTGGGACCATCTTCCTTTATTATCACCACGGTCCAGAAAGTCTCCATTATTGTATTACGGTTTCATGGTAACTCGTGTCAAAGTCCAACCAATTGTAAAGATTCTACCTGCACACGTAGCAAAGCTCCACTGGGAGATAGTGCAGATAGGAACTGTACCATAGGTCTCTGAGAATGTCTTGTAAGAGACAGCAGCACTGGATCATGCCACCCTGCTCTAACACACACACACACACACACACACACACACACACACACACACACACACACAATCCACATCTCCATGAAAGAGCTGGTATTCAGAAACCTGATCAATGGGCTAAAAATGAATTATAACTGCTTCCCCTTTCTGAAATAATTAACAAATCAGAACCTTACAAGTTAATGCTCAGTTTCTACATTGCCATTGTAAAATGGGTCAGCCATCTTAGAAAACACCTCAGCTGTTGTTTGTTTGTTTGTTTGTTTTAATAATGTATTTTAAATAAAGTTCCATATACAATTACTCTGTGACCCAACAATACCATGCAATATTTTAAGAGCAAATAAAATGTTAGCATAAAGACTTATACAAAAATGACGTAAATGTTTGGTTCATAATATTCAAAATCAGATGAAATGTTTTCTTCTTACATGAAGGAACAAACACAAAATTTCTTAAGTACACGAGATCTTCAGTGGATTTAGTGGATAGTAAAGACGTATTTGGACGGGAAGGGAATCTGATAGGGAGAGCTTCTGTGTGCCTGCTAGCTTTGCAAGTGGCGTAGATCACCAGATGTTCACTGCAAGCTTACTTGGCAGTGTGGTAGTTGGTGTCAGGAGGTGGGTGTCAGGACTTTTAAGAGGCAAGGCCTCCTGGGAGGCCCTTGAGTCCTGGGGAAGCCATCCTCAGAAGGAATTAAAATCTTCTTCTGGAGATCTCTGAACTCTGCAAAGACTGGGTTGTTGAAGAGCAAACTCACCTCCCAGACCTGCTAAAGACATGTTATTATCTTTCAACACACTTATCCAAGTACTGAGAATTTATCTTAAGGAAGCTATTTAAACAAAGAAAAAATTGTATCTGTATCCATTTATTCATAGCTTTTCCTATATGTTAAATATTGAAATCGATGGAATAGACAATAGGGAAACAAATTAATGATTCATGTCATATTATTGTTAATATTATGATGAGTTATTATTGTGATGAGGACTACTTAGTATGTAATGGTAAGTAAAACATAGTGTAATTTCATTTACTGTTAGTTATGACAAGGACTGTAGGGAAAATGGAAAAGTAGACAGTTTAAAATTAAGATGTTATGGATATTAATTTTATAAAAATATTTGGGAAGATGATTATTCAATAGCTTTAAAAGTATATAAATTACGCCGGGCGGTGGTGGCGCACGCCTTTAATCCCAGCACTCGGGAGGCAGAGGCAGGCGGATCTCTGTGAGTTCGAGGCCAGCCTGGGCTACCAAGTGAGTCCCAGGAAAGGCGCAAAGCTACACAGAGAAACCCTGTCTTGAAAAACCAAAAAAAAAAAAGTATATAAATTACACACCTAAGGTACACAATGTGATATTGACATAGACAAACAACTACAATACACATGCTAACTTATGCATCTCCTCATAGCCCTGCATTTGCGAATCAGGTGCATGAAGAGTTGGGGGAACCACTCTGTGACGTACCCTCAGCATTGGCATGAGAACAGTACACTACTGTTAGCTGTAGTGCCCCTGCTGCTGTACAGTGGAGTTCTAGAATTTACCCAGTCTGTAGCTGGAAGTTTGCAACAAACAACCCACCCTCCCCTCTACCACCCAACCCCTGGGTGTAGTATTCTCTTCTACCCTGGGGGTGACTGTATTTTAGAAGCCACAGAGACCTGAAATTATATACAGTATCTCTGCAACTGGGTTCTTTGGAGTAATCCACGCTGCTGCAAACAGCAATGCCTCTTTCTTTTTTTTCTGAAGGCTGAGTAATATCACACTGTATAAACAATATGTAAAATGTCAATTTATGATGTCATTCAACTTAAAGTTTCTGTACAAAAGCAGTATCAATCTAGTAAAAATGATACTTCAGATTTGTAATTTGATCTTTTCCTGGATAAGTGACTCATGGTATGAAAATTTCAAAATGTTGGGCTTCGGCTTACAAGCCACAGCTCCAGTCAGCCACACAGTCATGACAGTGAAAACATGTACTGTCCAGCATATCCTATAATAGTCAATAAACTACACCTTATTATAAAACCAGCCCTGTGCTGGGTGATTTTGTCCAAATGTCAGTGAATGTAAGTGATCTGGACATATTCCTGTAGGCTAAGCTATATTAGGCATACTTGCTACATTAGGCATATTAAATTCATTTTATTATGGTGTTTTTAATTTACAATGAATTTAACTGGATACAAACTCAAAAGGCAAAGCACATCCATATATGCTACAACTAATTTATCCAATCATCAAAAACCCAATAATTAGGTGGTTTTATCAGCTTTACTGTTGTGAAGAACACTACTTCAACATGAAAGTAGAGATATCTATACAGGTTCTGATTTCATTTCCTTAGGCTATATGCTGGGGGGCGGGGAGGGTACTAGTTCTTATGGTATTTATATTTTTAATTTTTTTTTTTTTTTTTTTTTTTTTTTTTTTTTTTTTTTTTTTGGTTTTTCGAGACAGGGTTTCTCTGTGTAGCTTTGCGCCTTTCCTGGAACTCACTTGGTAGCCCAGGCTGGCCTCGAACTCACAAAGATCCGCCTGCCTCTGCCTCCCGAGTGCTGGGATTAAAGGCGTGTGCCACCACCGCCCGGCTATATTTTTAATTTTTGAGGGATATTCTTGCCATTTTCAATAATGGCTGAACTAATTTATGTTCCCACCAACGGTGTGTATAGATTCTCTCCACATCCTCAGCAACATTAGTTATCTCTCAGAACCCTTTTTAAAAAGGCGGGTTTAACAGGTGTGCAGTCATATTCCACTGTGGTTTGATTTCCATTTCCATGTTAGCTCTTATGACATCTTTCGGGAAAGGCCTACTTAGGTCCTTTGCTCATTTATTAATCAGTTTGTTTGCAGTGTTTGGGGCAAGTGTTTGATTTTATATGTGTTCGTGAAAGCCTTTTTACATGGACATTGTTGCATTGGGTGGTTCAACCCAGCTGCTTGCAACTCCTTCATCATGTCAGAACTTGTCTCTGGAGACAGGAATGGAAACATGTCTGATCACCACATTAGTGAGGTTCCACAGACATTCCCAGGAGTTGACAAGCTGATGTATCAGCTGCTACTTTTGATACCAACTTCTCAAGTGTTTACAAAGTATGCCCAGTTCTTCTAAATGAAGCAATGAGCTTGAGAAGGATTACCATTTGTTACTGACAAGACAGGAAAAAAGGAGCAAGATAAACTTAAAGGTAGAAGAGATAAGAGAAAAAGCAAGCCAGACTGGCAGTTGAACAGTGAACTTTCAACTGTCAGTTGAGATGCAGGCAAGAAAACCCAAAGGTCATTGGTTTCCTTTGACACTGCAAAAACAGAGCACTCAGGAACTGTTATCACACAAAGGTAACCAGAAACCATGGAAAGTAGAAACTGCTTATGCACAACAGCAACAGCATGAAAACCAGTTCCCAGTCTTCCTTACTACAAATTTTATTTCCTGCTCTCCCTATGGATGGTCCCATTCAAACCCAGTTCAGACAAGGAAGAAGAGTAGATGAGTGATCAGACTTAGGCTGGCTTATTTGCCAACAGATGTTCACGTCCTGTCAGATGTAGTAGACCTTTAAATAGTGCCGTCAGCATCCCTTTTGAGATGTAATTGTCCGTTACTCATGGAGCTTAAGCATCTGTCAACCCAAATCATCCTTACTCTCCTTCACAGTGGGTACTTGACGGAGACTACACCAGCATTCTCTAACACAACGCACATGTCCTGGGTAGGACACACCAACTCTGGGCATGTTGGTCCTTGATTCTCCCTGCCCACTGTACTCTGGCGCTGAGGGCTTCCTGTGTTCCGTAGACCCCTGTCTCAGCTGGCTTTTTGCTGACTGCATCCAATGTGGGACGTGCTGGAAAGCCCTGGGGTAGGATGGGGTGGCAGCCAAGGTTCTTCTCTGCCCTTTCTCCAGTGAAAGCTGGTTGATTCTTTGTCTCCTGCTCACAACACAGGGAAGAGGTGTTTTTCAGCTCCAGCTCATATCTTCACATCTCTGACTTAAGAAGAGTCATCTCCTCCCTTTTTGCTTCTCTGTGGCCATCTGCAGCAGGTTTGGATTTGTCTGTGCTTTCTAAGTAGGTAAAATAAATGATCTGTCTTAGAGGTCCTGTTTCCAGCAGCCCTGCTTCCCGCTGGAACAGGAAGTAAAAGCTCAATAGGATTTATCTTGTGCTTTGCCAAGAGGAATGAAATCCCTCTTCTTGTTAGACCTTAAGGATGTAGGGTTAGGAGTGCCCGTTAATAGCCATATTTGAGAACAATGATAAACACACGGAGACAGGAAGCGGGGAAGAATCCTGATACATTATTACTATCCTTTGTTCTAACTAGACCTGGAGTTAATGTTACCATGCATTATTTCATGTCTCAATCCAGGACACTTGAAAGTTTATAATAGCTGTTTTTAATAGATAAGACAGGACCATAAACAAATGGAGCATAGAAAAATTATCTGAAGCCAACTTGGCCCTTGGACTTTACATTTATTAAGCCAGGAAATTCACTTTAACCTTTAATCTAAATTTGAGTTGTATTTGTATCACCAGACCTTTAGACTGCTGACTACCACCCCAGGTAAAGGTTCAAACCAGAGGAATGGTTTCCTGATGGTAGGACTTCAGAGTTTCATGTGAACGAGTCTCCACCACTGCATGTGGACCTTGCACACTTAAAGGAACATTGTATGGAATCTTACTTGGTATACTCCAAAGATACTGGGAAAAACAAAGAAACAAGTATAGCCAACCAAAGGAAAGAGAAATCCCACCATCTGGCTGAACATAGCTTTTAGTGACTTTTTTTTTCATATTTACAGGACTTTACTTAAGAGATATTTTCATCTGATCCAATTCTTTTTAGATTTGTTTGTTTATTTATTTATTTATTTATTTATTTATTTATTTATTTATTTATTATGTATACAGTATTCTGCCTGCAGGCCAGAAGAGGACACCAGATCTAATTCTAGATGATTGTGAGCCACCATGTGGTTGCTGGGAATTGAACTCAGGACCTCTGGAAGAAGAGCCAGTGTTGTTAACCTCTGAGCTATCTGTCCAGCCCCCCCATCTGATCCAATTTTGAGTCAGTCACATCTTACGTTTTTCTCTGTGTCCAGCCCATATCTAGGTGTATCAGTACAATACTACGGAGAGTCCTGTCCCTTTAGAATTGCTCTTCTTCTGTACTTTCTTCCTTTTGCTTTGTCTGCTCTCCCATAAGGTCTCATTTATACTACATATCAAATAAGCTTGTCTTGGTTTGCCTAGGAATCCAACTGTCATTTGCGACCACTTCTGTAAGAATGCACATTCTTTGAGGAAAGGTGAGAAGGATTTGCATTTAAGAGCACTGGCTGCTCTTGCAGAGGAACCCAGGTTCAAATCCCAGCACCCGTGTGTCTGCTCATAACTGTCTGTAACTCCAGTCCCAGAGGATCTGACCCCTCTTCTGGCTTCCACAGGCCCTTGCATGTACATGGTGAATAGACATACATGCAGGCTAAAAAGCAGATACACATTTAATAAGTTAAATAAAATTAAAGAAAGAATGCAGTCTTTAGGGAATGGTGAGGAGGCTATGCCAAGTTCACATGGAATTTGTTACTTCCTTAGTTCATATACTCGTACCAGTTGCCTAGTTTATGGCAAAACAAAAGCAACAATTCAAAGATAGTATCTCCTCAGTCCAGTGGGGTGTTCCCCACTCCAGTGGGAACTGTTCACAATTCAACGGTTTGAAGGTCTAGGAATATCTAGAGCTTCTAAAAGCCATACATATGATTGTGACTGCATTTTTTTTTCATTTTCTGAGTCCAAGTGTCACTACATCAATAATGTGTGTGTGTGTGTGTGTGTGTGTGTGTGTGTGTGTGTGTGCATGCAGTAAATAACTAGAGGCGTAGCCGTCTATTAAGTCATATCTCTAGCCATTTCTTACAGAACTGATTATTTGGTCACAAAACATTTTTTTAAAACAATAACAACAACAAAAATCTTTTCCTAGTGGTGAAACTGGTTGACAAATTCTTCATCGGCAAAAGCATAATGTGTGCAAGCCACTCCATGTACTTATCAGGAGTCATTTTGTTCTAGAAGGTAATTTTTCCTCATGTCTTTTTTAATGAGCTGTAAAAGAATTTGTTGTAAGTTCTACATGATTGTCAAAGTGTGTCATGCAAACTTAATGACATAACAATGGTCATCTTGAATACTGTACTGTATTCTTGACTTGATTCACATAATAGTCTAGTGAAAACCACAAAAACTACCAAGTCCATTATTCCTGTGATAAGAAACAGCGAGTTTTAACATGTCTTTAAGAAGACATTCTAGGGAACTAGAGAATAACATGAACAGATACAATTCTTAGGAGTTGGATAGAAAAGACTGTCAGAGGTAACAACAGACTTATTAGGCCCTTGACTTTGCTTGGTCAGTTCCAAGACAGTGATGTTTCCTCAGTCACTTCAGATGGCTCCAGTAGCCTAAACCGTTCATGTAGCGTAGGTATGGACCTGAGCATATTGTACATCCTCAAACGCAGTCCCCGTGGGGTTACTGAAGGCATTGATGGCTTCTTCACTCTGTCAAAGGACGATGACAAGGACTTCAACACTTTAGAAGCTTCATTCTGAAATACTTTCGTTCGAACAGTGTAGAGGATGAATATTTGCAATCCCTGAAGAGAGAATTAAAGTTTAATATCAGGCAATATTACAGTACAGAATTCTGTAGTACAAAATGAAGAGCTTTCATTTCACTCTCCCATCATGAGGTATAGCTGCTCCACAACTGGAGTTTGCAGCTGCTTCATGTGCATGTCCTTCTCACAGATGCAGTACTGCATGTAATGCATACTTAGATAACCAGAGTTCATGCCCTGACTTGCGATTACTGCTGTGCACATCTGCTCTTTCCCTAATCTCTACGATCGTCATTTTCTGAAAGCGGAAGGATTGCTGGGGGATACCCATTCGTTCTTCTAGTTCCAACATTCTGTGATTCCATTTCCTGGAGATTTAGTAATATAGCTGGAATTTCACATACTTGGTAATCTCTTAACAACACAAAATGAAAACCCTGCTAGGCATTTCTTTTCTGTACTTTACACAGGGAGATGAGACACTCATAAGAAATTAGACCACACAGGGTGGGGAGTATTTTCTCCATGTCTTTAAAGTGCCATTTACTGAACTGGTTTCAGACACTTCTCGTTTACTCCTCATTATTTGGTCCTTCTCATTCAATTCTCATATCAACACTGTAAGTTAAGCCCTATGAACATGAAAACTGAAATTCAGAAGAATTAAACAATTTGCCCAAGATTATCCATCATCAGTAGAGCTTGGAAATGAATTACTGCATTTTTTAATTTCAATCTTCTTTCCTTATCCAACATATGGTGTTGTCTCTTACTTGTAACTGTAACAGAAATGTACTACCCAGTATATTATATCCTCTAAGGAGCCTTTCTAGTACTATTTGTAGCCTAGCTGATAATATTGCATCAATGCCCATTCCTTGATTTTGAAGATGTATTATATTATAGATAAAATTGTCTGCTGGGTGGTGGTGGCGTGCACCGTTAATCCCAGCATTCAGGAGGTAAAGCCAGGCAGATCTCTGTGAGTTCAAGGCCAGTCTGGTCTACAGAGTGAGATCCAAGACAGGCACCAAAACTACACACCCTGTCTCAAAAAAAAAATTGCCACTGGGGAACACTGGACAGAGAATGTATGAAAATGTACAAATGTACTGTTTCCTGGGTTTGATTGTACATTATTGTCATTGAAGATAATATTTTTGGACTAGAAATATGGTTCAGCAGTTAACAGCATTTACTTCGTTTCCAGAGGACCAGGGTTTGATTCTCAACACCCACACATGGCTCACAACTATTTATAATTACAGATCCAGGGGATTCAACACCCTCTTCTGGCCTCCATAGGTACCAGGCATGTACTTGGTACACAGACATATATACAGGCAAAACACTCATAAAATAATTTTTAAAAAATCCAAGCCAGGTGGTGGTAGCGCACGCCTTTAATCCCAGCACTTGGGAGGCAGAGGCAGGCGGATCTCAGTGAGTTCAAGGCTAGCCTGGTCTACAAAGCAAGTTCTAGGACAGTCAGAACTGTTACACAGAAAAACCCTGTCTCAAAAGACCAAAACCAAACAAACAAACAAACCAAAAAAAAAAAAAAAACCCTAAAGATGTTATTATTTAGTACTAAAGTTGGTGGTGGGCACTTGGGAACTTTGCAGTATTGTGGAACTTCAAATAGTCTAAAATACATTCAAAATTATTGTTTAAAGGGGATAGAATAACAATGATGAAAGTTAATTTTGCATCATCTCAGTCTCTTTTCTATAAGCATGAGATTTTAGTAACTATGGAATTCCAAGTGGGAGAAAAGATTGTCAATAACTAGATGTCAAACAAATTTGTAGTTCATGTACAAAGATCTAAAGACAAATTATCAGCTAGGAACTCTTCAATAATGCTTATTCACAATCTACTAAAATGATTAATCAAAAAAAAATACTATCACTGATGGCCGTTCATTAAAACAAAGAAGTCAATAGGATAATCTAATAAGATACCTTGGAAACTTTTAAAATGGATATACATATATATATATAAAAATAAAATTCAGTTAACACAAATATTAAATATAATTTAAGTAATTAATATTTGTTAAGAGAAAATATTGTTGACAGTGTTAATTACAGACAGTAAATTTTAAATTGTACCAATAAAATTATGAGGCAATAAACAATTGCACTATGTTAATAGTATTATTTTCCTTAGGTAAGATTAGCAGTAACTGTACTTGCCTAGCAAGTGAAAGGCCCTGGGTAAGGGTATTGTTCTCACATACATTAAAGGGATGCAGGGACCAGCGCATATCTGTTTTACTCTGAAGACTGAAAGCTGAATCTTCTAGTAATCATTAATAAACAAGGGTTGTATTAATAGACTTTAGAAATACAATAAAATGTTCAAAATAAAGTTATATGTAAAAGGTGATGATATATTAGGCACAATATATATAGTTAAGGAGACTAGGGTAGCTGCATGTAACAAAAGATGATAGTGTAAGAGGATTGCACTCAGGTCCTTCACTTTGGCCACACACCTTTTACTTGCTGAACTATCTTGCCAGCCTCTTTGTTATTATAACAAGGTCTCATTATGTAGCCCAGGTTATCCTCAGCCTCCCAAGGGTTAAGACTATGGACATACACTACTACAGCTGGCTAGTTTTCTTAACTAATTTTAACTAAATAGTTAAAAAAATTGTTTTTAACAAAATGAAAAACCATGAGAAAATTACCCAAACAATCAAAATATGTGGGTTCAAAATTGTTAAGAAATCATGACCAGAAAGCTTAAAAACAAAACAAGGCTTGGGGAGAAGGTCCAGTGGGTATGAGTGCTTGCTGTTTAAGTATAAGGACCTGAGTTTGGGTCACAGCACCAACATAAAAGCTAGGCATGGTCATGCATGTGCCAATAACCCTAGATGGGAGGGAGAGAAAAAGAGTAATCCTGGGATGTGCTCGTCACCAGCCTAGCTCCAAGTTCAGTGAGAGTTCCTGTCTCAAAAGTAATGAGGTAGAGCATGATAGAATGGGACATACAAGGTCCTCTTCTGGCCTCTGCACACATATGTGCATGCACACATCACACATGTGCACACAAACTAAGGGGGAAATTGCATTAATAGATTAGGTAAATGTGACAAAACCTAAAAGAAAGAGTTTTAGTTTTAGTCCAAGTTAATTATTTGCTGAGCCTGTTCTTGATCAGAATATAACAAAAGGTAGATTTGCTCTACTACACTGTTTATAATATGCAAGAAGCAATCAAAGTTACTAGGCGATCCCACCTGGATCAAGAACAGAGAGGGAGAACAAGGAATAGGAGACCATGGTAAATGAAGACCACATGAGAAAAGGAAGAAACAAAGTGCTAAAGAGGCCCACAGAAATTCGCAAAGATACCCCCACAAAAGACTGCTGGCAATGGCTGAGAGACAGCCGGGACTGACCTACTCTGGTGATGGGATGGCCAAATACCCTAATAGTTGTGCCAGAAATCCCATCCAAGTACTGAGGAATCTGGATGCAGACATCCATGGCTAGTCCCCGGGTGGAGCGCTGGGAGTCTAATTAGCAAGAAAGAGGAGGGTTTATATGAGCGAGAATTGTTGAAACCAAGGTTGGATAAAGCACAGGGACAAATAGCCAAACGAATTGAAACACATGAACTATGAACCAAAGCTGAGGGTCCCCCAACTGGATCAGGCCCTCTGAATAGGTGAGACAGTTGATTGGCTTGACCTGTTTGGGAGGCATCTAGGCAGTGGTACCAGGTCCTGGGCTTGCTGCATGAGATAGCTGTTTGAATCCTGGGACTTATACAGGGACGCTTGGCTCAATCTGGGAGGAGGGGACTGGATCTGCCTGGACTGAGTCTATCAGGTCGATCTCAGTGCTCGGGGGAGACCTTGATCTGGAGGAGGTGGGGATGAGGGGTGGGCTAGGGGGAAGGGGAGAGGGACAGGAAGGGAGAGAACAAGGAAATCTGTGGCTGTTATGTAGAACTGAATAGTATTGTAAAATAAAATAAAGTAAAATATGACCCATCTTAAGGAAAACAGCAATGAATAGAGAGTGGCTGAAATGACCAACCCAGGCGTTAGACTTAACAGATGATCTTCTTTTGGCTGTGTCAGAAATGTGGTTACAATAAGGAAAAAGTAAATATGAGCAGAATTTAAGAATATAAACCAGATCAAAGCTTTTGTTTGTTTGTTTGTTTGTTTTGTTTTTCAAGACAGGGTTTCTCTGTGTAGTTTTGGTGCCTGTCCTGGATCTCACTCTGTAGACCAAGCTGGCCTTGAACTCACAGAGATCCGGCTGGCTCTGCCTCCTGAGTGCTGGGATTAAAGGCATGCACCACCACCGCCCAGCTCAGATCAAAGCTTTTAAACTGGTAAGTATAACACCTACAACAAAAAGTACAACAAAAAGCTTCACAACAGAGTAGAGTCAACCATAAAAAATGAGTGAGTTTGAAAATAATAACCTGGGGTCTGCTAGTGTAAGGACTAGCAAGAAGAAAGAGGAAACTGAACAGCTCTCTGTAATTTGTGTGACAGTGTCCAATGACCTAACATCAATGCAACTGGATGAGCAGAAGGAGAAAGAAGCAGAGCAGGAAAAAATAATGGTGACAACCATGAAAGATTCTAACAGTTCAGCAGTCCCAAGAAAAGTACACGCAAAGAAAGTTAAGAGCCATGCACACCACAGTCAAAATACTGAGCATTAAAGCTGAGAGAGAACTTGGATGCAAGCAGAGAAAAATAACCCCCTTGTGTGCGGCAGAACAGTATGAATGGCTGAGGACGTTTCATTAGGAAATGTATCAGTGTGTGAAATTGCTTCTCTAAAAAGCTAAAAGGGAAAAAGGAAAAAGGAAAAAAGGGCCTCTGTCAACCTAGTTTCATATGCACTTGAAAAAATCCTTCAACAACGAGAGCAAAATTGATGTTTTTACAGATCAAAGAAAATATTTGGTCACCAAAAGCCATAAATTACAAGAAATATTAAGGGATATCATTACGCTGAAGATAAATGATACCATATGACATAGATCTTCAGAAAGAAAGGAAAGGCCCTAGAAGTGATTGACACATAACCAAATATAAAGTTTTCCTCTTAATTACTTAAAATGTGTATGCCTATTCAAGGGAAAAATAATATTTCTCTGTGGGGTTTATTATGTATATACATGTAGGACATAAGAAAATGCACCACACGGGAAGAGAGGTGGCAGGCTGGCGTCTATTGTTATGAGGACCTTAGGTTTCATGGGGTGTTGTAAAATGTTAAAGTTTCTTATGAAAGTTATGAATGTATACCGCATCCATGAACTTAGCCCTGAATGCAAAATGGTATTGAATACTGGAAGGTGAATTAAAATGGAGTCATAAGCCGGGCGGTGGTGGCACACGCCTTTAATCCCAGCACTTGGGAGGCAGAGCCAGGTGGATCTTTGTGAGTTCAAGGCCAGCCTGGTCTACAGAGCGAGATCCAGGAAAGGCGCAAAACTACACAGAGAAACCCTGTCTCAAAAAATAAAATAAAATAAATGGATTCATAAATATAATTAATCTATTATACTCAAAAGTGAGGAGGAAAAAGGGGATCAGAGGGATAAAAACAGATAACCACAGAAGACAAACCATAAAATGGCAACCTACATCACTGAGTACTTTAGATCCAAATAAGCTACAGTCTCTGATAAAGAGATGGAGACCGTCACAATAGACAAAGAGGTAAGGCCTGTGTATTTGATGCCTCCATAATATAGACTTAAAATTTAAAAGTACACGTATGCATGCACACACATGTAATCATATAACCAATTTACATAACAAGACTAGGTAATAGATAAGGTATATCTTATGGCAAAAGATACTATCAGAAATAAAAGGACATCTTAATGTAAATGATGAAAGGGCTAATTCATCTAGGAAATACAATAATCATGAATATATATCATGGGGATGAATGTTTGTTCAGTCTTTCCTCAAAATGTATGGAACAAAAACTGACAGAATGGAAAACAAGGGAACACATAGACTCAAAGTCCTTGGTGGAGATTTCTCGCACTCTTCACTAAGCAATAAAAGAGCCAGATGAAATACTGGTAAGGATATAAAAGCCCCCATAGAGCCTGTAGTCGTTAACTTTAGTGGTATTTTAAAACTTCACACCCAGCAACCACAGAATGAGCAGGGTTTTTGCCAAGGTGATACTTTGCATCTGGGCCTGTGAAATGTCCCAGAGGACAAGGTGCCTGCCACCAAGGTTGAGGATCTAAGGTGGTTGAGGACCCACGTGGTGGGAGGAGAGCACTGACTCTCGCAAGCTGTCCTCTGACCTCCACACACATACATTCGAGGGCATGCATGCCCCCCTTGTACTACTAACAAATGTAATGTAAAATTTACAGAAAAGATAGCTCAAATTCTGGGCCTACATCTAATCTTAACGCATTTTTAATTGAACAAAAAAAATTCAGTAAACCTGTCACAGAGTTCCAAGTTAAGGAATAAGGATCACTGCCCATACCAACCAAAGTCAATTGGCATGGGAGAAAGGCAAGGATGTGTTCTGCCCTATGAGGTATTTTTCACTCAGAGAAGAGGAATCATGTGCCAACACTATGGAGATCTTACTCTGTGACCTCCAGGCCAGAAAAGAACACAGAAAGCTTTTGTTCTTCTCATGAAGTCTACGAATAATCAATCCCCCTAAAGGTAACTAAACAGTGGTCCCAGGGAGTTTTACAGGAAAGAAACATGGGTCCAGGATGATACTATGTACCATGCCATGTGTTCTGCTGCTTTCAGACCATCTATATCATACCTGAGTGGTGTTGAAAAGACAGAAAATGTAGCTGAAAACAATCCTGATGTCATCATTATTAATCAGCATGGCATATGCAAGAATCCAGGTAACTCCAAAAACAACGGCAATAGATAATGTGCTAAAAATCTTCTTTAGGGATGAAACTTTTTTTGTGCTACATGAGAGAAAAGAAAGAAAATATGGCTTATTAGGATTCTGCTTACTAATGTCATCACTACCCATGTTTAGCATATATATATATATATATATATATATATATATATGTATATATGTATGTATACACACACACACACACACTTTGCATTTTGCAAGGCTAAGGCCAATCATTCCTTTAATACTACATAGGAAACTTCATGAATCAACTTTTTAAGAATGGGATTCTACTTGATTATTACTTAAAGATGAGCTAGTGAAGAATTCCTTTTTGTAGGGAGGTTGGGATACCTAGGAACTTCTTGTGCCTTGGGTGATATGAAAATGAGGTATTTAGAAGCAGACTGGTCTCTCCTCTCATGGGAAGTCTGTACCCCTGAAATCTGGTCTTGACTATGTGACTTATTATGGCCAGGAGAGCAAGCCAGAGACTGGAAAGCAATCACTCATGGAGTTTGCCTTCCTTTGCTGCTCTTGAGATCCCTACAGTGTTAGTGACTGAGCAAGGCAGGCCTCTTCAGGACCAGACTCCCATGTTAGCACACTCAAAACCACCCTTTCCTTCATTTTCAGTAAAAACTTTGTGGTACAAAATGAGTATATACAGATGTATTTCTGTCCATTCTTTTAATCTTTTACATATGTGCTCTGAGATATTGGGCTAACACATGCCCAAAACATGTGTCTGCTATCTTTTTATATTATGACCCTAAATTGGGCCTCCTTATGCAATGGCAACCCCCCATGTAAATACATATAGCCCCCCCCCCCTGAATAAAATCCCCATGTTTTCATTTGTTCAGTGAAATTGAAACTTTATTCTCCTGCTCTCCTTGCTGGTCATACATTTTCCCCCTCAACTTCTTTATGTCTTAGTCATACTCATTTTAGGCTCTACATTCACCAAAATGTGAATCTGTTGTATTAATTTACAACAGCAATATATTAAGAAGCGTGAGCTGGGGTAATAGAGGATTAAAAAAAAACTGAAAAACTGCCACCCAAGACCAACTAACAGTCAACTGCCAGCAACTACATACAAAAGGGAATAATCATCCTAGCTCACCTGTCCGCATTTGAACCTGTCCAGCTTAAACAACTACCAGGTGCACGCAATCCCATGACAAATAATGTCATTCTAAGTCATTAAATGTTGAAGAGACTTGATTTGTATCTAGCTAATACATGAAAAAGAGTTAGCTAAAACACATCATATACCCTTCTCATTGTTATTAGGCCAATTGAAAACCACGGGCTGTCAGTCAAAATTGAAAAATACAAATTTGATTGATGTCTCTGACCCAAAATTATGATGTTCTGTATACAGGAAATATAATCTAATATACAATTAGGCTAAGAACCCTTCACCAAAGTCTCCCCACCCCCAACATTACAAAAATGCATGTTTTAATGCTTAGCAAGAATGGTATTTCCCCCATATAGCCTTTAAATAAGAGCTATTAACCATATGTGAAAAATGATACTTTGATTTGTAAAGAACATATTGAAGATTATATTCTCATAAAAGATGATTTTCATTTATCTCTCCTCATTTGTGGACTTAGTGTAAGTTCACAGATGTCCTCATAGTAAGGACACTTGGAATGGACAGAACTGCCGGATTCAGCCTGAGCTCACAGCTTCATCTGTACTATGTTCTGCTTAGTTCATGTTGTGAACTCGGGGCAGGAGGTTGCAGCATGTATGTGTCCAGTGGTTTCTGATACTTATCCAATCTAAAGCTCTTGTTGAATCACAAGAGATATTAGACATAACAATAAGAACCCTGACTGGAGCTAGAAAAGTCACAGTATGGAGACTTGCAGTTGGGTGGGACCTGGTAAGCCAGAGAACGTGGTCTCAGTGCCACTAAATGTTCCTCGTTTTATAAGAGAGAATACATCTGTAAGGAAAATATCCAAGTTTTATATACTTGCAATGAAGTTTGAAAGGTTGGAAGCAGTGTGTAATTCAAGCACTGAAGGTAGTCATTTTCAAGTTGAAACGTGGGTGCCAGCATCTCCCTTCCTACAGCCTTCTCATTTCTTCAAGTGGTCAAATTCCTGTTTCCTGAATTTGGGGGATTTTTGAAGAGAAAATATTTTTCTTGACACTGCACAGTTTAATTTTCTCTTGGGCCCATGTGACCCAGAAGTGTGGTAAACAATGCTGTATACCACACTGGACTGCTTGGGCCCATGTGACCCAGAAGTGTGGCATATAATGCTGTGTACCACATTGGACTGCTGAGGTGAGCAGAGGTGAGCAGATTCAGTTTCTCAAAATTCATTGGGAAATCTCTCCTGAATACACATGTCCATGCTGTGTGCGGGCTCTGACAACCTTTGCAGGTGGGGTGTAGTGAGGTGCTGTGTTACATCTCCATTAGTCTGTGCGGGCAGCTTCCCACCCCGGGAGGCTCACCTCGTCAGGTTCTGGTTGTTTTTCCACAGCACTTTGACTGTGATTGTGATGAATATAGCAACATTAGTGATGAGGATAATGGTCACAGGGACGATGAACGACCACAAAAACGGACTCTTCACAAAGTTATCACTCTTTGGAATGGCCAGCCAGCAGCTGTGGAGGAAAACAGATGATCTCAGGAGACCAAGAAAAGAACCAATACCAAAACATTATTGGCCTTCACTGAACTGAAGTCCTTGCTAGTAATATCCTCTGCCATCTTACACATCTGAGGTCACTTTCAGTAATTCAGCCCACTAGAAAGGTTGTTTCTGTCATGATTTCCTGTGAGTCAATGTGGGCCAGTAGAAGGTAAATGCACTTTTGAGTCAGACCTGAACTACTTACTAGTGCTATTGTTGCTGTTTTCACTGTGGAGAGAGGAATCCCAGGTCTTGGGGCATGCCAGGTAATAGCTCAACGACTGAGTTGTGATCTGAGTCAGAAATGTGCCTCCAGAAGCTCATGTATTGACCACTTGGTTCCCAGTTGGCAGCACTGTTTAGGAAGGTTGTGGAACCTTCAGGGGGCAGAGCCTTGCAGGAGGAAGTGCGTCACTGGAAGTGGGCTTTAAGGTTTTATAGCCTAGCTTCACTTCCTGTTCTCTCTCTCCTTCCTGTGTGTAGATGAAATGCCATAGCTGTGCTCTGAGACTTTCATGGCGGCCCCATGTTCCTGCTGCCGTGCCTTCTCAGGCAGGGTGGACTGTGCCCCATGCAACATAAAGCCAAAAGAAACCTTTCTTCCCTCAGCTGCTTTGTGTAAAGGTATTCTATCACCATAACAGAAAAGTAATTAATATGTGTACTCCTAAGCCCACAGTCTTGAATTAGATGCTACTTCTGTCATGTATGAGGTACCTAACTTTAGGCAAGCTATTACTTTTATTATACTTTTGGATATGTAGCTTATCCCGGCTCATAATATGAAAGGTACAAGTGGCTGTATCATATTTCCAGCTCCAAATTTCACCAATGTTTCTGATGAATCCTTACAGATTTAGGCTATACAAACTTTAGCAAATACATACTTTTCCTTCATTTTCTTTAAACAAATGACACTATTCAATAAATGCTTCTGGAACTCACTTAGCATATCTTGGAGAATATGAAAAGAAATGTCATTAATTAATCTAATATTATGCTTATTACTCTATTACTTTGGATATTCTGTAACTTAAACAGTTTCTTATTGCTAGTTATTGGTGTGTGTGTGTGTGTGTGTGTATGTGTGTGTGTGTGTGTGTGTGTGTGTGTGTGTGTGAGAGAGAGAGAGAGAGAGAGAGAGAGAACTTGTATGAATAGGTACATGCCAATGGAGGCCATAAAATAACCATGTGACTGGATCTGTTAGGCTGACCCATGAGCCTTAGGGAGCTGCCTGTCTCAGCTTCCCAGGCATGGAGATTGCAGGTGTGCATCACCACATCTGCCTTTTTACCAAGGTGCTTGGGACCTGTACTTGGGTCTTCACACTCACACAGCAAGCATTTTCCAACTGAAATGCTTCCTCAGCCCAGTGATAGACATTCAAAATGTTAATACTTTAAAAAGAGTTTTCAAAAGTTATTTAACTCCATTGTGCTTTTTTTTGTTTTGTAGATTGTCTATTGCTATTTTTGTTTTGATGAAGGAAGTTTGTGTGGGTTTCGTTCTTTTCATTTCTTATCAAAGTTGAAAATGATGTGGCCGCCTGATAATATTGTTGAAATAATTTTTTCATTTAAAAAACAATTAGAGAGAACATGCTATGTGCCAGATGGCATTTTAGACAGCAAGGGATTATCAGTAAAGAGAACTCCATAATTTAGTAAGTTAATATTTTAGTTTAGAGATGCAGATAAAACAAAAACTAAGTTGATAATATGCCAGATAGTGATGAGAATTCGAGATAAAAAAATGTGAGCAATAAGTGTTTTAAAAACTAATATATATATTATATAATATATATATATACATATACATATTAGTGGAGTATTTCAATTTAATAGAATGGTTGGGGGAAAGTCTCACAGAAAAATAATACTTGAGTAAAGACCTGAAGTTGATGAGGAACAAGAGTGCTCTAAGCAGAGATTTCATCATGTTCAAAGGCCCTGGGGTGACAGCTTTAGAAACAGAGGCTAGTGTGGCTCAGAACAGTTTAGTAAGTGCATGAGGTTTATGGAAAGATACAAACTCCGCTGAGGCTTTGTGGGCAATTGCTTGCATTCTGGATGAGGTGGAGAGACATAACATGATCTGCTTTAGGTTGAAAAAGTATTACCCCAGGTGCAGTGATGAGAGCAGCCTTGAGCAAAAGTAGGAAACCATCGGAGGTTACTGTATTGTGAGGGGTGTGCAATAGGAGAAATGTCAAGAAACAGTCTGGGTGAAGATTACTTAAAAGTAAGGAGAGACCAGGATGATGGCACACGCTTGTACACTCAGTATTTGGGAGACAGAAGCAGGAAGAGCAGGAGTTCAAGAATATCCATGGCTACATTAGAAGTTCAAGGCCAGTGGACCCTACCTTGACAAGAAAGGAGAAATAGTTAATGACAGTTTGACTGTTGAGTGGAGGAGAATTCAGGGTGATATCATTGTTCTGAGCAGTTTTCAGAGGAAAGACCACGAGGTATTAGCAGGCAGAACAGCAGGCCATTTACAAAAGTAACCAAGGACTGGAGAGATGGCTCAGGAATTGAGTGCTGGTCTTACAGATGTCTGGGGTTTGGTTCTCAGCCACCACACTATACAACCTCCTGTAACTCCAGCTTCAGTGAATCCAAAGTATTCTTCTGGCCTCTACATGTATCCGCACACATGATGATGTCTTGGTGTCCAAACTACTGTCTGGCATATACACACAGACATACACATATAGATTTAAAAAAAACAAAACAACTAAGTATTAAAAAATAACCAGCACCCCATCTGGTTTGAACATGTTCAGGCCTTGTGTATACCACTGCTAAATCAGTTTTCTCCAGTGGAGTCTCAGTGGGTATACCAACCACACTCCCCAGTCAGGCCCTGCCCCATGCCTGAGTAGTTGATCAACCCAAAACAAATTCAGTGGTATTTTCGAGGACTTTTTGTTTGGTGTTGATTTTTTGTTTGTTTGTCTGCTTGTTTTTCTTATTGGCCCTTTGTTTTTTTGCTTTGGTTTTCAGTTTCCATGGTATTTGTTTGTTTGTTTGGATTTTTGTGTATATGTTTCTTGTTTATTTTATTTTTGTTTTTATTTCTTGTTTTTCTTGAGAAAGAGAGAGGCAGAGAGAGAACACAAAGTTGTGTGGGTGGGCAGGAATGTTCTGGGAGGACTTGGGAGAGGAGAAAAATATGATTAAAATATATTTCAGGGATTTTTTTTTTTAGTAAAAAACATAACTAGAAGCCTAGTACATTTTTGGCTTTCAATTCCTATTCACTTTCTTTCCTCTGGAGGTACAACATTATGGTATATAACTAAGAATTTTTAAATTGCTTTGCACTGGAACATCATCCTTTAAACTGTTAGAAATAGTATTTTTAATCTGAATGACCTGTGATAAAACTGAGATGATGTTCAAGTCTGTAATGAACTAATAAACAAGTAGGCATGTCCACCTTTAACAGACAGAGTGGGCCATCTCTAAGTAAGATGATGAGAATGTGCAAAGCTTATCTTAAGGATGTCCAGCATCCCTTTCATTTCACCTGTGGATGGAGGATACCTGTTACGGTTAAATACAATGCACCCCCTGCAAATGCTCAAAGGTACAAGTTATGAGAAGCATCATTTGTTGTGTGTGCACACTGATATGGATGTTTGTAAGCATCTCTAGTGGCCTAAGGCTAGGAAAACCTGGAAGAGACATGCATGTAGATACCAGAATCTATTGGAAAATATGTGCCAGGAAGGAACACTCTATCTTTCCCTTTATCCTTTTTTTTAGTTCAAGAGGGACCATGATACTTCTGTGCTCATGGCATCCCTTATCTTTGTTATTCTGAATCAAATGACATACTTCAAGATAAACACCTCTGAGGAAAAGCAGGAGAATGGGTCCTTGTGTTAACTTCTACAGTTATGGGGTAGAATTTCTAAAAAAGAGTGTCACAGGATGGAGGCTGATAAGAATAAAAACATGGATTCTCTTGAGCATCCTCCATGGACTACAGATGTGTTAAATGCTTTGGTTATTTTGCCATGGACAATGGGAAGACCCATATTAACTTCTACAGCATGAAGTGGAAAAACTCACCACCAGTTTGTTATAAGTCCCCATGGTAATGCCAACCCTTTTCCCATCAGAGCGTGATAGAGCCCATCTGATGACAGTATAGAGAACTGAGGTAGTGCATTAGAGGACTGTGGCCTGCCCTGCATTTGTTCCTTCTCTAGACTCGTAGAGAAGCCACCACGTCAGGGAACTGGGTCAGGGCCCTGAGGTCAGATAAACAGAACTGGGGTCAGTGAAGGAGAACAGGAGACATGGAGGAGGCACGAGTGGAAGAATAACCCAGGAAAACCACATTAACCACTGCTCTTTCTCAACCGATGGAGTAACGTGACCTTCGATGGCACGTGTATAGGTGTGGGAGCCCGTTCTGGGGTTCCTCGTGGCTTTACCCAGCAGGTCTGAATAGAGGATGATCAGGACCACGGGCCTGAGTGCAGGTGTCTGAGATGGCCTGCACTTGGCTGTGCTGGGGGAGGAGGTCTTTTGTTCCACCCCCTTGGCGTCTCTATAAAAACCCTGGACCAGAGACAGTCGGGGCCCGTTGGAATAGGTTCCAGGCCCTCTCGAGGCTATCGTTTATTTTCTATCTGTTTATCTCCGCAACATTCTCCGCTATAAATCCTTCTATCTAATATTTCCTGCTGCTCGCACTCAAGAAAACTCTGGGAAGCTGTGGGGGTGGTGGGTAAACGCCCCACATATAGGGCAGAAGGCAGTAGGGTGATCTGGACGATCACATTACACATCCTCTCCTCTCCTCCCATTTGTAATCATCAGTGGCCTAGTGCTGTCCTGAGCATCTAACGCAGCTCAGTGAAGGACCTGCTATAAATTATTGATAGCCCAGTGTGAATACACTTAAGCAAACTGGCTTCTCTCTCATGAAAGCATTCATAGAAATGGGTCTAGTTCTATGCCTGGGTTACAGTAAGAAATTAATAATGGGATGAAAGTAAGCGATCTCTCCCATGATATATTGCTACCTCTTATTTCTAATAGTGACATTTAAATTTTAAACCTCAAAATGATAATGAAATATAATCAAGCAGAAAGTCTAGGTTGTAAAATCCAGCCAGGCGGGCAGCCCTCCAGTCAGTCCCACAGCTGGTAATATCAGGTAAGTCTCTCGACACCGTAGTCTTCTCTGGCGTCTTCAAGGGCCATTATGACAATATGGTTTTCAGGTGAGTTGGCGTAATACTTAGAGTGGAATTTGGGGATAGGGACAGTGGGGGATACAGGAGAAGGGGGGATAAACCTCAGGGCAGCTGCTGTCTGGTGAGGGAAATACAAAGAATGGAGCCTCAGCTCAGCTCAGCTCAGCTTTCCTCAATTCTTCCCACATTCAAAACAAAACAAAACAAAACAACAATAACAACAACAACAACAACAAAAACCCCAGACACCATACTGTCAGGTTCTTCTGATATGAACAGTTAATTATCCATGGTGGTGGCCTAGCAAGGATCTGTGGTACATGATAGCATGAAATAGCCGTCACAATCATGTTTAACATGAGGAGTTCATCTGGGTGAGACATAGAACATGCTTTGTGAGTTATTAAATGTTTTCAGGGTTGACTGACATCCCTGCATAGCAACCCCTGAGCGAAATCACTATAACTGCTATCCACACTGTAGAGGAAGGGTCGAGACACACGGTTACTAAGGATCATAGCTATTATTCTGGATGATTTTCCCACTAACTAAATGGACGTGATTTTAATATGAGAAACTTCAGATTTCTAAGGTCAAACAGTGGATACTTCCTTTTCAGGGATGATCATAGGAAATTTCTGTGTCATCCTATCTAAACTATGATGTACTTTTGAGAACTTAAAATACCCATCACAAAATATGACATTAAAAAAGTGAAACTTGGAGATATTTGGAGCTGGTGTCAATGAATACATACACTTTTATGTCAAAGGAGCTTAAAGAGATAAAACTTACATTTCCTCTTGCCGATAGTCTAACTCCCAGTGCGACTTGTCCCCACTTTGGGCATAAACAATCCCCACTGTTACACCTACGATTATAGCTGGAACTCCTAAGTGACAGAGAGAGACAAAGAGTTAATAGTTTGCCCAAGATGGAGATTAATTATAAAAGACTTTGAGTAAATTATACATCTGACCTCTTTATTTTTTTCCTCTTTAGACAATCTACTGACCAATGAGTAGAGACAGATTAAATGTAGACAGAATTTTTCTTTTTCTTTTTTATTATTTATTTTTAGTGTTGTCTCTATATACCAATCCTATCTGATTTTTCATTCCTTTGTATCTCTGATCACAATGTTCATCACAAAATGTCTGAATTCCTCTTTTACTTGAACAATTTAGAGTTCAAATGAGACAATTCTTTCATTTGTCTTTGCTGGGACACAATATAGCTTTCAAGAATTTTTTTCTTAACAAGTCACTCTGATTACTTTCTGTGAAACACTCCCATCAAAGTAGCCAGGAGATTATTTGCATCTGTTCTAAATCTAGCATAAATCAATAAAGGGATATTTTAAAAAACTAACCTCTTTAATTTAGCTTATACTGTGTCCAGTACACCTGTCCTGGTCCCTCACTGGAGAAAAAGCTACTAGACAGAAACAGTACTTCATTACTCTATTTTCTTCTCCCATACCCTGGATGATTAGCCCTCCAAAGGGTGTTTGTTTACATGAAACAATTGCAACAAGTGAAATGTCTGGACAGTGTTGATGCAAACCCTTACCCCATCCAACTAGCGAGATGACAAGGATGAAGTGAGGCGGGAGGGGCTTCATGGTCCTGATCAGAAGGAAGTAGAGCTGGGTAGCACTGAGTCCGTTCCAGGTGAACGTCACCAACAGGAAATAGTGGAGTAAGGCGGCGACGGCCGTGCACGAGGGGTTCGGGGTGTCGACGGTGTCCCGTACAGGTATTTCGTTGTTGTCTGGGTTCACACTGATGTCACCATCGCTTATCTTTAAGTTCTTATTGGAGTTTTCGATTCCAAACACAAAGAGGAGGTTAAAAATCAACATTGATGTACACAAACTGACCAACACCCAGGTTACTGAGGTTTTTCTGATTTTCCTAAAAATAAAAAAAATAAACAAAAAGTAAATATAAAGAACTAGGTCCTAAGTGAAAACAAAACAACTGAAAAAAAAAAAAAATCAGGGCTGGAAAAATGTCTCAGTTGCAGAAGATCCAGGTTCAATTCCCAGCAGTCAATGGTGTTTCCCAACTCTGTAACTCCTGTTCCAGGGGACTCTGATGCCCTCTTGTGGCCTCTATGGGTACTGCAAGCACGTAGTGCCCTTAAATACATGTAGGCAAAACACTCATACACCCCAAAATAACAAAATGAACAAAAAGTTTAAAAATCCTCAGAGACACTATGAAGAAATAAATAAATAAATGCATTGCTCAATATAAATCCAGCCCATGGCCTGGTGGTAAACCTTCTTTTTCTCACATCAGAAAAGAGTTTCTACAAAGTGAATTCTGCCAACAGGTGGAGGTACCCACTGCATTCTGACTAAGAAGAAATGATAGCTAACCTCTGGAGTCAGTGGCCAGTGAGTCCTGATCCCCAGCATTTGTGCCCTACATAGTCCTCTTCCAGGCCTGTCCTTGCCTTGATTTAACTAACAGAATGTACCTGAAAGCTGGTGGCCAAGACTGACTTATCCATTGGACACAATAATGCTGAGTCCTCCTTCCATACTTTCATGACCCTTAGCAAAGTTCAACTAGAAGAACAAGAGTGTGGACGTGTAGGTAGAAAGATGTTAATATACTTAATTTATACCAATAAAGTCATTTTTAATTTTTAAAGTTCCTTTAAATTTGTATTTATATGTTTGTTTGTTTGTTGTATGTTTGTTTGTCTTTAGGGAGGAAGGTCCCACAGAATCAAGGTTGCCTTGGGTCCCAGTACAGGTCACACAAAAGTCCCATCATGGCCTCCTTGGCAGCTTTCTTACTGTGCTCCTTGGAGTTCTCATGCCATGGGCAAAGTCCAGCTATCCTGCTAAAGAAACCACCCAGAAATGCTCTGGGTCTATGTACATGAGAAAGATCCAGCTGTTCTGATACCCTAGGGCAATGGTTCTCAACCACCTGTGGGCCATGACACCTCATAAGATAGCCTGCAGATCAGATATTTACATTAAGATTCATAACGGCATCAAAATCACAGTTATGGAGTAGCAATGAAATAGTTTTATGGTTGGGGGTCACCATAACATGCGGAAGTGTATTAAAGGGTCACAGCATTAAGATAGTTGAGAAGCGCTGTCCTTGAGGAACCTCCAGAGGACTCATCCCAGCTCTTGTCTGATTACCATCTCCTGGGAGAGCTTAGGTAGACTAGACCAGCCCCGGTAAGCCCCAGACTCATGAGAGGTAATAAACTGTTCTACATCACTGAGCTTGGGGCATTGGCAAACATATACAAAGGCTACATGCAGAAGAGCCTGCCTCTACATGGCATTTTCTGCTCAAAATAGAACGTTACAAATTAATAGATGAACTTGTGTTTGGATGTAGAAAAAAAGTTCAGGGTTTATTTTTCAAAAAATCATTTGTAAGTTTTAAATTAATGCCAAATATACTCTTAAAAGTTAAAAATACAAAAATGTGATGCATTTACAAGAAAATGCTAGGCTATTTTGCTTACATTTCACTTAAATGGTAAATCTCCTATAAGCCTATAAAATTAGGCAAAAATGTTTTAAACTCAATAGATCAGTTTATTCTGTAGTTACAGTTTTATAAGGCCCAGGATGGTACTTAGCCCTGGGGAGCCAGGAGTAAAAGACGCACCAAACCATAGGGAGGCCGAGGAGCCCCTTGTCTTTGTAAACTGTCCTGCAGTCTATAACCACAACAATAAAACCCCACAAAGGAGGCAAAATTAGATGTCCAGTGGAAAAATCAGGTGAGAAGAAATACGTTCGTAAGTACTTACTTAAAATTTAAAGATTTTTTTCTTAAAAACAGACAGCTATGAAACAATAACTTTAGAAATTTCACCGTTTGAAAACTTTCCTTATTTTAAAAATGATTTTCAAAACTTGGTTGTTCAGCAATGTTTTCTTTTGCAACCCAACTTGTCAGACGTGTTCCATTCTACATCAAAGAGCTGCAGGATCTGTGGGCCATGGGCTCATATCACTGTCGAAACCGTTGTCTAATTTGTAACTATATGTTTATCATAACTTTAGCTCAGCCTCTGTGGGATTGTGCCTTCTGAAAAAAACGAGCCTGTGGACTGAGTTTCCTTCTAGTTTAGAGAAACTAAATTCTGAAATGAACGCTCCCAGTAAATTACAATCAGGAGAGCAGTTTGTCCCGTGAAAAGCAGCCCTTTCCTCTTACCTGGTGACAATCTGGAATATGATAGTCAGAGCCAGGCCAGCAATGGACAGAGCACAGCCAATGTTGGACAATATGTCTAGGGATTTGGGGTACTGGTAATCCTTTTTGAAAGTCTGAAAAAAATTATTTGACATAGATTTTTAAATAAGCTAGCCCAAGCATTAAAAAATATATTAATATAAGTCAGTATTGTAAAAGTATATTGCTTAAAATAACCAGCCAGAGGCCAAATATGCTTTCTTTTTTATCAAGCCCCTTGTACAGGGAAGCTTGGCCATGGACAGGCTGAAGGAAAGGGAGAAGGGACCTATAGGAAAATCATAAAGAATTTAAGAGCTATTTCTTTCCCACTTATCAGCAAGAGCAGCAACTTGGACAGCAGCAAAGGAAAATGTTTCCAGACGTCAAAGTGGCCTACATATGGCCAGGTATGTATTAAACGGTTCCTATCTCTCATGGACTTCACTCTGAGTTCATCCAGTAGGACGCACCATCTCTTTCACATGTATGCATCCTTTCCATGCTTAAAAACACAGTGCTAACCTAAATATGTCTATTTCTATCCTAAAACCACATTGTAAACAACAAAAACGAACTGCTACTTTCTTTCTAGCACGTTCCCTTTTAGACCTACCACTTCATCCATTCCCTGCATCTCCCATTTTTATCGGAACTTAGGATCTATGTAAATTATACCTCCCATGTAACTTGCACATTCTCACCATCAGCACTGCGAAATTGGTCGTGTGGTTGCAGCGGCAGCCGAGGAATCCTGCAGCGCTCCCGTCTTTCTGGCAGCCCCGTGTGTCCCAGTCCCTTGTTACGAAATTCCAGTAGACACAGGCGTAGGAGTGAAGCTGGAATTCTCTTTTGTCATACTGTGAAGTGGTGACATGTTCAATGCTTAATTGCATAGGGAAAAAAATCTAAGAGGATAAGAGTCTCAAGAGAAGTAAGTACATATTAAGGATTAATGTCTTCCTTGTAGACTAAAGGAAGACTAAGGGCATAAAAAGGCAGGTGTGGAAGCATAGAGCTAGAATCCAAGTACTTATGAAGCTGAAGCCAGTGGACTGCCCCAAGTTCAAGGCCAGCTAGAGCTGTATAGTGAGAGTTTGTCTCAAAAGCAAACCAAATAACCACCCAATCAAAGAAAGTACATAAGGATGTAAATCAAATTAATTCACTTTCTATTTAGATAGCTTGTCAGAAAATTAGGTAAGATTTAAATGGCTACTTCAAAAGAGCTTTCAAAGACATGTTCTGTAGAGTTCTTTTTTTTTCTTATATCACGGTTAAATTTTTTAGAATTGATTTATTGATTTCACATCCCGACCACAGGCAGCCTCCCCTCCCTCCTCTTCCACTTCCT
Source organism: Peromyscus leucopus (assembly GCF_004664715.2). NCBI lineage: Eukaryota > Metazoa > Chordata > Mammalia > Rodentia > Cricetidae > Peromyscus > Peromyscus leucopus. The sequence continues at coordinate 40,532,749 of NC_051073.1, read as the reverse complement.
CCCCCATCTACCCTCCCCTCAAGTCCCCACCCTCCCTCTGTATTCGCTCAGACGGGGCAAGCCTCCAACGTGCTTCAGCAAAACATGGTATATCAAGCTGCCCAGCCCCTCCCCCTGTTTCTGTCTGGTTAAGGCAACCCAGCATGAGGAATAGGTTCCCAAGAGCCAGTCAAAGCACCAGGGACAGCCCTGCTCCCATTGCCAGGAGTCCCATAAATAGGCCAAGTTACACAACTGTCACCTATATGCAGAGGGCCTAGGTTAAGAACAATGACATCAGGGAATCTGAAGACAAATGGATGGAACTAGAAAAAAATCATCCTGAGTGAGGTAACCCAGACCAGAAAGACAAACAAGGTATGTACTCACTCATAAGTGGATATTAGCTGCAAAGTAAAGGATAACCAGGCCACAATCCACAGACCCAGAGAGACTAGGTAACAAGGAGGGCCCAAGTAGGAGATGCATGGATCTCCCTGGGAAGGGGAAATAGAGATCTCCTGGGTGGACTCTGAGTGGGTGGGCATGAGAACTCTACAAGGAAGTGCCTACAAGGAAGGCCCCAGCTAAGACTCCTGGCAGCAGCGGATGCATAACCTGAACTGTCCATCCCCTGTGATCAGATTGGTGACTACCCTCATTGTCAGTGGAGAGCCTTCATCTAGTGACTGATGGAGGCAGGTTCAGAGACCCATGGCCAAACATTGGGCCTAGTCCTGCTGAGGAGAGGGAGGAGGGATTGTAGGAGCTAGAGGCCTCAGAGGAAAACCCACAGAAAAGGCTAGCCTGGCTCTTGGAAACTCACAGAGTCTGGACCAACAACCAGGAAGCCTGCATGGGACTGTAGAGTTCTTTTATTTAAATTATCTCCGGTTTTGTAATTAAGAGGAACCAGATGTTTTAAATTTCTGTTCATGGGGAGACTCACCGTGGGATTAAACACCATTTGCACAGAAACATCCGGATTTTGGTCACTTGCATTTATTTTGCCTGAGATGATTTTTTGACTAAAATCTGATGTAGCGGTGAAAGTTTTTGATTGGAAAAGTTTGTGGTTTTGATACACTACAAAACCACATGAATTTTTATCTGTGGAGAAAACAGACATTAATATTCAATAAATGTACCTGGTGGTGAGCAAAAATAAAAGTTTCAGGTCATTGTGGAACTGCATGGTCGCTTCATATTTGAATAAGGTACAATAAAAAATAGTTCACCTGCTGAGCTTTTACTTGATTGCAATATAGTATGGTAATGTTACAGTATGCATATATAACATTGCTGTGCACAGCCATTGGTTCATAACTACCTGCACAAAGCAGGCCATGGGCACCAGTATGTCTCTTTTGGGGCTGGCCATCAGGACATTCTCTTGGCCTTTCTGATCTAGTAAATTTTAAGATTTCATCTAAATAAATATCTTACCCCAGGTCCAAGAGGCAGGGATGCTTCACAGTCTTGAAGAGGAGTGTTACTAGACTTGTTGAATTTCCCTATTCTATTTATGAGCATTAGATCATATTCTTTGTCCAATCATATTTCCACATGCTTGTCTATGCTTCAATTATTTCTATGCAATTAAGTCTTCATGAAAATCCAAAGGATGGAGTTCAGAAAGTTTTGGAATAGCAAAGTATGTGGAGGTTCCTGAGTGTGGTACACTCCCAGAGAGGGTACCAAAACTCTGCACCCCTTCACTCATACCTCATCCTGTGCTTATATCCATATGTATCCTTTGTAATAACCCTTATAAAAAGCTGGTAAATGTGTCTACCTGAGCTATGCGAGTTGCTAAAGCAAATTAAAGCCAAGAAGAGGATTATGGAAATGCTAGTTTATAATTGTTCAATCATAAGTTAAGACAAAACTCTCTTGGGCTTGTAATTGACTCTCTCTCTCTCTCTCTCTCTGTGTGTGTGTGTGTGTGTGTGTGTGTGTGTGTGTGTGTGTGTGTGTGTGTGTGTTGGGGGAAAGAAAGGGAAGGGGAGGGGATGGAGGAGAGGGAGAGAGAGAGAGAGAGAGGGAGAGAGAGAGAGAGAGAGAGAGAGAGAGAGAGAGAGAGAGAGAATTTTGGCATACAGATCTATATTGTAAGTCTATAGTAAGCATAATTAATATATGCAACCCATGGTTGGCTAATCGCTAATTTTCCTCCCATAGATTTCTTTCCGAGGTTCACTTTTCTTATCTCCTATATGGGAATGTCACATTTCTGCCTATTCTGTCTCACTTATAAACATATTGCTTTCTATGTCGTAAGATAGGAGGCAGGACCTATGGGTAGAGCCAGCTTTTGGTGCCTCCTCCATTAGCACAGCATTGAGCAAGAACTAGCAAAAGGTTACTGTCTGTCAAGATGGCTATGCCCAGAGAAGCTTCCCTGAGGTCTGCCTGCCATTTGATGACATCAGGGCAGATGCCTTAGTTCACAAAGCAACAAATTTGACTGAAGCTTTGGGTCTTGGCACAGGCACTCCTCACCATCTCTGCTCTGACAATCATCAGCTTTTTCAGGGCTGGGATATTTATTGTGAAACAGTTCTTTTGGAACATTCGAGAATGGAATCATTGAAGTCCTGTAGGGCTACAAGTGTGGAAGTTGTACCTGCCTGGCCATGGCAATGGTCAAACAGAACTAGCCGAGGAATACTTCTTAACCATTTACACTGCTGCTAGCCACATGCAAGATAGCCAAAGAAATAATAGAAAGTGCACATCTTGCTGGGTGGTGGCGGCGGCGGCGGCGGCGGCGGCGGCGGCGGCGGTGCCGCCGCCGGCACACGCCTTTAATCCCAGCACTCGGGAGGCAGAGGCAGGCGGATCTCTGTGAGTTCGAGGCCAGCCTGGACTACAGAGTGAGTTCCAGGAAAGATGCAAAGCTACACAGAGAAACCCTGTCTCAGAAGAAAAAAAAGAAAGAAAGTGCACATCTTTTGGTGTGTGCTGTATGTGTGCGTGGCATAGTCACACATCTGTACGTGAGTGTACACACCTGTGCATGCATGCTGAGACCAGAAAAGGACACCAGGGGTTCTGTTCTATCACTCTCTAATTACTTTCTTGAGACATGGTCTCCCACTGAACCTGGAGCTAACAAGTCCCAGAATTCCTCTTGTCCCCTCATCTCCTACAGTTATGGGCTCAGGCATCCACACCTGGCTTTTTACATGGGTATTGGGGATCCAAACTCAAGTCCTCATGCACACAAAGAAAATGCTCTCACCCATTGAGTCACATCCCCAGCTCCTAAATGTACATTTTAACAGGATAATTGCATACACTGCACTTATGCTCTCTTTCATACGTGATATGACAAAAATGGCAACCGTGAGCCGTGCCTGTTCCATCACGTGACTTGAGAAGGAGACAAGCAATGTCCTGATGGTCTCTTGGTCACTACTTGGCCAGTTACTCTTCTCTAGCCTCTACCTGGGAGGGAATGTATGGCTTTCTCATGTTCCTCACAACAAACTGTCCTCACCAAATCTTTCCCTCCTGGATACTATATGACAAAATTCACTCCATTTTATTTTATTTTGTAGGAACAAGCCATTTTAATCCACCAAAAACAAATTCATGTTTGTGATTTCTAAAAGTAAAATCAGGCTTTTCCAACCCTAAACTTTACATTTAATAATACCTTCTAAGCAAAATACAGGTGCTGGGGAAGAGAGTCAGTTTTTCTCAGGGATGGGCTCCTTGGTAAGTTATCCATTCACAAGTGGTCCGCTCTAAACACATCTGCATACAAGCAATACTAAACGGACTTTGTAGTTTATGTGTGCGTGTGTGTTCTTATTGTTACACACACACACACACACACACACACACACACACACACACACACGTGCGCGTCAAGAGTTTGAGAGGCAGTAGGAGGGGACATAGGAGGAGTTGGAGGAAGAGAAGGGAAGGGGTGAAAACCAGCCATTTCAATACAGTACTCATGCATGAAAATCTTGAAAAAATATTAAATGTAAATAAAAGATAAAAAAGCAAAAGCAAAATACAGATGTTAAACCAGCACTTTTGATTCCTCTTTTCTTTTTTAAATAAAAGAATGGCATGCTTGAGATGAAACTGAAATCCGTACAAGCGCATGGATTCTTTTTTAAGAATTAGCGTTGCTGCTTACTCTTCCCCTCAGTGCTATAGTATTTTGAGCACCTATTACAAAAATCATAATTTTTACAAACACTTAGATTTCCTAGACAAACTTATATTTGCATCTTGTTATTTTCAAGTCTCCACATTTTTTAGCTATTTCTTTCCACACCTCCTCCTTCTCCCTCTGTCGGCTTTGGTAGAGGCTGGCTTCATTGTTTTTCATCGAATCCATTTTCCATTTTGTTGACCAAGCCTAGCATTTGTTAATTTATAATTTTATTCACTTATATCCTTATGTTTATTCATTCTTACTCCTAGCTTTCTTTATTTTACTTTTATTCTTCTTCAGATGAGTGTAAGAGTCTCATAGAAATACAGATCTGTATGCCTGGCACTATTATTTCAATCTATTACTCTCCAAGGTGTTTTTGGAATGCAGAGGGATTCTCTGTTACCTGAAATAGTAGAACTGAGATTACTGTAATGTATTAGAGCCCAAAGACCCTCAAACAAAATTATTAGGTGTAAAACTAAGCTAGGATTATTCCTCCCTTCATGAATTTCAAGTCAGTAATCCCTTGAATTTGAATGTATTTACAAAACAATGCAAAAAAAAAAAAAAGGTTCAAGACATACTTTGCCCAGTATTAAGCAAGATCTGAAGTTCAGTCTGTGCATCTGGATTGAGTCTGTCGGCAGTTTTATTAACAGATGTTCCACCAGAAACTAGAGAATCACTCGATCCTACAAGGAAAGGGGAAGTAGAATTTTAAATATCTGCATTTTGGTGAACCAGGAACTGTTTGTGATTGGCAGTGGACTGCTCTTTACTGTTCCAAGTGCAGGGAACAAAGAGCTTACCTCTCTGTACAGAGAAGAGAACACTTGACCCCGTATCATCGCCTCGAGTAACCGACTGGACTGCGACGTTGGGCTCCACCACTCTTTCGTCACCCAGAGAAAAGGAGTAAGACTCCATTTGCTCGATGAGCCTGCATACAACGAAACATCACAACACAACATTTTGTCACAAACTCAGAGGTGTGTTGTCTCCCTCATTACATTAGAAAAGGCGTGAGCACACAACCCCTGTAGTCACGGTGACGTGACAATTACCTGTATGTATGTGGACCTGTGTGTATTTACCTAAATATGTGCCTGTCCTCTTCACCAGAGTCTTGCTCTATCACACGTAATTTTTAAAATGGTATGATAGTTGGTTGCCCCACAAGCATTGTGCCAACATTGCACTAGCATGTCTTACAGGCAGGGCAGCATTGTAGAGATGAGGCTTTGTGGCTGGGCTGGTGTTTGGGTTTCTCCTTTGGTAATTAGTGTGCAGAATATTTTTTGTAACAAAGATGCTACCACGTGGATGTGAAGGCTCTAGGTAGGTATCAGCTCAGCTTCTCTGCATTCAATGAATTTTGTAAATATTGTCTTCAGCAATGGGGAGCAATTGCCTTCAGTTTGTGGAGAGCAACCTATAGTCTTGGCAACAGTCTGGATTGTTTAGGGGTTCCCATGGGAACTCTTTGGGCAATAGCTCAACTAGATATAGCTTATTCTTGGGACTAGAAGTTTCATTTGATAAGAATTTGTGGGAGTAAGCAACCATTATCTATAATTTGACTTAAGGCCCACTCCAAAAGATAGAACGAACTCATACCCAACACAGCTTGGGTGACCAAGAACCTGATACAAGTTAGCCCAGGGATCTAAGGTAAAACCAAGTACTACTGCTCTAAAATCAAACAGAAAAATATAGCAATAAAGTGACTCCTAAAGACATTCTACTATACTCATAGATCTGTGCTTTGCTCAGTCACCATCAGAGAAGCTCCCTCCTGCAGCAGACGGGAACTAATGCAGACATTATGAAAAGAGAGAATGTTTGGAACACGCAGCCCTAAAAGGGATGTTTCGATCAAATTCCCCCTCTCAGGGTTCAGGGAACCCCACAGAAGATGAGGCAGAAAGAATGTCCTTTGAGTACTTATTATGGCTTCCAGTTTAGTGTTTTTTACAGGATTCCAGAGAATATGAATAAGTGGATCTCTCTAGTACCTTCTCTTGGGATCTTTTCCCTTTGTTTGTTTGTTTTGTCCAATTCTAATGTGTTAGTGGTTTGTTAATCTTATATTTTATTATAAAAATGTGATAATGGAATATCATTGATTTGCATTTTGGACATAGATTCAGAAAAATATGAATTATTTTGGTTACCACAATCTTTTAAGAAGCTTAAACTAATTAGAGATTGTTTATGAAGAGGATATTTTTATTTCTAATGTTACACAATTCCATGAGTTTTCAGCAGTTTATGCTATGTATTTCCCACATAATAAATATTAACATTCAAGAGCATCTTTCATCAGGAGAAATGACCCAATGATACTTGAAATTGTTATTGTCATCTGTGGTGATATTTTATTTGTGCTTTAATAAAGCTTGCCTGGAGATCAGGGGGAAAGGCCAGCTATTTTATGTAAACAAGAAGTCAGGCAGCACATGCCTTCAATCTGATTACTTATCAGGCAGGGTCTCTGTGTGTTCAAGGCCATACTAGGGAACAGAGCCAAGCATGGTGACACATGCTTTTAATCCCAGTACCAACCATAGAGACCTGGAGGTCTGTACAGACAAGCAATGACAAGGAAGTGAGGTAGTGGTACTTCCCAAACTGTGTTCCAAACTGTTGCTTACGTTGAAAAGGAGTCCTCATTAATCACAGCAGCTTTCTGAAAAACATCTTCACTGGCATCCAGAATCTGACTCACTGTGGTTATAGCGACTCTTTTTGCCTGGGAGGGAGAAGGCATATCATAGAAGATATGTGTCATGCATAATCATTACTACTATCATGAGGAACTATCATGGTAGAAAATAGCATGATTAGCATGATAATCCAAAGGAAAAAAGTTTAAATCAAAGTTTCAGTTTAAGACCTATATGATATAAAGGAAGGGGCCAAGATAAGAAGTAAAACCCTAATGAAGCTTGTGAAGTAGGAGGTTTAGGGTTTTGATTTTGACCTCATGATAAGATCATTCACAGCCCTTTTCCATCCATAAGAACAGAAGAGCAAGTGCTTGTCTGAAAGTAGACACAAATATGGCTGTGGGCCTGCCTGTCCACACATCATAGCTTAGCATGACTTATCAGTTGTACTTATATAACTATCAGTAAATTATCTTCAGTTTCTTACAATCAAAAACTCAGGAGTGAGACGGAGAGATAATGGCTTGGAGTTTCCTTCCTGCGTCTTTGCTGACAAATTTTTCTATAAACTCTACAATTGGAAGTGCATATTCTTTGAATTATGTCTTCCATTACCTTATTCCTTAAAACCTACTTCTCAAGGGACCGTTGGTAGTTAAAACAATTTTTGAAAGAAAATATTTAAAGACTACAAAAGAAAGGAGCCATGCTGATATACTCCATACTGGTGGCTTACCACCCTGCTGACCAATAGAAAAACTTCATTGTTGACAAGTATTGATTATACTTCTCATTTTTTATGTTTCAGAATTTAGCAGGCCATGATATTAGACATGTAAACTCAGTTTAGAGACTCTTGAGAAAGCCAAAGACCAACCTGAGAGGTTGCTTGGCACAAAGAGAGCAGAGCTGAAGGCCTATTTCAGAGCAAGTGTTTAGGAAAACTGTTTATTTGGGAAAGAACATGTATGTCACAGTCTAATACAATTGCTAAACTGTATATGATAAAGCTAGAGACCTGTTCCTTCCAGGACATGCTGGAATATTTAATATAATAACAACCATCATGTCAATCCCAGAGGGTGTTCAGACAGGGAGCCCTCTTTCAATTTCTTTGTGCATCTCCCAGAAAGAGTACTCTGCCCTATGAGTCTTAACTTACATACCACCCAAATTATAGGATAACGAATAGAATTTGGGATGCCCCTCACCCAAGGCCCTGCACATGCTAATGAAACACCACCAATAGGCTACCATGCCAAAGCTAAAATCTTGAATTTTACCTGTTCTTCAGCCCTTCTGGTTTCATTGAAGATCTGTCCAACCACTAGGGCAGCCGAAGTGATGTTCTCAGGAGTTAATCGATTGGCATCAGCTGTTAAAAACTGGGCTTCTGCAGAAATATTGTTCGATTTTGTTGTGATGCTGTCTATCTGTTTAAAAGGATTTTTTTTTTCAAAAAGTCAAATTTAAACGTTTTGCAAAGAATGCAGTTGAGTGAGCTGAAATTTAGGTGAGCCTCAACCTCCTGAGCATCGCACCCTCCGAGTTCTTCTTGTTTACTTTTTTTTTTGCTGTGTAAACCACACAGAGAACAGAGATTTTCCTCATTTTTCATGCTGTGGGATGATTTGTATGTCCTGTGGGAGCCCTTCTTGGGTTCTTTGTGGTGTTACCCAGCAGGTCCGTATAGAGGATGATTAGGACCATGGGCCTGAGTGCAGGTGTTTGAGATGGTCTGCACTTGGCTGTGCTGGGAGATGGTCTGTATGTCAAGTTGTTCTGATTGGTTAATAAATAAAACCTGATTGGCCGTGGCTAGGCAGGAAAGATAGGCGGGACTAGCAGAGAGGAGAAATAAAAGGACAGAAAGGCAGAAGGAGACACTGCAGCCGCCGCAATGACCAGAGATGCTGCAGCCGCCGCAATGACCAGAGACGCGGCAGCCGCCGCCATGACCAGCAGCCTGTGAAGACGCCGATAAGCCACCAGCCACATGGCCAGGTATAGATTTGTAGAAATGGATTACTTTAAGATAAAAGGAAATGGTTAATTTAAGATAAAAGAACAGTTAGCAAGAAGCCTGCCACGGCCATACAGTTTGAAAGCAAAATAAGTCTCTGCGTTTACTTGGTTGGGTCTGAGCGGCTGTGGGACTGGCGGGTGACAGAGATTTGTCCTGACTGTGGGCCAGGCAGGAAAACTCCAGTTACATTTCACCACTTGCTTGAATTATATTAAGACTGCCTGCCTTAGTCATACAGCTGTGTAACTGTGGGTCAACGCGTGTGGAGAGAATGAACTCAGTTTTACACTAGATGGCACCATCGCTTCAAAAATCAAACCAGTACTCACTTGGAAGGAGAGGAGACAAATCCTCTCAGCAGACAGAATTTAAAAAAAAAAAAAAAAAAAAAAAAAAAAAAAAAAAAAAAAAAAACAACAACGGCAAAAAAAGAAACAAACAAAAACCTGTCGAATTCAACAGCCAAGTCTCTGCCATGTGCTTGGCACTCAGATGTTTTAAGGTGTGATCGTACAGAACACATAATGGGAAATGGCTCTGTAAACTGAGCTCCCACCTAACTAACACTTAAGGACTTAGACAGGTTTACACATCTTGGAAGCTGCAAACACTGACTTGCCAGATTCCAGAATCTGCCCTCCTTCTTTCAGTGTGTGTGACTGGCAGCTACCTGCACATCCTGTTTCCCATTCCCAACCCACCCACACCCTGCCCATCTGTGACCAGGGAGTTGGTGTGGTTTCCTGTGGATTTTAAATTCAACAGTGGCTTTGTAGTGACTTGGCGATGGCCCCTGGCCAAACATTTCACTCCTCAGAGCTGTACTCTCCCTCACTTACAGTAATATTTATCTGTGGTGTTTAAAAATTAAAAATGATTTAGAACACTTAGTACTATACACAAAATGTTTTAAATGTTACAGGCAAATAACCAATTAACCAAAGTTTTGTTTGTTTGTTTGTTTTGGTGTTACAATGATCTAGAAGTGATTTACTCAATACTAACAACACATTGAATTTTTAGTTTGATCTTTTCCCATACGCTAAAGATTTGCAAATGTGCTACAGTGTCTTGATTCTGAACAACAGCAAACCACAGTTTCCGGTCATCCAAAACATGATGAAGTTAAACAATGGGCGACTTTAGAGAATGTCATGTGGGTCAATCATGAGGTCACATAGATAAGGTGAATTAAATACATCTTAAATTTACAGTGGGCTTATCAGGTCTTAACCCTAGCTAATGTCCAGGCTCCTCCGTATTTGACAGCAGTAAACACTCACCAATTGGTGGTATTAGCTATAATGTCTTTAGTATGGAAATGGTATCCAATTTGATAAAGAAGAAATGACATGCTTGCACACAGAAGTGCCTACATCAAAGTTTGCAGTGTCTTCCTGTTCTTGCATGATCAAATGAGTTGGCGCTTCCATGCATGCTCAGTCGCCTCTATCCTTAGTCAATATAATTTCATATGAATGGGAGCATATGTAGCCATAAATCCTTCTTATTTTACTAGCTCATTGATACAGCCCTGAGACCAGTATCAATCTGGAGTTGTCTGTGTCTAAGGGTCATTGTACATATCATTTTTCCATTAATTTTGATGCAGTAGACCACCTTAGGTTTTTGAAGTCAGGGGTCTATGTTCAGTCAACACTTGAACAGTCTGCAAATATTTTCTAGGCTACCATTTGCTGAAACATTCTGAAATTAAATGTCAACATTAAACAGATGTCAACTTTAACCAAATAAGAAGGGTTTAACTGAATGGGTTTTCTTAATTTACAATTTGAGTGTTTTAAAAGCATTGATTTGACCATCAGGCACCTGAAGACCAAACAGATTAGCCTAGACTCAGAGCATCCCCGAAGTGCCCACCAGATGAACTAGAAAGCATACCTGCGTTTCCAGGGTCTCCAGATTTTCCGTGCAATTTCCTCTCGTTGCATTTTGTAAATATATCTCTCCGTACTCAGAAAGAGTACACAGTCGAGTTGCTAAAGGAATCCCCGCTTTAATAAGGAGGAAAAATTGGAAAAATTGTATAAAGATAGATGCAGTGATCCCTGCATACTTGCTCCATGCCAGCATGACTCTGATGCTTCTCCCAGGACGAGCTTCTGCTCACTCTTGAATCTGGGCTGGCCCATGACTAACCTTGACCAATAGAGTGTGGTGGAAATACATGACTCCCAGCACCTGGGCCTCAAAAGTTCTCTCAGTTTCAGTCTCCACCCTTCTGGGATGTTAGAATGCTGTCCTGAGGTACCATAAGAGGAAGTAGGTCTAACTACTGAAAGACAGGCCACATGCTGCTGACTTGAGGTGCTGTGCTTAACAGCCAGCGTGCATGTTCCTCAAATGAACATTCTAGCTGCCACAACCAACCCATAGAATTTGGGGTTGTTTTAACACCCAGTATAGAAAACTGCAACAATTGCTGCTGTATTCTAGGCAATTGTCTTGATCTTGAAAAACTGGACTTCGCACAAGGACTAGTTAGTTACTATTTGCTTCCTTCTTTGTCTTCAAGAAAGTTTTACTTTCTAACATGTAGGAACAAAATGACTTTGACTTGGACACAATGAAGATACACAAGGCTGAGACCAGAATCAGTATGAAAAATTCCTACTAGCTATTAAATATATGTTGATCTTTTATGTCTATGCAAATCTGGATAACTCCTCAAAGACAAAGAATTCCAGGGTATTTCAGCAACTGCTGGATGTTCTGCTGCCTCTCAATCAACAGTTCTTTGGGCAGTTTTCTTTTCTCAGGCTATCACCTGAACTTTCTGCCTCACAGTCCTCCAATCACTAATCATTATACAACATCTAAAGACAGAAGGACAGCTGTCTTTCCTCAGGATCAGCATTGAAGAGCTGCTTTTGGAGAAATGACAAGAAATACTGATATCAGAAATTTCTTTAATAACACTTAAAATAGAAGGTTGGAGTTTTCACTAATTTGTATGATGATTCCACCTCTACTGCAAGACATAAAAGTTTTAACACACACAGGATTTATATTTTTTAAGCAGCCATATGTCAAGTGTGTCTCTTCCAATATTCACAGAAATATGAATATACTCAAACCCATTGAAATGCATGATAACCACTTGTTACATAAACTATAACAATCAAAGAGAATTCTTAACATAGAATTAAAAGTGAGTTTGTTAATGGTCAAAATACATATCTTTAAAATGATATGGACTCAGTCTGAAATTCAAAGATATATATATATAATAATATATATATAATAAACATTTTCATAATGGTTGCTCAAATCAAATGAATGTCAAATAAAAGATGATAATATGACTCTCTTCTCCTGCTCTCCAGGTATTATATCAAACATCTGCAATGACCTTCATGGATATATTAATGACACTTGCTTTTTTCAAATAGTACACAGTTATGTTTTGTAAGTTGTACTTGGTTTATAAAACATAAAAAAATAAGGTATATACAATGTAGAAATTGAAGACAACAGTCATTCATAGGTACACTGTAACATGAATCTTAAAAGGTCTTATTAATAAAAAACACCCAGTGCCAGATATTAGGGTGAAAGCTGAAAGATTAGAGAAGCAGAACAAGCCACAGTCAACCTCACCTCGCAAACTCCTCAGCTGATCTTGTTTCCTCAGACTGAAAGCCTCTGAGTCCTAATCAGAATGGATCTCAGATGAACTGCTTAAAAAAGTGTCTAGTTCCTGGTCCTCATGCCTTATATATCTTTCTGCTTCCTATCATCACTTCCTAGGATTAAAGACGTTTCTCCTTCCCAAGCAAAGACATGAGATCTCATGGGCTGGAGAGATGGCTCAGAGGTTAAGGGCACTGACTATTCTTCCAGAGGTCCTGAGTTCAATTCCCACCAACCACATGAGATCTGGTACCCTCTTCTGGCCTGCAGGGACACATGCAGTACAGAACATTGTATGCATAATAAATAAATCTTAAAAAAAAAAAAAGACATGAGATCTCAAGTCCTGGGATTAAAGGTGTGTGCCACCACTGCCTGGCTCTGTTTCCAGTGTGGCCTTGAACTCACAGAGATCCAGATGGATCTCTGCCTCCCTAGTGACAGGATAAAGGGTATGTGTCACCACTGTCTGGCCTCTATGTCTAATCTAGTGGCTGGCTCTGTCCTTTGATCCCCAGATAAGTTTTATTGGGGTGCACAATATATCACCACACTACACTATGCACTATAGTATGGTCTATAAAATATGCACAGAAAGAGCAAATTTATTGAAGCTCTCCTTTTGCTTTCTGAGCTATTAATCAAAAGACTTGTGCTGTCTTGTTTTATGTCAACTTGACACAAGCTATAGTCATCTGAGAGAAAGGAACCTCATTTGAGAAAATGCCCCCCTAAGATCTGGCTATAGGCAGGCAGGCTTGTAGGGTATTTTCTTAATTAGTGATTGATGGGGGAGGGCCCAGCCCGTTGTGGGTGGTGCCACCCCTGGGCTGTAGTTCTGAGTTCTATAAAAAAGCAAGCTGAGAAAACCATAAGGAGCAAGCCAGTAAGCAGCACTCCCCCATGGCCTCTGCATCAGCTCCTGCCTCGGGGTTCATGTCCTGCTTGAATTCCTGCCCTCACCGCTTTTGATAATGAACTGTGATATGGAAGTGTGAGTGAAACAAATCCTTTCCTCCCCAAAGTTTTGGTCATGGTGTTTCATCACAGCAATAGTGACCCTAACTGTGAGAAGGCTGGATCATGGATACTCGAGTAATCACTTAGAATAAGTAAGGAAGGGACATAGGAGAGAGAGATTCCTACAATGTATTTAGAATTTCAGTGTAGTTTGGAGATGCACAAAAGTGAATATCTAAATGTGAAATTCTCCTCTTTGTTACTGCTCTACCGAACATTTTTTATAAATGATTTAAAAGTGACTGCATTCTTGAGGCATCCAGTTCTATAAGAAATGAGGGCTACTGGCAAAATTAATGAGATACAAATTAATACAATCCGGGGACATGTAAGACATTTAGATAAAATTATATGACTAATAGACTTTAGTTATGAGGAATAAGCTCTATGGATGTGCAAAGTCTACACTCAGAACCTATTACCTAATGTGGTACTGATATAAGTGATAAACATATGGATCTCATCTGGAAACATACTAGTAACAGGATTCCTTGATTCTAGGAACGCCTCAATGCACAAAGGGTTGTCATACTGATGAAGGTATCATGAAACTAGAAATGTGCCAAGATGCATAACCAAAATGACCAAGGAAACAAAGGACTACTGACAACAGACCTACTACATCCCATCTCTACTTGGAAAGATATCATCTGAGAGAAGGTACAGAAGGAATCTGTAATATGTATTGATTTAAAATAATGTAGACAAATGATACAGCTCCAAGAATAAGTAGTCACCTGAACAAATGCCGTGGGACAGAGACAGCTAAAGAAAAATTTCCAATTAAATAAGGACAAGGAAGAGTTCACCAACAACTGATCCACATTAAGGTTTTTGGGGAAAGTATGATTCGATGCAGTTCTGTACTAAACTTCAAACACTGGCATGAAAGTGAGTCAAGCCTTCCTTGCTGTCTTGTCCAGAGACCTAACAGTTGGAGGAATGATAGGTATGACTCAGTCTAACAGTTCCGCTGCTTAAACAAAGATCCCAGGAGAAACACATACCATTTAAGGTGTTTGCAGGACATGTTTGCAAAGAAGGTCCATATCTGCCCACTGGGATTCTGGCAAAAGTAAGGTTCTCGTAGGTACTATTTTCACAGAAATTAGCTGTAAAGAAAACAAATTTCTTTCATTATAGATTAAATATTTCATTTTGAATTTTGAAGCCAGATAAAAGGTGAAGTTCAGAACTTTTGTGGTGTAATTTAAGATTCATAGAGTCAACTGGCTGGTTCAGGAGCTTCCATACTTTCTCTCTGGTTAGATGTCTTCTATTACAATCAATATGCTAGGTCAGAGGTTTCAGCTGCAATGCACACCATACAGACTTGGGGTAGAGAGACGGTGTGAACACTAACACACTAGCAAGAACTATGTATTAATTAGTTAGACTCTAGAGAATTGCAAAACTATAATCTACACTGGCAAAGGACTTTATAAGGCTTTAGATCAAAGCAAAAAGGCCAAAATCATGGGTGGGTAGGATGCATTAGCTGGGAGGAATATAGACAGTTAATGATTAATGACAGTTAAGACTCATCCTGATTTAAAAAATTAATTATGTTAAACCCCTGACATTTGAAATGGAGTCAAATGGTATATAACCCCTGAAAAGGACCTGAAGAAACCATATTGCTGGTTGCCCTGGATTAAAGGCTGGAGCCAAAAGGAAAATGATACCTGTGAATTATAGAAAATACTTGACATTTGGAAAATGGACAAAGTTATCTCAACCATATAGAGCCTAAGAGGAAAACAGGGCTTTGATCATTGAAAAGAAAAAGAAACTTCACATTTTTAGCATTTACAATATTTTTTCATATATTTATGTGCATGTGTTTTTGACAGTTTTATACAATTACATACTAAATTTTAGATATTTTCATCCCCACTCCCCTCTTGTATCCTCCATTCTCTAAAACCCTTTCCTCCAACAAGTCCCCCTCCTCCTATTTTCAAGCCTTTATGTTGTGTTTGATCCACTGAGTTTAGTTAGAGTTTCTTGCACAGGAGTGTTGATTGGGAGGTTATTTACTGGAGTAAGGACAGATTTACCAGTGGATACACCACTGAAGAAAATCATACATCCTCCTTTCACAGCTGTTAACTCACAATAGTCCCTCAGGCAGGGGGTAGGATCTCATTAGAGCCTCTACCATCCATGATGAAATGTGGACAGACCAATCTTGTGCGGGTCTTGTGACAGTAATCATAGCTATAGTGAGATCATGAGTATACATCTTAGTGCTATTGTCCTTATGCTAATTGTGTCTATAGTCTTTAACTAAAGCTTCCAGAATTCTTGCTGCTGTTATTAACAAAAGGCTCACCCATATGTCATTGTAGTATATGTCAAGTAACTTACCAATTGTACATCTCAACCCTTTCCACTCTTCAGTACAAATGCATCTGCCATTTTGCCAAGTTCCACCATTCCTGCAGAACTGTATAGGGGTGCTCGACACAGAAGCAGATACCCCTGAAAAAAAAAAAAACAGTAAACAACAGAATAGTATGGTAACTTCCCTATTAGTTTCTCTTTTCAAGTCTGTAGCCATCCAATTTCTATATGCAAAACTGTAACGTGAATCTTAAAGGGTCTTATTAATAAAAATATGGAGCCTTAGGGTTAAAGCCTTAGAGAGATCAGGGAAATACAGAAAGCCACAGCTAACCTTACCTCACCAACTCAGCAGCTTCCAAATGTGAACTACTTCTTGTCTACCCACGCCTTTATTGCCTTGCTGTTCTGCCCTCTCATTGGCTCTTAGCCCAGCTGCCTCACTTCCTTGTCACTGTCTGTCTGTACAGACCTCCAGGTCTCTATGGTTGGTACTGGGATTAAAGGCATGTGTTACCACGCTTGGCTCTGTTCTCTAGTATGGCCTAGGAATGAGGGAGGAAGAAGGAGGACTCTGGGAGCCAGCCACCCACTGAGTAAGATTTACAGAAGAGATGCAAAAAGCCCAGGGGCAAAAGGTCGATGGGATAACTTAAGTTTAAAAAAAGCTGACCAGAAACTAAGTCAAGCTAAGGCCAGGCATTCATAATTAAGAATAAGCCTCTGAGTGTGATTTATTTGGGAGCTGAGTGGCAGGCCTCCCAAAAGAGAAGAAGAGCAGTAAAACAACCAACAACAGGGACCTGAAAACAAAGGAGATGTGCTATTAGGAATGTTTTCTAGGATGATTGCTCCAGCAGTGTGGGAAGTGACTGGAGCAGGCAGGCAGCAAAGTTGAAGCAGGAATCCAGCCCTCAGCAGATGGTAGGAATCAGTACATTCAGGAAGCACATCTGAAATTGGAAACCTTGAGAACAACCTTATTTTCTGCTGGGGACACTAGTGTCTCTAAGTTTGTAGAGTAGATGGTGAGACATTAACAGTTCCAACAATGATGGAGTGGGTTGTATCATGTTGAGCTGCCCACAGATAACCACCTTAGTCTCAGCAAAATTTACAAGTGCAATAACACCAGCAGTGACAACAGAACTTGCTTGAGAGTACTGGAAAGCAAAGAAAAATGTTGAGAAATGAAAGGGAATTCTGTATCGTTTTTTCCACTGAGGGCATAGCTGAGTCTGTGTGACAAAGGTGGATGAAAGTTCCAGCAAAGAGCCACAGTCTTAATAGATTAAGATGTGAGATGGCACTCACAGCTAAGTGGGGTATCCCAGAATAGAGAGAGACAAAGACAGCTCAATATCTGTATATAAATTTCCACTAAATATGAAGAAGGAAAACTCTTGAAAAAGAGAATTATAAGAACCTATGGATCGTGTGTGTGTGTGTGTGTGTGTGTGTGTGTGTGTGTGTGTGTAACTGAAGTCATGAAGCAGGAAAATAAAAAAAAAATATTGAAACTTCAAATTTGGTTAAAGGTTTTGGTTTAGAGATCCAATCAACTCAGAAGATCACAGGCAAAAATAAATATGCATATGACCAAACTGCAGAAATTCAAAAATTAAGAAGAATGCTGAAAGATATCGACTAACAGCTTACAGCTTTATTGATGAATTAGGAAAGTAAAAATATCAATCTTACATAAACTCTCTGAGAAAACAGAAAAGCAAAACTACCCGTCATTTCATAATGTAAAAATAACTCTGATGCCAATATATGACAAAGGTATTATAAAGAGAATTAAATTTCAGGCCAGTAAACCTCACTTACACATTTGTAAAACTCCTTGTCTTGGTTAGAGTTACTATTACTATGATGAAACAGCGTGACCAAAATCAGTTCAGGAAGGACAAGGTTTATTTGGCTTCCAGTTCCACATCACTGTTCATTATTGAAGAAAGTCAGGACAGGAACTCAAACAGGGCAGGAACCTAGAGGCAGGAGCTGATGTAGAGGTCATGGAGGGGTGCTGCTTAGTGGCTTACTCCTCATGGCTTGCTCAGCCTCCTTTTTTTTTTTTTTTTTATAAAACCCAGGCCCACCAGCCAAGGGATGACACCACCCACAATGGGCTGGACCTTTCCCCACTGATCACTAAGAAAATGCACTAAAAGCTTATCTGCCCATAGCTAGATATTCTAGAGGCATTTTTCTCAATTGAGGTTCTCTCCTTTCAGGTGACTATAGCTTGTGCCAAGTTAACATAAAACTAGCCAGCACAATTGACCCCTTGTAAACTCGACCCACAAACACATCACTGTTAAGTCACAACCTTTTATTTTTTATTCATCTGCATTATCACACATTAATATTAACATCACAATGTAAAACATTCTACAAACTTAAAAGTCCCCCTAGTCTCATCAATGGCCTCTCCTGACCTCTTACAGGGGCAAGCCTCAGCTGCTCTCCATGACCCCTTTCATGCCTTTAAAACCTGTACCACCTGTGAGATTCTTACACATGACCAATTCAGCTGCCATGAGGGACAACCTCAGCCACCTCTAGAACACAATTTATGTGTTCTGACTCTGAGGAAACACTTAGAAGATTTTGCTTGGTCTCTTCTTACAAACCACTGATTTCTCAGCTCCAGCTCTCCAGCATCAACTATCCCAGCAAATCAAAGTTTTCATTCTAATGCTTCTGGAATCCTTAACTGCAGCTGATTCTGCAGCCCCAGCTAACTAGGACCATGAATTCTTAACTCAAAATATGCAACAGCCTCGATAGAGTCTTTAAGTGACTCTCAGACTTCTCTCTGGCACTTCACAACTAAGGCCTCCATCGTCTGCATTTCTTTCAACACTCTTTTCTTCCAAGTTCCCACAGAACTGCTCTCCAAGCTTTGAACACTAAATGGCTTTTCTAGCTTAAATGTCCAAAGTCTTCCCATAATTCACCTCCCCACCCCAAAACCAGCATGGTCAGGTCTGTCACAGCAATACCCCACTATCCTGGTACCAATTTCTGTCTCAGTTAGGGTTACTAGTGCTGTGATGAAACACCATGACCAAAGACAACTAACTTGGGAAAGGAAAGGGTTTATTTCACTCACAGTTCCCTGTAACAATATATCATCAAAGACAGTGAGGGCAGGAACTCAAACAGGGCAGTAAACTGGAGGCAGGAGCTAATGTAGAGGCTATGAAAAAGTGCTGCTTACTGGCTTGTTCCTCATGGCTTACTCTGTCTGCTTTCTTATAGAACCCAGGACCACCAGTCCAGGGATTGCACCACCCACCATGGGCTGGGCCCTCCCCCATCAGTCACTAATTACGAAAATGCCCTACAGGCTTGCCTACAGCCCTATCTTATGGAGGCATTTTCTCAATTGAGGTTCCCTCCTCTCAGATGACTGTAGTCTGTGTCAAGTTGACAACAAGCTAGACAGCACACTCCTTTAAAATAGTCACAAATCAAAGCAAGCAACAAATAAAACAGATACCACATGACCAAATAAGATTTATCCCAGGCATGAAAGATTGGTTTAAAAATATAAAATCAGTTAATAAATTTACCATCTGACCATATAATAGAACAAACTCATCAGTACAGGGAGCAAAATGTCTCACAGATTAAGAGAAAATTTAAATATCTAAATAAATGGAGATATAAATAAATGGGTGCTGTGGATATTGTTCTGTATGCTGTGAATATACTGCTCTGATTGGTTGACAAATAAAACACTGATAGGTTAGTAGCCAGGCAAGAAGTATAGGTGGGATAGACAAGGAAAATTTTGGGAAGAGGAAGACTGAGTCAGGAGACACCATCCTGCCATCCAGGGAGCAACATGTAAGGACACACAGGTAAAGCCACAGAAAACATGGCAACATATAGATGAACAGAAATGGGCTGAGTTTAAATGTAAGAGCGAGTCAGTGGTAGGCCTGAGCTAATGGCTGAGCAGTTTTAATTAATATAAGTTTCTGAGTAATTATTTTATAAGCGGCTGCAGGGTCCGTGGGGCTGGGCAGGACCAAAAAAATCTTCAGCTACAAATGAAAGCCTCATTAGCTAAACTGTCTTTTCTTCTTCAAATGACAGTTAAAATCTAAATCAAAGGGGCTGGAAAGAGGACTCAGTGGTTTGATTAAGCTCACATACTGCTCTTTCATAAGACTCAAGTTTGTTTCCCAGCACCTACTTCAGGCAGCTCACAACTGCCCGTAACTACAGCTTCAGGGGATCAAACACCCTCTTCAGGTCTCTATGGGTACCTGCACACATGTGGTGGCACACATGCAGTACATACATAGAGATATATGCTATAGAATAATCCTCTTGTGCACTGTAAAGATTTGTCATTTGAGCTGGTTTAATAAAATGTTGATTGGCCAGTAGCCAGGCAGAAAGTATAGGTGGCTGACCAAACTAAGAATGCTGGGAAGAGGAAGAGCAGAGTAAGGAGTCACCAGCCAGATGCAGAGGAAGCTAGGTGAGAATGTTGTACTGAGAAAAAGTACTAAGTCTAAACATAGATAAGAATTATGGGTTAATTTAAGTGTAAGAGCTAGTCAGTAATAAGCCTGAGCTACCAGCCGAGCATTTATAATTAATATAAGCCTCTGAGTGATTATTTGGTAAGTGATTGCCAGGTTTGCTGCTGGGGCAGAAACTTCTGCCTACAGATATACACACAAGTACATAAATTAAAAATATCTAAAACATTTTTTCTGCAGGAATTCATGAGTTGGTTTTAAATTTTTTTGGGAAATGGAAAAGGCAGAAAGAAGAACAAGGTTTTAGAAGATAAATGTGGTTTAATACTTGCATTACTAGTTTTATGGTGGACTAAGTCACAACAATAAAGTTTGGGCAGAATTAATATGAAGACAAAGACATTAGTGAAATAAAAAGTTCAAAAATAGATAAAAAAAAAAATAGGGCTGATGATGTAGTTTGGTGGTAAACATTTGCCTAACATGTGCAACACCTGGAACTTAGTCCCAGAATCATATATAAATTAAAAAGCCAAAAAGATAAATCAGAAATGATCAGTTGATCTTTCACATATTTGCTAAAGCTACTAATTGAGGGAGCTGTTGATTTTCTTTTTTGTTTTTTGTTTGTTTGTTTTATAAATGGAAATATTATGAACTAACTAAGCAAATATATCACCCTTAAAACTCAATTTAATGAAAAAAAAAACCCTCAATTTAATGTGGACCACACACAGAAAACAAAGCTAAAACCATAAATCTTTTAAAATAAAATTTATATTTGCAACTGTGGGGCATGCAACTTTTTTGAAGGGAAAAAATGGTACTAAATATAAATTTAAACTGCATTTAATATAAATTAAAAACTGCTGCTTACTAAAATGTATTTTCAGAAAATAAAAATGATAGTCACAGACTTGGAGAAAACAGTGTGTGTGTGTATGTGTGTGTGTGTGTGTGTGTGTGTGTAAGAGAGAGAGCATGTGTAAATTAGAATTGCAAGTCAAATTGTAATTTATAAAGAATATACATTCATGAGAAGAGTGCAAACCATGCAATTTTTATTTGTAATGGGCAAAAGTGTTGAACAGACACTGTAAAAAAAAAAAAAAAAAAAGCCATATAGAGTGCCATTAGCACCAGAAAATGATCTGCATTTAGTCATTAGAGAAACAAGGTTTCAGGGGAATAGCAGTTCACACTCCATTAGCATAAATAAGTTAATTTCTGGAATGGAATAAAATTCATACACAGACCATTCAAGAACAGCCAGGTGCAGGTGTTGTTTGAGAAAGAAGCATTATGTTCAGTGGAGAAAAGCTAATTTTTCAACAAAAGAAACAAAGAAATTTAAAAAAATGGATTTAGACATAGATTTTCAGCTTTCAAAAATTGTTCTAGAACAGAACATAAACTCGGTGTAATTTGAATAAAGATAACAGAAAAAAATCTTGGTGGCCTTGGGAACAGGGAATTTTTAGATATTTTATGAAGATCACAGTTCACTGGAGTGTGTGTGTGCGTGAGACTTCAAAAAAAGTTTGTGATATTCTTCTTGCTTCCTGTCATATTTTACAGTACAACCACATTGAACATAATCTGACACATTTTTATGCAGGGCTTTTAAAAATGACTTATTCAATTATTTAAAAAACTTTTCAATGACACATTGTAGTTTTATTATGTGTGTGCATGCATAAGCATGTATGAATTATATGGAGATCAGACGATAATTTGGGAGGAAGCTGGCTCTTTCTATTCATTTTTTTTATACATAGAGACAGTTCCATTTGACTCAGCTTAGATATCTTCAGAGGCAAAGTTTGCTATGGTATTTGCTCATGATTTTGTTTAAAAAGCCACTTCTCTGCATTGGAGTGTCTTTTTTTCTTTGTATATTGATGAATTGCTAGTTTTTCTTCTATCAATAATTCTAAAAATGTATTTGTTTAAGTTCATCATTTTAAATAATTCATGTATCTATCTAACTAATGTTTACTTTCATTTCTTTGATTTTAATTCTATTAATTTTTAAAATATTATCACCATGCATACTTGTTCTAGAATTTTCTATTTCTTAATTTCTAAAGCTTAAATGATTTCTGTGTAAGATGGTGAAGTAGAGTCTGTCTCTATGTGAACCATTTAGAGAGGGTCAGAATAAGTGAAGATAGATTTTATCCAAAAAACAAAAACGAGAGAGAATAGAAGATAATAAAAGAAATCTTCGGCAATCTATGGAGGAAAATGAAAGGATCCCAGAAAATGCAGGATTAGGGTAGGGGCAGGTGAGACATGTATTGCAGAGAACTAAGCTAAACACGGTCTCAGTGCTGGCATGGAAGCAGGAACAGAAGCTTCTTTCAGAAGGGAAGCTAGAGGGAAGTCTAGAATTCCCCCAACAGAAGAATCAGGAGTTCAAGGTCATCCCAGCCTAGGTTAGCTACTTGTCTACCTGGACTATATGAGATCCTATCTCAAATCCACCACCATAACAGAAAGGTTAGATGATAAGAGGTATTTAATGTTCCTGTGGCATAGAGAACAGAAATGTTCTAATCTACTTTTTATGGTTGATGTGACTCCTGAAGGCTTCAGGTGTCACACTCGTGGCTTGGGTCCATCTTCCCCATTACACAGTCTAGCACCATGCCTTCTGTCTCCATGGATACATCAAACCCATAACCTCTAGAGTTTATAACAGCACCTACTCATCATTACAGTATCAACTCTTTACAGTGTTTCAGTCTCCTGGGTTTTCCCTTTAAGGATGGAAGCCTGTTGGTGTGTTTGAACATTTACTTATGATTTGTATACATAACCAGGAAGGAACATCTATCCATGCCTAGTCATTCTGCCTTTTAATTACAAGTCTGATAGTTAAGGAATATTTTGTTCAAGGCCATAGCTTGTATCTCTAGATCTTAGAACATTGTTAATGAATAGAAAGTAAGTATTTGCTGAATGGCTTCTCTGTCATTTGAATTCTAGTTAAGGACATCTAATTCTAGCCAGACTACTCACTTTCCATTGTACTGATATATTTAACTCCATGTTCTACCCACTTCAGATTCTTAGCCTCTAAAGTACCCAAATGACACAAAATGTTGCCCAAAGTAGCACCAACATTATTCAAGCTCTATCATCTTTATAAAAAATAAACTCAGAAGGATGAAGTTTGTTCATATAACTATTTTTACAGTTGTAGTCGCAAAAAGGAGATATTAGGCTGGCCATGTTTAGGAAAATATTTTCATTGTGGGAAAAACAAAGAAAGGAAGAAAGAAAGAAAAACGTATGTAAATAAAACACATAAAGTATATCTTTTGTTAAGATAAATGTTGTCCAATATTAACTACTTGGCTAACATTTTCAGTAAATATAATAAATGTTTTAATAAGCGGTCTTCTGCTAATAAAGTAGCATACATATTGAAAAGCAAATATTCCATGGTTGTTCTTGGAACACTTTCTCTTTCTCTTTTCAGCTAGTCAATTCAATTTAATGATTAAACCTATTGTAGAGTTTTGGTGTGATAACTTGAGTCTCATTCCAAAGGTCCAATATGGGTCAATGGTATCCATTCAAGGTATAATTCAACGGGTGAACAAAACTGTGCTCAGGATTGAATGACACAAAACTTCATAAATTAGAAAATAGTTGCCTGGGTGTACTGAGTGCTCAGAAGATACAAGACATCATCTTAAATCTTCAAAGGCATTGTCACTTGAGCAACAAAACTTATCCCTCGAACAAGACTCCCTTCCTTTTCGTAGACAATTTTGTATTTAAAAAATATTTAGCGAGTGGATTGGTGAAGAAACAGGAAGGGGGAGAAGGGATAGGAGAGTATTTGTAACTGGAGAGTTGAAATTGAACACTACCCCCAGGCACCTCAGCATACTTTCTTCTATTCATAAAACAGGACTCTGAACTTTTTTTTTAAACACTAAAATGGCCTTAGTGTTCCAGGATCCATTGCAGGAGTTGGATTTATTACTGTGTAGATTTATTCTGTGGGAAGTACTAAATTGAGAAAAAGGAAAAAAAGACAAGTGTCTGTGGGCAGATTCTTTTCTGAGCAGCAATAAACTCTCCTTGCCTTTCCTGATAACATACATATTCTACTGAGTGAGAATTATGAGTGTCATAAAGTCTGACCTTGGATATGGGACCATATAAACCTTCTGAAGTCCTTGCTAGGCTGAGGAACAAGTCTGTCCTATGGTAGGGTAGAAAGTCTATGACTGATGTAAGGAAGGAACAGAAAGCAGGGAATTCTTAGAGCCAGAACTGAAGGATATTCAGTTAAATAAGACATCACCATTGTGTACTGAGGTTGAGATGCCCTCTCATTAATACAAATTGAAGAAAGCATTCTCTTGCATTGTATTGTGACCATCTGAAATCCACATTTGTATTTAACTTTCACTGTCAAGTGTGATGGGACTCAAAGTCACGCTGCTTCTTGCATTGCAAGTCCCTTGCTGTTAGAAGCAGGAAGCCAACAGAGATAGTTCTCTTACGTCTATCCTTTGTGAAAATACATTAGACATTTTTTAGGAATGTGAAAGGGCTGGGATTCTGGAAACACACAGATTTCCTCCAATATTAATGCACCCTGCACGATTACTGATCATATGAGCAAGCAGAGGCTATAGGTAATTGGAAATATCTTAATGAAGCCTGGAGTCCAATGGTCATGCGCACATGGCTTCAAGCAGCAGCAGCAGCAGGAAACACAAATGTCGCTCTTTAAACATCCAAACTTGCATTCCTCTTACTATTTTGAAAGAAAGCATGAAGATTTGGTAGATTTGTTGTGTCATTTCTGAATACAACTATTTGAGAATTCTTGATCCATACTATGAATTGAATGCATCCTCTCAAAATTCATGTGTTGAAATTGAATTCCCAATATCACAGCATTAAATATAAAAGTTTTAAAAGGTAATACAGCAAGAAAACACCTCAGAACCAAGAGGCAGACCTTCACCAGACACCAAAGCTGGAGCTCACTTTCCTTCGGACTCTCAGGGAACTGTGGAAAAGAGATTTCTATTGTGTATAAAGTATCCAGTTACGTTACTTTGTTGTAGTTCTCCTAACAGACTAAGTCCACCTCCTAGTTTTTGTAAGATTTATTTATCCATTGCAGTAATTCAAATCTAGTGGTAGGGAATCTGATAGGTTCCTAAATTGTGCCTCTTTTCTCTTTAACAAAGTAAATAAGGATGGAGAATTTGTCATCAATGAGAACTGTGACCAAATATATATATATATATATTTGTATGTGTGTGTGTGGGTGTGTGTGTGTAAAAGGAGAGAAATGGAGCCGGGCAGTGGTGGCGCATGCCTTTAATCACTGCACTTGGGAGGCAGAGCCAGGCGGATCTCTGTGAGTTCGAGGCCAGCCTGGTCTACAGAGTGAGATCCAGGAAAGGCACAAAGCTACACGGAGAAACCCTGTCTCGAAAAACGAGAGAGAGAGAGAGAGAGAGAGAGAGAGAGAGAGAGAGAGAGAGAGAGAGAGAGAGAGAGAGAGAGAGAGAGAGAGAGAGAGAGAGAGAATAAGAATTTGTATTGGGTAGGCAGAAAAATCTCAATTATCAAAACCAGAGCCTTAATTGGTAGAGTGACCTTTCAACAAGAGGCACAGTTCAGAAACAGGAGCGGGACTTTTAGAAGTCCCATTTGCTTGTTGACTTGTTACTGTAATTCTATAGACCACATCTTAAAGAGCTTCTTTGCCTTTCAAGCCAGTGGTTCACTTTAGAATAATTAGAGTTGATTTGATCTGCGACTTGTTGGCTATTTTGAATTTGTCTTTCCATTGTAATTAGGCAGTGGCCTGGATGAAAACGACTGAAAAGTGAAGGTTTTTTTTTTTATTTTTTATTTTTTTTGTTGTTGTTGTTTGTTTGTTTGCAGTTTTGCGCTATGAAGATCAAAACAGACAAACTATGATGCTGCGAAGCGGGAGGAAGCGCCTGAGCAGTCTCCCAGACGACGGCAAAAGCACGGCCGTGACTACAGCCGCAGAAATGTAGCGATACCGCTGAAGACTCAGAAAACCTGGGAGCCGAAGCATGACTCCGAGTGCATACTCCACAGACTGCAAAAATACATGAGAATCATAAACACGAAGACAGCAGACTTCCCAGAGACGACAGCAGAGCGCTCTGATCGTCATGCCTACCGCAACATTGGGAACTGGGATTTTCAGCTCTTGTCTCAAAAAAAAAAAAAAAAAAAAAGGGAGTGAATTTACTCTGGTTTCCTGTGTGCGTCTGAGAACAAAACCACTGAGACCATCATGAATGATGCAGGTTCAAACCCAGCGTGGTACAGCCAGTGTCGCACAGCTATATAAGTGCAAAAATGTTCTCCCAGCCTCAGTTCCTGCATTTGTGACACAAGAAAAATGACACCTGCTTCACATGTAGGTGTCAGGACTAAGTGAGACAAGGCACGTGAAGTTCTGAGTGTGCTGTCTTGGTCACAGTAAGAGCTTTTGCTCTTGTCATCAGGCATACAAAAATCAAATGTAAAAATCAGTACCCCCACTGTAGCCAAATAGAAGCTTTTCATTGGAATTTTCTCAGAATGGAAGTTGGAGATTGTATTTTTTCTGTTTTTTTCTTAAACAGTCTTATTTATTATTCTGCTCGTGTTGTTGAACTCTGAGCAAATCCTCCAGCCTCAGCATCCTGAACGCTGATACTGTGAGCCTCTATATGCCTAGCATAGAAGCTTTTTGTTTTTGTCTTTCACAAAGAAGTTACCATTTTTCATGAAAAAAAACCATTATGTTTATATGAAATGAGTTTTGAATATAGTAATTTAGACACAACTTGATGTATGCATGCATATGCATTTTTTTTAAAAAATAAGACGTTTATGATCAGTCAGGTATGTGGGATCATGCCTGTAAACCCAGCACTTGGGAGGTTGAAACAAGAGGATCACTATGAATTGAGGTCATCCTGGGATACATTGCTATGAGTTCCGGGACAGCCCAAGCTATAAAGTAAGTTCTCACAAGCAAACAAAAAAAGCATTCACAGTTACATTGGTTTCTCTGAGATATGCCTGAACTCTGTCTCTAAGAAAATAATTAATTGAAGAATAATTTATAATTAAGTAAGGGACTGAAGAGGAATGGCATCAAATGAGATGAATAGAATGAAACGATGGGAGGGAAAGATATGAAATACCCAGCAGTTCATGGAAAAGAATAAAACAAAATAGAACAGAATTAAACAGAACTAAACAAAAAAGAAACAGAACTAAAGCACATTCCAAATAAAATTTACAAGGCAGGCAGCGACAGCGAACAGTATTAGTTTTCATCCCCACCCCCACCTGCCACTCCGCTCTTTTTTAAATAGTGATGACCCTCTAGTTTTCCACTGGCTTTACCCCCACGCTGAAGGATATCCCTTATATAAAGAGCCAGCTGAAAAACTAACCAAGGACAAAGCTCATCTTTCCGGGGCTCTGGTCCGTTAGTACTCCGAGAAACAGGACTTTTATTACTCTTTATGTTTCCTTCAGGGGCCTTAGCCCTCTAGCAGCTCAGAGGTGTGCCCACAGGTAAGCAGCTCTCGCTAAGCCTTTGACCATTATGCAGTCTCTGTTCTCCGGTCTGTACTGTTCCTTGTGTTGGCTTTGTACTTTGTCCCTGTAATGGTTTGGTTTAACTGTGTCATTTCTAAGTCACAGGTTTTCCTTTAAAAATAGATGTCATTATGAATAGCAGCAAAAAGGAAGAGATTTCTCAAGTGTATCTCCTTTAAATGAGATCTTACACACCTAACAGTGAGGACGACTCTTACGGTTTTCTTAAAACTGAATTAAAGTATTTTACAAACCTCACAATTTTAATCTTATTCTTTTGCCCAGCTTAATGTCTTCCTCTGGTTCTTTAACTGCTGCCAACACAGCATTCTCTGAATTCCAGTCTTCCTGGGTGGAGTAGGGATGGTTCCATTCCAGGCTACCTCTTCAGCAGCAGCCAGTATCGACCATTTGTTCTGAGCACGGGATTCTGCAGCCTGGCACCATTGGACCAAGGTAGCAGGTCCTGCCTTCCCTGAGGGCAAACTCTTCCTCCTTACTTGCATTGGTTACTTCTATCTATTCAGTTTCACATGTTCTGCATGTCAACTTTCAATCCCTTTAGAGCAGTGGTTCTCAACCTTTCTAATGCTCTGGCCCTTTAATACAGTTCCTCGTGTTGTGGTGACCCCCAACCATGAACAAGTTATTTTTGTTGCTACTTCATAACTATAATTTTGCTACTTTTATGACTCATAAGGGAAATCTGCGTTTTTCAGTGGTCTTAGGTGGGGGTCACAACCCGCAGGTTGAGAACCACACCACTGTTTTATAGTGACTCTCCAGAAGCCAAGGGATGCAGCATTGGAATCATTGAAACTGTACTTTTGAGTTCCCAAGGGCTTCATTTTAACACCATCATTATAACACAACCACACTGATAGCTCTAAAGTTCCTTCTTGAGATGGATTTCTACGTGGGTGCTACATGGTTGCTACATGTTTGTATACATGGTTGCTTGGGAGTCGGTGCTCATAACTATTTACCTTTCTAGGGTTTAGCTAAATAAACCTAAATACATCTTGTTAATAATTTCTATTATTACTCATTCTATCAACTCAGGAATTAAAATAGCACAAAGAAGCCAATTCAAAACTCATTCTTCACCCTGCTTATTCACACACACACACACACACACACACACACACACACACACACACACGCGTATTTTTATACGCACGGCTGCTAGCCACTAGCCATCAACCAACTGCTGTCTTGCACTCCATAAGTGGCATTGTAGAATGCAGCCATTGCCTGGACAAGGTCCTCCCCAGCACTGACATATCAGGTGACAGTCAGAGGTTCAACTCCCCCCCCCCCCGCCCCATTGGACTATAACAAGGTGACATTACCTCTTTGGATCCTTACTGTCAACCTCCAGATGCCCAGTCCCAGAACAACGCCCGTCAGCAGCCCACACACAATAGCCACCAGCACCCGGACGTTGCAGGAATGACAGGAACGCATGCTGAAAACAGGCCACTGCACCACTCGGTGTAAAACAGCTACTGTCTCCTTTAGTCAAGAATTTTAATCAGAGACCATTATAAAACATGGAAAGAATCCTTCCTTTCAGTGGTCTGTCGGGCAGGCGTTTTCATGTTTGAAGAGTTTTGAAGTTAATTCAGCATGATGTAGTTGGAATCCCCGAACAGAAGGTGTGTTTCTGCATCCAGTGTGATCATTCTTCAGCGAGAGAGACCAAGTGACCAGGGCTCTCAGAAAAGGAAACCTACTCAGGGCAATAAAGAAGGGGAGGGATCAGCCTAGAGGGTCAAAGGGTGAATCTCCAGACAAGAAAGACAGTGAAGGAAGGAGGCGAGCAAGGAGAAGCCAGAGAGGAAGTCAGGAAGGCAACGGGTCGTTCTGGCTGTCTATAGCTCAGCCAGGTGCTTCAGGATGTGTGCACACCCTCTTGGAGAAATGAACTATGTTGTCAAGTGAAATGATCAACGGCAGGAGCCACGTATGACTCCACTGCTTGCACTTCCTTAAGGAGCCTACATTCTAGGAAATTCTAGCCTAGGAAAGAAAGAACCAAGTATGATGACATCTTCATTTAAAACAGTGGTTCTCAACCGGTGGATCGTGACCCCTATGGGGGTCAAGTGACCCTTTCACAGAGGTCACATATCAGATACCCTGCATATCAGATATTTGCATTTTGATTCATAATGGTGGCGAAATTACAGCTACAGAGTAGCGATGAAAATAATTTTATGGTGGGGGGTGTGTCACCAGAACATGAGGAACAATACAATTCTGTTATTTAAGCCACACACTTTGTAGTACTTTGTTACAACAATCTTAGAAAAGAAATCTTCCCTGAACAAACTGCCACCTCTACTGCAGCTGTGACTCTTGGGATTCCTCTCCTCTGGCCCTCTCTAGTCTCAAATGAAGTCATTAATGGGTACTCATGTCACTGAGGCTCTGCTGCTGGTGGACGAATCAATGCCCCATTGGTCCCTCCGTTCGTTTAGACCCATGATGATTAAGAGCCTTCAGCATGTCAGGACTGTCACAGGCAGGGACAAGTCCTCAAAGCACTCACATTCTCTCAGGGTGAGAATCCAGGGAGTCACCCCTGATAAGACAGATAGCAACTGTTAAAGATAGCAAGTGTAATTACCACAGAATACTTTCCTGGGAGTACTAACCACAGACTTACAAAATACATTTTACATATAAACTGACTATCTGTTTACCCCTCAAAGTTATGTATTATCCCCCTATTCTCAGTAATACTTTCTAAAGTACAACTTGGGGGGATATTAATATAAACTCCTAATTTTACTTCATCCTAGAACTTCATGAAAACACAATGTGTCACAAAATGAAAGAATTTAAAGACTGCTACAGAAGAGCAAAACAAATGAATCCATGTTCATTATCTGCTTGTTGTGAATATATTATAATACTTATTCCCATGTGTCTATATTATCTACCAAAAATGACTAGAGTAGGGTACATTAAAAAACACTTCGTGGAAATCCAAGGGATCTGAGGTACAGATAATTTAAAAATTCTTTATGCCTTTTCTGTGGTATGTACAGTACATATGTATTTTCATTGGTATAACATATATATTACCTTTTCAATATAAAAATCACAATGTTCCATAAGTAATAAACCAAGAAGATGAATTATCACCTATTAAACAGAAAATACATCAAGTATAGCTCTACATACATTTCATGACCTTGCCTCATTAGTTTCATAACACAGTGCTTTTCCCAGTGCAGAAACAAAGATGAGGTTAGAGACCACTGCAAGGTGAACTCTGTGGTTATGAAAGATTGAGCAGTCAATACCAGGTCACACAAAGTTAAAAGGTGTTCTGTGTGGAATGTCCTGCAGCCTCCAGTGTGTGCGTATGCATTGCCAAGTGCCCAGTGTTTCTTAACCCAGAACTTCCTTCTCAAGAAGATGCTCTTGAAGATGTCATTCTACAGAACATGCTATGGAAACCCTGCTTTGTGTGGAAGAGGGTGGTTATTGCTGAAGAGGATGACTAAGGAAATAAATTGTGAAGCCCATGGTCACCCTACCAGGACGATAGTTTTGGGTTTTTTGTTTGTTTGTTTGTTTTCCTCCTTGCAAGGTTACACACATTTTGAAGGGAAGGGTGCCCAATGGCTGGAAAACTGATTTTGGTGGTGCACAGACATTTTCTTCCCTCAATCAGTGTATGTACCGGAACCCTGGGATGCTGCAATGACCATAGCTTCATATAACTTTGTCTCTTTGGCTACATCATTGAATTCATAAGGTTGTCCCTTATTTGCTAAGAACACTAGAAATTTATGGAATGGAAAAAAATCTAGGCATAGAAATTCAGATGTTTGCATTTATATAAGGACATGAATTATGAGCATTTAATATACCAACATGTGTAAATGGTCACTCTTATGGTTTAGATAAGATGTATCCCTTCCCAAAAGTACATTTATTGCAAGGCTGGTCCCCAGGAGGTGGCACTTTTTTGGTAGGAGATAGAGACTGGCCAGACATAGTAGGTCACAGGAACATAACCCCTTCAGTCTCTCTTTTTCTTTCTCTCCTGTCTTCCATGAGTTAAGCGACCCCTCTCTTACAAATTCTTGTTACTATGATGCTCTCCCCAACCACATGGGACCCCTCCCCCCAAAAAAACCCCAAAACCAACCAAACAACCAAACAACAACAAAAACCCTATGGATTCCCTCAGAAATGGAACCAAAGCATGTCTTTCCTCCTTTAATTTGTATTTGTCAAAGATTTCCTCACACAGGCTCAAAAGTCACCAACACAGCCACTATTTTATATGCACATACGTCAAGAAGACAAAGAAGAAAAAAAGAAAAATGGGAAATGACTTATTTATTAATTTATTCTACTCAAAGCATGCTTTGTGATGAACATGTGGATAAAATAGTGATCCAGAGGGACAGGTCCATGTTGTCGCATAGCTGCCACTCAGGGAGACGTGGGGTTGTGTTTATGCTGCCACTAATTTGTTTCATGGCCTCACACAAAGCACACGAAATCCAGGCCTCCGTGTCTTTATATTTTACATAGTCGCACTAGACCTCTCATTCCTGTGCCTTTTAGTCATAAAGATTTCATCTGAATAAGAGCAAGGAAAGTGTTTTATTATGTGTCGGAAGGACTATGACTCAGAGTGGGTGTCAGCGACCAAGAAGAGTAATGAGAACATTTATAAAAGGGAGATTCACCTAAGCTGTCACACCCAAAGCAAGGTGAAGAGGCATTTATGTGCTGAGGATGAGTAAGCCAGTATGTAAGGTCAGTGTCAAGTAGGGGAGACAATCAGTCATGTGTGACACTGAATGTGGGAAGTCAGAGGTAGAAAGGAAGAACAGGGCACCCTTTGGAGACCAAGTATCCCTTCACAGGTGAGCCACTTAGCATGGGAAGTCTGTGGCTGAGTTAAGTGAGGAAGACATCTGCAGCGTGGCAGACTTGGCTAGGGCACATGTAAGGAGGAAGGGCACCCACACATGGATGTGGGTGGCAGAAAAGAGCAAGGTTAGTTGCATGTAGGATGATAGGTCAAACAGGTAAGTATATGAACAATGAAGCCAACTACTACTTCAGAGCTTCCTGAGATGTGTAGGTTTTGTTAGCTTCCTGAGTTGCATAGGTTTTGTTAGCTTTCTGAGTTGTGTAGGTTTTGTTAACTTCCTGAGTCTTGTGTCTCTCCTGCCTTCAGAAGACAATGTTCAGATGAAATACCTGTAAAGCACAGTCTATCCTATTGTTTGTAGTTCTCTGGAGAACTAATACCAGGAATATTTTGTAGTAAGTATCCGACATTTTGGAAGACAAGAGACCCACAAACCCAGAATGCTTAAAAAGAGTATGCAAATCAAGAACACTCAAGGAATCTATGATCTAGATAGAGCACCGCTGCGTTAGTTTGCTTTCTGTTGGTGTGATAAGACATAACATGACCATGACCAAGACGTAACACTGGGACAAATGAGCCTTATTTTCACTTATGGTTTCAGAGGGATGAGAATCCATTGTGGTGGGGCAGAGGCGTGGCAGCAAGCCACAGGCATAGAGGCAGAGCAGTTACAGGAAGCTGAGACTGAGAGCTCACATCTTCAAAAGTAAGAACAAAGCAGAGATGGTGAACAGGAAGTGGGCAAGACTATAAGCACCCACAATCTGTCCCCAGTGATGTTCTTCTTCCAGCAAGGCTCTCCCAAAGGCCTCACAACTCCCTCAAAGACCATCACCAACTGGATACCAAGTATTCAATTAGGGAGCCTATGAGGGGCATTTCTCATTTAAACCACCACAGCTGGTATATTAAGGATACCAAAGACCATGCAGAAGTCACTGATCAACAAATGATTTTCACTACAAGTGTGAACAGTCCTAGCTGACGACTGTTTTAATGACAGCAGGATAGATTGAGGAAGCACATTAACTTGATGGAACCATAAAACAGTATAAATAACCAAACCAGGCTTCCAAAATGTTTTGCATGAAAGATGATGCATTTCATGGATGGTAATAAGTTTGGGAAATACTTTTATACTTGATATTCACTGAACACCCACAATATACTATTCCCAGATTAAATGCATGCTGTCTTTTGACATCTAAATCATTAAGTTCAAAACTAATGTTAAAGTAATGGGAATCTATCAGCTTTCTAAGGATGCTTAACGAAATACCACAAGCTGAGTATCCTAAAGGACAGAGATTATTGCCTCAAAGCACTAGAAACTGAGGATCCTAGTGCTGGTAGAATCGCATGCCTTTAGAAAGTGCTGGGCAGAGATCTGTCTGGTCCTTGTCTGTCTGTCTCCCAGCTTCTGGCGTTTGCTGTCACTTGGTTCTGTTCTTTGGTTTTTCACTGGCAGGTCATCATACTGAAATCGGTCTTTATGATCACATGGTCTTCTCAGTCCCTTTCAATTTCCCCCTTCCCTAAGGGTTTTTGTCCTAGTGAGCTGGAGGTTACCTTACTCCAATGAGTTTACATTTCACCATCCCTAAAACCAGGTGACGTTCTGAGGCATGTGGGTGGAGGATAGGTCTTCAAAATATGCAGTGGAGGAAGCTGGGAGACAATTAAATCTATAACAATGCATTTATGTGTAAATAAATTAAAATATAAGACTTTTAAAATTAGTCTAGATTGCCCGTGGGCAACCAAAAATAATGGCGACAACCTGTGCTGTTTCAGTGAGCTGACTTTATTTGGATTTAGGAGGCAACTTCCGATTATGAGACGTTCTCCCACACTCTACCACTAGAGGGAAGCATCATTACTATAGTCTTTTCCTCCGGTTACCCTGTTCTGTAGCACCTTTCAGGCCTCATCCGTTTACCCATTATGTAAACACATCAGAACATCAGATGTGGAATAAACGAAAGCAGTTTCTTGCACTGGGGTGTGAATTGATTTTTATAATTTTTTTTGCAAGTCTCTGACTTGAATCACCAACTCTGCAGAAACAAACACATTTCTTAAGGAGTGGGAAGTGGAAAAAACATGGTGGGAATGTTTTCTAAGCACCCTCGTTCTTATCATCCCGCTCCAGAACCTCTGGTTCAAACGCCAGACAAGTCAAAACTAGCTGGTGGCTTTCCCTTTGAACAGGATACTACTATGAGATAAACAAGGTCACCTGAGAAGTAACAGCCATCATAAAGCACTCGGAACCTTGGAAGTGGAAGGAGCTCCCTCTTCTGGTGTCAGAAGATATTTCCTTCTGTGAGCCTGGGCCACTGAGATTTTTTTGAACTATCTGATTTTTTGAACTGATTTTGGAGTTCTTTCCTAAAGACTAATGGATGTTGGTGAATGCCACATGTGATGCTTAAATTTACTGAAAGCCGACTCGGTGGGATAGGAACCCTCCCTTGTCTCAGGGTATTTAAGTGACCTCTAAATCTTACTATTCTATGGCATGTTGAACCCTTAACTCTGGAAGAAAGGACAGCAGAAAACAGCTAAGGATATTAAAACATTGTGCCCTTTTCATATGCCCCCAAAGCAATAAGGAGAGAGGGCCCTGCATCTTACCTGGGCAAAACAGAAGATTTGGCACTTGCCATATGAGTAAAGGGACCCGGATCTGAGAGCCCCAGAAAGAACTGGTCCCGCTCCTTGTAGGCTGCACTGGGTGAGCTAGCCAAGGCAGTGCTGGAGAGCCCATCCAGGTAGTGACATTGAGGGAAAGCTAGAGAGCTGACCAGCCCATCTACCACCCAGGCCCAGAACCAGGGCTATGAGTAGGCCCTCCCCCAACATCCACCTCATCTATGAACTGCTGGAGCATGTGAAGGGGACCAAACCACAGATCCAAAAATAGCAGAATCTCCATGACACAGGACAACAACAGAATATCCAAGAGGAGTCCCAGTGAGAGGCCATTATTGGTGAGGTGAAATAGCAGAAACCAGAAGTCTCGAGCCAGACCAATAACTCACGACAATGAGCACTTGCAAGTAAAATGAATGGACTAAACTGTGTGACTCCACAGGCCACACTACAGCTTTCACAACAAGATTCTTCTTTTGTTTGTTTGCTTTTGTTTCTGTTTTTATTTTTGCCTTGTTTTGTTTCTGTGTTTTTTTAATTAATTAATTTATTTATTTATTTATTCTTTTAAATTTGGTCTTGTTTAGGCAGAAAGGTCAGAGAGAGGACGTGAGGGGACAGAGAGAGAGGTGGGATTGGAATGCATGATGTCAACTCCATAAAGAATCAATAAAAGGAAAATTTAAAAACAAACAAAACCCATTGTACCCTTGGGAATGGCAGGAGGGAGAAACTCTTTTGAAAGAGGTTGCTCTTGTTTATTCTATCCTGTGGTATAAAAAAACCTACAGTGGGATGAGAAAGCAACTCATTGATAAGAAAAAAACTTTGTTGGGAACTCCAGCTGAGTGTCTCAATGAGGCTTCCCTAGTACATTGCTGTGGGGTGTTATAAGCTTCCCAATTTAATAATGCCATCTTTGTTCGCTCTCAATCGGGCCACCCCAGCTGTCTCTGTCATATGTTGTCACCTGAACCTGATGTTTTGCAATATATCTGCTGCCTTTGTCTATGTGACAATATTTGTTCTTTCTCTTTTTATGTTTGCTATTTGTTTACTGAATGCACACTTTCAAAACTGGAACTATGGATATCGCATATTATTTTCTGGACCACAGAGAGCATGAGCTTTCAGGGGCCACCTTCCTTCCTATGCCCATAGCTCACTGTCCATGGTGGCAGTGGGCAGAG
The DNA here is from genome assembly GCF_004664715.2 of Peromyscus leucopus. Taxonomy (NCBI): domain Eukaryota; kingdom Metazoa; phylum Chordata; class Mammalia; order Rodentia; family Cricetidae; genus Peromyscus; species Peromyscus leucopus. Next base: position 40,495,993 of record NC_051073.1, on the reverse strand, counting down.
ATTCCGTAGCTGAAATAGCAGAGGCAAAGAGTATGGTCTTCTTCAGCCCTAGAGGAATGTTGAGGAGGAGGCTGTTTCTAATGACAGAGGTTAGAGCATGTGGCACAGTGTTGGCTTTGTCTCTGGACTTTAGAGACAGTGACAGAAGAAGGGGGTCTGAAGTAGCGGGGGTTGGGGGGAAAGTTATGAACACAGCCTCAACACGTGTAAGTAGACCCTGCCTCAAGCATTTCGTGTTAAAACTACTGATAGCTAGCCTTTACACTGTTGGCCGAATTTAAAAGAGAGTGCACTACATGCCATCAAGATATATCGCTTTAATAGGTACGAAAAGTAAATGGTCCTATCAGATAGGAAATGTACATGTGGAAAATGTAGGATTATGTCAACTTCACAAGTCTGTATACCTCACAGATGGTCCATTTAAATCTCATGTTTAAACACACACGTGTTCATTGGGATGGCTTCCCACTCATCTCAATTCAGGCTTCTTTGTGTACAGTACCATTCTGAGGGACACATTCTCTGTGAGTGTCTGTCCTCCGGCAGGCTGTCAGAGGACCACAGAGCAGCCAACACACAAAGGTACCATTATGCATCACATCATCCCTCGAGCATCTGACATCCACAGAGGTGGAGCTGAGGCTTGGAACCAGGCGCTCCTCCTTATAGTTCCTCTTAGCTTCTGTGTAAGATGAAGGAGGAAGATCTTCTGCATAAGTCTGTCTTCCAGGAAAGGTTGCCACCTCTAGAACGTCCTAAAATGAAGGGCTAAACAATAATGGAGTCTTGAGTGACGTGACAGGCTGCAGGGCTGGACCTGGATGGTACACTCCCCGCACACAGAAGGTTGGGACACCTGTGTGGAGGATTTGGCACTTGGCACAAACAGAATTCAGGTTATGTTACGTGCTCTGAGAGTCACTGTCTAAAGCAGTGACTGTCCCATTGGTTATCTTTGGCTTGAATATCTCACAAACATTGCCCGCCATAAACAACAAGCCTCAGAATAAAGTACAGAAATAAAAGGATCACAATCATTACATTGGTGCTTTGTGTTAAAGGACTGTTGTAGGCATGCGCAGCATTGTAGATGTCTGTAACTTATAAATAATTTTGTCTGTTCAGATTTAAACCAGCTTACAAATGTACAATTGATTCATAAATTTGGGAACATAGTTCTATAAAAATCTCACCAGGTCGATAACACTATTGGAATATTCATATCACTTCTCGGCCTTTTGGCTAAGATCAAGTGTGGAATATTCAGTAAGACTTAAATTTCTTCAGCTTTATTTATGAGTTTAACAAATTAGGTCTGTAAAAACAGTAAAGGCTTAGGAAAGTTTATCTGTTAGTGAAAATAAAGATATGTAAAATATTTAGTTGACTGCCACAAATGAACTTTCTTGTATAACATTAGAGGGACCAGCCTTAATATTACATCCCAGGGGCTCAAGAGAGAGAACTACTAATGGCGAGGACTATTTTCAGGAAATAGAATCTCAGCACACGGAGCTCTATCGTCCACTTGCTTTAATTCCTCTGGCATAACATCCTTTATACACAGCTTCAGTTCTGTCCTCATGTCTAGCTCCTTTCTTGCCTGATTTCTCTATATATTTATCTACTGTCCCCTCTAGGTTCTATCTTAATTCCTTCATCTAGTTCTGCCCCTTCTAGGTTCTCATCTGTCTAGTTCTTTCCCCTATCAGCTCCTCTCCCATCTCCTTCTCTCTCATCTGGCTCTTCCTCATCTTGTTCTTCCCCATCTGGCTCTTCTTCATCTTCCATCTTGCTCCTCTTGTCCTCTCTTTTAGCCATTCAATCTAGTTCTTCCCCATCTCAGTTCGTTCCTCTCAAGTTCTTACCCATCTAGTTCTTCCATTCTCTTTTCTCTTCTCTCTCTTGTGCCCTGGAAGTCCCGGTATATAAAAGGGAGGGTCTGAGCTAAATTGTGTAAAGCTATTAACGTCCACCTCTCCTAGATGGTGTCTCCTTGTGGAATTTACCATAAGTCAGGAGACTTGCACGTGGGCTGTTACCATTGTTAGTCCACCTGGGACTAACAATAGGCGCCCACCTGGGTGGTGTTTCCTGTAGTCCTTGAAAGTGGCCAAGGGAGATAATCTGATTCCAGAGAAAGCCTTTCCTGAGGCTGTTCTCCAAATACCTGGAATGTGTATGTCCAGAGAGTGATCAGTCTACACTGTTAGTCCTTCTTAGGGGAAAGTCAATTGGGAAAACTATGAAGGCACACATGATTTTCATAACAGAATACAGCTGATATATAACAAGCCAAGTAACACCAAAAACTCCTTGGGATTTGGCTTCCCCTGGAGGAATTCCCTGATTCCTCCAGGTTGTGACTTTGCCACAACCAGCTGAGTTGTTATGATATATTCCTGTGGCCTGCAGCAGAATTTGAAGGTTTGAAGAAAAATCTATTGAAGTCTTAGAGTAAAACACCTTGAAACTTGGGGGTTAAAATTTTCTGTGCTTAAAACTGGAACAATAGAGATTGGGAGTGCCAGCCTACTGTCCTTACCTTGCATGTGAAAGGCTCTGAGTTGGATCCCTACCCATACAATACTAAAATAAAAATAGGTGTTTTCAAATTTAATTTAAGAGGACTCCATTTTGAGATTTTTTTTTTAAGTGGGTGAATCTAGAAGCCTAGTTATTCTACCCATTAAATAGCTCTTGAAAGCATATATCCCTCTAAGCTTAAAGTAATACTATCTTTTCATTTACATTTATTTTGGGGAAATTCAGATTTTTGTATGCCTGTCCTCTATTCTTTTACTTTTCTTTATCTGTATTTAACAGAATACAAAATTTTGGGGTCTATTTTCCATGTATATTAATTTTTCTTTTATCAGTTCTAGCAATCATTCACTTGTGTTTGGGAGAACTCCTTGCTTCATTTTATTTCTGGTTTTTCCTGTAATGCAGTGATTGCTGCCTCACCTAATTAATCCATATTCAAGATAGAATAAGCACCTTGATAATCTCCTGTAGTGATGAAGTGATATCAAGGTTAAGAGAAACACAATCAGGATCTGGCTGCCTATTTCAAGATGCAAGAAGATGTCGTCATTGCCAAGTCAAGGAAATTGGGGGTTACAAAGAGCACTGAGAAGCTGGTGCCCCACCAACAGCAAAGGTTAACTCAGTAACTGCTCCCATCACTCACATTCTGTCTGTGCAATCAGTACATCGTTCCTACTGACTGATTAAAAGGGTTTCTTATTGAGTTTATGGTGATGTAGCATGAGATACTCATGAAGGAAATATGGCAGAACTTCAGGAACTGAATCTTCAGGTTGGTGACAGCTGAGACAAAGCGTGGAGTAAGGGGGGGAGGGAGACCCCTATCTTGCCCTGTCTTTGATGAAGTCTTGTCCTGGTACAGTCTAATCTTTTGGAAACATAAACACCATAATGTCACATAAAAGTGGAACATGGGTGCCATTTTTTTTTTTTCATGAAAAGACCTCTGGGGAAGGACCCTTGGCAAAATGTCACTGATGACCTCACCATTCTTTATTCTTCTTCCTGGGCTGGTTTTACTTCACATCACTGGTCGCCTCAATTTCTAGTCTTATATTTTACTTTGGTGTTGCCTGTTTCTCCCCCAGGAATGTATGCTGGAGACAACAGTTCTGGCTTGAACATCACTCCATTCTTAGTTTACTGAATACTTCCTAACATTTGGAAATGGAATAATAAACATCTGCTGAATGACTGACCCCATTTCTACCTACCCCACAGGCTGGTGAGTATGGCTGAGCTGCCTTTCTTCAGCTTGTGTTCTAGAGCAGAAAACCCTTTATACTTTTGTTATACTTGTCATTATTTTGGACAACTTACCAAAGTAGATTTTTTGATAATCTTTACAGATTCTATGAATGGATGGAGACTTCCTGGCACAGGGTAAAGGAAATAAATATAAGACTTTCCTATTTGGGGCTTTAGATCCCAGTTTACTAACTTTTTCATGCTGTTCCAAAAACAGTATTCATAAAACATAACCTCAACAAGTTGAGAACCACTGGTATAAGGGCATGTTGTTTAATCCTTTACCTGTTTAACAGAGCAAATGGCAGAGTGGTCATACTAGGCTATGCTAATACCACAATGTCCCTCTTCTAGTCTCTGACATCTTTGAAACCATGTGTCTTAATGTCATTACCTTTTAGAAAGCTCACAGGAGGACTTCTGGTCTAGTTTTTGCATCTAAGTTTTTCATATAAAATGTCTCCAAGAAAGGAATTTCTGTATATGCATTATATGAGGGTGAAGTATACTTCAATTTAAAAAAAAGTGAGGAGTTGAGTTTTTTGCACAGAGGTGCATGCATTCATTTATTTTTCATTGTGGCAACAAGATAAACAAGTAAAATTCAACATTGAATGAATTACAAGTGATGGCAAGGTCATGAATCTTGATGGTATCTATCAGGGAAATAAAACAAATAGTTTTCACAGTACAGACATGGATGAAACCATACACGACTTTGGAAAACTTATTGCTTCTGAATATCACGGCATGCACAATATGCAAAGTGAATTTATCACCCAAGGTACTTTTAAAGCGGTAAGAAAGTGAGACATTAAAAGTGCAACACTTTAACAAAACTGGAAATACAAACAACATGGAGTCAGCCTCAGACAGCTGTTCTTCAAAGGCCAAGAGACAAAGCCATCAGCAAAGGCAGTGCAAACAGAGGAGGCTTGTCTAGAAAGAACGGATGCCCCTCAACATCACACTTCTTCCTCTGACTCGTGTTCACGTTCAGCGCTTTTCAGGAGTCCAACTTCCGAGGTGCACACCTTCTTAAGTCTAGATTTTACTAACCTGAGGGGAAAAAGAAAGTCATCTCTGGTTACATGATATCAAGGGTCAAAACTTTAGAGTAATATACAGATTATTCCTACAACGAACAGAGGCAATCCCCAAAGTAAAATGATTTCTATTTGACTTGGAGATACCTGAAAATGTGTGCAGAAGACAGCAAAGGTCTAAGTAAACAGGAAATGTGTGTCTCTTAAATGTATTATGAGATTGCTTAGTTATGCACAACTGATCATTTATAAAAGCAGGGGACTCTATTGACTGTGACAACGTGACGCTGGTGGAACATCTACATCAAACCCACAACTACCTACAGACTGCAAAGAGACGTCATTTCCTGTAAGGAAGTACATGACCTTTCCCTAGAGTGACAGACCAAGTGAAGGCCCATGTCAAGCCCGGGCTGAATGTCTCTTTATGACCAGTTTCTTCAGCCTGTTTACATTCTGAGTTTTATTTTCTCTCTTCCCTTTGCCAGTTCAGTTCTGGCCTGTTCTAGTCAGACAGTCCATCATTCCCTGTGCTCCGATCCTACACAAAAGCTTCACAAGCACTTCACTGCTTTATCCTGTCTGCTGGCGCAACCCTAGCCAGAGTCAGAAGTGATTCTAACCTATGACATTGACACATTGGACACACCACTGACATGTGAAGCAATCTGACAGGTCATGTCCCTCATCTGTCAATAGAGGTTACCAGTTCTTCAGCCACTGCCCACTAACATGAACACCTCCAATAAACAGCAATTGAGCAGAATCAATAATTTCTGTTGATGCAACAGCCAAGAAAAAAACTGCTCAGTCATTTGCCTTAATTATTGACTACTGATTTTGCTCATACTTTCTGAACACACCAAGTCACTTTCATTTTGAAAGGCTGATTGATGCTCTGTAACAGGTTAAGGGCCGCTTACAAAAGCCCACACATCCTTTCCACATAGTACCACATCCATCCATGTAAGACTAAAGGGATTAATCAATTATGTTCATTTCTAAAGACTTGTGTGGAAAAGGAAACAACTCCTGGCTGCTTTACTGGGAATGAAATGTTAGCACAGGCCCAGTCACAGCCACTGTGTCCTGTGCTTTCTCCCTGGATTGTAGCTGCTGCTGCTGTAAAGCCACTAAGCTCGGCCACATGCACACCTTTATCGGGCTCTAGGGACCTGTAGCCCACATGGAGAAATGGTTCTGTGAGGCAGGGTGAGAGCGGGGATAATAAAAAGGAACTGCAGCCTGGCATGGCGGTACGCACCTTTAAACCACCACTCAGAAGGCAGAGGCACATGGATCTGTGAGTTTGTGGCCAGCCTGGCCTATGTAGAAAGTTCTAGGCCAGACAAGACCCCATAGTGAGATCCTGTCTCAAAAACAAAACAAAACCCCCTCAAAATAACACCCCCAATAATGAATGAATGAATAAATAAATAAATAAATAAATAAATAAATAAATAAATAAATAAATACCCAGGCACAACTGCCAGTTACTAGAATGGGGGAAATTTGGGGAGTCAAGGTCAGGGTGTGACCCTGTTCTTGCTTCATGTTCTCATAAATCACTGTGAAAAAGAGTAGAGCTGACACAAAAAGTTATTTTTAAGAAACTCGATGTACCTGGTGTGTTAGCAAGCCCTGATTTGTTCTTCCCAATGGCTCACATGACTCACTGTGTGGAAAACCCGTCAGAAAATAGGCAATGCTTCCTTACTCATAGGCAAGGGCTATTGAAATAGTTATTTGCAAGAGAAGTAAATACATATATCTATCTATCTACATGTGTATATATATATATGTATGTATAAAACACATTAAATATGCAACAATATTAATTCCAAACAGATAGGTTTCACCGACAACCTTACACAATCAAGACTGCAGGCAGGGGATAGAATGAGGCAATCTTGAACCACTATTTTGCAAAAGTAGGACATTTTGCATCATCTTTCAAGAATTTTGGGAGGAGAATTCAATAACTTAGAAGTGCTTATGTGGCAGCCATTGTGCTATGTCAAACAACTTGGATTCAATGTCTGACATGCAATGACTTGTGGCTAAGCAACCACTTCATAGTCAAACCCTGACGAAAGGAGTCTCAAGCCTCCTTAGTCTCAAAGTTAGCACTGAATTCGTTTTTCATGGGATCTCACTGAAAGACAATAGTGAATCTTTTTTTTAATGCTGAATCTTTGTGGTATTTTAAAACTGCTGCTTGAATATGTATCAAAATAGTTCAGAGAAAGTTGTAGTCCTGGTCTTATCAATATTAAAGGAAAATCAAGAAACATATAAAATATAACTTCCAAACAAATGAAGGTTGTATTGAAGTACCTTTGAAGTAGAAATCTAGTAAACAGCTAACAAATGTTAACTAAGCACTTACTATATGTCTGGAAATGTGCCATTCGGTATGGGGATATGAAAATGATTGTTTTCACGTGCAGATACAGTCTAGCTGCGGGGGCAGGCGAATGGGGGCAAGTGGTCAATGTCACAATTTATATGTAACAATATTCAAAGTCAAAGCACTACTGAAGCTCAGGAAACAGATCAACATGGGCCAGAGGAATCACAGAAGGTGTCAAAGAAGAGATGGACGTTTAGTGTGACTGCACCAGGTAAAGGGCACTAACTGTCTGGTCAAAGAGATTAGAACAACACGTGGTGGGGATTGGGAGAGGCTGGAGAATAAAACTGGAGTTTCTTGTTTCTGGGGACCTGTTAGTGGACAAGCCATGTATTAGGCATCTGAAGGCTTTTGAAACATGAAGAGACAGTAGTCATCTGCTGGCTCTGGAGGGGAGCGGACACGAAGTAGAGTTTTTCCTTGCATCCTGGTACTGTTGCTGAAGACTCCCCAGCCCCTAAGAAGATGAGGCCCAGATGTCAGCCTGGAACAACAGGGGAAGAGAGCAAGACTCAGTAGCCCAGCCAGCCTTAACAACGAGCAGATGCACATGCTTGGGGCGAGGGAAACGGAACGAACAGAAACAACCCGAAGGAGGTGGAAGAAAGCAGCTACAGAGGGAAGTGAGCTGCTCCAAAGCCCAAGAGGGACGTCTGGGAGCCGGATAAGGCAACAACAGTTCAAGTTTCTCTTTCAGAGCCCTGGTGTCCCAGCTGCTCCAGCGTACAGCTCAGAGGAGGAGGGCTGATCTGGAGCCCATGCCCAGGGGATGGATGTAAAGCTGGTTGCAGTAGAAGCTGGCAAACCACGGGGCCCAGAAACAGCTACTACATTCCAGGGGTCTAGAGAGCCTGCAAGGTGTGCAACACTATCTACATGTTAGTATTCGGGATCCACTAAAAGTAATATGGACTGTGTCACATTACAAGCTCTCGGGAGCTGGTGCCCACCATGCCGAACACTACATACGCATTACTGCAGTTGTAGAGTATTTCACCTAGTGTAGCCGTCTGAAGAATCGAGTGTTGGAGTCTGCATGTGTAGTAATTAGGATCAGTCCAGCACACTGTGCTTCAGCACTAACCACCCTGGAAACCACGATCATCTGCTTTTTTTTTTTTTTCCTGCTCATTTTTGAGCTCACCTTTCGGTTTGTGAGGAGCCTTTTTTGAGCTCCTTCTTTCTACTACGTTCACTTGCTGTATTCTATTTTAATTGTCTACCTCTGCGATCTGCCCTGGTTACCGGACAACAACATCCCCCATGGGAGGGTCTCCACCTCATATTTTTATACCAAATAGAGAGGAAGAGGAAGGCAATACAGACAAGGAGACAAGACCATTTGCTGAGTTTTTACATCTTCAGGAACATAAGGACACTACTTCATTTAGATTCTATTATCTCTATTTAGTAAACAATAAGATTCATATTTATTGTGGTTGAGTAATAAGTCTGAAGTCATAGCCAATAGGCCATAGAACTAGGAATATGTGTTCTCAGCAATCTGGTATGTTGCTCCTCACCTGCTCAGAAAGTTAAATCAGGATTCTTGTATAAAAGAACGCATCATTCAACTTTTGGAAAAATTAGAGTTACTGTCTTATTTAATTTGATTTGTATACATTTGTCAAAGAAAGGTCCCAAGGTTATGAAATGGGACAATTAAAGTGTGTACACATAAGTAAGTGGAGGTCTCATTGCACATAGGGGAACTGGCCATCCAGAATAGAAGCCCACATATGTGAAGAGACAGAGCATGCTGTAGAACAGGGCATGGGTCAAAGGCATAGCAGCCATATCAATCACTAAACTATTACAACTTTAAGTCAACATGGACGTTTTTGCTGGCCATTTCTTTGTGTAGAGATAACTTCCTAATGTCCTAGTCCAGTTTATGAGAAGGTAAGAATAAAACCTTCCTTTTGAATTTGACATTCAACACTGTCCAGTCTTGATGGACATATACAAAGAAATGTACCATTCATTTTTTTAAAGTGTCAACTTACCAGGTGATAAAAGTATAATTTAATCCAATGATGATAAAGGTTGATGCATAATGCCAAGAAAAGCACATGGTGAGGAACATCTTATTCTCAATATCTGTCAGATTCCATGGAGGGCTTCCACTGAGGGGATACAGGACAAAAGCAATCTGCAACTCAAAACAGGTGCACATTAAAATAACCATCTACATTCTCAAAGGAGCCTCTTTTCAAAACGTTGGCGAACTAAGATGGCTCCCATTAGCTGAGGCGTCACAAACACAACACCAGGTTTTTCTGTAGTCACTCTCCACCGAGGCATATTTTTGAAGAACAATTTTAAGTGTATTTAATTATCAAATTTTGAAATGTTCCTAGTGGTCACTCTGGCCTTGGGTGCATTTTCCAAAATCCCTGGAGCTCTAGCTACACCACACAGCCTCACTCTGGTATTTCAAAATTAGACTGCAAAAGGTTTTTAAATAAATAAAAACCCATAGATAGTGTTATGTTAAGTGGCAAAAGGTTGGGACTTTCTCCTCAGGATCAGGTACAACATAAAGATATTTTGTATTATCACCTCTGTTGAACATTGTATTGGAAATTTTAGTTAGGAAAAGTAGGCAAGAAAAATAAAAGACATTCATTTTGGCAAAGAAATTGTAAAATGATCTATTTACATATAGTATGATCTCAAATATTGAAATTTATAAAGAACCCAACCCCATAACCAAAGCTAATGAAGGAGTTTCACATATTCGAAAATTGAAAATCAGGACACAACTATCACGTATATTTTCACACACAAGCAGTGAAAACTCTACAATATAGTTTTTAAAAATGTACTTAAACTGACACTGAACAAAGTGAAGTACTCAAAAGCAAAATTGGAAATAAAGCTCCATGGTAGTACATCTTACTGGTATTCATAAGGCACTGCTGTAGATACCGGGCACCACATCCACACATGCACATCCAAGTACACACATGAATACACACAACCACACATGCACATCCAAGTACACACGTGAATACACACAACCACACATGCACATCCAAGTATACACATGAATACAGACAAATTGAAGAGCTTTAAATTTTACATGCCAGAAGCTGCATAAAGTTGTGTAAGTGAAAGAAGTCAAGGACCCCAAAAAATTGAAAACCACTTCAAATTATGGACTAGATGTCCCAATATTTTTGACATGGCAAAAATACCCAGGGCAACTGTAGAACCAAAATAACAGCTATTAATATCCCAATAGGGTTTTTCACAGACATTTTTTAAAAAGTTGATCATAAAATTCATATGGAATTGCATGGTATCTATTATTGCCTTTTAAAAAACATGGTAAAATATCACCAAAGCTGTAGAACTCACACCTTTCAGCTTTAAGATGTTTTAGAGTTCATCAGAGGTGGTGTACTCACAGCATTATGGAACTGCTAAACATTGCTGAATTGCATAATTTAAAATGGTTCACTCCATGTGTGGTGTTTTGAATGGGAATGGCCTCCATAGGCTCATATATTTGAATTCTTGATCATTAGGGGAGAGGCATTACCTGACAGGGATTAGGAGGTATGGTCCTTTTTTTTTTTTGAGAAGATGTGGCCTTGATGGAGGAAGTGTGTCACTGGGGGTGGGCTTTGGGGTTTCAAATGCTCAAGCCAAGGCCAATGTCTCTCTCTTCCTGCTGCCTGTGGATCTGAATATAGGACTCTCAAGCTACTTCTCCAGCATCATGTTTGCCTGCATGCCACCATGCCTTCTGCCATGAGGACAATAGACTAAAACACTGAAACTAGAAGCAAGCCCCAACAGAATGCTTTCCTTTATTTGTCATGGTCATGGTGTCTTTTCATAGTAATTGAACACTGACTTAGACATCATGTTATGTAGATTTTATCCCAATAAGAAATAAGTAATGTTTTATAGACACATACACATATAATATAGATGGATGGATGGATAGATGATAGATAGATGGATGGATAGATAGATAGATGGATGGTAGATAGATAGATAGATGTTAGCTAGTAGAGAGCAGGACAGGGTCATGTATTGCTTAATTTTCCTATCCTTAAAATCAATAACAAATGCATATTGTCTCCCAGAATATAAAGAAACCAGGAAAAGGTTATTAGGAAATATCTTGCTAGTTGTAACTAACATACTGTCTTGGGAGGAAAAATCATGGCCCTGAACTGGTTGATAAATAAAGGGCATAGGACCAGGATGGGAACAGAAAACTTTGATCTGCCTCTCTACCTTGTCAGGAGCTGATGCAAATGATGAGTTGATGGGACATGTTTCCACCCATGACTGCCACTTTGGAATGCTGGCCTAATGCTGCCAGATATTTCTGTTCTTACTTAAAAAGAAAAAAAAAAAAAAGCTGAGAAAATAAACATTTTAGTGATGTTTCCTGTATTTCAAGTATTGGCAATTAACTCAAAATGTAGTCGTTATAAATTATATGTTGCTCAGGGCCTGTTAGTTTGTAATATGTATATGAGCCTATGGGGGGTGTCTTTCTTATTCAAACCACCATATTCCAGGGAGCAGAGTGAGGAAATACTGGACCAAAGCAAATCTGACATCCAGCAGGGCTAACTTCAAATTCTGCATCTCCATGTCTGATGTCAATGTGCACTTTAGATCTCCAACTCCTTTCAGCTTTGCTGACTGCAACACACTTCCCTTTCTTGGGCTGGTACCACCCCTTGTATGTAGCTCTCCTTGGCAGGTATCCCAGAACTCAGGTATCCCAGAGATGCCAGGCATCTCCAACATCTTAGGGTTTCCAAGGTAACCCAGGCTTCACAGTTTCATGCAATGGCCCCTTTGGGCCTCTATGCTGGGACACCCCTAACACATGCCTCAGTGGCTTTCACTAGCAATGGAGGGAGATTTCACACCCCCTTTGTTATATCCTTGACTCTAAAGCCAGAACCACATGACCAAAGCTGCCAAGTTCTGCTGCTTGATGGGGCTGGAACTTGGCCTCCTCACTTTAATCACATTTGCATCAGCTTTCTGTGGTTGATGGCGAAAGCTTCACTGCTTAAACTTTCCTTTGATTTTTTTCACAAGTTGGAAGCTCAGCTGGGTGAGGTCTTGCCTGGAAGCCACCACTCCCTTTATTCTATTTAGCATCAGGCTTTTCTTTAAACTTTTTATCTTCTTCACATCTCTTCTACCAACACCATTACTCTAAAACTTTTCAATTTAGCCTTAGGCAGATTTTTAGGACAAGGGCAAAAAGCAGCCACATTCTTTGCTAAGACTATCACAAGAATGGTCTTTAAAATACTAACACTCTTCTCTCTGAAATTGCTTGAGCTGGACCTCCACAGTTCAAATCATCCTCAGCATGTTCCTATCTGTCTTCCATGCTCATCCAACTACTTTTCTAGTCCAAAGTCTCTAAGTCTTCCATATTCCTCCAAAAAAAACGAGCATGGTCAGGGCTGTCACAGCAATACCTCAGTCCCTGGTACCAACTTCTGTCTTAGTCACTGTTCTATTGCTGTGAAGAGACACCACGACCAAGGCAACTCTTTTTTTTTTTTTTTCTCGAGACAGGGTTTCTCTGTGTAGTTTTTGTGCCCTTCCTGGATCTCACTCTGTAGACCAGGCTGACCTCGAACTCACAAAGATCCACCTGGCTCTGCTTCCCGAGTGCTGGGATTAAGGCGTGCGCCGCCACCGCAGAAAGCCTTTCATTGGGGCTTGCTTACAGTTTCAGAGGTTAGTCTGTTGTCATCACGGCAGGGAACGTGGCAGCAGGCATGGCACTGGAGCACTAACTGAGAACTTTAGATCCTGATCTGTAGGCAGGCAGGAGGAGAGGGACACGGGGCCTGGTTTGGGATTTTGAAACCGCAAAGCCCACCCCACAAGTGACATACATTTCTCCAACAAGGCCATACCTACTCAAGAAGGCCACACCTCCTACTCCCTCTAATTCTTTGAAAAAGTTCCACTCCCTGGCAAATAAGCATTCAAATATGTGAGCTCATGGTGGTGGTGGTGGTGGTGGGGGAATCTTATTCAAATCACCACAAGAGCATTCCAGCTGATGCTGAGGAAACAAAATGTAATTGTTGTGAAGATATCAGCACCACTTAAGAGAAACCTGTGCTATACTAGGGCAATGGGAGAGATTTTCTGAGGGTAAAACTCCACCTCTCTGAGGCTCCATCTTCCTAAGAACTAAGTTCATTTGAAGGGGGGGGGGAAGCTTAAACTAAAGGGGTTTCCCATTTTCTGAAGGAAGCTGCCCAGGGAAGTGTTTTCCAAAGTCAGTACACAGAAAATGATATAGCTGAGGCACAAGGGGGCACGGTCTGCATCTCAAGCTGGCAGCAGAACTTGGTAGTATCATTCACATGGCATTGAGTTTGCACACATGGAGGATGCAAGAGCCATGGAAAATGTTTAATGAGTCATGGGGCCGTGTTCCATAATTTTAGAGAGCGCCTATAGCCAGGTAATTGTGGCTGGGTTAGAGTCCATGAGAGGCTATGACCTGACTATGTGGCATTGAAGCCTAGGCTGCAATGGAGACCCCAGGATCTTAGATATACCCGAATCTGAGATTTTCTCAGTCTGTTGAGGAAGGCTGCCTACAGGGAGTAGAGCTGGCTCAAGGTAGAGGCAGCGTGTACTATAATTTTCATTCTCTAAGGACTTGTGTGGTTCCTTCAGTTTCTCTTGCAATTAATTTCTAGCATCATCCTCTACAATCTGACATGACACAAGCAGTTTTGATTTCTTTTGTAATCTCTAGTTCTTTAAATTTATGTGTATGAGTGTGTGTGCACCGCCTGTATGCAGGCACCCACAAGAGCCAGAACCCCTGGAACTGGGGTTACAGCTGGCCATGAGCTGCCTGATGTGGGTGCTGGGAACGGAACCTAGGTCTTCAACAGGAGCAGCCAGTGCTCTTCGCCACCAAGCCATCTATCTCCCCAGCTCCATTTCTTTTGTGTTCTCAAGGCTTATTTTGTGGCCTATAATCTAATCAGTTTTAGAGGTAGTTTTGAGAGCTGCTGAGAAGAATGCCCAGGCTAGCTATATCTCTTGGATGAATTACCTGTTGACATCTGTTAATCCAGCTGGTCTGTTTAACAGTTTAGCTCTGAAGTTTCTTCAGTAATTTTTAGTTTGGAAGGCCTACCTAAAGATATGGATAGGGAACTGAAGTCTTCTACCATCATTATATTAGGACCTAGTCGACCTTTCATGAGTTTTAGTGTTTGCTTTTGTAAAACCGGGGGCCCCAACTTTCCATGCTTAAATATTTACAATTGCTAAGTCTTCTTGAATTGTTCCCATTAATATGGAGGGCCCTTCTTTATCTCTTCAGACAAACTTTAGTTTGAAGTCTACTTATCAAGTTATCAAAACAGCTCTGTAGCTTTTTTTCTTTTCTTTTCTTTTCTGTTTCAATGTGTTCAGTAGGTTGATTTCCAAACTTTGGATTTTTTTATTTTTTAATTTTTCACAAGTGAGGTATATTTCCTGGAGACAATGCATAGTTTGATCTTTTTTAAAAAAAGATTTATTTTATTTTTTAGAATGTTTCGTGTATGTATGGTATTTCTGTGTGCAGGCGTGAACACATGCATGCAAGTGCCTGACAAGGCCAGATGCATCAGATATGCTGGAGCTAGTGTTACAGGGAGTTGTGGGCTGCCTGATGTGGGTACTAGGAAGTGGACCCAGATCCTCTGCAAGAGCAATAAGCACTCTTAGCTTCTGGGTCTTCTCCCCAGCCTCTGGATCTTGGGTTTGGTTCAGGGAGTCGGTCTGCATCTTTTCATTAGGACGTTAAGGCCAATTTCAACTGAGATTATTACGGAGTTGAGTTTGCTGTTTCCTACGGTTTGCTGCTTGTTCGGGAGGAAGAAAAGCAAGCAGGACAACAGCCATCATGTGATAGAGGAAGGGTAGTTATAAACGGCTATTCTGTTACAATGCAAACTACCATCCACCCAAGCAGCAAACAACTGAACAATGGAAGTAAAAACCTGCACATTCTAAAACATAAAGGTAAAAATAGTCAATGAATAAAATACAAAATAAAAGATGTTACGACTCAGTGTTACTTCTTAGTGGGGTTGAATGTGGTCTCTCCCACCTCTTTGATTCATTGCTAGTCTCGAGAACAAGGCTGTCAGTCTCATTAATTCAGACAAGCCAGGTTGATATATCCACCTGGTGTTACAGGTTTTGAAGCGGAACTCCACCTTCTGCTAGAATTTCCCAGCCTGATATCTCCTCATCTTCCAATTAATACTTCCTTATCTGGTGTTTAGGAGATCTTTTTTTCTAAATGAGGTTTTCTGTGAGCGAGGCTCTGAGAAAAGTGTGGAAAGCCTGCCTGCCTGTACCTACCTTGGCCACAGCCCCACCTAGGCAACATTCCTGGACCAATTTAGCCCCTCATTTCTCAGGTGCCCCTGGCATCAGTAGCCCCTCAATTGGGAGATGGATCCTTATTGGGTTATGTATCCCACTGTGCCCATGGAAAAACCTCAGCCTTAAGGACTCTGTCACACTGGTGTCTCCACCTCCACAGCCTAAGTGGCTCCACATCTCCCCACTCAAGGTACTTCCAGCCCTGTTGTGTCTTTGCAGAGTGGCCTGTCTCTCTCCAGATCACTGACCCTGTAGCACCGAGTCCAGGAAAACAAGGCAACCACACAGTGCAAGCTGTGTGCTGAGTGAGGTTGGTGACTGGCTGGTGGGCTTTTCCAGCGACTTCTTTCCTGAGCTCTGGTGCTGGCTGATTTCCCTCCTCTTTGTCTTTCTCAACTAGAGACAGCGTCCCTTATTTTTACCCTGGTTCCCCTCTTTTGCTGGATCCTGCAGAAGTGGGTTCCAATCTACCATCTTACCCAGAAGCCACAGTTGCCTTTAGAAACTTCCAAAATAAAGTGTCTCAAGTAACCAGTTGCCATCATTAAAAAAAAATACATAAAAAATAAAAAAACTACCATTTTGCAAAATGATTTTACTATTTTTTCTTATTTTATTGTTACTTTATATCAGAATGAGGGCAAATTTGAGTGCTTCTTACTGAATACTTCACTGGAATTGCACCTGCTAATGTTTGGAAGCTATACATATATGATGAAAGGCCAAGATGGAGGCCATGAACAGGGACCATGGAGGGCAAGAGACATTCAATCCTTTAACCTAAACTCAGGTAAATTAAGAATATGTAACTAAGGACCAGAAACTAACAAACTCATCAAGTCATCTTTAAAAACAAATATTACACTTTTATCAGCTGTCCTAATTTGTTTTCTACCAGAAAATTACAAGAAAAAAGACCTATGAAGGAATTATTCTTACTATATTTTGTACTCCACTCTCAAAAAAAAAAAAATCAACAACAACACAACAAAAACATGGTTGATTGGTTTAAGCCTCACTACTATTAGGTTTCAACTATAGTTAACTTTCTTCTCCAATAAGGAATAAGCCAGAGACTCATTTTCTATAGTTTACAGTGTGAATTATATATCACTGCATATTTTATTATTCTCATTTACATCAACATTACAAGACCAAACACGTATTTTATGTACGATATCAGGCTTTGGAGTACTACTGTGAGTCATTTTTCCCTTTTGGAATGGACTTTCATTTTAAATAAAGACTTATTTATTTTATTTTATTTTATGTGTATGAATGTTTGCCTGCATGTACTTCTGAACATCACTTGTATGCCTGACACCCAAGACAAGAGTTACAGAGGGTTGTGAGCCACCATATGGGTGATGGAAACTGAACCTGGGTCCTCCACTAGAGTGTCATGTGCTCTTAACTGCCGTTTATTTTTCTTAATGTCCAGATGAAGATGAGTTACAGTTTGGACTCATAATCGGGGCAGTTGTCCTGCAAGTAATCTTTGGGACGCGAGGACAAATGAAGATAGACTATACACAGGAAACAGCTGTCCCAAGTGACAAAAAGCAAAGGCAACAGAAGCCGCTTCCCCACTGCCTGCCAGTCCTCTACTCTGAGGAGGATGAGGAGAAGCGAAGGAAAAACATAGCACAAAGTGAGCCTCTGAGTTGCTCTCCCAGAAGAGACTGTCATGGAATGAAGGGCACAGGGAGTTTCTTTTCTTTTTTAAATTACACAAAATGGCTTGGTCAGTGAATAAACATGTTTTAAATGTCATGTGCTTCAGGAAAGAACTTTTTATAGGTTAGGAGGGAATTTCTCTTCTTTCTGAAGATTACACAATCATTTCAATGCAAGTTATACACATTTGCCTCGTTCAGCTCAAATCTCCATACAGACGTTTCCAAGAGTCCAAGGGACATTTACTCAAAATCTGTCTATATATAACTAAAGTGCTACTGTTGGCTATTTGTGGAGACATAGCAAGAGATAAAAGTTGTAAAAAGCAAATCACAATACAATGTCATTAGCTTAGGAAAGATATTTGAACATGAATGTGCACACACTGCACATACAAATAAAACATAGAAGAGTAAGACATTCCCCTACGTTGCTAGACATTTTTATTTCAGAGGAGTCAAAGGATGAGGCAGTTACTGTAGCTAAACCATCATTTTCAGCTAGTGTGTATTTACACAGCTATAAAATGTTCATTTGTTTTTAAGGGTCCAAGACAGTAGTGAGGTTAGACACCTGGTCTCATAAGAAATCAATCTAGATATACTGATAGGTTAAAAGACTTGTAAAAATCAGAAATTTATCCCTAAAGATTGTAACCTCCTAAGTTTTTTTTTATAGAAAACTTTTCAGTAAATATGAAAATATTATTTTTGTGCTCAAAGTGGCAGCATTAAGCTGTCCTGTTCTTGGTTGAGTTATAGTATGACTTCCCTCTTTTTGTCTAAGCAGGAACAATCACTAGGTATTAACTAGATAATAATTGATCTTATTAATCATAATTTGATCTTATAATTCCTTTCTTTAATTCTCTTTGGATTTCTTCTCTTGTTCTTACTGTCCTTTTTTTAACATGAATATTAAGTTCATTAATACAATTAAACTAGTATGTATGTATGCTATAATTTGAATAATATATACCTCCCCAACGTCCATATGGCTTGCCCTCCATGGTATCACTGTTGAGGTCTCCTACCCTTTAGGTTGGAGGCCTAAAGGAGCCCTTAGGTCATTAGAGGCACATCCTTGAAGGAGACAGTGGAACCCTGACCATTACCTCTCTTTCTCTCTCTCACTTTCCAATCATGAGGCGAGTATCTCCACACATGTTCCTGTTGTGATATGCCCACTCACTATAGGCCTAAACCTTAAAGGAACTAACAAATCATAGTCTAGGACCTCTGAAACCACGTATGAAAATAACCACTTTCTCGCTATAATTAATCAGCTCAGGCATTTGATGCAGTAACAGGAAGATAGCAACATATAGAACCCTGAACTGAGCAAAGAAGTGATATACACCTTTTCAAACACACAGAAAATTCATACTGACATCAGGTTATGTCCCAAGGGAAGTGTCAGCAACCTTCAAAGAAAACACATTTTCTGCTCACAATGCAATTAACTGGAAAGTAGTGGTATTTAGAAAAGATACACTCTCAAATTTAAAATTATGTTCCTTGACCTGGGCCTACAACTCAGTGGTAAGTGGTAGTAAGTATGCCCATTTAGCTTAAGGCCATGGTTTCAGTCCCTGTACCAAGAAAGTAAAGAAACCAAAACGTCAAAAGAAGTCATGAATTAAAGCTGAAAGCACACTAGAAATACATCGATAAAAATTACAGTTCAAATAATACCTAGACTTTGATGTGGTTTTTAAACAAGAAAGGTTAAAAATAAATGAAATTATCACCTAACCCCCCCCCACAAAAAAAAAACTAGAGAAAAAGGAGTGAAAGCCAGTCTTATTTAAAAAAAAAAAAAAGTGAAAATAGGAATTCAGCAAATCCATACCAGTAACAAAAAATTTCCACAGACTTTAAGAAACCAATCTGATGGAAACGATCATAGATACAAAATATGTCCACAGCAGAAAATGTTACAAGAGCCTGGCTTTTCCCCAACAGCTGTCAGTCGCTGTCTGCCCTGGACTGGGATCAGCAGGTCTCCAGCTCACTCCTCTCCAGCCCTGTGCTTCTGTCCTGCTTTTGGCCCACCAGACTTTATGCCCTGCTTTAGTCGAATATACTTGAGTGGAGTTAGATGTTTTCTAATTTTTTTTTTTAATTTCTTTTTGTTTTCCATTTTTTTTTCAAATCACTGCAGGCATATATCTATCTTATCTGTCTTTGTTATGTGTTCAGAGCAGAGAATATTCACTGCAGCATAAAGCTCACTGTGTCAACTTCCCCAGAAATTTTCTCTTAAAAAAAATCTTTCCTTTTGGCTATGAGATATCTTTCTGTATGCTATGAATACGTGTTGCTCTAACTGGTTGATAAATAAAGCCGTTTGGCCTATGGTAGGGCAGGATGGAGCCAGGTGGGAAAATCCAAGGGAGATAGTGAAAGGAGAAAGGAGAGGCAGAGAAGACGCCATTCCACTGTCCAGGGAGCAGCATGTAATGGCACACAGGTAACGTCATGGAACACGTGGCCAAAACATAGATTAATAGAACTGGGATCATTTAAATTATAAGAACTAGTGAGAAAGAAGCTTGAGCCATAGGCCACGGCCATACAGTTTGTAATTAATATATACCTCTGTGTGTTTATTTGGGTCAGAGCAGCTGTGGGATCGGGCAGGACACAGGAAAACTTCTGACTACATCTTTTGACTCCCAAACATGTGCACACAGGAAAGCACTGCAATTCACAGCACACTAGTTCTTTATGTCCCATCCTCTTTACTCCATTTAGGTTTCCTGCGGAGGGCTAATACTCTACCTAAGCTGGCAATAGATTGATCGCCTTATAGGGTATTTGTAATATTTTTCTATGAAGCATACTTCGAACCAATGTACTAACCGAGTCCCACCTTACGGGTCTCTGCACCACAAGTTTTTCTACCTCCCCGATGTGTATGGATATTACATCATCATATCCCGTTTAAACCACAGCTCTTCTTTTATCATCACCTGGCAATTCTGTTATCAGTTCTGATGGGAAGGAAATTCAAGTCCCTGACACAGCCACGTCATCCCAAATCCCAGCTCTCTGGTGACTAAAATTCTCCTCCTCAAAGTCTGGACTAATCAAACCATACTCTCAACTCATTCTGGACTTTGTTTACGTCTATATATGAACATGATTGTGACTTGATAGTCTCTCAAAAATGTAAGTCCACCGTTTGAATTCATGCTCTCAACAGCATGGCAAATTTAGGGAACTGATGATGCTAGAAAATGGGAAGTGTCTGGGATTTGGGATTAGAGAAGTCTAGATTTAGATTCTAGCTATATTACTGTTTGAGCATGAGAAAACTCTTGATCTTGCTGAAGATACCTATAGGCAAATTAGAGGTGGTAATACCTAACTTCTGGATCAATGTGAGGGTATGGAATACAATAAAACAAGATGGGCTCTACCTCTGAGCCATGACCCCAGGCCCTCACTGGGGAATTCTAAGCAGGGGCTCCAGCCCCGACCAAGGACCATCTGTGGCCAGAGATGCTGGACCCCTGGAGTTGGAGATACAGGAGTTTATGAGCCATGAGTGCTAAGAACAAAAGCTCTGTCCTCTCCAAAAGTGACAAGCACTTTTCACCACTGAGCCATCTTGTTAGCCCCACACTGTTCCCCAAATCCTGAGCTTCATGGCACCTTTGCATCACACACACCATGTAACTTGTTCTCCTGTTCTGCTCTTTCTGCCACTGGGTCCCCCTTCTGGTCCCTTCCCTCGCTTGATTTTCATGGTTTTCTTTTCATACCTAGATTTTATAAACAAGATAAAATATGAGATAATTGTTTTCTGGAAAAAAATAGATAAAATAAGATGTACATAAAATCCATATGGTGGCCACCACATGGCTGTCTCTCAACAAGTGTTTTCTCTCTCTTGGGTCTTTCATATAGCTCTTAAGCTTATGGTCCATTAGGCTATAAGCTGTTCTAGCACTAGGAATCACTTACAACCATAATCATCAGCTCAAAATTCCTGCATAAAGGATGAGTGGATCCATAATGAAGGAATACACTGTCTGCTTCCTCCACAGCTACTCTAACGGCAGTCTCACCAGAACCACCAGGCCACTCCAAGAACATCACTTCTGTGATGCTCCTAGAAGGGAAGTATTGAAAGCAAATGCCTCATCAGTGAATAAGAGAAACTGCAGATAAGTGACACCATGTGTGTTAGCTACAAGTCCCAACTCACCTGCCAGAACCAGGTCCCTTGCAGGATGATGAGACTTGACCGCAGGAGCTCCAGAAGTACATTGTTCTTTGCGAGGAATTCCATGAAGGTAACCAGCCCCGCCAAAATGGTGGTAAAGACCAGAAGCTGGTGCACAAAAACATCCAACATTTCCCGACCGTGAGTGTGGTTGTAGAAGATAAACGCTAACAGAGGGGGCAAAACACATTTCCTGATCAAACCAAAGGCTTCCCGCTGTACCACCCTCTTGCCACGGAATTTTATAGGAACGTAAAACTGCCCCAAAGAGCAAATCCCCACTGACTCTCATCGCAATGTATTTTTACTTTAGGGAGAGTGAACATTGTCTCTTACTTAGGAAGAGAATCTTTGAAGTCTAACCCCGTTTTCCCCTTCTCCTAACCTTTCTTCTCTCTTCTAACATACCATAGAATTTTCAACTGTTGTTCAAAGCACTGTCTATGTAGGAAAATGTACAATGAACATGACTAGGGTAGGGAGCTCTAATTAATATGAATGGACAGATAAATTAGCTGAAGTCAAGGTCTCAATTTAGGGAATTCAGCAAATGTGTACGTAAATTATAACAAATTATTAAACACTTGTTTTATCTTGCCCTCCTTACGATAACCTGAGAAATCAACTGAAAGAAACATCCTGTTATTTTCACTAACCTCTCAAGATTAGGAAGTCATTTGTTAGACCCTACATATCACATTTTGGCACAGTCTCTGTTTTGGTATATGAAAAGCTTATTAGAGATTGGTAGACATTTTCTATTGAGTGGTTGCCCCATTTCAAGTAACCCATGCACTATTATTCTGAGTTCAGTTTTCATTGTTAGAAATAAAAAGAATGATAAGCTCCACAACAACCAAGAGGTAAGTGCCCACTGTAGATGATTTCTAAAGACATATATGAAATTCAAAATAACTTTTTGGGTGGCTGTGTCTGCCCAGATCTATTAAGTTAGTCTGTAAAGATGTAAGAAAGGAAGACTATAGGTAACTTTTCTAGGACAACCATATATCCAACTATGGCCCAGACAGATAGTCCTGCCAATCAAGGTGATACAGAGAAAGAAAAAATATGTTATTATAAAGCACAACATCAATGCCCACTGAAAGATAGGAAGAGAACAGAAAACATATTTCCCTCATACTTACACTCCACAAAGATGGCATTTGATAACATTAACTTGCTTAAGGAAAGCGGAAGGAAATTGGTAGTGAAACATAAGATATGGGTTAAACCCTGTAGCCCAAAGAAGAAGTACATGGTTGTATGATGCCAGCCCAGAAGCTGGTTCCACTGGCCATCTTTATACAGGATCAGGTAGGGTCCGCCTGAGATAAACTGTTCCCCGACTATACCTGCAGAGGAACATACCACAGTTTTAGCAATCCTCTTCCTGACTCTACATAGTAAGTGTGAAGACACAGGGACATGTATTCATCGCTTATTCTAACCTTATGACATCGATTCCTCCCTCCGAGCTTTCCATTGAAAAGCTAGCAATAGTGATTTAGACTTGATTCCAAAGTTTAGCTGCAGGTTTGGGTAACAAGTTTTATCTACACACAGACAAATAATGCAAGCAACTATTTCATATCCTTAACAATGATAATTTTAGTTCAACAACTGGTTGTAATTTAATGACCAAAATACTGGATGACTTGGAGGTTTGGATTTATGATATATGTCATTTAAAGGATGATTACTTTCTTTCTAATATTGCGCTCTTAGACAGCTGTTACAAAGTAGAGTGTTTTCCTTGATTTCTGACAAAATTGATGAGGAATTTAGCCTTTTCCCCAATTAAGAATAGTAGAGATGGTTCATACAGACTCTACATGTGGTTAATTGTTGATGTAGACAGGTTTGCTGTTGTTTTCTAGAAGCTGCCTGGTTAGCCTCTGGAATGGGCAGGGAAATTCCTCTTTTTGGAAATGGTTACTTTGTGATTTGATGGTCATAGCGAAGTCCTATTGACATGAATGAAGAGAACCAGCGGAAAAATTAGAAGTGCTACCATTTACAAAGCAGCAGCTACAGCATGACTGTGAAATGCAGAACCTTTTATAGAATGTTCAGTAACAGTGGAAAATTATTGAAGTTAAAAGTTACCCAGACTCTGTCCAACTCAGGACACAAGGTGGATGCACAGGAAGCAAGATCTCCTTCAGCCCCAATTCCCTTTATCATCTCTCAGAAATGATTTGTTATGGAAGATTTCCCATAATCACTTGATTACTTTAGTGTAATTTACAAAATGATTTCTTACAGAGTTTACTCTTTGAAGGATCAGAAGAACTTGTATCAAACTATTTCATAGGCTCCAACTTAGGATACAAAGGAAATTCACTTGGTTGGATAGGCAAATTAAATATTAAGACTCAGGCTTTTGTATAATTATGAAATATCATTTTCCTAAGATTACGTAAGTTATAAACTGTAATTGGGATAAGTACTAAGAGGCATATTTATAGGAAATTCATTTAGATTCATTTCTCAATCTTGTATTGACATTTTTCCCCCACTCATGAAATACTCAAAAGAAGAAAACAGAACATGGCCACAGTCAACTTACCAGTAAGAGCCATGAAGATCGAAACAACTCCTTCCCAAATCTCTGCTCGACGTAATAAGGTTTTGGAACTAAGGTAGCAGGTCCGAGTTTGCTTTTTGTAGACATATTTCAGAATACTCTTTGTAACCCACCAAAAGCCCATGATAATGAAGAAGGTTCCAGGGAGGGCATGACCTTTGAAACTCCCCATGACCTACAACAATAAGAAATAGACATTTCACTTAAACTCAGCAAGAATACCTCTTGTCCACACTGTGTACATTGCTGAGGATTATGAGTATACCGTAGATCCTACTGTAAGACTGACCATTCAAAAAAACAAACAAACAAAAAACCCCAAAAACTTGCATTTGTTTAACATCTATCATGCATTAGGCCCCATGTCAAGTGTTTTACATGCTATCCATAACCTAATTTTTAAAAAATATCCACAGATGAGAAATCACTATTCAATTTTCAGCTGAGAAGTGTGTTTGGAGAAGTTAAATGGTTTATGGAGATCTTAGACTTGATAAGCAAAAAGTTTTGATTTCTTCAAAACACAGTATGTACTATATCATACACGTGCCCTTTAATCATAAAGGAAAACAGCACGAAGCTGTGGGACAGTTTGTTTAATTTAAAAAGATGTGAGCCAGGTGGTGGTGGCGCACGCCTTTAATCCCAGTACTCAGGAGGCAGAGCCAGGTGGATCTCTGTGAGTTCGAGGCCAGCCTGGTCTACAGAGCGAGATCCAGGAAAGGCACCAAAACTACACAGACAAATCCGGTCTCTAAAAACAAAAAACAAAAACAAAAAAGATGTGATACTACCTATAGATTTTGAGTAGATAGTTTTAAAGGGGCAAGGATCAAGAATGTATTATTAAAGACCAGTAGGATTCATGAAATATTTGTGTGTTCTTCTACATATTTTCTAGGCTTCTCATCCAGCTGGATTTGAACCATGTTTCTAATTCCGGCTAGCTGACTGAGTAAGGAGTTGGTACGTGCCACTTTCAAGCTGAGTCACTCAAGTCTGCTCACCATAGCTCTCCTCTTGCCTCAGCTACTTTGGCATGACACCTCTACTGCACAAATATGGGCAGCCAGCCTGATTGAGATTCTGTGTGTGTGTGTGTGTGTGTGTGTGTGTGTGTGTGTGTGTGTGTGTGTGTAAAACCCCTTATTGATGTAGATCACTGAAAGTTTGAGGTTTAATTTACAACAACATAGCCTGTTGACACCAACCCAAACCACATTACAAATTTTGCTCACATCCTTGCCATACTCAACTAATAAACAGAACTACCCTCTAGTTTCAGTCAAGGGTATAAATCAGTCTTGAATATTGTGAGTTTTTAATTTTCTGAAGCCCTTCTTTTAAACATATTTATTGTACTATCAATAGTGAAAGTAGAGTCCACAATTATCCTAAAAATCTAATAGTAGGTCGGATTCAAGAAAACTCACAAAAGAGGATGTCACCATGTTCCTAGTCCAGGAAACTAGAATTACTATTTCTTTTAGTGAGTACTGGGCCTCTTAATTTGGGTTACTCTCCTCTGACTTAAAGCGATGTCCTACAGGAAACTGTGAAGCTGACCCAAATACTGCATCCTATATCTCCAATTAAGACCCTAGACGCTCATTTCATGCACTCTTGAGTCATCCAAACCTTCCAAGAGTCAGGCTACATCACATATCTCCAAGCAGAGGTTCTGGTCCTAACCTTCATTCTGTGCTATACTTTAAAACATATCCTTTACTTATGTTTGGAACATCTGAACTGTAGTTGTGTATTACTAAGAACGGGTAGACCTTAATGATACATGACATTCCTGCTTTGATAAGCTCTCATTTAGCAACCTAACTCCCACCAGGGCTCTTGATTCCACCTGTCTGTCTGGTTGAGACCATTGTACAAGATTGCAAAATACTTTTGTAAAGAATTCATAAATACACCCAGCCTATACATTTTTTAACATTTTTGGAAAAGAATTTCATATGGTATAATGGTCTTAAAACATTGTTATTCCTTATTATAGGAAACTTTCTTGTAGGAATTTCTAGAATCTAAAGATTCTGGATTAAAACTAAAATTTTTGAAATTTATTATCAAAAACCACACATATGTCAAGAATAAAAAGGATGCTTAAAGAAGTTAGGCAGCCATCAAAAATACACTTTTCAAATAGTAAGTGACATATTTGGTAAGAATAATAGGATAAAAATGAAGAAAGAGCAGGACTATAGCCCAGTAGTAAAGGCCCATGCCACACAAGCCTGACAATATGACATGGATCCTAGAACCCATGTTATAAAGGTGGAAGGAGAGAACTGCTCCACGACGTAGTCCACTGACACACAAATGCTCCATGGCCCATCTCCCTCACATCACACTCCCCCAACAACAAAAATAAGTTTTAAATTAAAAGATACCTTTTTTTTTTTTAAAAAAAAAAAATGGAGCAGGGGCTTTGTTTTCAGCACTGAGAAGGTCTGAACACAAACTTTATCACTTGCTAACTGTGGCTTTTGGTAAGCCACTTAGCCTGTGAGTGCCTGAGTTTCTACCTTTGTAAAACTGGACCAATAACAGTACTCATTTCTAAACCAGTACCCCACGTTACTATCAAACAACTTATGCTATCATCTACTTCAAACTACTAGGGCAGTGGTTCTCAACTGCCCTAGTTGGTCATGACTCCTTTGGAGAGTCAAATGACCCATTCACAGGGGGGGTCACATATCCGATATCCTGCATATCAGATATTTACATTATTATTCATAACTGTAGCAAAATTACAGTTATGCAGTAGCAATGAAATAATTTAAAGGTTGGGGGTCACCACCACATGAGTGCTGAGAGCTGCTGGTAGCAATGGCTTTACCAGAGGTCGTGGGAGTATACAGCAGGTGACGTATAACTCTCTGTTGAGGAGCCCCACTAGGCAAAGTCTGTGGGGTCACTGGCTGTGGAAACTGCTTGTTTTCTGTCTGTAACTTTCTCTTGTGCAACCACTTACCTCCCCAAAAAGAACAGCTGTGGGTTCTTTCCACAGCCCACTGGTAGTGTGTTTTATATCTTTGGGCACACACATACTTGTAAATGATCAGGAGATAATTTCTATTTAAACTGTATAATTCTGATGAATAGAAATAATACCAGAATATTTTTCTTAATTGACACATGAAAGTAACAATATTTCAGTCTCAAAGTCAGTTAATTTTAGACTTCAGAACAAATTAAAAATAGACTAAGCTGCCCCTTCAGAAATACACAAAGACTAGTTCCCAGGTGTTTATTACTAAATCAAGGTCAGGCTGTTTACATTGAGACATGACCCCCTACAGTAATTGACTACACATATTCTTAGGCTCAAGGTTCAGCCAACTGTTTACTTTCTGTCTGGGAACCCTCACCAACTTAGAGCTTTGTGCATGGCCAAGTCAGCGTGACCTTCCTAGCCTGAGAGAAACTACGTGACTTATCATGTGTTATGAGAATGGGCCAGGCCCTGAGAATGTAACATATAATTGTCCAGAGTTTGGATGTGAATAAGTAGTGAGTGTGTGAGTGTATGAGTGTGTGTAGGTGTAAGTGCTGAGTGAGGGATATAGCCCAATGGGCAGAAAAAGAAATGTAGCATGTAATTGTCCAAAGTTGGTCAGAGGAGAAGAATGAGAGAGCAAGGTGAGAAACTGAATGAGTAAAGAGTGAATGGATGATGCAGGAGTAGATGAAGGGATATAACAGAGTAGAGAAATATATAGCTGTATGTAAAGAGATGTAGAGTGCGGAGACAGATTTTCAGAGAAAGACATTTTTTAAGATGAAGTAAAAGAGAAAGTTACCTTCAGAAAGCATGTGTGTTTTCTTATTTTTCCCTACAGATAGAAAAAAAAAATCTAACCCTGAGATAGATAAGAATTTTTCCTAAGCCCTCACTGCTCCGAGGTCTTCTATTCACAACCCTGGAGCAGTTTTGAAAAGCTGGCCTTCCTCAGACTGCAACACATCAAAAAACTGTATTAAAGGGTCACAGCAGTAGCAAGGTTGAGGACCACTGTAGAAATAAAAGTAACATGAATCTAATAATATCAAAAGCTTCACCATTTTAAAAATGTTTCTTAAAAGAAAGTAATGCAAAACATAAGAAGGTAAAAAGGAACAGCAAGTAAGAAAGGATGAAAGACTACCCAAATCTGAGCTGAATGAGGGTGACACCAATGGACATGCAGATGTGGGTGGGGAAAAGCCCCCTGAGAGGCCTCAACCGTGCACACAGAACTCTGGGCAACTGAAGAAAGCTGGGAGCAGGAAAGGTGGACTTCCCCAAGGAAGATCACACCTATTGGTTGTTCAGTGACAAATGATTAGCCCTGAAAACATACACACAAGAAATATTGCATCGGCTAAACAGGTTTTATTTAGGAATATATATGTATAAACATACACATATATGCATGTAACAGCAATTAGTGAAAAAAAGAGGCAATTAATTTGAAGGAGAGAGAGTGGAGAGGGATATATGGAAGGGTTTAGAGAAAGCAAATAGAAAGGCGAAATACTGTAATTATACAATAATCTCAAAAATAAAAATAAATAAGTAAAAATTACAAAGGTAACACGAATATCTATCTCTGCTTGAATACTGACTACAGAAAACCAAGAAACAGATACATAATTCTTTTGGCAATTCTAAGCATATAGCTCCTAACTGTCATGGAAGGTTATTGGGATCTTCTGTGGTATTTAAATGAATTCCTCAAAAGCGGAAACCATAGATGTATGCTGCCATTTCCTACTAATCCTGGAAAATGTCCTAAATATGACAAAGTTCCAAATTTACAGGAGTCATTCAGCTATTCTTGCAAACAAGATCATGTCATCATAAAACATCCCTACTCTGTTATGGAATAATCCTTTTTGTACACTGTGAAGATGTGTCACTCTGGTTGGTTTAATAAAGCGCTTAATGGCCAATAGCTAGGCAAGATTTCCAGGCACAGAGAATGTTGGGAAGAAGGAGGGCGGAGTCTCAAGGAGATGCAGAGGAAGCATGACATGTAGAATATGAGGTAACAAGCCATGAGCCACATGGCAGGCTGCCACACCAACTCCAGTGTCGTCCGTGTGACATGAACAACTATGTCAATAATAGCGGACAGGAGATACGTGTCCCACGGGACTAAGCTCCCTGGAGGTCCCTGGCAGAGTGCCCGTGTTATGCCTCCTTCTCGAAGGAGACGTGCTTCACAGATCATGAGCTCTCTGGGCTATGGGTTCTGTATAACTGCTTTTCTGATAATGTTCTAATTAATCTATAAAACACAGTCAAAATTAATGAATGCTTGGGTTGTGAACTGTGAAGGAAAGGGGAAGCTGGACATGGACCTTATTTAGATATAGCAGAATGAACTATTCCTTAAAGACCTCAAGCCTCAAGCTGCTAGATAATAGAAAGTATAATAGTTCAGGCACTTCTAGGGAATGAACATGAACCCACTAGGAATCCTTTAGGAATCCCAACTAAAGTGATTTATGGCAGAAAACATTATCTCATAGGAGGCAGATGGTGGGCCCCTCTGTTGAGGAAGTTCAGCATAGAAAACTTAAGGACTACAGCAGAACCCCTTCCCCTTACATGTGTAAAAGTACAAGTGTCCATATTCCAGCAGGTAAAAAGGTTTTATATTAGAAGAGATATATGGTGAAGAACTGAAGAAATACTTAGGGAGGATCTGCAGCATTCAAATTGGCTAAATGGGTCATGAGAACCAGAAAAGTAGAAGTGCATAATAAACTAGTGAGCGGCTGAGATAAAGATGAAGGACACAGCCGCAACCGCAAAGAAGCCTACACAAGTCTAGGGACTGTACTAAGTTTATAAAACACAGACTGATCTTTGGGTCATAAAGTTCTTGTGAGTGAAGGGATATGTCTAGCACTGATTAGTAACTGTGTGCTTTATTTTTTTTAAAGATGATGTAATTGAATTATTGCCAAGCTCTTGTTGCTCCCTTGATAGTTTTCTTTTCTGTATATAAACTACTGATTTGCAGAAGTAAAGTTGCAGCAGATTCAAACCACTTTTGAGTGTGTTGTCTGTCTGTCAGTCGCCGAATCCTTGCCTTCCTGACTACCCAAGCCCTGATTCTCCTACGGTCATGGTACTCCCGGTGGGCCAGTCCATGGCAGCAGGCAGCATGTAAATTAGTGGAAATGGGTTAATTAAATTATAAGAGCTAGTTAGAAACAAGCCTAAGCTTTGGGCCGAGTTTTCATAAATAATAAGTCTCCATGTGGTTATTTGTGAATTGGCTAGCTGGAGAGAGAAAGATTTGCTACAATTAGCACCCAATGTGGAACAAGCATTTCCACATAAGACCTGAGAAAGCTTAAAAAAAAAAAGTTCTGGGTTGGGGATTTAGCTCAGTGGTAGAGTGCTTGCCTAGCAAGCACAAGGCCCTGGGTTTGATCCTCAGCTAAAAAAAAAAAAAAAAAGGTTCTAAACACACAAAAATGGAGCCAATTATGCAGGCTTGAGCCACCAACATGCCATAAGCTAAGCTGTGCAGTGGTTTACGATTTTGCTCATGCAGACAGAAAAGGTTCAGAAGGAAAAAAAAAACCTCTAAACAGATTACAGTGTGTTTAACAATGTTCATAGGCTTAAGAAAAAAAAAAGAGTATAGACAGTCATAAAAATATAAATAATTTAAAAATAATAGTAAAATTTTTAAAGAGAGAAGTAATAAAAAATAAGCCATGTAAGGATGAGAGATATTATAACACAGGGAGTTTGTACCTTATAAGGTGCTTTGTTAATTTTGAATTATTTGAATGCTATTGAACAGACAACGGCTGCTGAGAGACATGGGATTGTGGAAGGGACTGCCGAATTAAACCAGCCTATATGCTTTAGGGGTATCTTGGCTTCAGAATGGAAAATGTGTTGCCTTGGAGGTTGTGTTTTGTTTCCACAGGAAATAAAAAGCTGTGGACTCCTTCCAAGTTAATAAAGATTGTATTTGACCAAGGGATACCTCCATAGTATCTTGGCTATAGACATGGGAAAGGAGCCAAAAAAGACTACAGGACAGGTAACATGTAAGCTGATCACTCTTCATGGGAGCAACTCAGAGATAAGATGAGACATGATAAATCTTGTTGACTACAGAGTCCTCATGACTTATTATTACATGCCATCCTTTCATATAGTGTGGATAGAGATTTATATTACAGTTTGTTTATGCAGTCCAAATGGACTTATAAAGTTGACAGATGCTCCTTCTCAAATACAGAACAAAAAAATCTTTAATTGACTTGTGCACATTGTACATTCCATACTTGTGTTAATGCAAATATGTATGCTACCTTTAAGATTTTGTGTGTTTTCAGAGCAAGGGGACCAGACACCAATGAAAATGTGATCCAGCCTCTCAGATGCCTCTGTTGCAGTTTCCTCAGAGTTCTGCATCCAGAACAGCTTCAAGGCTGTTGGCTGAGATGGTCCAGCCTCACAGACTACTCCAGCCAAAACTTCAGATAAGCCCTACATTTTCCCATCACACTGAGACTGGATAACAGTTAGATCCCTCAGGACTTGATCATTATCTTAATTTTCTCAGGGTCCCCTAAAGATGCCATCACCCCCAGACAACAAAAAGTAATTTTAAGAAAATGACACCCACATTCCCAAAAGGCAGAGTGGGTGGTGTTTGGTCATTTCATGAGTGTTTGTCATCACTTAGGGGAGTTGGTCACAAGTTGTTATTGGTCATGGTCAGGGAGGATACTAAACAAAGGAAATTAGATTCAGTGATCTCATTCTGAAAATAAAGGGGGGGGATATAAAAATGATATGATAAAAGGGTATGTTATTGTATCTACTTTCAAACTAAAAAAAAAAACAAACAATAGTCTTAAATATTTTACACTGGTATAAATATTTTTGTATATTGATACAAATTTAAGGTTATTTTTATTATAATGTATTATATGTTTCTATTTCTTGTATATGGTATTGTACCTATGCAGCTCATTTAAAAATGTAATGTAAGTTCTAGTCCTTGAAAGCTATTTAGGATAATAAAGAAATGCAGGTTAGTAGTTAGTCATCTATAACAATCAAACTTATAATCATGTTAGGTATGTTTTCAAGGTCAATCAGAGACATATTTTAAATAGATAGATGGTCTTCAAACACACCAGAGAGCTACAGAATATGGCATTTTAATGTTTTAATAACATAGGACTTTTCATGACAGTGAGACTTGTCTGCTTCTGGCAACACCAATCTACTTCATAAAATAAAATGATGATGGGCATCAAAAACTCTCCATATGGAGTTTACTTTCTTTGTGGCAAAAACTAGCCATTTGGGCAAGAAACCACCCTTGTCTCGATGGCCGACACTATGCTGTCCAAACTGGATAAGCAGGACATAAAAGAAAGTGATTGCTGAATTTTGCCAATACGGGATAGGACAGTCCTTCAAAAATCCCTGCTTCACAAAAAAGTCTGTGAGATCTTCTAGGCCTGTAGGCTGAAGATGGATGCTCTGACATTACAAAGAAACCTTGGGTAACTGTTTAAGCAGCCAGCTGTTTCTGTCATTTCTCTTAGTTTTGGAAGTTCCTTTCTCTGTACTTTCTGTTTATTCAAGTAATATTTTATTCTTCTTGGATCTCTGATATAGATTGAAGACTAGATAGTTATAGTTTTACATGTTATCAAATTAAAAAAAACTTACACAAGAGATGTAAAGTTATAAGGTTGAGAAACACAAAAGCTTAAGTTGTTTATCTAAAAAGATGTTTTAGGGTTTAAAAGATATTTTTGGGATGGTAATACAAGTTATGACAAAAAATGGTTTAGGTATAAAACTTTGGACTAAGGATAGATAATACAGTACTTTCTCCAAATTTGCCAAATACAAATGGACTGGACATTGTAAATGTAATTCTTTTTTTTTTTTTAAACCAGTGTTACAAAGAGCTTTATTAGAAAGAAGGAGAGGATAGGAGGGAGGAGAGAAAGAAAGATGGTGAGAGCAGAGCAGAGAGCAGGGAGCAGAGAGAACACAGAGAGAGCGTGAATGTAATTCTTATCTGATAATTGTTGTTATTGTATATAGTTTTACTGCGTTAGAGTTAAAACCTTTTTATTTTGACAAAAAGGGGGAAATGTGGGATAATCTTTTTGTACACTGTGAAGATGTGTCACTCTAGTTGGTTAAATAAAGAGCTGAATGGCAATAGCTAAGCAAGATTTCCAGGCACACAGGATGCCAGGAAGAAGTGAGGAACTGCGAGGAGATGCGGAGGAAGCATGGCAGGTAGGAGATGAGGTAACAAGCCATGAGCCACACGGCAGCACATAAATTAATAGAAATGGGTTAACTTAAGTTATAGGAGCTAGTTATAAACAAGCCTAAGCTAGGGGCCGAACTTTCATAGATAATAAGTCTCTGAGTGGTTACTTGAGAGCTGGCTGGCAGCACAGAGAATGACTCACTAACTATACTACTCTGGTATCTCAAAAGCCATCTCATATTCAACAAGACCTGAATTGAACTAATCAGCCATGTCTATCTATCTGCTTAATGTGAGAATGTAACTTGATTCCAGTCACCTATTTGGTTAACAACACTCCTTTCATCCATTTGCTCAAATTAAAAGAAAAAAAAAACAAAACAAAACAAAACAAAAAAAACATTAGCTTGGACTTTGACTATTTACCAAAAATGAATTTGTCATTGCAAATTATCACCTGGGCTGACTAATATCAACCCTCTGCTGCCAACTTTATGTGACATTCCCTAGTGACTTCACTACCATCTGCTTGGTGAGGCTTGCCTCGTCCAAACAGGGGTCTGTCCCTGTCTCACTTTATAAGGCACTGTCACTTTAATGTATTCTTTATATGATTAGTTACAGAATACATATCCTTTCTTTTTCTCTTCTTTCTTTTTCTTTTCTTTCTTTCTTTCTTTCTTTCTTTCTTTCTTTCTTTCTTTCTTTCTTTCTTTCTTTCTTTTCTTTCTTTTTTTTTTGGTTTTTTGAGACAGGGTTTCTCTGTGTAGTTTTGACGCCTTTCTTGGAACTCACTCTGTAGCCCAGGCTGGCCTCAAACTCACAGAGATCCGCCTGCCTTTGCCTACCAAGTGCTGGGATAAAGGTGTGTACCACTGCCACCACCACCTGGCTAGAATATATATTCTATATGACTAAATCACTATGTTGTGAAAGCCTATATAACAAGACATCAGGGACTTTCAGAAATAGAAAGCCCAAATCAATTCTGTATCTTGAGGCCATGAGCATACTAATATGTAATATTATATGCCAATATATAATGCCAAAGAATGGCATAGATATTGTATTTGCTTTTAAGTTTTAGTATTACCTAATATACTTAGCACACAAGTAACAGTTAACATGGAATTTTAAAATCCAGGCTTCCCTGCATGTATAAATCTAGGTCAGACAGTCTTCCTGATCCATCTCCATAAGTATGAGTGCATCTGTACATCTTAGCAGGTGTAAACTAATTAGTACTGGAATATAATAAACAAGGAGTCACAAAATGTTTTTTAACAGACATCAGATGATCACAGTGGAGAAAGCAATTGGTTTTTCCTAATTCAGTTATAATGTTACTGTCCTTTTAATATAAAACAATCTGATGGTTCTGATGCTTTTGTTTTAAAAAGATTCAGCAAAATAAAGACATAGCAATCATGATATTTTTCTTGCAAGAGGACCTAA
This sequence comes from Peromyscus leucopus, assembly GCF_004664715.2. Lineage (NCBI taxonomy): Eukaryota > Metazoa > Chordata > Mammalia > Rodentia > Cricetidae > Peromyscus > Peromyscus leucopus. The sequence continues at coordinate 40,461,082 of NC_051073.1, read as the reverse complement.
CAGACAGTCATTGCTAGCAATTAAAATGGCAACAATTTCACTTCACTTTCATGGTGGAGAGAAAAATTGCTCACATCCTCAAATATATCACTTGTCTCTTACTTATAGGAATCATTATCCGTTGATCTATCTGCTGTTTCCTGATCTACAGATACTGGCTGATGTAACTTGTTCCTTATAAAAGCCAAGTCCAGTTCTAAATCCACAAACAGGTACATTCTTTGAGGAAGAACATGGGGCCTCTTTCCTCACTTACAAAGTAGAATTCACCAGGCAGGCAGTAGTAGTCATCTGGGAAATTACTAGGGTAGAAAATAGAAAGACCCTTTGTCGTGATCTTCACTGATTCCATCTGAAAGTTCAATCTGCCCTCCAAATACAGTTTATTCACCCAAAGAAACCTGCCACTCCAAATAACATCAAATATTATTCTTTTGGCAGACAAGAAGCAAACAAAACAAAACAAAAAAAAACAACATTAAGAACAACAAAAACATCAAAACAAAACCCCCAAACTCCTACAGCCCACTGTCAGGTTTTGTTGACTACAACATTCAAACACACACACACACACACACACACACACACACACACACACACACACTCACTAAAAAAGCATGTGTTTTCAAACTCTAGAACTGAAAAGGCAATAATATAAGGCAGTGTTACAGCCACACAAATCACAGACCTGCCCTGTAAATAGAAAGAAGAGAAACTCAGCTTAGAGTAAGAGAGTTAACAATTTTCTTGGTAGAATCACAAACAACTCATTTCAATATAAAGTGAGTATCATTATGAGAAAGAACATAAACTAAAATTTTATCTTGAGTCACAACCAAAAACAGTACTTGTATCTTAATTAGTGATTCATATTTCAGGCACATTTGTTTGTTTGTTTGTTTGTTTGTTTTTTTTTTTTTTTTTTTTGGTTTTTCGAGACAGGGTTTCTCTGTGTAGCTTTGTGCCTTTCCTGGAACTCACTTGGTAGCCCAGACTGGCCTTGAACTCACAGAGATCCGCCTGGTCAGGCACATTTGTAACTTCGAATTTATTTAAAAAACATCAGCTATTTCTTGAACTTCACTTTGCTATTGGCCTCATTCAAAGAAAATGGTACAGATACATGGAGCTCTGAAATTTCTTGATCCTCCATCATTCCACACCAGCACTTTACCTCCCCAGTGTAAACTGTTTTGAAGGCATTTTTAAACATTACCCTTACCTTAACCCTCTGCTCAAAGTCAAGTCCAAGTTAATTGTCTTCTCTCCAGAATGTATAATGGTTCCAGATTCCAAAAGGAAAGGCAGATGCTGACTGCCGTTGGATCTAACACTGCCTCCTCCTGCTGCTTTGACACAGAGCCTATGTGTTCATCTTTCCAGCATGAAGTCAAGCAGTTAAGTTTCAGATTGGGTCACAGTGTATTTAAGGCCAAGGAACACACCCTTTCGAACATACTGCCTCCCACCTACCAGGCTGTTAGCCTGAGCCATGGTGCTACCTGCTCTGTGGGTCACACAACCTCTCTTTCAGGATGTCAAGACAGATAGAAGACACACAAAATATTGTAGCAATGATATTTAATTATTTGCTGGAGGTCCTAAGGAGATAAACAGTTCTTAACATGCAGTGCCTTAAGAAGGAGATTGCCACAGCGGTCAGGACTGAGTCATAGACGAGCTGAAGCTATAGGAATAAATAGAAAAGAAGAGAAACTACTGTGGGTCAGCATTCTAGCTCAGGGAATTTGGAACACTAGCCTAAACGCTGCCTGGATTGCGCAGTGGCATCTCAGGTGCTCAGGGCACCTGCTGGGTAATCGATGCAGCTCCTGCTGACAGAAAAAAGGAGGAAAACAGCACTATTGAGGAACTGCACTCCTCATGAGCAAGTTGGTCCCAAGTTGTGTGAGAACTGAGATGCTGGCACACCTAAGATGGGGATAAGGTTCCATCTGCGAAGGGTACACAGTGAAAGAGATGATTGTAAAGCAGTGAAGTGAATGAGTGACCCAAGGTGAGCAGAGTACCAGGGAAAGGGCAGCATCCTCACAGAGGAGCGTGACCTAAGGGGAAATCTTATATACTGTTGATAAAAGTACAAATTAGTGTGGCCATCATAGAAAGCCATGTGGCTAGATGATTCAATAATCCCATTATATATACATATATATATATATATATATATGAAATAAAGTCAAATATAAAAAATAAAATAAAGTACAAATAAAAAGTATGTCAAAGAGACACCTCCCCTCTTAAATTGATTACTGCATTGTTCACAGTAGCTAAGACATGGAGTCAACCTAAGTAGCCTTCAATATATGAATGGATAAAGATGGGGCTGAAGAGATGGCTCGGCTGTAAAGGGTGTTTGCTACCCTTTTAGAGGACCAGAGTTCAATTCCCAGAACCCACAACAGGCGGCTCATAACCACCTGTAATTCTAGTTCTAGGGGATCTGGCTCTCTCTTCCGGCATCTGTGAGCATTTGTATTTATGTGCACACACTGGCACACATATACAAATAAATAAATGAAACAACCAATGAAAAATGTGTATACACACATCCACAACAAAATACCACCCAACTAGAAAAAATAATCCAGTCATTTGCAACAACACAGATGAATACACAAGATTTCATGATTCAAGAAACAAGATAGATGCAGAAAGAAAAACACTGCATGACTTTCCTTCTTGTGGAGTACCACGGAGTTGACCTAACCACAGTAGAGAGTGAAACAGAGGCTGTGAAAGGCTTTAGGAGGGAGGAAAGAGGAATGAAGTTAGATAGAAAACTTGTATGGGTACAAAGTTACTTCCAGGTAAAAAGAAAAAATTCTGATAGTCTGATAGAATAAATTCAACAAAACTGTATTAAACTTCAAAATAGCCCCCAAATGGTTTTAAATGTTTTTCTACAAAGAATGATAAATACATGATGTGATCGATATGCAAAAAAAAAAAAAAAAAACCCGCACTGATTTGACTTTTATGCAATGTTTACCTTGATCAAAAAAATGTTCTTCACAAATAACGTACAATTTTCAATGAAAAACAAATGAAAATAATGTAGGATTAAAAACTTTTGAAGACTGAGAAGAAGGGCTGGGGAGACGAGTCAGCAGGTAAGGGAGCCTGTTGCTGAGCCTGAGTGTGATCCCTGGTATCCACTGGGCAGACAGAAAGAACTGACTCCTGCCCATTTTCCTCCAATAGCTACACATGCATTGTGGCACACACACACACACACACACACACACACACACACACACACACACACACACACGCACCTACACAAACAAACATAATAAAATGGTTTATAAGTAACAGGAAGAATTACACAATAAGTATTAAAAGCCACCTAATCTGATCTTAGGATCAAATATGTTTCCAAATATTATTGAGTAATTCTGTTTAGGTTACTCAACCTTGAAAACTCTTGGGAAAATAAAGACATTACTCTTTTTTGCATCGTGTAAATAGTGATAAAGTAGCATTTAAATATCTTATTGTAAGATGATTAGCCTTGGAAAAGTTTAGAAGGGGTTCAAATAGCTCCACCCAACACCTCAAATGTTCAATGCTCTAAATATAATTTCCATATCTTCCCAACCCAACTTCCCCCTCACAATGCTTGCATGAATTTGTCCCTCTTACCCCTGTTTACATAGGAATTCAATCTGTAGTGGACACTGAATGCATTTTCCTGGACAAACATATACAGGTAAATGAACTTGCCCTGGTTTTCAGCCCAGGCTTATCATCTCAGCTACTTGTGGATTGCTTAAGCAGGAGAGTTGTGAATTTAAGGGCAGTCTGTGCAGTTTAGCAAGACCCTTTCTCAGAACAGAAAATAAAGCAAAGCAACCAACAGGCCAGGTAGGACTAAAGGAGACAGATAACTCAGCGGTAGAGCACACGCCGCGCATATGCGCGGCTGTAAATTCAATCTCCGTACCAACCAACAAACCACAACAGCAACAGAAACAAAAGAACCCTTCTGTTACTCCGATAAACACCATGGCCCAAAGCAACTCGAGGAAGAACCCTATTATTTGGCTTATACACCTCAATCACAGCTGATTACTGAAGGAGGTCAGGGCAGGAATCACGGAGAAACTGCTCACCGCTTTGCTTTCTGTCTTGCTTTTTTTTTTTTAATTTAATTTTATTTATTTTATTTTTTTTTTTTATTTTACAATACTATTCAGTTCTACATTACTATTTAGTTCTACATAACAGCCACAGATTCCCTTCTTCTCTCCCTTCCTGTCCCCCTCCCCTTCCCCCCAGCCCACCCCCTATTCCCACCTCCTCCAGATCAAGGTCTCCCCTGAGGACTGGGATCGACCTGATAGACTCAGTCCAGGCAGGTCCAGTCCCCTCCTCCCAGACTGAGCCAAGTGTCCCTGCATAAGACCCAGGTTTCAAACCTCGTTAGCGCAGTAGGTAGCGTGTCAGTCTCATAATCTGTCTTGCTTTTTTTATACAACTCTGGACCACCTGCTAAGATGCGGTACCTCCTACAGTGGGCTGGGCCCTCCTACATCAATCACTAATCAAAAAGAAAAAGAAGAAAGAAGTGCCTCACAGACATGCCTACAGGTAATCTAATGGAGGCGATTCCTTAACTGAGATTTCCTCTTCCCAGGTTTGTCTAGGAACTAACCAGTGCAAAAAGAAAAATGTACCATCTTGCCAGGTGGTACATCTCCACTTACTTGGGAAGCTGAAGCAAGAGGATTGAAAGATAAACACTGAGTTATCTACAGAGTGAATTAGAGGCCAGCTTGGTTAACTTAGTGAGATCTTATCTCAAAATATAAAGAAATAAACAGGGGGCTGGGAATACAGCGCTGTCAGAGAGAACTTGCTTAGCTGTATTTAGGACCCTGGATTCAAGGCACAATATGGTAACAAACCAAATAACATACATTGACACAAATAAAAAATAGTTGCATGTAGAAAGTACGTTATCTAGTAGAGACAAGTACATAAGCTACTCCAAACCATCATGAAGTATAGAGAATGAAATGGGAACAAGGAAGGAGCAAGATTCTGACTGAAACTAACCTATGGCCCGCAGCTCCTAACTTCTCATTCACATTTCACTTTCTCAGTGTGAAACACAAGCTGTGTTCCCAACTGCCAACACTTGGGAAACACCTTGATGTCTTTCAATGCGGAAATGGATAAGAAAACCACTGCATGCTGACAACGGGAGATTATTCAGTGATAAGAAGAAATAAGCCTTCAGGTGGCAGAGGATAGCTTTGTTTGCCAGTCCTTGCTGTTTGAGCCTTTGCACATTAAAGTACAAAGTTACTGTCACTCAGGATATAATGCATGGCAAAGAAGAAGAGACATACTGAAACTGAAAAATGAGGATAGCTGTAGCATCATCTCCTACTACAAGGTCCTTCCCTCTGTCTCTACCATTTCCTCCAAAGAAGTCTTCCCTTTTTCCTTCTTTCCTCCCTTCTACAACTGGGACTTGGTCTATGATTACAGGTAGAGGAGATGTGGGCAAGGGAACTGGGACTCAGGAGTCTTGGGTAGGGAGATGGCCTATGAATGTCCCCGGATTGTCCTGTCTCCACCTTCTACCTCTCTGTTGGATGCCGAGATTACTAATGCCTTCTACAGCACACTTCTTTATATGGGTTCTGGGAATTCAAACTCAGGATCTCATATTTGCTCGGCAAGTGGTTTACCCACGCAGCCTTCTCCCCAGCCAAGATTCTGTCCCACTGAAACAACAACAAAGAAGGCTTAGGGATGGTCCCAGATATTTCCGTTTTAAAGATGCAGTCATGAAATTCAAAAGAATCATTTTATTTGTCCAGCTGTATACATCTGTAGGCTGGATCCCTGCAAGTTTGGCATATACCATTCAATCTAAAAAGCCTAATCTGTGATGGCAGTCTCTCCCCATCAAGGTTCTATTATTTGCAATTTTATTTATTTATTTATTTATTTATTTATTTATTTATTTATTTATTTTGGTTTTACGAGACAGGGTTTCTGTGTAGCTTTGAGCCTTTTCTGGAACTCACTCTGTAGCCCAGGTTGGCCTCGAACTCACAGAGATCCACCTGGCTCTGCCTCCCGAGTGCTGGGATTAAAGGTGTGCGCCACCGCCGCCCAGCTTATCTGCAGTTTTAGACATCAGCGGTCAGCCATGTTCTAAAGACCATATAGAGAGTTCCAGAAGTCAAAAATTTGTAAATTTAAGTGATTTTTATTGTGTTATATTGCTGTAACTATTTTATGAGTTATTAGCCTCTTAGTGTGCCTACTTTATAAATTAAACTTTTAGAAAGATAGAAAAAAGGAAGACATGGACATAAATGCATGAATTTAAGTGAAAGCTACCAGTATGAAAGAGTATAGACTGTATGAGTCTGCCGATATGATTACTTGGAAAAAACAAGGTGTCGTAAAGAGGTCACAGGTGGCCATGATCTCAGTAGGAAGGGATGAATAAATAGATGTAACACCTATGGTCAATAAATATTATTATAATATACTGTAATTATGGATAGGTGACATTCCACATCTGTCAAAGGTCAAAGAACTTAAGAACAAAAAGAGCACTACTGTAACTTATGGATACAATTAACAATACACAATTATCAGTTGGTCTATCATAACAAATACACCACATCGCTGCATGACGTTAACTATTAGGAAGCTGCGCAAAATATAATTTCTGCACAACTTTCTGTAAATTTAAAACTGATCTAAAAATAGTCTATTAACCAAAAATAAATAAATAAATAGTGAAAAGCACAAAATAGTAGGGCAGACATTTGCTCCAGCTGCAGAACTCACATTCTATATTACTTGTTTAAGGTTTCTTTCTTTTAAATAAAAGAAATAAATTATTTTAAGTGCCTCTTGACAGAGTCCCACCCCACTCTAGTCCCTTCCACTCTCCCTGAAGTCACCCACCACTGTCCAGGTTTCTGTTCTGATGGATTTATTTGTTCTCTTACCAGGACACTGTCTTGGTTGCTGTGGTGGTGTATTCTTCTTCTTCTTCTTTTTTTTTTTCCTTCATTCCCCTTCCCCTCTCCCATACTGTGAATTAAATCTAGGGCCTTTCTACTTGCCAAGCAAGCATGCCGACATTGAACTCTCTCCACATCCTCTACACTACACTATTGTTTTGAGGCCAGTAAGTTATAGCTCTGTCTCCGCTCTCTTTTGATACTGATTTCGCTATTGGGGGTCATTTGCTTTTGTGTTTAAACCTTAGAAGCAGCGTGTCCATTGCACACAGTAGTTTCCTCAGATTGGAATCGCAGGGACTCTAAAGACCAAGTTGGGAAGAACAGACACTTAAACAAGACTCATTTCTATCTGTAAACATGGAATATCTTTCCCCTTATTTATATTCTTGATTGCTTGTCAGAAGTTTTCTTCTCATGCATATGATGGATATTTGACTAAACTTATGGATTTGTTTCTCTCTCTCTAGCTCTCTCTCCTTCCCCTCTCACTCCCCTCCATTCCTTCCTCCCTTGTGTGGACACTAAAGCGTCTATGTTTCATCTTTTAATTGGTGTATTTACTGTATGATCCAATAAATTTAATATGATAGGGTATCCTTGCCTTGCCAAGCCTTAGAAGAAGGTGTGTAGTTTACCATTAAGTATGACTCACTATGACATGAGCTATAGATTTACTTTGGCTTCTTTTAACTCTACAAAGGTAGTTTAGAGTCAGATCATAGAAGACAGAACATGTTGAACACCATGGAAAGAACTGTAAGGTGGTGTACCAGCACGTTTTTGTCAGGACCGCCAGTTCACAAATAATGACATGGACACTTACTAATTATGAAAGCTCAGCCTTAGTTTAGGCTTGTCCCACTAGCTCCTATAACTTAAAATAACCTGCTTCATTAATCTATGTTTTGCCATATGGCTTTTTACCTTTCCTTCATTCTGTATGTCTGACTCCCTCTGTGTCTTGTTAGCATCCCTCTGGAGTAATTCACCCACCTACATTCCTCCTCCTCTTCTTCTCTGCCCAGAAGTCCTGCCTATCACTTCTGCCTAGCTGTTGGCCATTCAGCTCTTTATTGAACCAATCACAGTGACACATTTACACTGCATACAAATATCCTACAATGAGGTGGACAATTCCGAAAAGAAGGATCCTTAAATCATCCCACAATACAAAAGTCTAGTTTCTATTGAAAGACATCCAAAAAGAGGTTTCCCTCAACCTTCTGTAACATATTCTAGGGACACAAAAACTCACTTTCAGCTAACTCTGCCTTAAAGTGGGTCTGAATCCCTTGTAGGTCCCAGTAAATTTACAGGATCTTTATCAGCCCCTGAAATATTTCCATGAAGACATTACTTCCCAAATATGATTATACAACTCATTGTGAACACAGAAAAGAGAGCTACTAACTCTGGTTCATGGTGGAGTCACAGGCATCTAGTAACCCAAACTAACTTACTTTAAAAAAAATATGTAAGTAAATGAAAGTATCTAACCACCAATGACCACACCTGAATCACCAGCTTGGTGGACATTTTTCATATAATAACATTTGTGATGAAAGAGTTGAAACTGTCGAGAGCTGTTGAAAACCTGTAGGAATTTTTGGATGTCCTTGGCATATCTAAAAAGAACATCTTGGAAATCTGTTCTTACAGGCTTGGCAATTTTGATGATTCTTTTTTTTGGCCTGTTTGCCAACCTGTGTTCTCACACCCTCTCTTTACCCGTCCACACCCAATTTTCAGAAGGGTAGAAAAGAAACAAAAACCACATAAGCATCTCCTCTGCTTCCAGTTGTTTTATTTTAAACCCATTTATGGCTGCCATGCTGCAGGGATGGATTTTAGCAAATTCCTGAGTTTCTTCAGCAAAATACCTCTAAGGTTCTTTGATGGGTGGATGTGGGGAAGTTGGGGCTTTGTCTGCATAGTTACTCACACCCTCATCCTCCATCTACCTACCCATGCTGTCAAAAATATTCATTATAAAGCTTTACTGTGCCAGGAATACGTTAGCTATTGGTGACGAGACAGACGAGGCATGTACTCACAGAGTAAGAAGGCAAACAAGAATCACAGAAGATTAATATTTACAGTAGAGTCCTTATTTTAACAGTACCTGCACCACATGATGTTAGTCAGAAGAGAGGCTCTTATGTCCCTCCTTAGTCCTAACATCCGGAGTCCTCATTTGAATAAAATCCCTGGATGATTCACATGCATACTAAAGACACACTAAAGATTCGCATGCATGCTAAAGACTGCAAAACAATTGTCTAGGACATTTCAAAGTGGTTCATGCTTTGTTGTGGCAGCGAGGCACTATACTACCAAATGTATTGTAATGTGTTGATAAGGATTCCTGGTCTGTGCATATCAGATGTGGCCAGAAGACTTCCATAGTTGGCAGTGACAACCAAAAAAAAAACAAAACAAAACAAAACAAAAAACCTTTAGATACTGATAATGTCCCCTGGAGGGCAAAATCATGCTTTATTTCCCAATTAAGAAAGCCCAGTCTAGGAGACTCTTGGTCAAATCTTCTTAACATCAAAATATTTTGTATTTTTTAGGGAAAAAAAATCACAAATGTGGCTGTCACTTATTACATTGAAGTAAGTTCAACCAAGGCTGGGTACACTGATTTTCAGAAATATAAAGTACATAGTATTACAATGAAATGAAGAAAGAAAAAACATTTGGAGAAATGTTTGTACAATTACCGTGGGAAAATTTCACCCGGAAATTTTTTTAAGTTTGTGGTTTAATGTTATAATTAAGGATAAAGATGAGCACGGGGCTAAATATAGCATACATCATATCAAGGCCTCATGGTTGGCTGTCATCTCTGGCAATTATATTTGCACTAGCTATAATCATATAAAGTTTTTGTTTTGTTTTATAGCAATGGGCTTTTGGGCATCATGATGGAGATCTATCCTCAAGCAGCAGAAATCAGGCATGGAAATGGGAGCTCCGTGTTCAAATCCAGTGAAGAAAAATTAATAGACTCTATAAGCAAAGCCTGAAGCCGGTGTGGTGTAAGTAACGTTCAGTTATGACTTGGAGCGGAGGGGGGAGGGGGCGAATTCAAGTAAATAACAGACTTTTGAGTTTGCATCAGGAATTTTTTTTATTTTTTATTTTCAACAAGCACTTTAAATGATATGCTCGTACTAGGACATAGTAACCTCTGATTTTGACAAATGCCTAAGACAAGGTAACGAAGGAGATAATTCCCACTAGGGCTAAAATAACACAGGCAACAAAAGAGCAAAAGCTGAGCTTCAGAGAATGGAGTCTTTGGCTCCCCTTTGAAGGTTTGGGCTGAACTCGGCTGTGTGGGAGGGTGGAGCCTGTGGTGGGGAGTACTTTTATAAAGGCAAAGAGGTCAGCCATCCAGCCCTACCGCCCCCACACCCCCCCTGCAGTGTAATAATTCATATTTCCAAAACTAGCAGCTGAGTTTACAGATATTTGACAATTTATCTCAACTATCCAGAGCTAATCATAGTAGAAGACCAGGAACCCAGGGCTCCTGGATGCTTTCTACTAAACTAGTGTAGCTTTCTATAGCTGCTTTAACAGATTACAACTCATGTTTACTGTCTTGCCCCTCTAAGAGTCACAAGTCTGGAGAGGCCTCAGAGGCAGAGTTAGGGACTGTCTGCTGAGACAGGCTCCCTCTGAAGGCCCCGGGAGAGAAATGCTTTCCTTGTCTTTTCTCTGGAGATCTCCTGCGTGCCTGGAGATCCTGTACCTTCAAGCCAGCAGTATAGCACCTTCAACCCTCTCCTGCTGATCCTGACCTCCATTCTCCATTGATCTCATCCTCTCCCCAGTCTTAAGAGGGCCTTGTGATTACATTGAACCTACTGGGTATCAGATGATCTCTCCAACCCCTAATCCCACCTGCAAAAAACCCTTTCTGCCATGTGGAGTCACCTAGGCCTGTTTTCCAGAAATTAGGATGCCTCATCTTTTAGATCATGATTCATCTTAGTATAATGCCTTTAAGACTGGTCACAAGTATAGATGACATTCATAAAAACAAACTGTTTCAAAACTGACAAAAGTCAGGGAGAAGAGAAGAGGAATAGGCACATCTACCTGTTACTAGGTTTCAAAGTATTTGAGGAAGATTTTTGTGCTCCCTGGTCCTCAATACAAGCTACCGCTTCTGGCCTCTTGAAGACCTCATCAAAAACTGTAATATAACTATGTTTCACTGGATACATGTACAAAATTCTCAAGAATGAAGCATAATATTTCCAAATTACAGTGCCAGGGTCCCAATCTCTACAAATTTCAATGAGACTGGATAGGCTCAGGATGCACATTTTCAAGGTTTTCCAAGGGAACTGTTTGATGCTCAAATTCTAGGATCAAGACCATTCACATACAAAAGTCAGCAAGACCATTTTCATGTGGCTTAGAAAACGTTATTTAACTTTGCCTTCTTTTTCTCCTGTGAAGTGTAAGTGATGGTATTAGCAAAATGACTCAATAAAGCCAAAGAAAAAGAGAGACGTAAAGTTCTTACCAGGCAGCTGTGATGCCTGATGTGAGGAGCTGTTTTTACTTCAGACTTCTCAGACCTCTCCAAAGGGAAGCCTAACTTTCCTCACATGGGAAACAATGGGGGCTTCTGTGGCTACTAAGAAAAAAATTAGAAGGTACTGAGCACAGCTTGCCCTGCCTCACTGAGTGAGATGGACTTCAGAAGGACTCATCCCCATGTGATGAGAGAGGGGAACGTGTAGCTTGGGTGGCAGAGCTGTGGGGTTCTCCTCACACTGAAACATATATATCAAGAGGAAGAAACCAGAAAGACTGGAGCTCCCAGTGGAAAAGTACGTGAGACGTGTGGCTGGTTAGACAGGGGTCAAGACCTAGCGGCCAGAGTTTGCTCATACAAACATCTGGAAAGCTGTGAGAACATTCAGTGTCTAGTCTATCCGCTAAACCTGGATCTCTGGGATAAACCTGAGAAATCAATCTTTCATTTTCTTCCTTTCTCTTTCCTCTCTCCTTCCCTTCTTTCCTTTTTACTTTCCCTTTCCGCCCTCCTATTACCCATCCCTTCTTATGATTTTCTGTTTTGAAATCCCCAATATGAATTAGGATTGAAACCACCTTGGCCCCTTTATTATCTTTAATATCTACACACATTTGTTCTTATCTATTGAAATACCATGTTAAAGTTGGAGTCTGCTGCTTCACGTTTGTGTGTATAGACTGTGTGTATGCTATGCATTGTTGCGCTGTGTGTGTGTGTGTGTGTGTGTGTGTGTGTGTGCGCGTGTGTGTGTGCGCGTGTGTGTGCTAATACCCGTAGAAGCAGAAGTGAGGAAGCAGCATTTCCCAAATGTATCACATGCAAACTTCTTGCAAAGAAAACCAAGTCAGAGTTTGAATGTGGGCTTAATATTATAAATATTAGTATTATAAAAAAAAATTTTCTTTTTAAAATTTTTCACTCTACATATTCACTGTAAACTTCCTTAAATAATAAAAATATTTAGTGCCCTAGGAAATTTACTGATTTAAAAACAAGTGTAACTGCAAAATTCAACACAAACCAATGGAACTAATATAAATCAAATGGTATAGAAATAGCTCCTGGTAAAACAAACCATCGTACATAGATAGCTATGACACCAACATTGTTCATTTCATACTACTATAGCAAAATTCCTGAGAGTGAATAAATTATAACCACCAGGACTTTACTTGAGTTATGGGTCTTGAGATCAGAATTGCTAAAGGCAAGGAGCAATGTCTGTCCAAGCCAATGTGCTGTGTCACAATACAGCAGAAAGGCAAGCAATTGTATGCCAGGCAGTGAGCACGGGACAGCTTATGACAAACTAATAGTAACTAGGCACACCCACACAGTATTGCCGTTAATCTGTTCGTGGGGGCATAGGGTAACCACCTCTGAAAGTTCCTGCTTCTCTTACTGTTACCATGGCAATTAAATTCAAGGTAAGGGATTGAATTTAATCCCTCAAACCACAGTAAGTACTGATTGCTACACTGGATATTCCTTTTGGTCCAATGTGTGTGTGTGTGTGTGTGTGTGTGTGTGTGTGTGTGTGTGTGTGTATGTGTGTGTGTGTATTACTATGTGATCTAACTTTACCCAGTTTTCTCAATTCAAACAAACCCACTGAAAGGTTATTTGGCATATTGCACCACCTCTTTTTTTTCTTAACCTTGAGAATTAAAACACTGCAGTTTGCTACCATCATGATCCTAAATATAAAGCAGAATTCCAGCACGGATTACTGGCTGAACTCCAAGAACACATGAATCTCATCTATGACCAGGATATATACCCTTATGACATTTCCTAGGCATTTTAGAGATGGAAATGCAGAAGCAGGTTATACTTAAAAGCTGGCAGACCCCAATATAGGACAAACACAAGAACATATCAGCAGACTCCAGAATTGTGCCTAAATAACTAACGAGGGCAAAATCCTCTTTATGGAATATATCAACTCACACATGAGAAAAAGAATAGAATTTAAGTTCTGTAAATCCCAAATCAAATCAATAGATTTGGTTGATGTGAATGAAACCAAGCATACAGAGGAGGAGCAATCCACCAAGATACACCTAAAATATTCTTGTAGAAAGCAATTAAATCTGAGTGTGACCTGGATTATCTATGCGATAATCCATTTACAGGAGATCCAAGGGCAAAGAAGCATGTTAAATAATATTATGGGAATGCAATCAGTGAAATCTAGATGATGCAATACTCCATAAAGAAACTGGTATTTTGATGACAGGCGACTGGTTGCTACTGTTGAAGTCATGACAGAAACCGGAGGCCATAAATCTCTCCCGAGTTATAACTATGAGTTTAATGTATGGTCTTTATTTGGATTCTAATTTACACAAAAAGAATTTCCTGTTTTTAATTTTGCAGATAAGATAATAATATATGTTTCATTTTCACATTGTATTTTCATTGGTGATTATTCATTGCACATAGTACTGGGTTTCATAAGGACATTTTAATGCAAGTATACAATGTACTTTGAGCTGAGCTCTCTCCTCCCTTTCTTACTCCTCCCCCTCTGGATAGTCTCTTTTATCATCTTAGTTTTGCTTCTACTTTCATTACACACACACACACACACACACACACACACACACACACACACACACACACAATTTTATGTACCTATATAAAACCTAAGATCCACAAATGAAAAATTAATACTGACCTGACTCCCTTAATATGATAACCTCCAGCTAAGTGCATTTTTCCTGAAAACAATTTTGTTCTTCTTTATGGCTGAAAATCTCCACATACAAACCGCTTTTTGTTCATTCATTCCTCTGTTGATACAGACTGAGGGCGGTTCCCCATTTGGCTATTGTGAATAGCTCTACCATAAACATTGCTGGGTAATGTTTCTCTGATGTATTGACTAAAGTCTTTCAGGTAAGTCCCTAACAGTGGGTCAGTCATACGGTAGACCTGCTTTTCATTTTGGGAGAATCTCCATTCTGATTTGCATACTGGCTAGACTACTTACATTCTCACCAGCATGGACTAAGGGTTTTCTCTTGTCCACCTCTTCACCCACACTTGTTAGTTGTTTTCTTAATGACTGCCATTCTGATCTGGGTGAGAGAAACTGCCATTGTGGTTTTGTTTGTCCGTTCCTCAGGTGACTGACTTTCAACCTTTTCTCATACAGTCATTAATCATCTGGATTTCATCATTTGAGAACAGTACTCATCTCATTAACCCATTTATTGATTTAACATCAGTATTTTGAGTTCTTCCTGTACTCTAGATGCTAGTCCTCTATCAGCTAGTAAATTAGCAAAGACTTAATAGGCTGTCTCTTCACAAAAAATGAAATTTTCTTTTGTTGCATAGGGGCTTTTAATTCCATGGGTCCCATTTGACTTACTGTTGGCACGATTTTCTAAGTGACTACAGTTCTCTTGCCTACACCTATATTTTGAAGGGTTTCTTCAGATGGTTTCAGTACTTCTGGACTTGTATTAATGTTGTTAGTCCATTTGGAATTGATTGTTGTACAAGGGGAAAGACAGAGACCCAGTTTCATTCTTTTACAGGTAGATATCCAGTTTTCCCGGCACAATTTGTTAAAGAGGCCATAGTTCCGTCAATACTCATATTTGGTATCTTTGCCAAACTTGGGTAGCTACAGCTCCATATCTGGGTTGTCTACTTCATTCATCTACACATCTATTTTATGTTAATTGTGTTGTTTCTGTAACGATGGCTATGTAGTATAACTTGAAACCAGTATGATGATATACCCTCCCTTGTTTAGGATTGATTTGGCTATCTGGAACCTGTTGTGCTTTCATACGAATTTTATTACTGTTTTTTTTCTATGTCTCTGAAGGTTGACATTGGAATTATGATAAAGATTACACTGAATCTGTAGATTGCTTTTGGTAGAATGCCATTTTCACAATATTAATTCTTCCAATCTATGAGCATGGAAACGATTTCCATCTTCTAGTGTGTTGCCCAATTTCTTTTACATCTGCTTAAGTTTTTCTTTAATACTGGGGAAGGATAAAGCATGGAAGAACCAGGGCACACAGAGATGGATATTCAGCATAGGGTTTGATAATGAAAGAGCACCTCAGAAACTAAGGCTGTTCTGAGAAACTCTGTGACCCTAAGAGTGGCAGGGAAACTGCTTGACCTGAAGAGCCCTGAGCTCAGAGGAGATGTCCGCTTTGCTCTTCACCTTCCACTCTGACCCACACTGACCCATGCTGTCCCACGCTGAGCCACACTGACCCACTCTGACCCACGCTGTCCCACGCTGACCCACACTGACCCATGTTGTCCCACGCTTACCCATGCTGTCCCACGCTGACCCACACTGACCCATGTTGTCCCACGCTTACCCATGTTGTCCCACGTTGACCCACGCTGGTCCATGCTGACCCACTCTGACCTATGCTGTCCCACGCTGTCCCTCGCTGACCCATGCTGGTCCACATTGACCCACGCTGACCCACGCTGGTCCATGCTGACCCACTCTGACCCACGCTGACCCACGGTGACCCACACTGTCCCACGCTGACAAATGCTGACCCACGCTGACCCCTCCACCCGCAAAGCACCTGCACTGCTCTTTACCTTCCACACTGACCCACGCTGCCCCCTCCACCCCCACAGCACCTGGACTGCTCTCCATCACAGTGTTTCTCATGCACAGCATGTTGACATGACCTCCTTTATTCCCATCTCTTCCCACTAGCGCAGAGCTCCTCCATCATCCACACAACCATCTTCACTCAACACATCTTCGGTGTCAATCAAAGGACGCTAAGAATGGGGTTAGCTAACAGCCTTACAAAAGCATAAATGGAATTAACTAGCATTTCCCAAACTCATGTGCTCTTGCCTCTAGCTCCCATTTCTTCTTCATTGTGAGAGGCTTAAGCAAAGCTCCCCTTTATTGCCTCCACACACTAAGCCCAGATTGGACTCCATAACCAAACATACGTCACAGAGGAGAGAAAAGTTCATTCAACAAACAGCAGCTTCGCTCTTAGTATTTTTTTCCCAAACTCCTAAGCAGCAAGCCTTTTTGACCCCACGCTGATGGGGCATGTGGTTGAAGTCACTTCTGCATGTAGGTCTGCCCTGCGATGGCACAACTCTGTCATGAATATTTGTTTAATGTGGCTATTTCTTTGTCTTTATCCAAGTGCTCTACATGATCTCTGGAGGATACCACTGATCTTATTGCCCGAAATTGTTTAAGATGTGAGCACATTCCACTTTATAAATTAAATAAGTTGAAAAAGTAGCTTTTCTTCTGAATGGGGAAGCACGAGGGGGAGCAAGTGAGAGAGGTGGGGAGCATCGTGAGAAAGTAAGACAGAGACAGACATGTAAACTCTAGTCTCCTTGAAATTCAAGTTCAGACAAGAAAAGGTGGAGAGTTTCCATTGAGAATGCTTTGCCTCCACTGCAAAAATGAGGATTCTGATGAACTGATACTGTCATCCATCCTACATCCTCCCCTGGCCTATTATTCAACACGTAAAGCCATCATTTGGTCCAAAGAAATCTCCAACTTTGGTTCTCTCCTTATCTCACATGGTAAGTATGAAAGCTCCTAACAAAAGCTTGAGGTCAGTGACAATTGACCAAGGGAACAAAGAAGAATCAGTGACTGCTTTAGGAGTTTCAGGGACAGGAACTAAAGCAAGACTCCCTGAGGCAATCCACCCTTCTAGCTTTTGACACTAATCTCAAGTGTCCCAAGAGAATGAGTCAGTGTTCTGCTCTGTGTAGACAGCTGTACAGGAAGTCATGTCTGCCTTTAGCACTTGTTACCATATCTAAAGGCAGAGTAGCAGCATTCAGCAATAACAACAGCAGGAAATGCACAGGACTGAAGGTTAGGGATTTAGCTCCATGGTGGAATGCCAGGCTACTCAGTGAAATTTCTGTTTCACATATTTCATGCAATTTTAGCCTGAGTGTGTCCAATATATTCGTGTCTGATTTGATATTCAAATTTCACTAAGCATGCTGTATTTTTTTCTCGAAATTCAGGAGGGATTTCTAAACTATCATCTCTCAGGGTGACTTCTCAAGCAATGCCCAGCATCTCTTACTCCTTACCCTAAGCTAACTGGACTCTGATTGCTGGGTGTTTTTACATGCCTATTTGATAGCCACACATTAATAGTGGGGGACTTCAACATCTCACTCTCACCACTGGACAGATCGGCCAGATCAAAACTTAACAGAGAAATAAGGGACATAACTGATGTTATGTCTCAAAGGGACTTAATCCACATAACTGATGTTATGTCTCAAAGGGACTTAATTGATATCTACAGAACATTCCACCCTAACGAAAAAGAATATACCTTCTTCTCAGCACCCTATGGAACCTTCTCTAAAATTGACCACATACTTGGTCATGAAGCAAATCTCAACATATATATATATATATATGAATAACCTCCTGTATTCTATCAGACCACCATGGTTTAAAGTTAGGTTTCAACAACAACAGGAATTACAAAAAGACCACAATCTCACGGAAACTGAATAATGCTCAACTGAATCACCAATGGGTCAAGGAAGAAATGAAGAAAGAAATTAAAGACTTCCTAGAGTTCAATGAAAATGAATATACTACATACCCAAACTTACGGGTGCTAAGAGGAAAATTCATAGCATTAAATCCCCACATAAAGAAGTTGGAGAAATCTCACACTAGTGACTTAACAGCACACCTGAAAACTCTAGAACAAGAAGAAGCAAACTCACCGAGGAGGAATAGATCACAGGAAATAATCAAATGAAGAGCTGAAATCAATAAAATAGAAACAAAGAGAACAATACAAAGAATCAATGAAACAAAGAGTTGGTTCTTTGAGAAAATCAACAGGATAGACAAACCCTTATCCAGACTAACGAAAAGGCAAAGAGAGAGCATCCAAATCAACAAAATCAGGAATGAAAAGGGAGACATAACAACTGACAATGAGGAAATCCAGAGAATCATCAGGTCATACCTCAAAAACTTGTACTCCACAAAATTGGAAAATCTAAAAGAAATGAACAATTTTCTGGATTGGTACCATGTACCCAAATTAAATCAAGACCAGATAAACTATTTAAATAAACCAATAACCCCTAAGGAAATAGAAACAGTTATTAAAAGTCTCCCAACCAAAAAAAGCCCAGGACCAGATGGTTTCAATGCAGAATTCTATCCGATTTTCAAGGAAGAGTTAATACCAATACTCTTTAAATTTTTCCATACAATAGAAACAGAAGGATCATTACCAAACTCCTTTTATGAGGCTACAGTTACTCTGATTCCTAAGTCAAACAAAGATGCAACAAAGAAAAAGAATTACAGACCAATCTCCCTCATGAACATTGACACAAAACTACTCAATAAAATATTGGCAAACCGAATCCAAGAACACATCAAAAAAATTATCCACCAACTTCAAGTAGGCTTCATCCCAGAGCTGCAAGGTTGGTTCAACATACAAAAGTCTGTCAATGTAATATACCATATAAACAAACTGAAAAAAAAAAAAAAACCACATGATCATCTCATTAGATGCTGAAAAGGTCTTTGACAAAATCCAACGCCCCTTCATGATAAAGGTCTTGGAGAGATAAGAAATACAGGGAACATACTTAAATATAAAAAAGGCAATTTACAGCAAGCCAACAGCCAACATCAAATTAAATGGAAAGAAACTCAAAGCGATTCCTCTAAAAATCAGGAACAAGACAAGGCTGTCCACTCTCCCCATATTTATTCAATATAGTGTTTGAAGTTCTAGCTAGAGCAATAAGACAACAAAAGGAGATCAAGGGGATACAAATTGGAAAGGAAGAAGTCAAACTTTACTATTTGCAGATGATATGATAGTATACATAAGTGACCCCAAAAATTTGAACAAGGAACTCCTACAGCTGATAAACACCTTCAGCAATGTGACCGGATACAGGATTAACTAAAAAAAAAAAAAAAAAAAAAAATCAGTAGCCCTCCTATATACAAATGACAAACGGGCTGAGAAAGAAATTAGAGAAACATCACACTTTACAATAGCCACAAATAATATAAAATTCCTTGGGGTAACTCTAACCTGAAGGACCTATATGACAAGAACTTTAAGTCTCTAAAGAAAGAAATTGAAGAAGATATCAGAAAATGGAAAGATCTCCCATGCTCATGGATAGGTAGGATTAACATAGTAAAAATGGCAATCTTACCAAAAGCAATCTATAGATTTAATGCAATCTCCATCAAAATCCCAACACAATTCTTCACAGACCTGGAAAGAACAATACTCAACTTCATATGGAAAAACAAAAAACCCAGGATAGCCAAAAGAATCCTGTACACTAAAACAATCTCTGGAGGCATCACGATCCCTGACCTCAAGCTCTACTATAGAGCTACAGTAATAAAAACAGCTTAGTACTGGCATAAAAACTGACATGTGGACAAATGGAATTGAATTAAAGACCCTGACATTAACCCCCACACTTATGAACACCTAATTTTTGACAAAGAAGCCAAAACTGTACAATGGAAAAAAAAAAAAAACATCTTCAACAAATGGTACTGGCATAACTGGATATCAACATGTAGAAAATTGCAAACAGATCCATATCTGTCACCATGCACAAAACTTAAGTCAAAATGGATCAAAGACCTCAACATAAATCCAGTTACTCTGAACCTGGTCGAAGAGAAATTAGGAAGTACTCTTGAATGCATTGGCACTGGAGATCACTTCCTAAATATAACACCAATAGCACAGACACTGAGAGAAACAATCAATCAATGGGACCTCTTGAAACTGAGAAGCTTTTGTAGGGAAAGGACATGGTCAATAAGACAAAACGACAGCCTACAGAATGGGAAAAGATCTTCACCAACCCCACATCTGACAGAGGACTGATATCCAGAATATATAAAAAACTCAAGAAACTATACATCAAAATACCTAACAGTCCAATTAAAAAAGTGGACTCCAAAGCCAAACAGAGAATTTTCAACAGAGGAAGTTCAAATGGCCAAAAGACATTTAAGGAATTGCTCAACATCTTTAGTCATCAGGGAAATGCAAATCAAAATGACTCTGAGATACCATCTTATACATGTCAGAATGGCTAAGATCAAAAACACTGAAGACAGCTTTTGTTGGAGAGGATGTGGAGCTAGGGGAACACTCCTCCACTGTGGGTGGGAGTGCAAACTTACACAGCCACTTTGGAAATCAGTATGGCAGTTTCTCAGAAAACTGGGAATCAATCTTCCTCAAAACCCAGCTATACCACTCTTGGGCATATACACAAGGAATGCTCAATCATACCACAAGGACACACGATCAACTATGTTCATAGCAGCATTATTTGTAATAGCCAGAAGCTAGAAACAACCTAGATGCCCCTCAACTGAAGAATGGATAAAGAAAATATTGTACATATACACAATGGAGTACTACTCAGCAGAGAAAAACAATGATATCACAAGGTTTGCAGGCAAATGGGTAGAACTAGAAAATATCATCCTGAGTGAGGTAACCCAGACTCAAAAAAACAAATATAGTATGTACTCACTCATAAGTGGATACTAGACATAAAGTAAAGGATAACCAGACTGCAAACACAGCTCCAGAGAGGCTAGCTAGTATGGAGGACCCTAGGAAAGATGCAAGGATTGCCCAGTGATGGAGAAGTAGATGAGATCTACATGAGTACTGGGAGGGGTGGATAATGTAGGGCAAGGGACAGGGAAATGAGAGCCTAGGAGAGCAGGAGTTTTGAGCTGGAGTGGGAACAGAGTAGGAGAGCAAGGAAAGAGATACCATGATAAATGAAGGCACCATGGGGGTAGGGAGAAGCAGAGTGCTAGGGAGGTTCCCAGGAATCCACAAAGATAACTCCTCCATAGACTACTGGCAATGGTTGAGAAGGTGCCTGAGCTGACCTACTCTGGTGATCGGATGGCTGAATACCCTAACTGTCATCATAGAACCCTCATCCAGTGACTAATGGAAGCAGATGCAGAGATCCACAGCTGGGTCCCAGGCAGAGCTCCAGAAGTCCAATCAACGAGAGAGAGGAGGGATACTATGTGCATGAGATATGGAGACCATGATTGGAAAAAGTACAGAGACAACTAGACAAACTAGTGGAAACACATGAACTGTAGACCAATAGCTGAGGAGACCCCGTGGTACTGGACTCTGGATAAATGAGATAGTTGTTTAGCTTGAACTATTTAGGGGGCCCCCAGGCAGTGGGAATGGGACCTACCCTAGTGCAGGAGCCAGCTTCTTGAAGCCCAGTGCTTATGGTGGGACACTTTGCACAGCCTTGGTGCAGGGAGGAGGGGCCTGTACCTGCCTCAGCTGAATGTACCAGGCTTTGCTGACTCCCCATGGGAGACCTTGCCTTGGAGAAGGTGGGGATGAGGGGTGGGTTGAGGGGGAGGGCTGGGGGTGGGAGGAGGGAGGACAGTGGAATCTTTGGTTGGTATGTAAAAATGAACAGAAAAATCTCTTAATAAAAAAAAAAGAGGGGCAGTCATAAGGGTGTTCTAGTGTGATGAGTTTTGTGTCGATTGTTCCTTTAAAACATACAGCTAGAAAACTGTTGTGGTCTAAATATGAAATGCCTACCACGGTGCCATGCATTTCATGATGGTCTCTAGTTGCCGGCTCTATTTTTGAAAGTTTTGGAAACTTAAAAACGTGGTGCTTCATGGAGCAGGTAGGTAGGGCAGTGGAAGCATGCTCCTGAAGGTTATACTTAGTTTGTAGTCCCTCCCTTGCTCTCTCCTCTTCCTGTCTTTCATGAGATGAGAACCCTCAGCCACACTCTCCTGTCCATGCTGCCCAAGTTCATATGACCAAGGGACCATGGACTAAATCTTCTGAAACTATGAATCAAAAATCTTCCCTTAAGTGGCTTATGTCAGGTGTTTTATCATTTATCATTTATATATTTATCATTGCTGTGTGTGACATATGAATAGTAATAAAAGCAGAAAATTACCAGTACATTGTTACCATTTCTGTATTCACTTGACCATGTTAGTCAGAAAGCATCAAAACTAGTTTATAGGAGAAGTTTAGAAGATTATGGAGAAGTAGACATAAAAGATTGGGAAGCCATTGAATACTAGAGGAGAACTTGCTGAGTAATTCCAGCAGGAACACAGATGACCAATATGCCAGTAAGTATGCAGAAAATGAAGGCCAGGTGATGGAGTTTCAGACAAGATGAAGGACTTAGTGGGAACTGGACCAGAGATCATTCCTGTTACATACTGATAAATAATTTACCTATACGTTGCCTACTTGCTGAGACTTTTTGAGAAAGCTGAATTTAAAGATGATCGACTGATTTATCTAGTAGAAGAAATCTCAAGGCAATAAGGCATTTAGTCAGTTGCATGGATTTTGATGGCTGCTTTGGCCAGCTTCACCATGAGAATCAGGAGCAAAAGTTAGAATATAAAGATGTAGAGGAAATGTAACTGGGTAATAGACGTCTATATGAAGTTGGTGCTCAGGAAGGCAAGGTTTCTAAAGAAATTATTGATGTTACAAGTAAGCTAAGCTATGTGCCTTGGACCAGTAGAAAGTATATTCTGGGGGCATATAAGGAATAGACCAGAACCCACCCAACCCCTGCTTCAGGGTGTAAAATTCCAAATTCATCTGAAAGAGTTTCATGTGCGGGGGAAAAAAAGCACAAGAATCCCCTTCTCATATAGGACCACTTAGGTTTTCCAAATTAGTTTTCCAAATTTGGCCACTCAGGCACTCAGAGGCCACTGTATCCATGGTTCAAGAAATCCCAGCTGTGGTTTGAGCTCAAGGTAGACTCTTCCTACAAACACATGGAGCTGGTTTTGTAGGCATGCAGAATGAAGAGTTACAGGATCATACTGGCTTGCTCCTAGTCTTCAAAGAGAGTATGAGAGACCAGGTAAAGTGTGGCAGGATTGAAGTCCTATACGAGGTTCCTGAGAAGTTAATGCATGAAGTTCTGAGGGTAAAGCTAAGCTTCCACAGAGACTCTATGATGTTGTTAACAGGACATAGATCGTCTGATGAAGAAAGAAGTAGGCAAGGAGCAGAACCAGTCCAAAAGAGAGGCCCCTGAGACTGTAAACAGAAAAGCCATAGCACTTACATCAAGAAGTCCAAGTACCAGAGATGGAGCTTTATGAACCACTGTTTGCCTTACTTAGAATGCTTATTAAAATCATATTTATGGTGTGTGTTGGGGTATACATGCAAGACAGCAGAGAACAACCTATGGTCAGTTCCATCTTTCAGCTGTGTAGGACATGGAGATTGAATCCAGTTCATCAGGCTTGGCAGCAAGTGCCTTTACCTGCTGGCCCATCCCACCTACCCTAGGTTTTAGTCTTGCGTTGCTCTGGTACCTGGTTTTTATCTCCCATTCCTATCGTTTGGAGTGGGAAAGTTTATTCTGTTCCACAGCATCTTAGGTATATGTAACATTATCATTATTACTATTATTATTATTTATAAGACCACTCAGCTAGGCGTCATAAAAGACATTAAATTTGGCCTTTTGAGTAATGTTGAAAATGCTAAGGCTTTGGAGACCATCTAAATACATTATGCATCATAAGATGGCCATGAGCCTTTGGAGATAAGAGGTGGAGAGTCATGGTTTGAATATGAAATGTCCCCCACAGGCTCACATGTTAACCAATTTGTTTCCATCCGGTCGTGCTGTTTTGGGGAGTTCTGGAAGCTTTAGAGGGCAGGGCTAGTTGGAAGAAGATATGCTTGTGAAGGTTCTCACTTCCTTTCTTGCTTGTCCTGCTGCCTGTCCAGCACAAGATGGAGCATGCTCTACCACAGACAATACCATGATGGGAGCCAAACCAACATTGCCTGCTGTTAAAACAGTCAAGTCAGGTGTTTCGTCACAGCGAGGCGAAAAACAAGCAAGGCGAGGAGGACAGAGCACACAAGAGAACTTCTGCGTCCCCGCTGCCACATTTCTCTTCCTGTCATCAGAAACTAAATTAACACACAGACAGTCTTGAAGGAGTTGGTGGAACTTTACCTTCGTACTGGCTCCCATTCATTCTTATTTTACAAGTATCTGTTATTCACTGAGTCTAGCCCACATATATACTGACTGCCACACACCCCGTCTTCCCCTACGGAAGGCAGAAAAGAAGCTGACGGCTCTAAGATCAGTGTTTCCTCAAAAGGATGCATCTCATCATTTTGAGCGATGCTGATACATTTTAACATCCTGGCACATATGGATAACATGGGATTTTTATAGTTTGATCTAAAAACACTGGGAAATGGTATTCTGCCCACATTGACTCCTCTTCTGCCTGTGACTTCAAGAATATTAATGGTGTATGAAAGCATTCCTTCCCCCAGAGAGTCGCCATTTAAGTTGCTTAAGAGACCTTAAACACCTGGTTCTTTGTACACGGATTGGTGTGAGAAGTCTATGGCAGTCTAAAACTAGTAGATGCAAGGGGGAGGGAGGGGCAAATGCAAAAAGTCCAGCACTTTAGTCAGGCTATTCTTTGCAATTTTTTTTTTCATTTAAAATTGCAATGCTCTTTATGGCTAACACTCTAGATCGTACTGTGGCATCTAAGAGAATGCTCTGTATGAGAAGAGCTGGAGTTGTTTCCTCTTCCTAACAATGAACTTGATACAGAGCTCCCCCCGCCCCACCCCACCCCACAAAAGTGAGGAAAAACTAGCTGAGAGTGACACCAGAAATCTGTGTGCAGTTTTAACACTTCCAACTTGGTGATTGGTTTACCTCTACGTGGGGGCTTAGGTAGTCTAACGAGAATCACCAGGAGAGGAACAACGCTGTGACTAGAAACCCAGGCTCCTGTGTCCCCAGCTTCAGGCTGCACTTACGGTTCCTCGTTGTCAGAAATGAAGCCCAAAACTAAAAAGATGGGAGGTAAATGATAAGCCAGCAGCTACATGACTTTGAAGAACAGCAGACCATAGACAGCTGCTGAAACTCCAACAGCAGCAACAGTCACACAAAGATTCTCTAAAGCCTCTCAACTCACTCCTAGGATATACTGAAGGCACCCTACAGGACCATGGGGACTGACACAGATAGTCTCTGGCAGTTTCTTCCAGCTCCATGACACCACCATGCAATGCCCCATCCAGCGTTTTGGTCCAGCACCACAAACATAAGACAGTTGGACCACAGCTCAACCCATAAAAACTGATAGCAATGTAACAGAAATCTAGAGGTCCTAAATGCAACTTAATTCATTAACATGTATGCACTTTACCATTGATGTAAACATGGGTCTGGATAAAGACTCACTATGGACCAGGAACTCATTAAATACTTCAGAGGAGAGATACTCTTGATCCTTCAAATTGTTTACTTAATTTTTCTTGCTTACTTCGACCTTCCTCCTGTGCATTTTGGTATTTTTAATTCTGTGAGGCTATATTGTCCCACCTCCCATCTGAATTGCAAAAACAGGTGGGTTTTGCCCCGTACTGATGTTTCTGAGTTATTGGGTTAGATCCTGACAGACTATTAGGCTAGACCCTGCCTGGTGTCACAGCCACTGTGTTCCATCAACTTGGCCCTTTCAAAATGGAATCCTTTTCTGTATTCGCTCTGATTGTTACCATATTGGTGGCAGACATGAATGGCTTCACTAACTTTCTGTGCACACATACGTTATGCACTGGTCGTGTCCATCTAACCTCCTACTCTCCTCTCCTTTCTTGTCTCCCCCTCCCTTTACCCCTCTCTTGCCTTTTCTGTTTCTGATTTATGTACCTTCAAGTGATTCTCTGCTGAACATCCACTCTCCTGCAAATGGCTGGATTTCTTCCTCACACGTCTATAATATTTTTATACATCTATTGAAAAGCTCCATAGGCAGAGTCCGTATCGTTT
The DNA here is from genome assembly GCF_004664715.2 of Peromyscus leucopus. Classification (NCBI taxonomy): domain Eukaryota; kingdom Metazoa; phylum Chordata; class Mammalia; order Rodentia; family Cricetidae; genus Peromyscus; species Peromyscus leucopus. The sequence continues at coordinate 40,434,562 of NC_051073.1, read as the reverse complement.
CTGCTTGGCAAGCACGGACATGCAGGTTCCTCTAATATGCCCTTTTCATTTCCTTTGAAATGTGATTCTAGCAGTGGTGGAGCTGGATGACATGGTAGTTCAGATCTTCGTTTTTGAGGAACCTCCATGTTAATATCTATAGTGTTAGTGCAGATTTACACACACCACCAACAGTATACAAGGGTTCTTCTTTTGTGCCCTCCACAAGCCTTTATTATTTTCTTGTTGGTTGATTGATTTTTAAAATTTCATGCTGGAATATATTGTATATTGAATATGTTCTCTCCCTATCCCCCGCCTTTCCCTTTTCTCCACCCCTTTCCCTTCAAATTATTGGTTTTTTTTTTTTTTTTTTTTTTTTTTTGCTGATAATGGTTGGCATGAGATGGTATCTCATTATGGTTTTGATTTTCCTTTCCCTGATGGCAAAAGATAGTCAGCATTTTTCCAGTATGTTTGTTGGCATATGGTGCATATTTTGAAAAGTGTCTATTTGATCATTTGCCCATTTTTAGTTGCATTATTTCTTGTTAAGTTCTTGGAGCAAATTATATGTGCTGGATATTGATGCTCTTTCTGATAAAGTTGGTAATGGTAAAGTGCCCTCACATTCTGTAGGCTGTTCCTTCATTCTGGTGACTGTTCCCTTAATTGCACAGAAGTCTCTACATCTGAAATAATCCCATTTGTTGGGTCTTCCGGTCTTTTGTGTTTAGAATCCCTGAAATGAAATCATTGCTTTTGTCAATTGTAAAGCGGTCTTATATTTTCCTCCGGTATTTTCAGCATTTCAAGTCTCACTTAGGTTTTGGTCTGTTTGGGATTAGTTTTTGAGGGTTAGTATTCAGTGTTCTCCATGTAGATATGCAAATTTTCCAGCAGAATTTACTGAAACTGTCCATTGTTTGATATTCATTTTTTGTCAATTTCTTCAAAAGTTGTTTGACTGAGTATGCATGGGTTTATTTATTCTGGGTCCTTTATCCCATTCCATTCCTCTACGTGTCTGCCAAGATGACTTTTTCTTTTCTTTTTCTTTTCTTTTCTTCTTTTTTTTTTTTTTTTTTTTTTTTTTTTTTTTTTTTTTTTTTTGTACCTTCTTACTGAGTGGAAGTGACAGAACATCTTGATGTATTGGCTTGTCACATAATTCGGACTTCATTTCCAGCTGGACACTGTAGCGTAGGAACACTGTGGCTTTGTTGGTAGTGATTGGTAGGTCTTAGCACAATGCTTACCCTATGAGAGTGAAATGACTCACTTCCCCGTAGAAGTTATAAGAGCTGGAACACCCTAGTAATTTAGGCAGCTGTGATTTACATAGCAGTGTATGAGGAGTGCGTCCTCTGTGACTACTTACACAATGAGACTGGTAGCCCATCAAGTTATGGAAATTTCCACAGGCAGTGATGATACTGGTTAGAATGATTCTGGATCGTGATGAAGGCCTTGAAGTTCTTATCTACTGATTAGACATGCTGCAGATTCATACACTCCATGGGGAAATGTATGGGCTGGAATCACAGCTCTTCCAGTATGACATTCACATACAGCCTTGTCAACAGGCACATCTGATAAGGCTTGTGCTTGACAAGCAGAGAGGACCCACACAGGTGCACCCATCAACAAAAGTTGTGCAATGCTTCTCTCTGGGCGTGTCTTTCCGGGAATAAGACCTTGCTGTGCCCACTTGAGAAAAAGTTGCTTGCTGAGAGTACCTTTTACCTGCAACCACCCCCATAAGTTAGAGTGTCTTTCAGGGTTTGAATAATAAGTTATGAGTTGAGTATGATTAATCTTAACTGCAGTGAGAATGAGTTCAGTTAGCAATGTACCTGCCCAATGTCTGCAAGGCACTGGGTTTGAACTCCAATGCAACAAAAAATAAAATAAAATAAAACAGCAACATAAAAGAAGAAAAAGTAAAGTAAAAATAATAAGAAGAACATACAGAAGAAGAAGAAGAAGAAGAAGAAGAAGAAGAAGAAGAAGAAGAAGAAGAAGAAGAAGAAGAAGAAGAAGAAAATCCTCCTGGCTGAGATGCTGGGGCCAGGGAAGAATGAAAGGGGCAGATTGTTATCTGTGCTGAGCTCAGCTTCTCTCAGCATCTCCTTAGGCTGAGTGCTTTGGGTACTGGCCAGAGGCTTACATCTATGTATGCAGGTATACCCATTTACACCGACCCACACCCTAAATTCTCGTAGTCATAGTACCCAACAAGTATCAAGCATTAATGAGCTGCAGCTGAAGCAAACTTGAAATTCCTCTTAACTCAGTTTCAGGGTAGAAAGAGTTAGCACAGAATATCATGCCTTGGCCAATGCAAGAGCGTTTGTATTCTGTATTCTGGTTAATGCTAATTCAACAATGTCATGGCTCTAGGGAATGACTCTACCCTTAGAGTTCTATGTCATAGGGGTATGGGCTGTAATGCTGGGAAAGGGAGAGAGTGATATTGGCCTCTAAAACTGGCAAGTCGTGGAACTTCCCATCAGCCTGAGGCATGGCTACTTATAAGGAAAATCCTCCTCTGGGTCCCATGACTGAAGGACCCCCTCATGACCTGACTTATGACAACCTTTCTGTCACTGGGCAGAGATGGAAGTAGTTGCAGGCTCAACTGGCCTCAACAAAGGCTGTAGACAAACTTATCTAGAAGGGAATCCCATTTCAGCTCATTCCAAGGGGCTGACGAAGAGAAACAGAGTTAGCAAAATAAAACGAGCGAGTAGAACTCTGAGGGGTCAGGATCCTCCGGTTTGAGGCTAGGGGGAATCTTGCCAGTCATTTGATGGCTTCTGCCTTCACTGTGCCCCGCCTCATTCTGAGATCATTTGTTATTCCTCTATCAGGCTAGCTCTTTCAGCAGGTCAGCAGAGCCTGGCATTTCCATGTACAACGGCACATGCCAGCTTCATCTCACATGAGCCACTAGCAGAACTTAGCAGAGCCGAGCACTGCCTCTCTCCTGAGAAATTACTTTCCCATCTGTTTCCCCTCTGGCCGCTTCTTGTCTCCTAAACTTCTAACTCTTCAAAACTGGCGTGTCTACAGGGTGCTTCTGTTAGGCTCTTGTCTGCCTCTGCTCATTCCGTTCTGGGTCTCACTCTGCTTCACAGTTTGAAACACTGTGCCGTGGGTCCACTTCTCCTAAATGCCTAATCTCAGGCCAGACTTCTCCCTGAATGCAAAGCTTCTCTGTTCACTTGGCTTCCCTACCCAAGTGTCTAGCATGCCTCTTAATCTGAGAACTGTCCAGAACATACCTGACTAGGGCGGACCTGCTCACTACAAAACTTAATCATATCCTTGATTCTGCATTGGCTCTCACCTCCCACATCCAACCCACTAAAAATCACTCCACCCCCAAATATGCCCGGGATCTGGCCAGTTCTCATCACCTCCCCTGCTCCTCCTCCTGTGCAGGCCATTGCAATGGTCCCTGAGGTGGTTGGAATTGATAATGGTCCCCATAGGCTCATATATAGGAATACTAGGTTCCTAGTGGGAGGAACAGTTTTGGGAAGGATTAGAAGGTGTGGTGGCCTTATGGGAGGGGGTATGCCACCAGGGGTGGGCTTTGAGGTTTAAAAAGCCCATGACGGGGCCAGTCTCTCTCAGTCTCTGCCATGTGCTTACGTATCAGATATAAGCTCTCAGCTACTACTCCAGCACCATACCTGCCCGCTTGCTGCCTTTCTCCCCACCATATTGGCCATGGACTCACCCGCTGACACTGTAAACATGCCCCCAGTTAAATGCCCCCTTTTGTAAGTTGCCTTGGTCATGATGTCTCTTCACAGCAATAGAACAGTAATGAAGACAGTCTCCCAACTGGACTCAACTTTGCCTTTGCCGTTTGTCCGACTGTTCTCAATACAGAAGTCAGTGCTGTTGTGTTGATGTGCAAGTCAAGCCCAAGTCCACACAAGGACCACCCCTGCCACGAGCCACACAAGCTAGGTCATCTCTTCTTCAACATCCCTCTAGTCAGAGTCTCTTTCCCAGCAGCCACACGATCTTCCTACTCCTCCTCAAACATGCCAGACTTGCCTCCTCCTCAGGGCATTGGTACTTGCAGCTCCTGCTTGGAATGCTCCTCCCTCTAAAGCTGTGTTCAAATGCAATTATCTGACATCACCGTATTTTAAAAATTGCCTCCAATACCTCATCCCTTTTTCCTACTTCATCCTCTCTACAGTAATTGTCTTTTAATATGCTGCATAACTTACTGTCATTGTGTTATTATATTTCACACCCTTTTCTTTATAAGAAAGAATGTCCTACAAAGCCTGTTTTATGAATGATTTCTTTTGTATTCTTCCTCACTGCCAGATTCTTAGTGCTCAGAACTAGCATGTACTAAATATTTCCATAAGAAAGCCCTGGATATACAGATGGATGAAGGATGAGGCAGATGGATGGATGGATGGATGGATGGATGGATGGATGGATGGATGGGTAGATGGAGAAATGATGGATGGATTGAAAATGTGGATAGAAACTTACAGTGGGTGACAGGCTTTATAGTTCAATTGTAGGACCCGTTATGATCGCAGAGAAGGAAAATGTCACAGAAAGCTTAAGAAATAAAATTCAGCATTAAAGATACATAACTCTAATGTCTTCTCTGCCTAGCAAGTAACAATGATAGAGTCTAGCATTAAATAAATGGTATTTCCACAGAGTCATTAGAATTAGGTAGTTTTAGCTTTGCCTCAATTATCTACAATTCACAAGAAGCCAATCAGGGAGATGCTTGTGATTTTTAAGAGTCAAACTTGTCAGGCCATAGTCCTAATGCTAGAGAATGGAGCTAGAAAGGGAATTGACAGACTCAAGGGAGCTAGATGTCCCTTTGATGCTACCATGTGACAGACAGTGCCAACAGGCTCTTTGCTCACATTACCTACTTAGATATTTACCATCCCAGGAAGCTGATATCACATCATTTGCAAGTAAGAGAACCGAAGTCCAGAGGGTAAGTTATTTGCACAAGGTCTCAAATGCAAGGTAAAGTCTGCATTCAGACTATGTTTATATGAATCAAAATTCGTAATTTGTACATTATCAAGTGCACTGTTATTTGAGACATAGTAAACCAACTGTTGACTGTCACAGTCCACACCTTTCTTCTGAGGCATTTATCTGGCTCGATTTCAGCACACAAGCGCTGCAGACAGACGCAAGGGTGAGAAGAATGGGATACCTAAAGTCGAGGCTTGCTTTGAAGTTAATGCTGAAAAGTTTCTGGAATAAAAAAAATGATAGGCTAACACTTCTCAGCTTACAATCACATACACACACACACACACACACACACACACACACACACACACTCACACAGACATACTCAACCCCACACATACTCACACACTCATATTCTCTCACACACATATTCACACACACACACACACACACACACACACACATTCACTCACACACATCTCTGTGTATACCAAAAGCAACTGATACGAATGTTTAAACTTACTACACTTTGACTTTTGCCCAGGTCCCCCAGGGCTGGGACTGCTGAAGATGTGCTGCACAGTAACTCCAGCCTGGAAGACGCGACTCACCAATCAAGAAAGGCCTATTTCTCTAGCATCAGTCTTGCACCAGTCCACTCCCAATTCTCTTTCCATCGTCCCACTCAGTTTCTCCCTGGACATTTTACTTGCTGCCCGCGGCCTCCACCCAGACTCATCCTATAGAAACCTGACCCACAGCACTCTTCAGTTAATGTCATCAGACACACAAACCTGGTGGGTCGTCAATCCATTTGCGAAGCTCCCGGGTTGCCAGAGGACACAGTGTTTTCCAAGCAGGAAGTGAGAGTGAGGAAGTTAACTGGTGCTTTTCCCTTCACTGAATAGTAACCACTCTCCTTTGCTTTTACTCTCAAAACATTTGCATTCTGATTATTCATTTCCGTGACACCATTCAACCATGTCGCTTAGGTGCCAAGCACGTAAACATAAACGTACGAGGCTCCCATGGGTATGTTGCCCACCTATGGGTCTGTGTCTCTCACCTGGGCCCACCTACCAAACCAACCACCTCACATTCATTCCAACCAGAGGAAGGGGATGAGATAAATACTTCGGACTACACCCACCACCTGAACCACATGTGTGGAAATTAAGAAAACTCACGAACCCAGTGCCAGTGATTTCAGCATTTGGATCTATCAGTAAGACAAGTTTAGTGGGCGGGGTACATGTGGAATTCCTCATAGGAGAATATCTCATCATAAAAAAGGACATTTAGAAAATGATTGATTTATTTGTGTATATGAACGTGTTTGTGTGTGTGTGTGTGTGTGTGTGTGTGTGTGTGTGTGTGTGTGTGGTGTGTTTAGAGGTCAGAATGCCCCCCTGGAGCTGGAGGTAATGCATATTGCTAACAATTGAATAACTTTACTTAGATACTCTGAATGAGTGTGTAATTCATTCTAGAAGAAGAAACATCCTCCAAAAACATATTAAGGGCGATTAAGTCAATCAAGACAAAGGAGTGGCCAGCAGTTCCTGTGATGAGCAAAGAAACTACCTCCGTTCCTTTGTCCTAAGTTCTTCTCAGCTCACCCACAGTAAGGAAGAATCGCAGTTGATCCTGCACAAACCCCCTGTGAACCAGAAGAGGGAAGAACAGCTGAGCTTCAGGGAGTGTAAAGGAGATGTTTATAAGTGTCATTTGCCAAATAAAGCATGGTAAGTAACTGAAATCATGCCAAATAATGAAGGACAAACATCACCTTTCTAGCCACTGATACTTCCTACACACTTGCCTCTCCAGGCCTTACCACACTCCTTATGAATTATATGCCATAACCAAGTCTCTCAACGAGTCTTAGGATTTGAAATTACTAGTAATTGGTAAGGCACTGAAACCTGGGTCTAAAGGGGTCCAGTGTGAGAGTTGACATTCCATGTTCACAGGGAGTACAAGTGGGTACCCTCCTCGATGACTGAACTCCATGTCTGAATCAAGGACACTTCAAAATCAAACTGTCTCCTTAACTGACCTCCTTCCATTCCTAACTTTTCAAAATCTGTATCACTTAAGAATTTTAGGTTGGAGAGGGCCCCTTAAATTTCAGGAAAACTAAGGAAGGCTCTCTACAGTGGCATGCAAATTCTCCTTTAAATTCAATACAATATTGATACAAATGAAAAAGGCCATCCATCGGCCTCTCTTCAGAATTCTGTGCAGTTTCTGTGTGAATGGGACCTGCAGGAAGTTGCTGAAAGACAGCTCCAGGTTTGGGAAATGCTATGAGAATACAGGAAAGAGAAACTAGCGGGACAGTAAAACAAGACAGGACGCAGTGCTTCAGAAAGACTGGAATGAGTCAGTAGGGACGGACGACACCAAGAAAACAATGCCTTCCGGACAAGACTGATGCACACATGAACTCCCAGAGACTTCCAAGAGCCAATCCAGACTGACTCCCAGTGCCGAGAAGGGAAGTGGACATGAGCTCCCATCCCTAACACAGAAGCTATCTCCAAGTGATACCAGCCTACAAGAAAAAATTACTTTTCTCCAATGGAGCATCACTGGATATACAAACCATTCTTAGGCAGGCTCCATGCCCAGCAATAGATGTCCAGCATAAAACAAACTCAATGATACTTTTGGAGATTTTTTTGGTTTCTTAACACTTTGTTTGGACTTTTTTTTTTTTTAATTTACTAGTCCTTTACTTAAATATCTTATTTCAAAAAGAAAAGAAAAAGCTTAATTTGCATTTAGAAAATAGCCCACAGTAAGTATGCACGTGGAATGTGATAAGTGGATGACATCTAAGTAGAGTCACAAATAATTAGTAGTCACCACACTGCAAGGACAGTTTGGCTTAATTGAGTTTATCTTGTGAATCTCTATTAGAATTTCAATCTCAAGTCTAAAATGTGTTGTCCTAGTCTTTTGGTCCTTATTATGCCTAGACGTTAATGTATTATAAGAAAGAAAATAATTTTTGCATGTTGAAAAAGAAAGAAAGAAAAATAAAGAATGAAAAGAAAGAGAGAAAGGAAGGAAGGAAGGAAGAAAGAAAGAAAGAAAGAAAGAAAGAAAGAAAGAAAGAAAGAAAGAAAGAGAAGAGAAGAGAAGAGAAGAGAAGAGAAGAGAAGAGAAGAGAAGAGAAGAGAAGACTGAGACTGTGGTAAAGTAAAATGCTCTTGACTGTTTTCCCACGGTCAGGCTAATTCTCTGACAATATCACCTCCCTTCTGAGGACCTGTCAGCACCTTGCTGCTTATCTGGAATAATTTCATTCACTCACCCCACCCTATTTTGCTTATCACCACCACAAAACATAATTATAAACCAAAGGCAAGCCCAGCAAGACTTTTCAAAATTAAAGTCACCTAGATTATATCAAGTTTCAGTGCATTTCTCTGCAGAAAGCTTAATCTTGTCCTTGACTTCACCTCCTTAGATGTGTCCCAAAATAGATGGCAGTCCTGAGCTCATGAGACAGAATCAGTAAGATTCTTAGTCTCCTCTCATTGTCCCTTTCTCTTGGAAAACAAAACCAAAAACTAGAACTTCTTTCAGTGTGTGATTACTGGAAGACAATGGAATTCTATACACACTTGATGCACCATGCCTAGGGTTGTAGACACTGCTGTAATTGTTAAATCCTGTAAATAATCAAATGAACAATTCCGACCCTGAAGACCATGACTGTGATCATGATCCTGACTTCCACTCTCCCAACATCCCTACATGTCTAATCACCCTATCCATAGGAGTTACCCCTGGGACTGTCCCAAGTGTTACAAGACCATTGGCAAGAAATCAGTTTCATAAAGACTGACCCTTTACTTGTGTCTGAATTTCCCCCAAGAGAAAAATGTTGATTACATAATGATAGTGACCCCCCACACACATTGTGAAATACGAGTTGAAACATCAATACAAATGGATTTTCTAGCCAGCAAGAATCTAATAAATTATAGAAGGTTAAAAAAAATCCCATTTCTGCACAGGCAGAGTCAGAAAGAACATCTGGGCCCAGTTCATATCAAACTGAACAAAGCTTGTTCTGGCAAGGAAATGTCTCACAAAGATACACAGAGGTTAGAGTGTCAGGCAGACCCTCAGAGTTGGGAAGGGATGGATCAGACAAAGATCCCTGGGACTCAAGTTAAAAGCTGTCAAAATTACAGAGGGAGAAGAGATAGATAGCCAGGATCAACCTGTGGAGCTCAGTTACGGACTGCAGAACTGCTGTCCAGACAGGGACCTGTATAGACTCTAACCTCTGATAATGAAAACATCCTGCGTCATCGGCTTCTGCCACTGTGCTTATGGGATGTGGCTGTCTTTGCTCTTGACATGTCCCACACTGGGATTCAAAGGCTCTGGACCTTGGCTTATGTAGTCCTTAATCCTGCGGAGACCTTGCCTGGTCCCCAGGGTAGCCCTCACTCTCCTCTGAGATGTTTGAGTCTTAGTCCTTCAGTCACCTCAGAAAATTAGTTGCCTCACTTACTTACCTTCACTGTCCATTACTCAGAACGAATCTTGCAGTTGGATAATGTCTTCACCGAGTTTAGCTTGCTGTAATTCAAGGCAGAGGTACCAAGCAGAGGAAAATATGTGTGTTTAAACAGGAACAGATATCAAAGATGAGCTGCTCCCCAGGAGCCAAAGCAAATATCAACACAGACAATAAGCCTAGCAGTCTCTGGTTTGTTATGTACAAAATGTTACACTGAAGTAAATTATTTGACTTAGCCAAGCATGGAAATACTCCTCAGGGAAACTTAGCATAGTGACTTTCCTTTTAAATACAATTTATTTACTATTTTAAGGTGCCAGACATGGTAGATTTTACCTGAATTGAGAGCAGATTTTTTTTCTTCAATTCTTATAAATATTTTTCAGCTCTGTCTGGGATGAGGCTAAGTGACTGGAAACGGTTGGATTCTTGGGGAAATTGCCACTCTATGATTTGTTGGCACATGCAGAGCAACCCTGAGACTAGGACCAGTAATTCCAGGAAGATTTTCCAAACTGCTCTACCCCATCCATGACTCACGGATTAGAGGTTCTCTAGCATTACTAGGATGGGCAGCATCCCTATTCTTGTCTGAGCGCCAAGCTCATTTTTTCATTTCCCTTTGATGTTGTTAACACTCACTGATTACGATTGACTGATATATGATGAGAAGAAACGTATTCCTCACAGGCCCAGAGCTCTGTAGGAACGTGTGGGAGCACAGCACAGGAAGTTGTTCCAGGGTGTGAGAGACTCCATGCTTCCTCAGAATGAGCAGAGAACATCTCATAGAAAGTCAACAAGCTAGCGAGGACAACCTCTTCCTCTTCTTGAGAAGCCATTAGTGCCATGACACGGACTCTGCTCTCTTGACCTCAACCAATTCCAATGACTTCCGATAGGACCCAGCTCCACATGACCATCAGCACGCAACACTGGGAGTTAAGTTTCCACAATATGAGGCGATATATTTAAACAGTGACAACCTTCTATCCTGGCACATCATTTTCATTAGTGTCTTCAAAAGCCTTTGCTCACTAATACAATGCTGATTCCTTCTGGGGATCCCCTGGAGTTATCTAAGCCCCCTTTCTCTCTACAGATCTCTTCATTTGCTCTGTTCTAACTCTAGCCCCTTTGATTCTTCCCCAAGTTCTTCTCACCAATGCTTCAGCTCGAGAAGTCTGAATTCCACCTGCACTGACAATCTTCTTACTTAGACTCTCTCTCTAGGTGATGATCTGAAGTAGTGAGAATACACATCTCTTTCACCTCTGGCTTCTAGGTTTCCCTCAGTGTCCCATGGCCAGGGTTACACAAGCCACTGACTTAAATATTTTGCCTGATGTTTAGTTATATCAAACCAAAGGCCAATCTAGCTATGCTACTTATCTGCAGTAGGAGACTGTTTTAAAATTCAGCCCATTTTTCACCCAATACAAATATTATATAGCAAATATACTACTTTGGCCATTTTCAAAGAATGGTCCGTGAACTGTCTACCTCAGAAGCATTTGTCAAATCCTGGATTTCACACACACACACACACACACACACACACACACACACACACACACACACACGAAAGCATGCTGATACATCCGACTGCCAATCCTATTCAATATAAATGTTTCAAAGCTAAAATATAAAAAGGTTTGTCGGGCTGGAGAGATGGCTCAGAGGTTAAGAGCACTGGCTGTTTTTCCAGAGGTCCTGAGTTCAATTCCCAGCAACCACATGATGGCTCACAGCCATCTACAATGAGATCTGCAGGCCAAATACTCACTGTATACATCATAAATAAATAAATGTTTAAAAAAAAAAGATTTGTCACTGTAATGACAGTTAATTAGCAAAAGACAGAGGAATCATCTTCTGAGCCCAGAAACCGCTAGAGTAGACAACAGACAAAATCACAGATATTGGCAGTTCCACTTTTTAGAAGCTGTGGCTCTCGGTAGCTCCATGAACCATTCTGGCTGTAGCTACTACCTGGGCATTGATTGCCACAGACATGCACAGTGGTGAGATAAAGTGAGAGTCCTGGATGCTTCCATACAGAAGACTCTCTGGACAGCAAGCATCAAAGGCCAAAGCCAAACCAGACAGGAAACTGTCCGGCTGGAGAAGATGTTTTCCATCAGTTCTCTATTTAAGCACTGAACACCAGTAGGCATGCTCCCTGATAAGGAATCCTCCCCAGTGGGAGCAAGGTAACAACAACACACTGCCATCATTTTATCCCCCGATCATCTTAGCGGCATTTGGAATGGGCTCTCCACCATCTTGCTTTTTTTCTGAAGAAAGCAAGCAGTCTAAAAACACGTATAAAGCAAGAACTGAAAACAGACATCTTCCCCCTAAGGTGGCCAGGGGATCGTCAAGTTAGTCTACTAAAGCTAAGTTGCTCAGGTCTTTTTGGGGACTTGGCTTTAGACCTCACATTTTGCTCATTCTGCAATTAGAGAAAGGTCCTCACTGCCTGAGAGACAGTGACGGAAGTGCTTGCCCATGCTTGATCTAAGAGATGAAAGAATAAATCAAAGTGTATCTCACCTCCTCAATCACTGTTTGTTCTCTATTTAAACCCACTTTTCGCCGAAACCTGAACACTCTTTATTAGCATTAGGGACACCCAGAGAACAAAGGTGGGGGTGGTATCTGGAAGAGGGGGGCACTGCACACTCTAGACACAGGGACCAAAAGCCCCTGAGCTGGAACTGACCTGAAAGCCTCCTCTTGGAGGACTTGCTTTCATGGTACCAGAAGGCACTGGGCAAGCTTCCAAAGAAGGGAAGCAAACGGTAGCCCTGCCCAGCAATGATGCCTATGAATCACCTCAACAACCAGCAGGGCGCAACAACCCTTAGGGTGCAGCGTTGGCACACGCACTCGCTGGCAGTGATCAATAGCTCTGTAATTGGACTTAGGACCTGCTCAGTAAGAGGGAAATAAGGCTGGAAATGATACTGGAAGCATAGCCAGCTACCCAGGGCTAACGAAGTCAGGGACCATGAAGGAGAACCTACAGCAGTCACTTAATTAAATCAGCACAGTCCCTAACTTCATTCTGAATATGTGTCCTTATACCCACAGACCTGCCTTGTCCTCACCCCCTCGCCCCCTCATCAAGGAAACTTCTGTTGGCAACAGGAGGAGACCACTGAAGAAAACCACAGCCTATCATAATGCGGTGCTGTGGAGCCCAGTCTCAACAGCTACATCTACTAAACCACTCCCGCACCTCGAGCTCAGAAGAGGGGATGGAAAGATTGTAAGAGCCAGAGGAACAGGGAGTTGGCTGTCAGATCTTGTCTTCTAGAAGTGCCAGGAGCTACACCCATCAAGTCTCAGCAATATGGTTGCCTAAACATTAGCTGAACAATGATGACACCAATGGCATGCTATTGTGAACTGGGGGGGGGGGAGTTAGGGGAGGATAGGGGGGTGGGGAGCTCAGGAGGCCTCAACCCAACACAAGGAACCACAGGCAACTAAGGAATGTTGAGAGTGGAGAAAGTCTGACCACACCCACTGACAGTCCAAACCAAATGGTCTGCCCTGAAATTATATTCCTACAGGTAACACTATACACAATGAACAGGTTGTATTTATGTATTTAGAAAAACACACAGGTAACAACAGTTAAAGCAAAAAGACACCATGAATTTGAAAGAGAGCTAGGTGGGAGGGCTATTTGTAAGGGTTTGAAGCGATTAAAGGGGGAAATAGTGTAATTATATTATAATCTCAAAAAAGAAAAGAAGTTATGGACACAGAAGCAAAGCCAGATGAATGACCTCAGGCTTCCTAGGACAGGGTAAACATCTGACTTTATTTTAAATGAAATTCAATGCCACTGGAGACCTAAGAAGAAAAAATGGGTGACTTTTATTTGTATTATTTACTTATTTATTTTCTCAATCTGTCTGGATGCCTTGGAGTCTTTTCAAGAAGCCAGTAGTGAGAGTGTCCTTTAAATTGGTCTGTAGACCAGTCTGGTCTGCAAAACAGCATGTTGCCACCTTCATGAAATACAGAAATTGAAAGGAAATGTATAGAAAAAAATTAAATATATTTAAGTTATTTGAAATTGAAGAAAAATTTAAGCAGAATGTTCTTTTTTATTTATTTTTTTTTACACTGCAAAAAAACAGTGTGCAAGTACCTGAGGAACAAAATCCAAATGGTCGTTTACAGATACTTTGAGACCCACTGTAGCGATTCAGGCAAAGAGTGGTGGATGTTTAACCAAAAGGGGTGTATCAGGATCAAAAAAGTCAACTATATTACTGTCATCACACACACACACACACACACACACACAGAGAGAGAGAGAGAGAGAGAGAGAGAGAGAGAGAGAGAGAGAGAGAGTTCTGAGCAATCAGAATAAAGAGGTAGGTGTACCCAGGATACCTGAGGCCACACTGGACCTGAACTTAACTACACCCTGGAAAGTGACAAGTAATGAGAGTATTTCGTTTTTAAGAGTAATAGCATACTCTTCATGAAAGCTCTTTCATCACAGAAAGAGGCCTGAGCTACCACTGTAACAAACACGTTAGGAGGTAGAGACTGCGTCCTCACTTTAAAGATGATGCATCTAAAACTAGAGAAGAGTAAGGTTTCCAAGATCATAGAGAATTTAAACCCAGGGTCGCCTCTTTCCCGTGCCTGAACTCAACAGTATACCATGTATGTTATTACTCTTAAAAAATGAAATACTCTTATTACTTGGGCAGTCTCCCCATATGCAGGGTATCCCACAATTGAGCCCAGAATTCAACACTAGGTTAAAGCAACTGGGAGAGTCTAACTTCCATGGTACCTGCTTAGAGGTAAGATCCTCCATGCCTCTAATCCTAATTCCTTCATCTTCTTTCCCATCATCCTGACTTCCTCTAGGTTTTATCTCTAAGATTTAGCTAATCTGACTTGGATGTGGTCATTTTCAAGGGCCCTTTTTCTTCTCCATTACTGGTTTTAATATTTAAATCCTTATTACTTATTGCATTAAAGAACACAGGAAGTAAAAAAAAATGTCTGAGAGTACTACATACTACAAAATCTCTTTTTCTGTGTTGGCCTCTTATCTGTCCTTAACATATTTCTACAACATTAGTATTGTTCTCTATTTTTGTAAATAGAAAAAAATCAAATACATGGGAGAAAAACTTATAATGCTGAAGAAAGATAGGTCTTCAAACTAAAATAATGAGAAATTAAGGGGGAATGGAGTAGGGAATTCATATAGACGTACATACAACTCTACCTACCTACATACACACACATCCATAGCTACAATATCAAAGTGGTATGTAGCATTTCAGTTTGTTTTCACTCAAAATTGAAATGTAAGGTCTCCTGAGTGTGATAAATGTCTTCTGAATTATGGAAAAGTAGTTACAAGTTGGGGACCCCTGTCTAAATTCATGGAGGCAGAAGTGTTTGCTTTCCAAGGCTGTCAGATTTGGTGATACTTGGAAAGATTTTATAGCATTTTTTAATCAGAAAACCAGAAATCTAAAATACTGTGACATATGAAATTTTTTGGCCATCATATGAGTACTTTAAACTTTTCGTATTTTGAGCCAGGTGTGGTGGTGCATGCTTATAATCTCAGCATGTAAGAGACTGAGGCAGAGAAGATCATGAGTTAGAGATCAACCTAGGCTAGAGAGAGAGATCCTGACTCAGAGAAAGAAAAAGTTTCCGATTTTGGATTCACAGATTAGGAAATTTTCTGCCTATAATCTCAATATTATGATATTTTAATTTATTATTTCCACTTTAGAGGGATATTTAAGGTACTAATATGTTTTTAAGAGAAATATTTATCTGAAATTATGAAATATTACATATCATAAACTTGGGATTTTGTTTCTCCTACTGAACTTAAATCAAATTAAATGTTATACTCATTTGTGAAAATATATTTTGTGATGGAATAGGTCAGAAATAGACAGCCTTTACACAAAAGGAACAGTGTCAATTTGGCAACTCATTGTTGATTCAAATCAGAAATGGACCGATGATACTTTCAAGTCATCAAGAATAAATAGGGAAACTTCTTATATGGGTTACTACTACCAAAAAGTAAGTTCAGCACTCAGGAAGCCTTGGCTCTGTACATAGAGTTAACAGGAATAGAGCATAAATCAGGGCTTGAACAAGTGAGTGTTCATGGGAAGGAAGCTGCCCGATGAAAAGCACCCTCTGTAAACATCCTAGAAGAGGTCTGATTTAATTTTGTCCACTTATTTATTTAGCTAGGCCCTTGGGTGGAACTTTCCTCCCACAGTGCTTATTGGCTTGATTCTAAGTGCTGAGAATAAAAGGTACCAGCCCACTGAAAAGGGTTATGAGCCCCAGTTGGAAGCTCAACAGGAAAGCTGTGTTAATATCACAGAGCTAGGCTATAGAATAGTCCAAAGAATGGTGTGACCTTTTGGAGGTAACAAGAATAATCAATAAAAAGAGACTTAAACCAGAGACCTTTACATTTCTTACTAATCAATTAGCACACTTTCCTTTTTGGAGATCAATTTTCACAGACATCTTATTTCTCTAAAAGCCCATTTTCTATTTTCTCCCTATTAAAGACAATTATATAAAATATTACAAATATTTTTCTAGAACCTGTGGAGTTTCAGGTACAATGGGGAAAGGTTCAGGTAAAGTCACCTCGTTCCTTGCCATGGAGAGTGCCACCTTGTTTTAACTCATCACCACAGAGGACAGTCACCTCTGCTCAGGACAGCGAGAACATTTGCCTTTGCCCCTTTTTCCATGTTAGGATGGTCTAAGGCACCTTAGGGAAATGGGCTGGTCCAAAGTGGTGACGGCTGGTTCAGGAGAAAGGACTCATTGTCTTCCAAGGTTTTCCTGAGAGAGCTGAGCGTCAAAGTCCACAGCAGGCTCTCTAAAGCCAAGGGCAACTTCACACAGGAGGTCGGCATGCCAACAGCCTGAGAGAGGAAGCCATGCAAACTAACCTCAGTGGGCAAGCTTCTCCTGATGCCAGTGTGGCCTTAGAAAAGGAACGTTCTTCCATTGAGATGATCATCTCTTCTCTGCGACAAGATAACACTCATGAAGATCTGTGTGCCCCAACTGTCGGGTTGAGATCTTCACTGAAGCTAGGTCACAAGAGTGGAATGAAGTCCCATTTGTATCCTTTAAGCTGAGAAGAGACACTCAGAGAAAGTCTGCAAGGAGAAGACCCAACTCTGAAAAAGATGCTGTGTTGCCTACTCAGCTTCCTGCTACTGCCCTGCTTGCTGGGTGTGGTGGTGCACACCTGCACACACAGAGTGCACACCTGTAGACACACCTGTAAGAGCAGGAAGCTGAGGCAGTGGGCTTCCATCCGTGAATGATTAGTTCCGTTGATTTGGACCTTTGATGATGCAGTACATGTGGCAATGCCATTTAGAGGAAAGCACCTATTCATCTCAAGTCTGGGTGCAGAAGAGAGGGAGAAGAGAGGCCAGGATTCCAGGAACCTACTTCAAATGCACGTTAATATGTATTCGATTTCGGTATTTATTTCATTTACTAACTCACTAACTGACCAATAGTTGTGGCAGGGAGATGATGTATGAGAATAGTGTATACTGTTCCCCAGTTGAGGTATACAACTTGCAAATCTCTCTTGTAAAGCTTTTGGGGATGATCTAGAGCTAGGTACTTTAAAAGATGAAAAACAGGTTTGTGCTTCTGCACCCAAAGATTTAAAAACACATCAGTGGTCTCCTAGGTCCTTTTTCAGTGCAGATAGTCATCCGATTAACACCGGCTGACATTTATTGTCTACTTTAAAACCAGATACTACAGTGAGTTCTGTTCAAACAAGATAAGAAGACAGATGTTTGCCGGCAATGAAATCCACTTAATGCAATGCAATGTCTCCCATCACCTCCTAGACAGAATCCTGTTGCTGTTCTGGCCTCTCTAGGAAAATTTTATCAGTGCGTCCCTGGCTCCAGGGATCCTCTTCCCATTGTCTAGTTGACTCTGACAATCACACACTAGAACAATGAACCCTGGCGTGATGGCTGCCTGGGATGCCAGGACTTGGGAAGGTAAGGCAGGAGGATCACACATTTGAATCTAGCTTAAGCTGCATAGCAAAACCCTGCAGCTAAGAAAGGAAGAGGAAGTGGGGAACAAGAAAGAGAACAAAGTGGGGAGTAGGGAGGAGAGAAAAAGGGGAGCAAGAAGAAGAGCCAGTTTCTCATATACCCAAGAATGGATGTCATACTGTGTAGCCTAAAATGGTCAAAGCGTGCAGGTTTTGTGTTAGTCTGGGTCTGTGTCTGCCAGTTGTTCACTATGGATTGTGGGCAAGTATTTTAATCCATCTATGCCTCTGTCTCCTCAATGATAAATGCAAGGCTCTGTTGGGTAGCAACCCTCATAAGATTTCTGTGAAGACGCCATGAGCTGAACACCGGAGCACTTGACAAAAGTCAACACAAATAATAGCTGGATGTATCAGGTAGGCACCCTCAGACAACAGACTGCTCCAAAGTTGGTAGGGGATGAATATATGACCACCTAAGGGAAAAGGACCAGGAAGATCACTTCATAGATGATATCACAGAATCATAATGGCTCAGTGTCTTGCCTGAGGTCAGGCAGGTGGCCAGCAGCCACACCAGAACCCAGATCTCTGCCACAGTGTCATTGGGACAAGGCACAAGAACTCAAGCTTCACCCGTCACTCAAATGCATACGATAGGTAATATCTACCTCAGTGATTGCAATTTTAAATCTCTAAATATTAACACAGGAACAGACTGACCTTATTAGCAGGACGTTAAAGATCTATTTTACACACACTGGGTCTGTACGAGAACAGGGCAGGGGTCTAACAACCCCATTCCTGCCAAAGACTTCCAAGTGGCCCTTGTTAATGAAAAATTGCCTGGGTAATGCCCCAGGGTACCAGACCGCTAGCACAGAGCTGGAAGAGGTCACTGCAAATGTTCAGACTGCCAGGCCCTGGTGAGCCATCCAGTCCTGCCCACCCCAGCTGCAGGAGGAGAGCATGTTGACAAGCGGTGGGGACCCCAGAAACGAACCCTGTCACAAAGCCTCCACTTGGCAACTGGTGTCAGTTCTGCTCACCACGCCCATGCCAATATACTTGGCCCATGCCAATATACTTGACGAATTCTCCTTCACCGCCTGACAATCCATCCCCTCTCATGGCGCTTGTCCTGTCAGCAGAAAGCTTACGGCCAGCACCACCCCACACCCGCCCACACTAATTTCTTGTAGCTTTTTCTCAATGCTCCCAGCATTGAGCACTGAGTATTTTTCTCAATGCTCAAAGCAGTCATACTTCTGCCATACTCCCCCTTGCTCCTAGGTTGAATCTGTCTCAGCTCTGACTCTGACCACCATCACCCCTAAAGCGAACTGTCAAAACCACTTCCCGGTAATGGCGGCCTTCCCGTGAAACCAACCTACATTCAGATGTAGATCTCTGCATTCTGCACTCCAGAACCTTCTACATCTAAGGCCTCAATCAATTCTTCTTTGACATCCATTCATGATGCTTTCTGTTTTACAACCCTACATTGTGCCTGGCTAGCAAGCGTTCAGAGCTGGATAAAAAAAATTTTCTCAAGAACTCAGAGTGCCACAGAAGAAATCTGTGTACAGAAGCTAGGAAGGAAGGCGATAAAAAAATGAAAACACAGCAAAGACATGGTTTATGCTGGGCTGGCCTAACAATTAACATATTTTAACTCGATACCTTAGACACCATCAGTGTGCACAATTATTTATTACTAAAACATTACAAAGGAGAAAACTGGGGAACAGGTGGGCTGAGTGGTTTACCCAAGACTGTACTGTGAAGCTGGGCACTGATCTTGATTGGCCAACTCTTATTGCCCCTTTATAATAATGTCCTTCTAATCCTGCATCCCTAAATCCACTTTAAACCAAAACATACTCCACAAGTAACAATTTTTGCACCAAATTCTCACCACTGCTTTAAGTGCCAGAAATTAAAGATTGATTTGAGTCAGATCTCCCTCCAGGAGTGAACAGCATGCAACATAACTTTGAACTTCAAAACATTCCTCGGATGGAGGAAATCATAGATGTTTCAGAAGGAAAGGTCCTTGGGTCACTCTTAGCTCAGCATTTTCCACCCCCTCATTCCTAAATCCTGACCCATAAACTAGAGCTATGTGTAAACACACACGTATAACAATCACTGTGGATATTGTTTTGATAGAATTAGAGGTTAAATATGTAATTATAGGATCACAGGCACACAAAGTGGTCTATCACATGTTTAATTATTTTGCTAATAACCATCTAGGAATTTAGGTCTTCCTCTTTGAAAAGGGATATTCACAATTTCAACTACATTCAAACTTAAATGAAAGATTCAGTAAGTCCTTCACATGATTCAAGTTTTAAGTAATTTGTCAAAAGTTGTGTTAATTCTGAATACATCAGAGTTTTCTCAGTCTTCCATCAAGGGCGTGGAGGATAGTTATAGTTTGAAAATGTACACATTGTTGTACAAGAAGAGGAGGAGAAAAAGGAGGAGGAGAATTTACCTTTGGGATGAAGAAAGGTTTACCATAAAACACCAGCCAAAATTTCGTCCCCAAGAAATCTTATACTAGCACCACCCCTCATAAATTTTAAAGAGCAAACGATGTCCACAAAACAGAGAAAGGAGCCCCGATGCTCCTGAAGTCTTTCCCAGCATGAGATTTTTTTCTCCCCTTACCAAAAGAAGTCTGGCAAGAAGGGCAAAGGCACAGGCTAGAGATCTCAGCAGGACCAAGGTGATGTCCCGCGTCTTCAGAACTTACCCAGCTTTGTCTGTTCACTCAGCACCCACTTCTCCCACTTTGCCAGTTCGGATCAGACGGCGGCTGGGTTTTTGTTGCTGTTTCTGCTCTTTTGATCTCAATGTCTCATGAAAATTAAACTGTGTTGAATGTGATGTGGCCTCGCCTCGCATGGGGTGGGGGAGGTAGCGGGAAGAAAAAGGTTCAAGTTTGGATTGCTGATGGCTTCTTGGGGAAAAATAAATAAGTAGTAAGTGGCTAGCAGGAGGCGACGTGGGAGACGTGCCTTGCGGATGGCAGGCCGGGAAGGGGCCCACAAACTTTCTCAGCACAGCTGTCCAGATGCGCTTCATCTGTTTTCCTGGCGGGTCACTGGCTTGGGCTGCGGTTGGCTGCCAAGCCTCCTCCCTGGTCGCCGATTGGTGGAGCAGCCCGCCACTCCTGCGGGCTCTGTCAGCCTCCGCCCACTGGGCCACTCGCATCCTAGCGAGGAACCTAGCTGGGGCGCGCAGTGCAGTCGCTGATGTGGCACTGCGTGGCAGCGGGGTCTGGGGAGGAGCAGAGGAGAGGTCGCTAGAACTCAGAACTTGCCCCTGGCCTCACCCCTTTGACAGCAGGCCTTGTAAGTAGTTACGTTTAAACTGGGTGATCGCTGTCGTTTTGGGCAGCGAACAAGGACAACCTTCAGTAGCTCAAGCCACAGGCAGTTTCCAAATAGAAGGGGTTGGAGATGCGCGCTGCCCACGCCTCCAATAGGGCGGTCCAGGCCCGCCTCAAGGATTTCCTATCCACGCTTTTTCAGGGGAGAGAAAATTAGATGCCAGGAGTACAGGATTTGCGGACAGTATTCTAGTGGAGGAATAATGCACCTTTTAATGACATCGGAGTCCATCGGAAATGTGGTCCTTTCTGTGGAGAAGTCCTGGGTGGGAGCTTGAAGGAATCTTTAGGTTCATTTACTGTTGAGGTTGGGTGGTACTTGTGAATAAAGCGAGAACTCTTGTTTAGGCCTGTGAGAACTGCAGAATTGCATCATGTACGTTTTGATTCCGTGGAAGTGGTTGAAGGGTCACCGGAAATGCGGTGGGGAACAGAGGAGATCTGCAATCGGTAGCCACTGGAATGTGGATTTTGACAGAAACTGGATCTCTTTGGAATAAGAAGTCGAGAGCTACACTCAATGGGCTGAACACCAGGCTTTGTGGCAGGCCTCTTTTACCTGCATTATGTTGAATTCCTGCACCCAAATTATGGCATAGATATCATCTCCATTGTCAGATAAGACCAAGACCCACACCCTATCCCAGCATGCCACAGATGCCTCCAGACAATGTATATTGTATTACTTCACTAAGAGTCCATAAACTGGTGTGTCACTTGTCACCAATGTGAGGGTGAGAATTTCTGGTGAATGCCTCTTTCTTCTAACGTCTATAAAGTTTTTACGACACAGATTCTATTCTGTGGGCTCCTGTATTCACTCTCTGCTATTGTGTAACAGATCACCATGGGTCGATAGCCGAAACAGCACATACATGTTACTGCACAGTTCTGGAAGGCACAAGTCCAGGCCTGGCTTGCCTGGGTCATCTGCTCGGGGGTCTCACAAGACTGCATTCAGGTGGCTGCTGGCTTCATTCTCATCTGCAAATTCTGGGTGGTGTGGTGGGGGACCAGATCTGTTTTCAGGCTGCAGCAGGTTCTTAGCACAGCTCACTTCTTTGCAGGAATGGGGCTGAGTCCCCGGTTTCTTTCAGGAGGTCAGTAAGAAGGTGCTTTTCGTTTCCAGGGTCTTATCTTAGGCAGTCCTTAAAAGCTAGGCAGCGGCATTCAAAGGAAGCTCCCGAGAGTTTGGATTAAATATTCAACACTTGCATTACCAAGGACCTACTGCAATGTTACCATAAATCCACAAGCTGCCCTGCTTTCTTACCAAGGGGGACTGTCTAGAGGATTCCCAACACTTCACCCCTGTGGCAGCAAAGGAAACCCGCAAAGGAACAGCCCTTAAATGTGGCTGCATGAAGTCATTTGTGTCTTATGATCAGCTTTCTGAATCATTTGTCAACAGTCAATAGTGCTCCTTCTATCATGGAAAGCTGCTTCACAATGGTTGATCATCAAGGACTAATTAGATTTTCATAAACTGCCATCTACAGGCATCAGATTTGTTGACTACTAGGACAGGGTTCTCAAGATAAAAAGATCCCTTCTGTTTGCTATTGGTGAAATTATTAAGGCCACTCCACGTAGTTAAAAGGGAGGTTTATTTTGTGGGGTAACTTAGAAGTGAAGGGATAGGTAACAGAGTCTGGGAAAGGTGTAGCGCAGTCTGGCGGTGTTCTCTGGAGAACTCTGCTCGGTCTACCTCTAGCATCCAGGGTCCAGGAACCAAGAGAGCCGGCACATCGGATCCCGGGTCTTCAGGGTCCTCTCTTGGCCCCGCCTAGTAGGTGTGACAGTTACAGAAGCCTCAATGGGGGTTGGAACTTCCAGATCAAAGCTGGAATGGCTACCCACTACAGTTTGCAGGAATGTAGATTTGTTTCCCCATAGCTATGCTTAATCAACACTCTTGGACTTCTCCATGAGCCAGTATGGAGATTCTAAAGGGCAGACAGAAGAGAATAGACTCGCTAGAAATCTCAGCATCCTGGAGACCACATCATGGTGAGGCTGTAAGTTTTACTATTGATCCATTATCTCAGACTTGAAGCTGCGGATGCCCTTGCTTTAGTCAGAATCTAGAATTTCCCCCACAGGACATGTATTAAAACCTGAGAAAGTGGATCCGTTAAAGGAAAGGCCTGATAGAAAGAAGTTAGGCCACCGTGGAGCATGATCGTAAAGGATATATTGGGTGCCAGCCCTTTCTAGTTTCTCTGTCTCTGTCTCTCTGTCTCTCTCTCTCTCCTCACTAGGCACGAACAGACTTCCTCTACCATGTGTGTCAGTCATGATATTCTGCCTCATCACAGGCCCGAAAGTGACTGAGTCAAGCAACCGTGGGCTGAAATCTCTGAACCGTGAGCCAAACAAACTTCCTATTTTAAGTCATATATTTTGTCATAGTGGGGGAAGCTGATGACAGAGTAGGTCACTGAAGTTCAAACAGGTATAGACATATAGGAGGGGGAGTCATAGTAACTTGCTGTTTGCTCCTTCCATAGCCAAAGATGAGGGAAGGGAGAGTCCAGAAAAAAACTACTTTCATACTTCATTTAATAACCACATCGTTCCAGCCAAACACCAGTAAAAACTGTGGCCCACTGATATTCACACTCATATCACACTCACAAAGGCCAGTGGGCATCTGGATGCTTGCTCTTACCAGTCTATGACAAGGTAAAGATGTCAATCAAACTCCTTAACAAAACAATAGCAAATATAATGCAGCAGTAGGTAAAGAGAATTACCCAGAAGAACCAAGTAGGGTTTTCCCCAGTGATGCAAGTCCTGTTCAGTACTCAGAAGCCAATCAGCACAACCCTGTTATAAGTCATAAAACATCCATGTGTGCAGACAAGCATGTAGGAAAACTGAGCATCATAAAAATGCCAGAGAAATGGGAATAAAGAGGGACTTTTAAACTTTGATAAGAGGCAGGTACCAAAAAGCTTTTCATGTTTAATGTGAACGACAAGATAGTTTTGATACATGCTTTATGATTACATTGAAGTAACATTTTTTTTTCAGTGACAGAACTGTGACAGAGAGCATGTAAGTGGTTGTTCGGGTTTAAGGAAGGTGTAGGGTGGGAAACAAGTGGGTGTGGCTATAACAGGGCGTCATATGGAATGTTTGTGGTAATGGGAACATTCTGTCACTTGGCTTGCTTCAATGTTGCTAGGAAACAGCATGGTAGGGCATATAGTAAAGCTGAGGGAAAGTGGTGAATGGACCCATGAATCAGATTGGTTTGTTCCTGTGTGCCTACAACTATCTCAAAAACAAAAGGCCTAATTTTAAGAAAGTTTCCAAATCTCTCCCTCACTTCCTCCTAGGCCACATTTCTCTGTACAGAAGTTTGTTCCCTTAATGAAGCCCTTTCCAGAACAAAATCATCTTTCCATTGCTCCTGGGTGATGTCCTGGATGGAAGAGGTTGGGGATTATTATATTTTCAATTGGAAGTTTGGGGTTCTTACCTGACCATCATGGAGAATGATGTCCATTATTCCTTTAATGACATCACCAGGCCAATTGTGTATAAAATATATCATTGTTAATTGGTCTAGATATTGATGGCTTGATATATGTTTAAGAAAGCTGTCATATTTTTTTCAATAAGCAATGTAGCACAAGATACAGTAGGCATTTTGTGCAAAATTTCAAAGATATGTGCACATATATGCATTTATATATATATTTGTATATATTTAAAATCTCCTATTTCAATCCAACATTAAAGGGTATTTTCAGCATCTTTTCACACATATACACATGCAAACTGCCCACTTTTCATATATGTAACTCAGTGAGAAAACTGGCTCAAACTAATTTTGTTTATTTATGTAAATACATAATTAATACTCTTGAATTTAATAAATCTTCTAACTGTCCCAGCTGAATCCTCAGTTCTGAGATATGCAGACTAGCATGTAAACAACTCTCTCTCTCTCTCTCTCTCTCTCTCTCTCACACACACACACACACACACACACACTTCTTTATACATATACCTGCTCATGGGCACAGATCAAATATAATTACTCTAATTCTTAGCCTTTAAGAAGAAAAGAAAGATGTGAGAGAATGAAGAGAAAAGAGGAAAGTGGAGGGAAAAGGGGTTACTAATGATTTTTGGACCATTCAGCATTGGAAGAGGAAGGTAAAAATGAAGGGAGGAACTGAAAGAAAAGGAGAAAAAGGCAAAAAAGAGGGGAGGAATGAAGAGAGAGCAGAGAGAGGACTAGGTATGGAGGGATAGACAGACAGAAATGTCACAGCTTACTACTATATCATTTCTTAAGGAATTCAAAACTGCTTCCCAAAACAACTACAAAAAAAGGACCTAGACCTTTGGCAAAAATCTAATATCACTTGATGATCAAACTCATGAAGAGGCTGGGAATGAAGGGAGCATGTCTCAACATAATAAAGGCTATAAAAGACAAGCCTACAGTCAATGTCATGTTTATTGGAGAAAAACCTGGAGCATCCCTATTATGGTTAGGAATAAGACAAGGGTGTTCATTCTCTCCACTCCTATTCAATATAGTACTTGAAGTCTTATCCAGAACAATAAGACAAGAGAATGGAATAAAAGAGATACAAATAGGAAGAGAAGAAAAGAAAGTATCCCTACTTGAAGGTGATAGATTATGTATGAGAACTTACAGATTCCATCAAAAAAAAGAAAGAAAGAAAGAACTTAGAGCTGAAATACATTCAACAAAGTATCAGGATGCAAAATTAACATTAAACATCTTAAATTAGTAGCCTTAGAAAGAAATCAGAGAAGTAATCTTTTTAACACACACACACACACACACACACACACACAAAAAAAAAAAAAAAAAAAAAAAAAAAAAAAAAAAAAAAAAAAAAAAAAAAACTGCCCAAAAATCTCTCCATCTTGGGTTGGTAATTGGTTAGATTTGTTGTTGTTATTGTTCTTTTAATTCATGTTGCTTTTCTTCTTTCAGTAGACTTGCTTACAGTGTTCAGAAGACACTAACTTGTAAAACAGTTGTGGTGATATTTTTCTCTGCTAAACTAGTGTTCTACTTAACTCTCTGTTGCAGTGATAAACACTATGATCAAAAGTTAACTTAGTAGGCGGTGATGCTGAACGCCTTTAATCCCAGCACTCGGGAGGCAGAGCCAGGTAGATCTCTGTGAGTTTGAGGCCAGCCTGGACTACCAAGTGAGTTCCAGGAAAGGCGCAAAGCTACACAGAGAAACCCTGTCTCGAAAAACAAAAACAAAAGTTAACTTGGAGAGAAAAGGGTTTCTGTCCGCTTACAGGTTATAGTAGAAGTCAGGGCAGAAGCTCAAGGGTGAAACCTTAAACAGAAGACACTGGGAAGTGCTGCTTACTGGTTTACTCCCTCGCTTCTGTTTAGGCTTTTCTGCGGGTTTACCCTTGCTCCTGGTCTGGACCATACATACTCCATGTTGCTTTTAAATGATCAGGTCTCGTATGGGTGACCACCCCATCCTTCAATGCATACAGACGTTTTTAACTCTTTTCTATGTACTATGGAGAACTGAGGCAAACTCTGACCAGCTATGGTGTCTGCGTGTTTCCAGAGTCACGGGGCTGGTGCCGGTTGGGCAGTGCCCAGAGAACTGTTCAGAGTTTGTGTATAGTCTGTAGAGCTTTGCCTCTCCTGGCTGGGCGCTGAAGATGGCTCTGGCAGCAGTTGCTAGCAATCCCTCCGAGGAAAGCCTCTTTTGTAGACTTCCTGGTAGGAGTCTTTTGACCCAGTTTGCAGTCCGTAGTCACACCAGCAAGCCCACTCACTGCTCTCATAAAGAAAGTTCTTGGGCCCAATGGTAGAAGAGGTTTGTTGCGGTATTGATCAAGTTGATCTGGGACTGGAGTGATAAAAAAATATGCCTTTTTCCTTTTAATTCCCAAACCGTCATCAACTACCCAATCTGACGTGGCTTCTAGTTCTTACCTGAAGTTCCTATTCTTTCTTAACCTGTGTATTCTTTTCAGTGCAAGACACAAAGTTATTCAACTATAGCAAACGAGACGAAACTTCCAAGAGATTCTGCTTTCAGGGGCTCTCTCTCTCCTCCATGTAACAGGCTGTAAACACCTTCCTTCTAGTTTGGTGAGACATGAAATTCCTAAGCACTTCCCTTGTGCTGTTGTCCTTGAATCTAGAAATAGGAAAACCTTGCCGACATTGTGGCCAGAGGAGGAAGTGACTACCGACAGCCAACCATCCACTGAGCCTAAGTGGTCAATGGGAAGCCTTTCTCTTTCTCAGCAGATGAGTATCTCTCCCCAGACCTCTCTCTAGGGACCAAAGTGGATGCATAAATCAGAAACTTGATTGGCATGACTGGAAAGTAGCTGAAGCCAGGGCAGGAAACAATGGTCTTTCCTGTGACCACAATACAAAACTGACCTCCAGGACAGGTGATGCTTCCATCATATCCCTCAGGGGTAACACTCTCCATATGATAGCTTGATATTGTCCCTCATTTTACACACACACACACACACACACACACACACACACAAAGCATATCAGCATGTTTAAGAGACCTTATGAAGATACTGAAAAGATGAAAATATAGCTGTGTAAAAATAAAAAGATGCCACTCGATAGGATTAATATTTTGCTTTTTATACTTTTTCCCTATTATTTTGTCCTGTTTTGCCTTCCTTTATATATTGTCGATGTAAAACCATTATCTTGTATAAATGATCAACAACAATGTCAGTCATGAGTAGTAAATTTGAGAAATTTCCTTTACAAAATAGAGAATCAAGATGCTCTTAAATCTGAAGATTTAAGTTGGAAACAAGAAATAAACAGGAAATCATTAGAGAGCTGAGGAATCCCCCTATATACACACCCCCGGGAGGAAAACAGTGATAAAACAGTCTTATAAATTTCAAGCCCAGACTACAAAGATGGCCACAGACAACTGGTGTCTACCAACATAATCAAAGTGGTAACCAACTCATTTGTCTCTCTCACTCATGACCCATCATCTCCATGCACATCACTTTCATACCAAGTGTTGACATGTGTAGAAAGGAGACTCTGCCTCATGTGAGGAGAGTGAGTTCTGCCCTAGAGTGAATGGGCTCTGGCCATAACTCTACCTCCATACCAACAAACCACAGAATTTTCCAGCCTTCAATTTTCTCAACAAGAGAGTAAAGGGAAGAATAGTTTTGTGACCCTGATACCTCATCAGATAGCTAGGTAAGCCTTACCTTGGGGTGGACCTGTTGCTGGAAGAGATTGTCATTTGAGTCACTGGGTGAAGTGGGAAGAGTCTGCTCTCTACATGTGAGTGCTGCCCACTTGGCTGAGGGTCCAGAGAGAACAAAAAAAGAAATAAAAATTTAAAAAAATTATCATTTAAAAAACTGGGTAAAAGTAAAAGAAAAAACTATCTAGAGGAATAGAAGGGACTAACTGAAGGGAGAAAGGATGAGAAAAAGGAGGCTGGGAAATCCATGGTATGCTTAAACTAGAAAATAAACTTGTATGAAAACGTCCTTATGTAACACGGCACCATGTACAAATAAAAACTTCAAAATGTTTTAAAGGCTAAAAATATTGTGTCAATTAGCCTATAAAGATGTTGACATCCTAATTCCAGGAATATTTTGAGTGTGCTCAATGCAATGAAAGAAACTGACTCGATTTCATTTTGATATTTCTCAACATTAAGGATAAAGTCAAGTCATTTTAAGGGAAACAGAACTGGGTCAAATATGCCTCCAAAAGAAATTCACCTCCACAGGCAATGCTAATGAGTATAGTTCAGGAAGAAAAAAGATCCCGGGGGCTTATGAGACGACTCAGCAGGTAAGAGTTCTCATGGAGTAGGAGCAATCATCTCTTTGGACGTGAAGGCCCCACAGAGCCTACCTTAGGGGCTCTTCAATGGCAGCATCTGTAATTAGACTTTGATTTTCTCTTGGAATCACAGTCAATGTGTTCGTTTTCTTTGTTAGTATGTTAATGTTTGATATCAGATAAAAACTGAATCAAAATTAAACCGAAGCATTAAAATCATAATAATATAAACATCTGTTGTTTTTTGGTGTTTCGAGACAGGGTTTCTCTGTGTAGTTTTGAGCCTTTCCATGGAGCTCGCTCTGTAGACCAGGCTGGACTCCAACTCACAGAGATCCACCTGCCTCTGCCTCCCGAGTGCTGGGATTAAACCACCGCCGGGCTTATATAAACATCTTTTAGCCCAAGGAAGCCGAGCCCATAGGAGTTGATAAAGTGATGGTTTTTAGAGATGGTGAAGAGGGAGAGGAGGGGAAAGAACAGAGGCGAGGTCTCTCTGTGAACGTGGAGCTCACTGATTCAGTCTGGATGGTCAGTGTGGTCCACGAACTTGCCTGTCTCCCTCTGTGGTGGTTTGAATGGGCAATGCTCCCACCGACTCTGTTACATGAGCATTTTGTCTTTAGTTGGTGGCACTGTTTGAGGAGGTTTAAGGAAAGGCAGCTTTGAAAGAGGAAGCAAGCATGTCACCGAGAGCAACCTTGCCGTATTTCCAGTTCACCTTCTCTGCTTTGTGCTTGCAGTCTCAAGACGTGAGCTCTCAGTTTCTTGTTCTATTCGCCCATGCCTGCTCCCATGCTGCCCGGTATCTGCCCTCTTATCCCTGTAACTGTAAGCCAAAATAAACTTCTCAAAACAAAACAAAACAAAAATTAAGGTGTAAAAAAAAAAAAAAAAAAACCGCGATGGAAACGGGCAATTCACTTTCAGAGAGCTGGGGTAACTCTGTGTGCCATCCCTGTGTGTTGCCAGTTAGCCAAGGACACTTTTGCTCGATTTGTATAAAAATCATGAAAAAGATGCAGCCTTGCTCCCTTGGCGTTACCGGCTCTAGCTGCTGGCCACCCGGAGCACCGGAGCACCGCAAACGCCAGCGACTGCTACCAGCTCAGCCTGCTTTGCCGGAGATTGGAATCAAGGACAGCTGAAAGGTAAACAGCCCAGAGAGGCTTCATCTAGACTCTTGTTACAGCCCAAGGAGCTGCGGAGCCGGCTGACTCCATGAGGGTGGGAGTGCTGCTCTTTATAAGGAAAAGGGGAACTCGTGCATGTTCGGTGTCTCTGGGTGAGGAGGGTGTCTTGGGTTCTTAAAGTCCTTCTGCAAAGCTATTGATCAGAACCATGGCTGACATTTCCGCAACCAAAGCAAAAGTCCCTGTCTGAAACAGTCATGGATGCCAGGACAGTCTTCTAGTGGCTGTGAGGCATTTGAGGAAGACACACACACACACACACACACACACACACACACACACACACAAAGTACTTTCTAGGTAGGGTCAGGATCTTCAGACTCAAGAGAAAATTAACCAGCAGCATCCCTGGTCCTAAGAGCTTTGAGCTTAGCCTGGCCATACTACCTCGTTCTTTAGCTTACAAACAGCCCATCAGGAGACTTCTCCACCTCTGTAATTATGTGTGCCAGCTCCCAGAGTAAATCTGCTCTTATGCATTTCTGAGTTCGAATTTGAAGATGCATCATCCCCCCCCCACACACACACACACACACAAGCTCATGGCTGATGCCTTGGCTGGCCCCAGATGTTGGTGATGTTTTTAGAGGTGACAGAGATGGAAAAATGAGGCATGGTTGGAGGAAGCAAGTCATTAAGAGTGTGTCTTTGGAGGGCATATTTTGCCCTCTCCATTCCTGTCTTACTCTGCTTCCTGACCACCATCACGTGGACTTCTCTGCTCCATCATGCCCTGTTTGCCTGAGGAATGGACAACTCTTACGCTAGGAAACTGAAATTGTTCATGCCAGGAATTCTACCGCAGTGACAAGAACGCTAATGCCCTGTCCCTTTTAGTTCTGACTTTCGGAGAACCCAATACAAGGTCTCACTTCAGTGTAATAAGGATTATGTTAGGTAATGTGTTAAGACATTCAGGGCAATACTCAGCATGTTCATTATTAATTTTCATTAAGTAATAGCTACTACACAAGTTTAATTATTTGAGATAAGGAAGTACAATTAAAGACAACAATGACTTTTGTTTAGGATGATCTGGGAGATTGATATGGAAAGGCATTGTGGATGATATATAGGTGGCTCATTAGAAACCACATTTTACAGTTTCAGGAATTCTTTTAATCTTTTCAAATACCTTTATTATTTCTTACCATAGAAAGACATAAAAAGCAGGTTGCACAATCAAATGAAATACCAGAGTCATCTGGAATGTCACACAAGTCATCTTGAGAAGCAGCCGTTCCAACTGCCCACTTCAGTCTCAACATCTGTAGACACCCTTTCCAGCTGCTGTTCTGGAGGAAGAACTGGGTCTCAGAACAACCAGTGACATCTGTCACTGAGATGTGGAAACAAAGCCTTATTCAGGCCCCTTTTCAATCAGGGGAGCCATGGGTGCATCTCCATGTCCTTCCTTTGTTGAGTTCCTTCTGTCCTCCATTTTCTTGTGGGATCTCACATCCGTCCCTAGGCAATGTCTCTCGTTTCTCTCCTTCCTGTCTTTGGGTCCCTGGAAAAGCATCAGAAAGGGCAAAATGCACTAGCAACTGACCACAATCCCCATTTGTCCCGACAACTAGACAGGAAGAACGCTCTGATTTTGCGGCAGACTTCTATGCCTTACTTTCTACTAACAAATTAACATCAACCCAATTTAACATATTTATAAAGGTTTCAGTCATAAAGAAAAAGAGTTTTTACTAAACTTTAATGTAAGGGCTATGTGACGAATGCAGTGTTTAGGAAGGACCTCCAACCAAAGCAACATTCTCTGGTATATTGGCTGGGATGGGAGTGGTGGTATCATTTACAGTAAGTAAGTACTTCACTTTATTGAACACACACTATTGTTCTAGGATCAGAGTATACAGCAGTAAATAGATCCTACCTTCTGGACACTCCACTATTCATGGAGTAAGACAAAGCATTGATACTTAAGCTTAAAGGGAAATAAAAAAAATAGCTGGTGGTTCACTAATAACTCCAGTAAGGCTATATGATAAGGAACTTTGGGGGGAGGACTCTTTCATTTTGATGTCCTGGCCGTGTCTTTCAGAGCAAAACAATGGCATTGAAAACTGCCTTATCTATGTGTATTTATGTATCTGCATAACATGCAAGATAATTCCTTCTCCATGCTCTTGCTTGAACTAGAAAATTAGGAGTTTAGAGCCTGTGGAACATATGCTGTTATGAGTGGCAGTCACGTGACTGCCTCAGCCCTTCTGGTGCAAAGTTATGGGGGTGTCTGGTTCAAGCAGTTGTTGCTTTTTGGGTTCCTCGATGAATAAACAAATAAAGTTGCTTCATTTCTATCCAACATGATTCCTTCGTGAAGGTCAGAAGGAGAAACAAATGATGGAGCTGAGATAAAAATTAGGAGGAAATTAAAAATTAGACCAGCTCCGGGAAAGTTCTGACAAATGTTTTTCATTAGGTCCATCACTAATATTCATGCAATCAAAATACATATTTAGCAGTCATGAATGTCTCTAGTACTCCCCAGAGCAATATAAAAAGAAAAACTGCAGTGGTGATTTTCTCCAGATTAGCTTTCCTCTTACTGAGATTAGATTATCTGAAAAGCACTCATCAGTAATGATCCCACAGAGACTGGCTGCAAGCATAAGATCAAACCAGCCAATGGATGGGGGAGGGATTCATAAAGCCTCACCTCTAGGTGAGGAGCTATTGACAGCTGATGGTTGTTGGAGAAGGAAGAGTCAGCTTTCTTCAGGAAAGTCGTCCCTCAGAAGCTGCTGATGCTCCAACAGTGGATGGTTCTACACACACACACACACACACACACACACGCACGCACGCACGCACGCACGCACGCACGCACGCACGCAGCACTAAATAGACTCAGTTGTTTTTTTTAAGATAGAAAGAAAAAACACAGAAAACTGGGAGGAAAAAGTGATTGAGGGATAGAGAAGTTGGAGGTGAGAAAATGGGGTAGATTTGATCAAAACACATTATATGCATGTAGGAAATTCTCAAACAATAAAAATGCTTAAAATAATAAACCTAAAATGTAACAAGACTGATACGGACTAATGATGATACAACTTTATGGATATGTCATAACCATTGGGCATATTCTTTACTTGGATGGATTTTAGGGTGTGTGCATCATATCTCAATAAAGAAGTTGGAAAAACTATTGGAACTATATATTTTTTCTTTAATTTGGAAATCATGATAGTCCAATTTTAGTTTTGGTACCAAAATAGAAGAGTTTAGACAGGCATGTTGGCATGTGCCTGAAATTCCAGCACTCCGGAGGCTGAGGCAGGAGAATCAAGTGTTTGAGGACAGTCTGGGCTATATTGCAAGCTCCAGGACAACTGAACCTTTACAACAAGATCCTGTCTCAAGAGAGGAAGGCAGGACAAGCAGAAAGAAATGGAACAGAAGGATGAGAGAGAGGTGGAGGGGAGAGAAGGGAAGGTAGGAAAGAGAAAGGAGCAGAAGAAAAGAAAGGAATTAATTATAATCTAACATCACCGACGAAGAACAGGCCACAAATGCAGCTTTTGGCTCTTTTCCTGCTCTGACTTATAAAAATATTAAATCTACATGTGAGTTCAATTTGTTCTTTAAACAAAAAGTAACACAGTCAACCTTTCCTAACCACGAGTTCCACACCTGTGAATTCAACAAACACATTATCACAAATACTCAGGGAAAATTGTCTCTACTAAAAATGTACAGTGTTTTTTCTTGTTTGTATTTCCTAAACAATACACTGTAACAACTACATCCATAACTTGTACAGTAAAAGTAATCTAGATATAGACTACATGTAACATGTGTGTATATTTTCAAGAAATAGTATGACATTTTGTAAAAGAGACTTGATCATCTTTCAATTTTGGTTTATTTTATCCTGGCATATTTGCTAAAACCAATAGTTTAGAATCTCTCTCTTTTTTTTTTTTTTTCCGAGACAGGGTTTCTCTGTGTAGCCCAGGCTGGCCTCGAACTCACAGAGATCCACCTGGCTCTGCCTCCCGAGTGCTGGGATTAAAGGCATGCGCCACCACCGCCCGGCTCAATAGTTTAGAATCTCTTTCTCTCTCTCTCTCCCTCTCCCTCTCCCTCTCCCTCTCCCTCTCCCTCTCCCTCTCCCTCTCCCTCTCCCTCTCCCTCTCCCTCTCCCTCTCCCTCTCCCTCTCCCTCTCCCTCTCCCTCTCCCTCCTCTCCCTCTCCCTCTCCCTCTCCCTCTCTCTCTCAATAACTCCCTCTCCCCCTCCCCCTCTTTGTTTGTGAATGTGTATAAATTTACTGACAAATTCCACTATTTAATAGATATGCTTTAAAATTTATTGACAAACATCTCTGTTTAATGCAGCTAGCTTTAAACTACTACGTGGATTATTAAGTAGGGAAATGTTTAAAAGAATATGCATTCTAAAACTTTGATTTTGCACTCACATTTTACAATATACTCTATTTAGAGCTGGTATGAAATAGATATTAAATATTAAGTTATCATAAGAAGTACTGAATGAAGCCGGGCGGTGGTGGCGCACGCCTTTAATCCCAGCACTCGGGAGGCAGAGGCGGGTGGATCTCTGTGAGTTCGAGGCCAGCCTCGTCTCCAAAGCAAGTTCCAGGACAGGCACCAAAGCCACACAGAGAAACCCTGCCTTGAAAAACAAAAACAAAAACAAAAGAAGAAGTACTGAGTGGTGTTTTCAAGACGCTTATCATAAGCTATGAACGAAGAAGTTAGTCTTGGCCGCCTCAAAACCGACAAGACAGGGGCTTTGGGCTCCCTTCCCTATGGCTTAAATAATGACAGTCCTGTTCTGCCACATACCGAAGGAGGAGGGCGCTTGGTTTGAAGGCACAGGTGCTGTTCAAAGGATTCTGAAAGTTCCCGTATTTTGGAATGAGCTCCTCTTTGTGACCCCACTGGCTCCTTGAATGACCCATCCACTGAGCATTTTCTGTGATAACGCATAGTAAGATGGCTTCGGGATCCCTGGTCTTCATGGGAATGTCGTCTAGGGTGGCAGTCGGGTGGCGTAATGCTGGAAAATGTGGGAAACTGGAAACATAGAAAAAAAATTTAGTTGACCTCATAATGGGTATATACAATACTAACCCAGAGACAGGTACATATAAAATAACCACTAGAGAAAACATGTTTTGGGAAAATGTTATCTTTTTTCTCAGTAAGAGCTTCTCCTGCCATAACATGGCAGAATCAGTGGTTAAAATATCATGTTGAGTATCTCCAGATTATGATATTGCTTGCTCTTCTACCAACAGGACAGTGGAGGGCTGCAAGCCTAGAGTAAAATTGCCAGAATAATCCTTTAAAAATTTTAGTGACACTACAAATGTTACAGAAATAATGTAAAGATGAATATTTATGGACTTTTAAAATAAATAGAAAATAATGGAGGAATTACGAGGAACAATTAATTTATCACATATATATAACTAATACATATCAAAAGAAGTATAAAATTAAGCATATATGAAAACTTTAAAACCCTACACATTATCAATGCCTAACAAATATCCAGCACGTACACAACCATATCATGAAGGCTTCCAGACACTGAGATCATATAATGACATCAATGTTGGGGTCACAATTTGAAAATAAACAAAGGGCAGAGTTCAGAGAAGCCAAATTTCCTTAAAGAACCATGATGCTCTCTCAGTTTTTCTCACACTCCAGCTCATTTCAGTGTAGACTTTGTACTGAAGACATTTATCTCCATGTGGCCAAATTCTGCACACAGTTTAGTCTATCTCAGTCACTGAGTTGTATTCAACTTAAGTTTCTCACGGGGCCCTTTTGGAAACATTCTTCTCTCCCTTCAATCGCTGTAAATCTTTAGCTTCCTTAGATCTTTCTGTCATGGCGACTCAGAGGTTTTGTTCACTTACCCCATCTCTTGAGTGTGAGGGGCCTCCAAGGTTCTAGATTAGTCCCCCCCTTGTCTTTCTCTTTTCATTCTGTGCTGTCTCCCTACACCTGTCTGGACATCAGTCTCTAGCTATAATCCTAGTTTATATCGTAAATGCTCACTTCTCCCCTGAGTTGTCCAGTCAACTCCCCGCGGTGTTCCATGGACTCCCAAACTGACATATACATCTGAGCTACTCTATAAATCTAGAGAAAGCCATTGTTTTGGACCAGGGAGTGGGAGCCCACAAAGATTCCAACTTGTGCTTTGACTCAAGGTCAGAGAGTCAGAGTTTATGTTGCTCTCCGAGGCTGCATAACAGGGTGCAAAGGCCTGGTTACCAGGTGTCTTATACTCCAAGGCCTAATCACAAGAGGCTTTGCTGTGGGGTGTGGGTACCAGGTGTTTTGAAGGGTCTACACTTGGTTGTATGTTGTGCTTTGATCTTGAAAGGGGGAGGTCTTTTGCCTCTCCCCTTGCTAGTGTATAATAAGCCCATTAGAAATAAATTTGAGGCAACCCTGGGTGTTGACCCAGGACCCTCCTGAAGCTATTCTGTGTCTCTTCTCTTTTTTTCTTCGTCTACTTCTATATTTCCTATCTAGCATTTCTAAATTTCTCACTCCTCTCTTCAAGGGACACTTTGATAGGTTGGGGCTGAACCTCAACAACGAGGCTTCTGAATTGGCTCCCAACAGATCAGGCTAAAATAAAAATGGAGTCACCCATGCTAAATCTCCAAGTAGTTCAACTAAGAACCCAGAAGAAATGGGACAGCTGAATTTCCCAAGCAGGCTAGTTTCAATGGGCATGCTGACGAAGTAGCCCCTGGTTTGATCCTTATGCAAAGATCAAGACTTAAAGTATCTTCATATTAACTAATAAGTCATTTGCCTACTGTTTGCCACTCTAGCCAGCCTTTTAAGAAAAGAAACTTGGAAATAATCTAGCAGATCCTTTTCCCCCTTTGTTTCTGCTATTGTCATTCTCTCTGTGTCTTTAAAACCATCTCTACCCATCAGAATATGCATTGTATTCTGTAGAATGCAGGCATAGAGCACAGTGATCGACCCACTACCAATCCATTCTCGGTAGGAACATCAATTTGAATAATATTTATGCACCAAGCTTCCGGAGCTAAGGGAGTGAGGAGAGAGTACATTAGCACCTGATTTCAGAAGGTGAGAGGGAAAGACATGTTGAAGAAGACAGAAGAGTTGCCTGTATCTTTCCTCTTCCAACTCTAAGCAATGTACAGC
Source organism: Peromyscus leucopus (assembly GCF_004664715.2). Classification (NCBI taxonomy): domain Eukaryota; kingdom Metazoa; phylum Chordata; class Mammalia; order Rodentia; family Cricetidae; genus Peromyscus; species Peromyscus leucopus. The sequence continues at coordinate 40,397,337 of NC_051073.1, read as the reverse complement.
CTTTAGAGCAGAGAGGGAGGAACTTAAACCAAGGTCTTAGACTTGAAATCCAGTATCAGGCCCCTACAGTGAAACCCAGTGCCAGGAGCCCCACAGCTCATGCCCCTAGGAAGGTGCACACAGATTAAATCTCTGGAACCATGTTAGACAGGCACCAAGGCAGCACCCCCCGCTTAACTATGAGAGTAGAGGAAGAAGCAGCCAGCACATTGTGGAGCAGGATAAAGTTACTACAAGACTTTGCATTGTAGTTCAGGGCCAGGGATTGCTGCAGTGAAACTCACACCGGACAGAGACTAAGGTTCTAGATTTAAGCCCAATCTTAGAGTGTGTAAGCCTCTAGGCATCCCCTGGCCTCTGGTGGAGATCTGTACACAGATGGGCCAGATCTGTGTTTCAGCTTATATCCTTGCCAGGCATGGAGTAGGCATGTATACCTGCCTATATTGAGACTTCCCATCTTTGTGGCTATAGGACCCAGACTAAAGCTACCCATCTTAGCATCAGTCTAGAAAGCCAAGGGACCGTACTGACAAAACTACCTACAATGTCCAACAGCACAACAGGGAACGAGATTATGTTTGCTAGGGGTATGGATGGTGTGAAGTCGGGTCTGCCTTAGAACTCAGTGACAGACTAGTGGTCCCTACAACTAGGCCAGTGCCACAGTCAGAACCTCTGCAACTGTCCCAATGCCAGAGAGAGACAAGCCACCCTGTCATCACTGTCTATAGCTGGTTATAACAGTCTGGAGTGATGAGTTTACCTCAGCAGCTGGCAGTAGATAGCAGGGTGACCCTTTGTCTTGAGCGGGTGCTGCACTGTCTCAATAGGCTTTGAGCTTGGGCTAAGGGTGTGAGGCAGCATTCTAGTGTCGGCAGTCACATAACTGCTTATTGCAGTTTTTCGGAAAGTGCAAACACCGTAACATGGAGAGCATACTTTCCACTCAGGGAAAGTAAAGGGAGGTAAGCACCCAACTGTGCCCTGAGAGCGGGAAACTGTCCTTCCCCAGTAAGTTTTCCAGGAACCGGGCAGACTCCCACAGTCTAACTACAGGCCAGGGACTATGGACAAACCCTGTGATCTACCTCAGCCAAGGGGAAGGCTGTGGGAACGCAGCACCTTTTTTTAAGGTTCTACTTGATTCATGCTATGCAGCATACCATCTTAGGGTTGGGAACAAAACTTGAGCTTGGGTTTCCCTCTAGTGTTGAGATATATTTACACACCAGCAGGGAGGCGTTCTAACAATTTCCTAGTGCCATCTGGTGACGAAAGAGCAGAAGTAACTTTAGGTTTTGGGAAAAGAAGCCGGCACCAACCAAAACCACACAACAAAAAAAATAGAAACTATACGAAAAGTACAGGTCCAAATAAATACCTCACAAATGAACACAAATGCAGACAGCATTGCACATCCCTGGGGACTGCCAGAGACCCATGATCTCACCTAGCATTCAAAACACGATGCCAGAACTGACTACGAGATTAGTCTGTGTAGGAACTCTTCGTGGAATCCTCCAAGCTGTTTCAGTAAACCCAATGAGCTTCCAGGAAGCACAGAGGAACGATCTGACACTCTAATAAACAAATTTCACAGAAACATGGAGGCAATTGTTAAGACTAAAACTAAAATCTTTGGGGTGAAAGTACACGAGCCAAAACTTAGAACACAACGAAAGGCACCAAGAGCAGAAGAGACCCAAGGGAAGGAAGAATAAAGGAAGTGGAGACAGGCTGCTTGGAAATACAGAGAGGTTAAAATGAAGGAAGAATGAGGAGGGTGTGGGATCTTCTGGGGAACAGGAGCAGAGAAAATATTCAACTTCCCAGGGCTCAGGGGGATCTTGTTAATATCAGAGGGAAAACTTACCAGAGTTATAAAAGAAAATTCCCCAACACAGAGATGAGATCACACACCCAGATCAAAAGTCATAGTCAGACTCAACACACACAAGTGTACTGTAATTTATAATCAGTCCCTCAAACACACACAAATGTACTGTAACTTATAGTCAGTCCCCAACACACACAAGTGTACTGTAACTTATAGTCAGTCCCCAACACACACAAGTGTACTGTAACTTATAGTCAGTCTCTCAAAAACACACACACACACACACACACACACACACACACACAAGTGTACTGTAGCTTATAGTCAGTCCCCAACACACACACACACACACAAGTGTACTGTAACTTATAGTCAGTCCCTCAAACACACACAAGTATACTGTAACTTATAGTCAGTCCCCCAAACACACACACACACACACACACACACACACACACACACACACACACACACACAAGTGTACTGTAACTCACAGACAGTTCTCCCAAACACACCACAGGAGTCAAAGGGAATTTTTCAAAGGCCGAGACAAAACAGAAGGCTCCAAAGTCAGAACAAGTAAAGAAACAAATAGCAGGTAGGTAGGGGTATTCAATGCATGGGACACCTTATTTCTCCACAGAAATGCAGCAGGAAAGAGTGGCATGAGATTACCATGGGGCCACAGAGAAATCAAACTGTCAACAAAACTATTGTGCCTACTACAACAATTCTTTAGAAATGATAGAGAAGTGTGGTGATATTTTATTGTACTCTAATAAGACTTGCCTGAAAATAGAGGACAGAGCCAGTCACAGAGTTAAACACAGAGGTCAGGCAGTGGTGGCACACACCTTTAATCCTCTGTGAGTTCAAGGCCACACTGGGATGCATGAGATTGATCCAGTCTAGGAGAGAAACAGTGCCAGGCAGTGGTGGCACATACCTTTAACCCCAGTATTTGGGAAGCACACATGCCATTTTTTTTTTTTCAGCTCTAGGAAGGCTGAGATAGGAAGTGAAATGACTGGGTGGAGAAAGGCATGTAAGGCGTGAGGAGAGCCTTTTGGCTAAGGACTCAGAGGCGTTCAGTCTGAGGATTCGTGGAGTTGGTGAGGTGAGAAGTGGCAGTGTCTTGTTCCTTTGTCTCTCTGATCTTTCAGCATTTACCCCAATATCTGGCTCCGAGATTTTATTAAGATCATTTAGGATTCGTGCAACAGAGAGGTAGAGACATTCCTAGATGAATGAAACCTGAGTAAGTACATTTCCCTGAATGTCTCCTAAAAAAAAAAAAAAATGTGTAAAGGAGTTCCTTAAACTGAGAGAAACAGACACTAACGAGAGAGAAGAAAGCACTAGATGACATAAAATTCACTGGTAACATTCACAATTCAGACCAGTTCAGAGTGTTCGAAACCAATGCACGTGTTTGGTGTGAAGACTAAAAGGCAGCTAAGATAATAAGTGCATTGATATGTTAATATGTGGACAGCATACAGACATGTAGACAGGGGCGTCACAAGGGAGATTATGGGGAAATGGGGTGAATACGCAGGGGTCTTGCATTACAGCGTATTTATATACCTGTCTCTTATCTTTCCAACGACAGCAATTGCTATCATTTCATATTAATTCATTATAATTAACTCATGATTTTTATTTTATAAATTGAATTGCTGCTCAGTTCTAAAACTAAAAATGAAGCTAAATAAAATCTTCTCATCCTTATAGTTTTGTTCTCAAGGATGTCCCATCGTAATGCATGCCTGGTTCAGCCCCCTCAGTGTCCCCACACTCAGTGGACGGCAGAGGAACTGCCCTCAACACCCAAATGAGCAGTGCGCAGATTCCCCTTCTCAAGTGTGTCTCAAGACCAGTCATTTCTTTAGTCCAAGGCATCATTACCACCTTTATTAGATTGGCATTGCTCACCTAATGCACACTCCTGGGCGAGCACAGCTTGTATCTCCACCAACTTCCTTTGCTTTCCCTTTCCCAAAGCGAACAGGATAGTTAAAACTACGATAAACTCCCACCTGTCACCTTCTCATTTTGCACCATCTCAGCTGAGTGACCTGGCCTCTCCGATCTTTAGTGAGTGCTCCAGCTCTCCTCTCTTGCGCAGGGCAGGACTATAGAGGGAGTCCTCCCTACAGTGATCTCATCCACCACCACCACTTTTCACTTCCCTAAGAGTTATGAAAATCACTGATAAAAGCAGAGTGTGATAGCTCACCCCTTTAGTTTCAGCACTCAGGAGGCACAGGCATATGGATCTCTGTGAGTTCTAAGCCAGCCAGAGTAACATAGTGAGGCCCTAACTCTTAAATAAAATAAAGAGACCCACTGACACAAAGATGTCCTCTATCATGCCAAATTCAGACGAAATTCAGCAAGTAAGGCAGGAGAGAGATGTACTCATCTTCTCCCTGCCTAACAAATTGTCTTAGGGCTTTCCTTACAAAACAGCCAAATGTACAAAAACCAAGAGAAGGACCCATATATAAAAGATAGCTTTCAGACCTCTTACACAAATCCATAAAAGAGTTCATACTTTTTCACAATTGCAACAACTCTGACGAGACACTTTCCAACAAAGGCACCTCCACCAACAAGCAGATGGTGACTCCTGCTTTGTGTCTTCAGGAATAAAGGCCTTTGTGCATAACCAGGCCATGTGAATTCCTCCCTTTTGGCTATTAAAAAGCTTTACCAATCCTTCCCTCTCATTACACGTACCTGAGGCTTGGCAGAGTGTAGATCCAAGATTGTAATTAGTTTACTCATTCCTGAGTGTAAAATTTATTTATTTATTTATTTATTTATTTGTTTTCCACTCATTGTTTCAACTTTGACCAGGGTAATCATTTTTCACTCTCCCAAGAAACAGCAATTCCCCTAAAAACCCTTTCTCAGCTACTCTGGTTGAGTCAGGTCTCTAGTAGAGGCTTTCCTAGGATCCCACAGGCCTCCTTTATGATACTACACAACTGTAACCAGGGATCTGGCTAACTGTTCAGTGTCGCTTCACCATTAGGCCATTTGCTCTATCATATCAAGGGCCATGTCATACATAGTACCTGCCCCCTTGACTTGTCCATACCATGAGTTAAACGCACCCAGAACGGGCAGATGCACACGCAGATGAGGGTGCCAGAGGACCAAGGAGGTGGCTGTGAGATTGTGTTTTCTAAGAAAGTCAGAAGCTACACCTGTAAAGTCTCACCAACACAGCTGTCTAAACAAGAGCTGAACAAGGACACCAACAGACATGCTAATGTGGACAGCGGGAAAGCCCTAGAAGACTCAACCCTACACAAAGAGCTACAGGCAACTAATGAAGGTTGGGAACAGGAAAAAATGGTCTTCTCCAGGGATGAGCCTACCAACTCATTATCCCATAAATGGTCCGCCCTGAAAATATATACACAAGTAACTTTATAAAGACTTATCAGTTTGTACTTATATATTTAGGAATATATATATTATATATATAGACTATGATATATATATATATATATATATATATATATATATATATATAGTCAGCAATTAATGAAAAAGAGGCCATCAACTTGAAAGAGAACAAGGAGGGGTGTATGGGAGAACATGGAAGGAGGAAAAAGAAGGGGTAAATGATATAATTATATTATATTGTCAATAAGTTTTAAAAAATTTAAAAATGAGATATCTAGTGACATAAATGTTTATGTTATTTATCAAGAATATAAAAATGGTCAATGATTACATAAAATAACAATGTATCTTTTGGGTTAGCCTTAAAAAACATATTTAAACAATACCAACACCAGTCAGAATACAGGACCAGCTTCTTGTACATAGGACTATCAATGTGTAGAGCATTCCTTGAAAGCCTTGAGATCTACTTGTCAACAAGCTGCTTAGATCTGGCCATTGGGCATTGTTACAGCGTGAGCTGTGTTGCTCCAAGGCTCTAGACTGATGCTCCCAGTAACTCAGAATGTGACTGTATGCAGCAGTAGGGCCTTTACAGAGCCATTTAGTTACTGTGGCCTTTAGAACGAGCCCACTTCACTGGTCTCTCAGGAGAGGAAGAAATGCAGGTGCACAGAAAGACAGAAGACAGGAACTTGCTTACCATAGAGAAGCCACATAAAGACCTAGTAAGGAAGGCACCACTTCAATCAAAGCAGAGGTCTCCTAAGATCCAGAATGCCAAGAAAATGAATTTCTGATGTCTATGCTACCCAGTCTGCAGGATTAACAAGGAACTCATCTATCTGGAATCTTACTCTCATCACAATGGTTGGTTAGCACTTTAATGCAGCTGAGTTAAATCTGCCAGTCTGTTTCCTGTGGGTCAGTCACAGTACTTGTTGCTGTGGAAAAGTGGAGAGCAGAGAGGCTCAGTGCCTGCCTCTTCCAGTCAGGGTTTGCTTAGGAGGCAGGCTTGCCACAAACGGTACACATGACTATTCTAGCTGAATGGCATACATTTTAAGGTACGCTTGTCCAACCTTTTGACATCGCAGTACAACATCATCTTCAAAGTTCATGCTTGGGATCTCATGATCAAGTTACCAAAACAAAAAAATTGGAAAATAAATACCTCAATGTCTTAAGTAAGTCTACACTTTTGTGTTGGGTGGCATTCATAATTGTCCTCAGCTGTATTCTCAGACCAGAACATACAAGGGGAAAGAAGAAAAAATGACTATATGAAGCAATAATAAGGTCAACTGTTTATATTTACATGGATCCGGGGACCTGGATGGGGAATCAGGGAGACTTCTGTGAATGTGTGATGACTGAGTTATAATATGCAGAGACTCAGTGGGGGAATACAGACTGCTTTGTATCTGACGATGAGCCCCACACATGGGTAGGGACACTGTCACAAAAGGAGCTTGCTGGTGGGCTAGGGAATAAAGAGAGCCTAGGAAGGGACAGAGAACTGGGGTTAAGAGATACGATGAGATTCCAGTAGGGCTGTAGTGCAGGTGTGCCATGATAAGGCAGCCTAAAACCATCTAAGGTTTGCTGTGTGATGTAAGGATGTTTTCTTTCTTTTCTTCTCCTTTTGTAGTCTAGCAGTTCTCTTCAGCAATGTTTTATGATCGTTAATAATAGTAAGTACTTACTTGGTACTTGGTGCTATACTGAGCCTTTATGTATATTAGTCACTGAATGTCAGAGGCATGACTACCCCAGGTCCCATTTAGGGGAATCTGAGCAAAGACATTAAGGACCTTGTCTGGAGCCACACTGCCAGGGGAAGCAGAAGGCAACCGCATGAGCTCCTTCCAAACCTGTCCCCCTCTCTCCTGCGTAACAGCTTCCCCACTGCGGCCTCCCAGAGAAGAGAGTAAAGGCCATAGAGTACTGTGCTGAAAGCTCCACTATTGTCCTTCCCTCCCGTGCATTACAGAATGGCTACCTATTCAAATTGAATACGAATGTAATGTAAAATATGAGAAGCCATTCACTGCCAATCATACAATATTGTAGTAGCACTTCTTTCCAATTTTTTTGAGAGATACCTTTGGGGTCCAGTCCCAGTGTACCCCTTTAGTAAACAACCACAGGAGAACCACTATAGGAATGAGTATATATAACTACCCTTAGGGTCATCAGGGACAAAGGTTAAAATTTTGAGAACTTACTACTTTAATTTGAAAATATGCCAAAAGAATAGAAAATAGAGAAATTCGATCTGAAGAAAGCCAAAAGAGAATGCTGGGTGTCGAGGGGGAAACTTGTTTGTTCCCCTCAAATGACTTCGTAGGGACAGTCATACGTGGTGTCTACCCTGGAGCACGAAGGAACTGAAGATTCTTCAGCAGTCAGGGCCCTCAGTCTCTGCTCCAAGTGATGTTTCATGTGGTGCAAGGACCCCTCTCACAGGGCTCAGATGATGCAGAACAAGGTTACAGGAACTGTAGTAAGCCGTGGAGAGGAGTAGACATCTGAATCCACTAAGCTTTTAGAAATGCATTCATACAATGAGCAGAAGAAATGGTTGACATGGAAACGGGCTTACCTCTGTTTTGTATCCCTGTGATGATGGAAGGAGAAGGCAGAATGTATAATAACAGGCTTCATCTTACCTCCTTTGCTTTTTACCCAAGACAGTAAGTTAAAGCTAGATTCCTCAAGTCTTTAAATCAGCAATCACAAATTGAGTCTGAACAAGAAGTCATGTTCTGTGAGAAGGACTGACTTTCACCCCTGACTATAACCTCATTCTTTCTGACGGTTCACATTTCTACTAGACTAGAATTTGCACGAGCATTAGAGACCATGTGTCTCTATTTTTACTTCATAATCCCCATGTTTGGCATAATACCTGGAACAAAATACGTGTTCAATAAACATGTTGAAGGAATTAATGTTCTATTACTGTGTTATTGAATCCTAAGACTGATAATGATGGATTAGAAAACACATTCAGAACAGGCAAGAAGGAGGAAGCTCTTCCCATTCATATAACAACAGTGAATCGAGATCATTCAGATGCAGAGATGGAAGAGGTTTTGATGAGATCAATGGGAAAGAAGAAAGAAGAGAATGAGAGAATGCATTTCATTCATTAAAACAAGACACAAAACCTGAAAAGCAATGCTGTCCAGAACTCGACAGGAAGGCCCTGCTGCTGAGGACATCACATACTTGAGACAGACGATGGAGACATCAAGCTGGTGCTAACCTGGCAGTCATACCCCTACTGGCTACTTTTCACAGTGCTACCGAAGAAGAAAAACCATCATGAGTCTTCCCCAGATGTTTCTCCTTATGAGCTGCAATAACAACTGACCTGGGAAGACTTGTCCACTGGTGTAATAGTGGAATGAATATCACAGGGTAAATCAGCCACTTTCTGACTGGATTTAAGACCCACTCAACAAGAAAAACATGCCTGGCACCATTATTGGGACAGGAACCAGTTGCTGGACTGACCATAGACCCTAGGAGAGAACCTATTACTTTTTTTTTTTTTTTTGGCTTTTTGAGACAGGGTTTCTCTGTGTAGTTTTGGTGCCTGTCCTGGATCTCGCTCTGTAGACCAGGCTGGCCTCGAACTCACAGAGATCCACCTGCCTCTGCCTCCCGAGTGCTGGGATTAAAGACATGCGCCACCACCTCCCAGCTGATAACCTATTACTATTAATCATTAACTCCTATCATTATACCCATAGATCAATGCATCCCCCTCACCCTTCATCAGAGATGCTTCTGATTGTGGTAGATGATAATCAACACAGAAATAGCTGACTTCAGAATGCCTCGCCATAAATAGAACATATAAACCACACCTCCCCCTTCAGAAGCTCGGGGGTCACTGTGAAAGAGGGGGTAGACATTATTTAAGAGCTTGAGGTGGTGGACGACCACAAGGAAGCAGTGTCCTCTGGTCCCATCAGAGAAACTGACATATGAGTTCAGTGGTTATAACAACATGCAGAAACCTCTGAAAGCTCGAGATAAACCAAATCTCAGCATGGGGGGCGGGGCACATGGTATCTCACCCCTAGTCAAGTAGCTATTGGCCATTCTTAGCTGCTGGAGGAGGAAAGGTCAGTTTTCTCTAACAGTGCAGCCTCCGATAGGTTGACCAAGCTGCAGTGGAAGGCCACACATCCAACATGTGAACATTTGAGCAGCACAAACTGCAAACCGGTCTTGATGGGGGGAAAGGAGACACAAAGTTGGGTGGGAGAAGGGTGGGCGGGAGGAGAGGGGTGGGCAGGTCTGCAAGGAGTGACGAAAAAAAAGCAAATATGGTCAAAACGCATTGTGTGAAATTCTCCAGGAACTAATTCTAAAGGAAAATTGAAAACAATGTTAGTCCAAAGTGAGAAAAATTCTAGCACATTTTGATGATAAAACAGAGATTTGATTTACCAAAAAAGCAGCATTATTGATTTAAACGAAGGAGAAGCCGCAGGCTTGTTTTCTGGAACTCCGGCCATGTCGGTTCTGTGTCTATCTCAGATTTTAAATTTTATGCCACATTTTGTCTCTTAAAGAACATACAAGCATGCTCATTTGTTAATTATAAAACGGATTATTTCTCTGGACACTCTAGCCAGGTTAAAATAAGGAAATGGTCAAGTTAAAGACAAGCAGAAAAATACACTACAGGTACACCATTGAGAGACACTGTTGACAATAAATCTGTGGTTCCCCGCCCCCCAAAACACGGCAGGCTAACCATGAATTATCTAAACAAAGTGGATTATGTGTGTTTAAAAGCATAATAAACTTGTTTCTTTTGGAAACTGTACTTTGTAAAGCAGATTGCTTCTTTAATTTTCACGCTCCCTGTGGCCCTAGGCAGCTATTGCAATAAACAGCAAATCACAGATTTTCTCTCATTATCTTTGCCTGGTTCCCATACCTGGAAGCTTCAGGCTAATTGTACTCCTGCTTCAAAGATTTTGAAAAAATCTCGTTACGTCTGAAACATTGAATTGTGCTGAGATCACATGTGAGCACATCATGCAGGCGTGTGTTTTAAAACCGAGACGTGGAAGGCTGGAACTGAGTCTCCCAGAGAGCGGCCGGTCCCACGCCTCGCTTCACCCGAGGAAATGGAAGGGAGGAAGTAAGTGCTCGCACTAATCCTTTGTCACTGACCTTTCATGAGGTTAGGGGCTTCTTTTGAAATGTTTGTGTCTCAGAGACGCCTCATCCCTCAAGCTGTTGGTCAAGGGCAGCACAAGTTATTCCCGGGTACACTTTACAACCATTGTGTATGTGGGGCCCTGGAACGGACCGTAGATAGGGTTACCCACAACCTTACTTTGCTCTGGGGTTGGCAAAGAAGGGGTTTGGTAAGCTGTCTCTACTAGCTGGAATACTAAGTGACTTGTGAAAAAGAAATGGCATTCCCTGTGTACCTGTGAAGTAGATGACGTGCGTGTGGAGCCTTTCAGCACAGCGGCTGAATAAGGGAATGTGCCGGCTATCTGCAGGAGCATCCTAACCTGGCCCAGCCTGCCCACGCGCTCCTCGGAGCTTCCTCTGGCATTGTATTCCTTGCCTCTGGCTGCTATGGGCAGGGTTTGAGGGCTGTTCCATCTCTAATCATATAAGCAATGGCAACCAAAAGAAAAGGTGTATTATATTTATCAAAGGCAGTGATTTGCTGTGTGGAATCTCCGGTCCCTTAAAGGCCATCATATACATGAGCTAATTGCACTGTTTCAAAATTGGAAGTCACACATTGACCCATAACATCTACACAGAACAACTACAAATTCCTCTCCTTTGGCTTATATACTGTTACTTAGTGGTATGAACTCTGATTTATCAGGAACAATGAACAGTAATTCAAGACATCTTAGATCACTTAAAATGAAGAAACCATTACTTAAAACTTAAAACACTAGTCCTTTGAAAGGGCAATTCAAACACATAAAAAGGATTTTGTTTTATAAGAATGGAAAAATTTGGAAACATTAATTTAAGCCAAAGAACTCCTCAAATATTCTCTAAGATAACACCCCCCCACCACCACCACTCCAGCTCCCCTGACTTGATGGTCACTCACTGGGCAGGGCAGGGAGGCTTTCCTGTAGCTGGCTTCTTGTGGTCGGTGGTGGTCCCGGAGTCCTCGCTCATCCTTTTCTCTCCAGCTGTGACCCCAAAAGCTGCTCATCCATTTGGCAAAAGACACATCATCATCATCATCGTCATCTCTGTGCTCCATGGAAATGTGACTCAAAATATTAAAGGCCTGCCCCTAAAACTGACAGAGATATAACCCAGGCGTTGATGAATCCCACCCAGAACACTGAAAGAAACTGGTGTTTGAAATGGTCTCTGATAATGGCATCCTCAAAAAAGAAAAATTTACCAAACAACCACTTCATCATCAGGCAGCCTGGAGCAATGTCTATTTATAAACTGCACAGCCCACACTCCCCTCCCCCTTGTCTCTTTAAATTGAGAGGCTGTTTAATCCTCCTGTTTCCAGGGCTGTGCCTCACAGCCTAAGGGCAGGCAGCAAAGTCCACTGCCTGGTTTTCTCTGAGCCTTTCTGCCAAAGGCATGCGGCGGCATCTCCAGCTGTCAACAGTGATGAAGCGTGACCCTCACAATATGCTTGTCAGCTCCAGGCTGGCTGAAATGGGGCCACATCCAAACGACAGACAACTGGAGCTTGCAAGGTAGTGAGCTGTGGGTATCTAAAGCTGGATGCCTTTCTAATAAGTAAAAATTATATAGAAAAAAAATGTCTCTAGGTCAAATTGGATAGCTTTTTTATTTGAGCATTATCTGTACATATATATATATATATAATATACAAATCTTAAGTGTATATCTTAACAAATTTTTATGTATATATATACACTCTTATGCTACCAGCCACTGTTACTAGCTAAGCATAGATATTTCCAGGACCCAAGAAAGCTTCTGCTAACCCCTTCCAATCCATATTTCTTTGAAAAGTTTGCTACATCTGGCTTGTTTCATAAAACTTCTATAAATTTGTAACCTCTGAGTCTTCTTATTCTTTCTAAAATTAAAAAAGCTACATTTCCAGAACTCATACTTTGTAGTGTATATGAAGACCAATATTTTAGAAATGTGATTTTCATTATAACAAGGCTGTAATTGAGAGCCTTGTATCATACTCTGTAGATGAAGAAATTGAGATTCAAACTGATCATCATTTGTCCAAACTTGAACTACTACTAAGCGAAACACCATTGCCAAGTTAAACCATGAACCTTTTTTATCTTCCTGCTGGTATTCTAAAAGCTTTGAGGCTGCAGCCTCAAAGAGAGGGATTCCTGATCAGTCTCCATATGGAAATTGTTCCTAGAGCTGAAGTCGGGTTTGAAAGCTATGCTTATATTCCCAGAGCTTTGTTTATACTATGTGACTCTGTGTGGAACTGTCTTTGATTCTTCCTAAGGTAAGTGCTATATAGCTATACCTTCAGATGAAATGGTGCCCTCTGGAAGATGATGAAGGATCCTCAATCTTAGGAAGTAAACAAAACTTAGAAGGCTCAGGAAGCACATGGAACTTACAAGGCTCAGGGAGCCCCTCAAAGTCACAAGATTTTCAAAGTCCTTATAGAAGGCGATAAAGCAGTAAATTACAAATACTAGGAGAGCAGTTTCTGGCTGGCAAGCTGCCTGTAAATGTACAGGGAAGCTCCATGGAGGAAGCTTTCGTGAGTCATCATCCATGCTGGGCTGGGCTGGGCTGGGCTTTTCACAGTTCTACCGACTGGTGTCTTTGAATCGCCCATGCCTCCATTAGTCACCCCTCACTTGTCTTCCTGTATGTAACTCTGATACACTCTATTTCAACAAACTGCTCTCATCATTTCTTTGGACTTAAATCAATGTCCTAACTGGGTTGAATAGATATTCTGGGGAGTAAATGAGGCAACTCCACGTAGTTAAAAAGGTTTATTTTGGGGTAACTTACAGCCAGTAAAGGGGTTGGTTACAGGATCCGGGAGAGGTGTGATGTAGTTCTCTGGAGAACTCTGCTTGGTCTACCATCCAGGATCATGAGGAACCAAGAGGGCCTGCACATCTAGCTCTTGGGTATTTTTTTAAATTTTTTTATTTTATAATTTAATTTAATTTAATATATCAGCCATGGATTCCCTTGTGGGCCTGCACATCTAGCTCTTGGGTCTTTTTTTAAAATTTTTTTATTTTATAATTTAATTTAATTTAATATATCAGCCATGGATTCCCTTGTTCTCCCCCCTCCCACTGCCCTTCCTCCTCCCCCCTCCCACCCCCATTCCCATCTCCTCCAGGGCAAAGACTCCCCTGGGGATTGAGTTCAATCAGGTAGATTCAGTCCAGGCAGGTCCAGTCCCCTCCTCCCTGGCTGAGCCAAGTGTCCCTGCATAAGCCCCAGGTTCCAAACAGCCAGCTCATGCAAGGAGGACAGGTCCTGGTCCCACTGCCTGGATGCCTCCCAAACAGATCAAGCTAATCAACTGTCTCACTTAACCAGAGGGCCTGATCCAGTTGGGGGCTCCTCAGGTATTGGTTCATAGTTCATGTGTTTCCATTTGTTTGGCTATTTGTTCCTGTGCTTTTTCCAGGTCTCAACAATTCTCGCTCGTACAAACCCTCCTCTTTCTTGCCAATTGGACTCCTGGAGCTCCACCTGGGGCCTGGGCATGGATCTCTGCATCTGGTTCCCTCAGTCATTGGATGAGGTTTCTAGCATGACAATTGGGGTGTTTGGCCATCCTATCACCAGAGTAGGTCAGTTCAGCCTTTCTCTAGACCATTGCCAGGAGTCTATTGTGAAGGTATCTTTGTGGATTTCTGTGGACCTCTCTAGCACTTTGCTTCTTCCTATTCTCATGTGGTCTTCATTTATCATGGTCTCTTATTCCTTGTTCTCCCTCTCTGTTCTTGATCCAGGACCCTGACATTAATCCGCACACCTATGAACATATAATTTTTGACAAAGAAGCCAAAAGTGTACAATGGAAAAAAGAAAGCTGTTTTCCTGCTTTGCCCACAGTCAGGATAAATCTTTGTCACCCGCCAGTCCCATAGCTGCTCAGACCCAACCAAGTAAACACAGAGACTTATATTGCTTCAAACTGTATGGCTGTGGCAGGCTTCTTGCTAACTGTTCTTATATCTTAAATTAATCCATTTCTATACATCTATACCTTGCCATGTGGCTCGTGGCTTACCGGAGTCTTCACATGTTGCTTGTCATGGTGGCGGCTGGCAGTGTCTCTCTGCCTCAGCCTTCTGCTTCCCAGAATTCTCCTCTCTCCTTGTCCCACCTACTTCCTGCCTGGCCACTGGCCAATCAGTGTTTTATTTATTGACCAATCAGAGCAATTTGACATACAGATCATCCCACAGCGGAAAGCATCTTCAACAAATGGTGCTGGCACAACAGGATGTCAACGTGTAGAAGGCTGCAAATAGATCCATATCTGTCACCGTGCACAAAACTTAAGTCCAAGCAGATCAAGGACCTCAACATGAATCCAGGTACTCTGAACCTGCTAGAAGAGAAAGTAGGAAGTAGTCTTGAATGCATTGGCATAGGAGATCACTTCCTAAATATAACACCAGTAGCACAGACACTGAGAGAAACAATCAATCAATGGGACCTCTTGAAACTGAGAAGCTTTTGTAGAGCAAAGGATATGGTCAACAAGGCAAAGCAACAGCCAACAGAATGGGAAAAGATCTTCACCAACCCCACATCTGACAGAGGGTCGATATCCAGAATATATAAAGAACTCAAGAAATTAGACATCAAAATGCCCAACAGTCCAATTAAGAAATGGGCTAAAGAACTAAACAGAGAATTCTCAACAGAGGAAGCTCAAATGCCTGAAAGACATTTAAGGAATTGCTCAACATCCCTAATCATCAGGGAAATGCAAACCAAAGCTCTTGGGTCTTAAGGGCTCCCGTCTTGGCCCTGCTCCAGGAGCAGGTGATAGGTAGGCGTGGCAGTTACCAGAAGCCTCACTAGGGGTAGTACTTCCCGGTCAAAGCTGGAAGAGCTACCCACTACGAATAGATATTTACATTTCGTTAGATAAAGTTAAGACAGCAAAAGTGGTGCCACACAGGGCCCAATTGAACAAAAGATGAGTTGAGAAGAATGGTTGCATGGCTCCTGAAATGTCTTCTGAGACATTCACGTGAGGGAGTAACATCTGTGAACACCTTTCCCTGTGTGGTATGAGTTGCTGTACTGGCTAGTTTTGTACCAATTTGACACAAGCTAAAGTCATCAAGGAGAAGGGAGCCTCAATTGAGAAAATGCCTCCATAAGCTCAGGCTGTAGGCAAGCCTCTAGGGCATTTTCTTAATTAGTGATTGATGGGGGGAGAGTCTAGCCCATTGTGAGTAATGCCATCTCTGGGCTGGTGGTCCTGGGCTCTATAAGACAGCAAGCTGAGCAAGCCATGGGGAGCAAGACAGTAAGCAGCACTCCATGGCCTCTGCATCAATTCCTGGCTTGACTTCCCTCAGTGATGGAGTTGTAACCTGGGGGTTGTAAGATGAAATAAACCCTTTCCTCCTCAAGTTGCTTTCTATTATCTATCAGGACAATGGCGACTAATTTTTTTAAAAAGGCCATCTACAAGATGAATCATGGATTTCCCCTCCTATTTTTGTAAAGATCAGACCTAAGAGGTACCTTCTATTCTTCCCTACCCCCATTGTTCAGATCTCACAGGTTCCAAGTTTTGGGGCAGAAAGGGCTCTTTAGCATAGATCTCATTTATATTATCTTTCCATTGCATCTTTCAAGTTGCAAAACATCTATGTAATTCTCTCCTTTTTTCCACATCTTTCCTGTCAAGTCAGAGTCTAATGTAATGGATATGATCCACACGTCTTTACCCTGTCCCTCCATTTTATGGGCAAACTCAATCTGGGAAGGCATCTGGTCTCAGTTGCATTTCTTATCATCCACAACAAAGGGCACACAACTGAAGTCACAGCCTTCTTCTTATACCAATTTTGCTACTTAGAGACTGCAATATGTTCTATCAACAGTTTTGGGGCATTTATTGTACACATCATCCATTAAGATGGCATGTCACTCCATATTGTATAAAGGAAGATGGATGTCTTGGGATTCCCCAAGGATGCTTCATTCTCAGATGGCTTGGTATGTCCCATCCAATGCAGGAAGCAAGCAATTGCCACCATAGTAGAGAGGGACAGCATCTGTCTTAGGGTTACTATTGCTATGATAAAACACCATGACCAAAAGCAACTTGAGAGGAAGGGTTTATTTTGCTCATTGTTCCATATAAACAACCCATCATCAAAAGCAGTGAGGACAGGAACTCACACAGGGCAGGGACTAGGAGGCAAGGATGGATGCAGAGTCTGCTTTCTAATGGAACCCAGGACCACCAACCCATGGATGCACCACTCCGAGTGAGCTGCAGCCTTCTACATTAGTTATCATCAAGAAAATGCCCCACAGGCTTCCCTGCCTGCCAATCTGGTGGGGCCAATTGAAGTTCATGCTTCCCAAATAACTAGCATGTGTCAGGTTGACATAAAACTAGCTGGCCTAGGGACCTTCATGTTAAAGACCAACAAAACCAACCAACCAAACAAACAAACAAAAAACTGTGCTAACCAGGCTGTACTCAGCTTCTGAAATGCTTTAATTGGGAGAAATTGAAATAAAAATGAAAGAGAGGCTCTCAGGGCCTAACTCATGAGACTGTGAGACATGGCATCAGATGGGATCATTCTGAGTGTCACAGAAACAGAAACAGTAATATAAATACTTAACCCTCCTTGAGGCCAAACGTGCACATTCTGAGGAAGTACAAGAGAAATCAGTCTCCGATAAGCCGTTAGGAATACTTGCTTACCTCTGGATGGGGTCCCCATCCATATCAGGGACTAGAAGAGACTAAAGAGAACTGGATATAAAGAAGTGATGCCTGGTGCTCACCTCACTAGAACAGCTAAGGCTGTGTTCAGGGCACAGCTACAAGAGAGGGCCGTGGATGCTTGCCAATCCCTTTACTGGGGGGTGTTATCTTTAAGAAATAGGAGAGGCTTTGGCATATCTGATTGATATGCATAGGCATGAAAATTGGGTTCATAAGGTAATCAAGCACAATTGAAAGCAGGCAACCGACACAGACAAACAGGTCTTCCAGGGTCACTCAAAGGCAAATTTGGTAATATTTGTGTTGAGTCATGTTTCCTGGAGGGGAAAACAGAGATCCAAATGCTGCATTGCTAAAGTTCTGAAAGGCTTTAAAGCCTGAGTAATAGTTCTGAGAAGAAATAAATTCCCGAACAGTGCAGATAAGATTAAGCTTGCCCTGGGATGGGAAAGTCTCACCTCAGAGCATGTGATATATGTTCTTTACCCTTCAAGAAGGCATACTTGGGGTAAAGATTACTTGTTCAGCAGCCAAGAGTAGCTGATGAAAACTCAAGGGACGTGGTACTGGCCCAGAGACTGTTAATGTTGTGGAGTTCAAGACCCTCAGGGAAAGACCACAGAACAAAATGTTTTCAATTTAAAGGATAAAAAACCAAGCTTATTTTATTTATATCAACGTTGAGACAAACAGCCTCCTTTGCCAGTCTGAGAGCTGCTGCAAAAGAGGAGGACAGCGGCTGGCAGTTTTCAAGACAGGCTTTCTCTGTGCAGCTCAGGCTGTCCTGGATCTTGCACTGTAGACCAGACTGCTGGCCTCGAACTCACAACCATCTGCCTGCCTCTGCCTCCCCAGTGCTGGGATTAAAGACGTGCGCCCCCAGCACCACTGGCAGGGGCTGGCATTTTTAGAGGCACAAACCACGATTGTCTCAACTCTGGGAATTTTTTCTGCTGTGGGCATTATCATGTTTTGTTTCATTTTCTTCTGTTTTGAGCGAGCCATGGTAAAGAGAGATTACAGAATCAGAATAAACATCTGGTTAATATCTTAAGATAAGGATTACACAATAAACAAAAGAGGGAACAATTCTGGGAAATGAGCCAGCTGGCTCTGAGATCAGTCTCCTCTTTAGATTGCTGTCAAGACTCAATTACTGATGGAGCTGACCTTAGGGTCAAGGACTAAACATCCCGTGGTGGGCAACCCTTAGGATAAGAGGAAGGTCATGCTGACTCTAGAGCTTTCCTTTTGTACACATTCACTTAGTTTGAAACACAGTTTGAAATGGGGCTAGTATTTAAGCGTTACATTAGGATCATTGGTGAGCCAGCTCTAGTAGCAGACATGGAAGGCAAGAATGTAGCCCTGCTCCCCTTGGCCCTTGAATGAAGCCGAATTGTGCAAAATGACCCTGTGGGAACTGCTGGGGGACCTGATGTATGCTTGCTCTAAGGAAATAGAAGCAGCATCCCAGGGAAACAAGGCAGACTAGGTCTTGGAGAACAACCATTGATTGTAGAGGGCTGTCATAGGGGGTAATCTTCCATCCATGCCATTGGAGTCAACAGTGCTCTTGGCAGAACTGTCGATATAAGTGATGGGATCACTTTGTGCTACATTAGACCTTGTTAACATTTCTTTTTCCTTCTCTCTCTCTCTCTCTCTCTCTCTCTCTCTCTCTCTCTCTCTCTCTCTCTCTCCTTCAAAGACCAATTGTCACTTTCTTGGAGTGCACAGATGGGGCCCTTCAGTGATCTTGCCAAACCTCTACAAAGTGTTCTTTATTATTAACTCATGTTTTATAGATTTGTAAAAAGCATCTAGAAGAACAGCAAAGACACCAGTTAAGGAGGGAACATGCTAACTTAAGTGATAAAGAGCACTCCTGGAAGCTCTTGTTGAGCCATTGAGTAAAATTCCCAGTGCCAGGTGATAGGTTACCTTACTACAAGTTGTTAGAGACGGAGGCTTCCAAAGCCCCACAAACCATCAAGGCTATCACCGCTGCTATTGGTTGCATTGTAAGTTATACTTGTTTGGGCTACAAAGAGTGCATACATGAATCTGGGACTGAGCTGAAAACTTCCTTCCTACTGTCTGACTGGCTTCGTGGGGCCAGAGGAAACTTTGTGGAGTGCTGAGAGAAAACAGTTACCAACAGTCTTGCTCAGTTATGGATCCCAGGTGTTACACTACCAACATGCCAAGCAAGATATGCCCATTGCCATAATAATGCCATGGCAGGCTGGAGAGATGGCTCAGAGGTTAAGAGCACTGACTGCTCTTCCAGAGGTCCTGAGTTCAATTCCCAGCAACCACATGGTGGCTCACAACCATCTGTAATGAGGTCTGGTGCCCTCTTCTGACCTGTAGTCATACATGCTGTATACAAAATAAATAAATAAATCTTTAAAAAAAGAGAAAGAAAGAAAATAATACCATGACTGTTATGGGTGAAACCAACTATTTTCTGATTGGATTTAAGGCCCATCTCGTGCGAAGAAATTCACATCTAGACTGGATGTCTCAGCAGTCCCAATCTGGTGCTTGAGTCCCAGGGAATTTATAGAGAGCTGCTGGTCTTCAGTCTGCATTAGAATCCCAAGGAAGCAGGCTCTAATATCAGTGAGGAAATGTTCCAGCAACAGGATAGATGAACTTATCAGTGAGGATGAGGGCAAGTCAGCAAAAAGAAAAAGTTTCCTTCTTCCATGTCTTTTTATGTGAGCCACAGCCAGAAGGCATGGCTTGGCTTCAAGGCGGGTCATCCCACTTCAAACGGTCTAATCAAGACAATTTCTCACAGGAACGCCCAGCTGCTTGGGTTTTAGTTGATTACAGATGCAGTCAAGTTGACAACCAAGATCAGCCATCACAATTGTTCAGTCATGGAGGGAAACTTTTATTTTTAAATAAGAGTGGCAAACTACAGGGATCCGTAACTGTCCAGCTCTTGAGAACAAACAGTTGTTGCCGTGGCATAGTGGCTCAATGCTGAGCCGTAGATGGAAGAAAACAACCAAGTTATCTGTATCACTCCCGCCGTGGCACAGGGAACATTGCCAAAGCTATGACAAAAAGAAGTGTGAAAAGAAATGGGGAAGGAGATGGAATGCTGCACAACTACTTCCTGCAAAGTGAAATATCCGTTCTGTTTTAGAGTTTCTATTGCTGTGAAGAGACACTATGACCATAGGAACTCTTATAAAGGACAACATTTAATTGGGTAGCTTACAGTTTCAGAGGTTTAGTCCATTATTATCATGGCACAACATGGTGATATGTAGGCAGACATGGTGCTGGAGAAGGAGCTACATCTTGACTTGCAGACAACAAGAAGTGGTCTGAAACACTGGCGTGGCTTAAACATATATGAGACCTCAAAGTCTGTCTCCACAGTAACACACTTCCTCCAACAGGCCATACCTACTCCAACAAAGCCATATCTCCTAATAGTGCCACTTCTTATAAGTTCATGGGGAGTCCTACCACGCCCTCCTAGAAGGTGAGGGAAGCTCCTAAGACTTAGGAAGTAAACAAAGTTTACAAGGCTCAGGAAGTGCCAGAAACTTAACAAGGCTCAGGATTCTCCCAAGTTATATAGATTTTCAATGCCTCTACCCTAAGTTATAAAAGCTGTAAGCACCTGATTGGGAGAGGAGGCTCTCTGGATGCCCAAGATGCCCATAAATTGTTCAGAGAGCTCCAGGGATGAACCTTTCTTGAGAGTTACTACCCATTAGGAGTGATACAGCTTCCTTTGAGTCACCCATGCTCTGATATAGAATCCCAGACCTACGCTCCTACAAGTGTTGTGTGGTAAAATTTTTTTCTGGAGAGAGATCTACTTACCCCAGATAGAGAAGTTCAGACTAAAGTATAGATACCATTAGCATCCAGTCTGGTGAACCAATGAGTTAGTTGGGGTTACTTGCAAGAATATGGGTGAGAAGTTACTCACAAGAGCAGAAATGACTCAAAGACAGCTGCATCACCAAAGCCCACCCCAGTATGGGGGACGACTCACAAAGCTGGGAACCTGGAACTCACTGCACAGCCTTCAGCCAGCTCAACAAGCTGGAGAGTGTCCTTTCCAACTGCCTCCATTTTTCTAAACCTCTTCCAGGCAGCTTGGCTTGTTCTGCTTCTTCTAGGTCACTGGTCTAGCCTCAGCATCTTCCTTGCAGTTTGACTCCTCTTTGCAGCTTTATTGCCTACTCTGCCAAGGCGGAGCCTAATGTATCTGGTCAGTTTCAGGGACTTCCTGAGCTCTTTTGAGTTGTTTACCTTCCTGCTTAAGGACCTTCCCTGCAGGATGGAATATTTCAATCTCAGAAGAAGAAAAAAAAAACTAGTACACAATAGCAAGTAACCACAATACACTCTCTGGTCCATTAAGCTAGACTCGGAGGGTTCCAGGTTTTTTTGGGTTTTTTTGTTGTTGTTGGTTTTTTTTTTTTTTTTTTTTTTTTTTTTTTTTTTTTGAGGGGAGGATGTCTTGAAGGCAGATGATTGCAAAGCCAGATCAGATAGTATCTAATTGAAGAAAATAACGGGACTTTTTGAATCTCAGCAATGTTTGATTTATGGAGTGCTAAGCCTTCCCCTTACAGACAGGACTACTAATGTAGTTACTGAAGAATGTGCAGAAAAGCAGAACCATCACAGGCCTGAGGTCGTTCGTATTCATAAAGCCCTACTTTCCCTTTGGCCTTTGACTTGACTGGGAATCTGATTGCTAAATAAAACTCCCTCTATATGGCAGTGATGGCTCACTTGACCTATACTGTGCATAGAAGATGTTTATGCTAAAGGTCTACTTCCACTCTGAGAATCTGAAATTTTTATATGGGCTCAGCTGAAGATCAGCTGTATCTTTTAACATGGGGGTATTACTGATAATATCTGGCCTATGAAACACTTCAGCTGAGGATAAAGACAGTACAATAAGATGGTAGTATAATAGGCCTGGAACTCCCTATCCTAAGAAATAACTGCTAGCAACATTAGCTATTTGCTGTCATAGTCGACGGTATAGAGTGTCTGCAGTGATTTACTTTTGTCTGAATTGTAAGTGGCCTAAAGTGTATGATCAATGCTATTTATACTATGTTTGTCAGCTTTCCATTACCGTGACAAGGTAGAACAGATGTGGCAAGAACATGTGTTATATATTAATGGAGTTTTTTTTTTGTCTGAATCTATCTAATGATAATGGACTAGACATTGTTAATGTAATTCTTGACTGTAACCTTCTTTTATTATTTTAGACCAAAAAAAAGGGGGGGGGAATGTGGTGATATATTGTATCCCCAATATATCGTGCACCCTAATAAATTTATCTGGGGTCAGAGAACAGAACAACCACTAGACATAGAGGTCAGAAAATGGTGGCACTCACACCTTTAATCCTGGCCTTCTGGAGGCAGAGATCCATTTGGATCCCTGTGAGTTCCAAGCCACACTGGAAATAGCCAGGAATGGTGA
Organism: Peromyscus leucopus; assembly: GCF_004664715.2. Taxonomy (NCBI): domain Eukaryota; kingdom Metazoa; phylum Chordata; class Mammalia; order Rodentia; family Cricetidae; genus Peromyscus; species Peromyscus leucopus. The sequence goes on along the minus strand of NC_051073.1, from coordinate 40,374,625 downwards.
CTCACACATTTAATCCCAGGAAGTAATGGCAGAAAGCAGAAAGGTATACAAGGCATGAAAACCAGGAACTAAGCTGGTTAAGCTTTCAGGCTTTTGAGAAGCAGTTCAGCCAAGATCCATTTGGATAAGGACTCAGAGGCTTCCAGTTGGAGGAAACAGGATCAGCTGAGGAACTGGCAAGGTGAGGAAGCTGTGGCTTGTTCTGCTTCTCTGATCTTCCAGTGTTAACCCCAGTACCTGGCACCAGGTTTGTTTTTATTAAGTAACTTTTAAGATTCACGCTACATGTGTGTGTATGGGGGGGGCTACTAATTTCATGGCAATCAGAAAATAAAAAGCAATATAGGGATCCTAGCATCATCTCAAATGACACACATGTTAACATGATTCTCCTCAGTTACTGCTAACCTAAGAGTTCTACCACCTACATAAAGCCCCCCAAGTCTAGTTAGCAAGCCTCCAATACATAGCCTTTGGGGGATATTAAAGACCTAAAAATAACATGTTACAAAATTAATTTCCTTTGGGAATCTAAAATTATGTCATTTGCCTCGTAAAGTGTGCCTCCATGACAAGTATCCAACACAACCTTTTCACGTTGTCTGGAAGGAGTTTCCCTGGGGACTGCTTTCTTTCCAGATGTCAACATCTCCCGTGATTAATGAATGAGAGGACTGCGGAGTGATCTGGCTTTCCTCTAAGCTTCGCCTCTGTGCAGGTTCGGTTTGAAATGTTGCTTTATCCTTTTTCACTGTAAAAGATACTTAGCCACAAGTGTGAATACACACGGAGCCATATGACTTCCTTTGGTGGTGAGTCACTAACCCAAGGAGTGTTCTTTGAGACCCTTGACTGAGGGAAGAAAAGAAATTTTTTAAAATTTCTCACAAAGCTACGATATATCAATGTTCCCTGTTGTGAGAGGAGAGAACAGAATAGATTCTAACAATTATTTGCTTTTCAGCGAAAGACCATTTCTTGACAAATGAGGATTGGTGATTGTTCCTACCTTTTTTAAAAAAAATTATTTTTTAGATTATAATTACGTTTCTCCCTTCCTTTTCCCCTTCAAACTCTCTCATATAACTCTCCTCACTCTCCTTCAAGTTCACAGCCTCTTTTTTTTTTTTACTAATTGTGATTGCATACATAAATGTACATGTATTTCCATATCTATTACTAATTATAACTTATGGTCTGTATAATGTTACTTGTCCGTATGTTTTCAGAGCTGACCATTTGGCATTGGACAACCATTTGGTGTGCTCTCCCCTGGGGATGACCACTTTCCCACTCCCAGCTTTTCTCACTTGTCTGTAGTTCTTCGTGTAGGGTTGAGGCTTTGTATCTTTTTTTCCGTCCACTTTGGTAGGTTCATTGGTTTCATCGTTTTCCTCTTTGTTCGGCTCACATTTGGGAAACCATGTTGGTGAGACTGTATAAGTGCAGCTTCTGAAATTACTAGGGGTCACAATCTCAGAGCAAACTCCCTGTTTCTCTGGCTCTTACATCTTCCCGCCCCCTCTTCTAAAATGTTCCCTGAGCCTTAGGGGTAGGAATGTTTTGTAGACATATCCATTGGGACCAGGTTCCCCAACTCTGCATATTGACTGGTTATGGTTTTCTATAGTGGTCTCTGTTGCCAAAAAAAAAAAAGTGTCCTTGATGAGGGGGTGAAGGCTAGACTTATCTGTGGGTATAAGGACAAATGTTTATAGATTGTTAGGAATTATGCTGGCTTAGTAAATGAGTGGGTATAGATTCTCCATGATTCCACCAGCACTAAGTAGTTAGCTAGGGTTCCAGTACCAGGCATGATTTCTCTCCTGTTGAATGGGTCTTAAGTACAATTAGAGACCTGTTGGTTACTGTCAAGGTTCGCATGCCACTACTGCGCCCATTTTCTGGGCTAAGGTTTTTATAGCATACTTGGAGAAACTTACAACAGCAGCTCTTAGCCCTGGAGGGAACTCTTCTCCAGCTTCTCTAGTAACTCTGGCATGAGAAGATGCTCTACTCTACTACCATAGGACCTAGCTACCTGCTTTCCCTAACAGAGACCATTTTACTAGCATATAAAAGATGCTACCATGGACACAGGACCCAAAAATCTGTGTTTTGACTCAAGTGCTGGTGAAAAAATAGGCAAAGAAGCCAATACAGCAGATTAGAGAACCTAGAAACAGATCTGTGTATATGAGCCGGTGTGTATAAAATACCTACATGAACAACGCAAAAGAGTTTATACTTGCTCACTGTTTGAGTAGGTTCAGTCCAAGGTCTACTACTTTTGTTGTTGTTGTTGTTTAGCACTGAAGTAAGGTGGGAGGGTATGGAAGAGGACACTCTTCATGTCATGGTATCTGGAAAAAGGTGAGAGGATGAGAAAAGGGAAAGGAGAAAATATAACTCCGAAGGCAAGCTCCCAGCGAGCTGATTCCACAAACCAGTTTCCACCTCCTCATAGACCCACACTGAGCTACAGTCCTTCACGATCCAATCACTTCCAAAGAGCCAGGCCCATGAGAACAAAGCCTATAGCACATTGCTTTGGGGGCGACCATTTAGATCCAAAAGCAATTAATGCCATGTTTACTTTTCCTACCTCATAGTATTCAGTTATAGTTTGTAAATTGCACCTGTGCTAGAAGTAATTATATAATATTTAAGATATAGAAAATATGTAAGTACTCTATGTCCCCACAGAATACAGACAGTACTTTATCATCCATATACTAAAAGAAGGAGGCATCAACAAAATTGAAGTCCTCCCTTTACCTTCTCAGTCTCTAACCAAGAGGTAGGATGCAACCATATAAGGTGGAGGATTATGAATATAAACACAGTGCATACAGGCTAAAAGCAAATTAAAAGCATGTCTGCATAATCACTTAGAATAAATAAGGTAAACAAGCCAAAGAGCAATTCATGTAATTTATTTGGTTTTTAAAAGAACTCCTAACAACACACAAAAGCAAATAAGTAAAATGAGAAAATCTCTTCAGAGTCATTACCGGCAGCAATCTTACCAAACGTTTTGGTAATTGATTGTATGCATTCATGAGGCATCCAGTTCTGTAAGCATTGAGTTACCCAGAGAAGACCGGTGAACTGAGATAGGATATAAACAAGACCAGGTAAAGTATGTGGGGAAAAGTATATGGTGGAAATAAGCTCTAACTATCAGGAAAGAGAGGGGTACTCAGAAGGGTACTGAAGAGTGCTCTTAAAGATACTGAAATAAAAACAAAAACAAAAACAAAAACAAAAACACAAAAACAAAAACAAGACAATGTCCTTGATATTACAAGAGAACATACTGAAAACAGAAAACATTATTTATTCATAACTTATTTCTTCAAAGATCATGTTCAAAAAGGTATAATGAAGCTAAAGGATTGTCCCAAGATGGATCACTAAAATTATCAATGAAATGAACTACTAAGAAGAAACAGTCAGCTGATTAGAGGCTAAAAGTAGATATGGTGTGAGACTATCCCCTAGACTAAGAAATCAAGATAAACTGTACGACAAACAAATAGTAGCCCCATCAAAATTAGGTGGTAATGTGAAAAAGGTAAGCAAGTGAAGTCGGTATTTAGAAGAATTAACAAAATCATCCATATTAATTTTTTTTTTTAGAAAACACACATTTAGTGTTTTTGTCACAAACCTTATAAAGAAGGTCCATATTCACCCGTGGTAATCCTGTCAACAGTTAAACTCATGTAGATACATTTTCACATAAAGGATCACTATTGAAAAGAAAATTCTTATTGTAAATTATACTTTTCTCTTTTTGGTGTGTGTGTGTGTGTGTGTGTGTGTGTGTGTGTGTGTGTGTGTGTGTTACGTGTCTGTATATATGTGTGTCTGTATATATGAAGTGAGTGAATGTGGGTACCATGGCACGTATGTAGATGTCTAAAGACAACCTCTGGATTGGTCTTCATCTTCTACCTGGAGATAAGGTCTCTTTGATGGTCACTGTGGTGTACACAGGATTAGCCAGTCTGAGAGCTTCTGGAAATTCTCCTACCTATGCTCCCAATCTCACAGTATGAGCACTGGGATTAAAGATATATACTATCATCCTGGTTTGTGTCTGTTTTTCCATGGGAGATGTCTCACAGAAAGGTATTTCTGAATTACTCAGCTATTTCTGCACCACATGAGAATGTGGTATAGTCCAAAGGTGAAAACAAAGACATGAGGTTTCTATATTAATTTCTTTTGTTGCCCCATTTTTAATGAACTGCAAGGTACAGCAAGACCAGGAGCCTGGAGACTATCCATGTGGAAAATTAAAACAAGTATTTTTACATATGATTCTGACTATATGATACCATGTGTGTGAAATAATCTTGTCATCCAAAGTACTTTCAGATAAAAATGAAATAACTACATTTAAGTACTTTTAACAAAATTGGAACTATAAACAGTACAGATCGTGCATACTTAATGCAGGTCAAAAGCAAGAGGAAAGTAGGGTTCATTACAATAAAGAAAGGTTTATGTAAGAATGAATGGCTGCCCATCAAGTTCACATCTCTTCTGATTCTTCCTCTTGCCCGACATTTTTCAGGAGTGGAACTTGTGTGAAGCAGAACTTCCTAAGTCTCCACTTCACCAACCTGGATGGGGAGGATAGGAGAATAATCTTGGTTACATGAAACCTAGAATAAAAACTGAGAGCAATATACAGCGAACACTCCAGAGTATCTCTGTACCTAGAGGAGGCGAGTCAGAAAAGCACACTGTATTTACTTGGTGTCAGAGATTCCTGGAAATGTATGTAGATTAAAGCACAGTATAAGAAAACAGATAAATGTGGCTTTTCAATGGATTACGTGATTGTTTAACTAGGCATCAGAACATTTTGATTGTTTCTAAAACAAATAAGCGAATCTGTGCGCTGTGGTTAGGTGGGATGAGACTGAGACCAGTGGAGATTTGGCATCAAAACCCAGAGGTTGCAAAGTGATTTCATTTCTTGTAAAGGAAACACATGAAGTGAGATCTTCCTAGGAGTGCCAGCCCAAGTTGAGCCCTATGGCAATTCTGGGTTGACTTTTTTTTTTTTTTTTTTTTTTTTTTTACTTTGTATTGATTCTTTGTGGATTTCACACCATGCATCCCGATCCCACTCATCTCCTGTCCCCTCACTTCTGCCCTCTGCCCTTGTAACCTCCCCATCCCAATCAAATTAAAAAACAAAACAAAGAAGAAAAAAAGAAAGAAAAAGGAAGAAAGAAAGGAAAAAAAGAAAACAAATCTCAGCATGGGAGCTATAGTGTGACACAGTGAGTCACACACTTTACCCTTTCATCCACACATTTTTACTTATAAGTGGTCATTGCAATGAGTCATTGGTTTGGTTCGAGGTCTCTGGCTTCTGCTACACTCTCAATACCGGGCCCTTAACTGGGCATTCTCTTGGATAGTCTCTTGTGTCACGGAGATCCTACAGCTTTGGAACTGCAGGTCCAGCCCCCTCACATGCTCCAGCAGTTCATAGATGAGGTGGGTGTCGGGGTGGACTACCTCATAGTCTTGGTTCTGGGCTTGGGTGGTAGCTGGATTAGTCAGCCTGCCAGCTTTCCCTCATCGTCGCCACCTGGGGGAGCTCTCCAGCACTACTCTGGCTGGCTCTCCCAATGCAGCAGACAGCAAGGAGTGGGGCCAGTGCTCCTGCTCTTACATCCTCTGGTCTAGCTCATCTGCACCCACACCACTAGGGCCAGCTCTACTGTTTTGCTCAGGCAAGGTGCAGGGCTCACTCTCCGGATGCTGCACTTGGTGAGGGGCAGGACCAGCTCTTCTGTTCTCATGCCTCCAGGTCTGCTCTCCCACTTGTAGGTGTCAAGGGGTGGGAATGGGGGGGGACATATTTCCCTTACCCTTGCCATCCTATGGCATACTAGAGAAGAAGCAGAGGCAGTCTGGATTGACTTTTAATTTCTCCTGCCTCTTTAGAAATGTGTTTTTGTTAGTGGAAACACATGAACTGTGGACCAATAGCTGAGGAGCCCTCATAGTACTGGACTAGGCCCTCTGGATAAGCGAGACAGTTGTTTAGCTTGAACTGTTTAGGGGGCCCCCAGGCAATGGGAATGGGACCATCACTAGTGCCTGAGTCGGCTTTTTAGAGCCCAGTGCCTATGCTGAGACACTTTGCACAGCCTTGGTGCAGGGAGGAGGGGCTTAGACCTGCCTCAACTGAATGTACCAGGCTCTGCTGACTCCCCATGGGAGACCTTGCCTTGGAGGAGGTGGGAATGGGGATTGGGTTGGGAGGGGCTGGGGTGGGAGGAGGGAGGACAGGGGAATTTGTGGTTGGTATGTAAAATGAATAGAAAAATCTCTTAATAATAATAAAAAATGTAGAGGCAAACCTACACACAGTTTTTGTTGTGAAAAGGATACACAAAAGTAACAGAGGGAAAGATATGACCCAGCAGACACCAAAGAGTGTGCCCTCCTGATTACTCAAAAAAAAGGGAAGAAAAATTCATGAAGGTTATAAAGATTATCCAGGTCTCAGGGTTAGGAAGAGTGTCCTATGCCTCAATCAGCTTGCCTGCCATTCTAGGTGATGCCCAGCTTTACAAAGTTGTACAATACATTCCCTCAATGTCATGAAGAAGAAGAAAAAGAAGGAGGAGGAGGAGGAGGAGGGGGAAGAGGAGGGGGAGGAGGAGGAGAAAGAGAGAAAGAAAGAAAGAAAGAAAGAAAGGAAGGAAGGAAGGAAGGAAGGAAGGAAGGAAGGAAGGAAGGAAGGAAAGAAGAAAGAGAGAGAAAGAAAGAAAGAAAGAAAGAAAGAAAGAAAGAAAGAAAGAAAGAAAGAAAGGAAGAAAGAAAGAGAGAAAGAAAGGAAATGTGTGTTTTTGTGTAGGGCACGGAGCATTCAGTATTGGGTGGTTGCCCTATCCATGGTGACTCAGGAAGTGTAGAGAACTATTCTCTTCCCTGTGACTATTTTCACTTCAAGAGAAACTCAGAAGGAAGTGGTGACGACAACTCTTGGCACTGGAAGAAGGGAAGCTGCTTAGCAGCCCAAGCTCAGCAGGATTTCTGAGTCTCTGACGAGAAAAGGTATTAAGGCATATGCAAACCTTTGTGTGCGTGTGATTTTCATATGGACACTGTGATTTTGACCACATGAATAAGATATGATTTCCAGAAATGGGCAAGACTATGGGAAGACATTTGATAAAGCAACTCCTCCAGACTATTCTTTTAAGAGGAAGTTCACCAGGCCACCCACACATGAATGAGCTTTACTTCCCGCCTTCCTTCTGACGGAGTTCTGCCCACCTGTCAATGGTCCGTGCTTTCTCTTGAGCTCTCGGTCCCACTAAAGCATCAACAGAGCAGAGACTTCATCCTGTTTGCTTCCCTAACTCCGGCCAGACTGAACTGATTCTGGCGTGGAACATTCTGGACACTTTGACAGCAGGGTCACACTGCTCATCTGTAAGTAGAAGCTAATTCTTCAGCCTCTGCCAACTCACTCTAACTCCTCCAATAAACAATGATCGATTAGTCCCTGAAACATCTTTTGACTCAAGAGCTGAAGGCAGCCACTTAAAATGATTTACCTTGATTATTGACTATTAATATTGCCCCCACTGTCCTCCTTACAGGTGCAAGCCTGAGAAGTCCCTTTTGTCACTTTTCGAAACCACATAGTATTTCCTCCTTGCACAACTCCAACACCTATGAAACGTAAAGGGCTGGTTAGTTGATGGACTAGCTTCCTTACTGAAATTTCTTGTAGCGAATTAAAGTGCGTGTAGTTGCTTATAGCAAATTAATTACTTAATTTTTAAATTTATGTTTGTGTGTGTATACCACATATACGAGGCTACCCTGAAGGCTAGAAGAAGGCATAGCTATCCTAGAACAGGAGTCATGGGAGGTTGGGACCCAGAAGCACTAGGTGCTGGGAACTAAAATGGAGTCCTCTGGAAGAACAGTAAGAGCTCTTTACCACTGAACCATTTCTCTAGCCTATGGGTTAATTATTTACACAGCCCAGAGTGACTTCGTCTTCCTTTTCTCTGGTTTACGCATGCGCTTATCACAAGCCACCAAACTCCGTCACATTCAGGCGTCTTTACCAAGTTCTATTTGCCACTAGCAGCTCTAAGGTTTAGAGATGCAGAAATGGCCTCCTGGGGACTGAGAAAAAGCCACCAAATAAGAACGGAAAATAACCACTATTCACTAGAACGGGGAAAATTTTAGGAGCGAGAATCAGAGTAGATACATTCTTTTGATCCCTTGTCTTCCCTTCACATATAAGAGAAAGACAAGAGCCGGCCTTGTTAGCTGTCATATGTCTGGTATTTGGAGAATCTCTACTTTGCTTATCAAAATGACTCATATGAATTATCACTTGGAAAACCTGACTTTAATTGCTTGTTATTTCCAGTGCACAGAGGAGATTTTGCGAAATAGTTCTTTGTAACAGATGGTGTTAAATGTAAAATATATTGACCACATGACAAGATTTCTGAGCAGATAGCTCCCAGATGTAAGCCATTGTAATTAAGACTGCAGGTGTGAGACAGGATGAGGCTATCTTGGATCCATCACTTTAGGGAGCTGGCAGACAGCCTCATCTTTTAGGGATTCTGGGGGTGCTCATTCCATATCCTATTTAGGCTGCATGACAATCATTATGCTATGCCAATCACATAATGTTTGATATATTTTTTTAAGATTTATTTATTTATGTATACGGTGTTCTGCCTGCAAGTATGCCTGCAGGCCAGAAGAGGGCACCAGATCTCATTACAGATGGTTGTAAGCCACCATGTAGTTGCTGAGAGTTGAACTCAGGACCTTTGGAAGAACAGCCAGTGCTCTTAACCGCTGAGCCATCTCTCCAGCCCCAATGTTTGATACTTTATCACATGTGCATGAGACACAAACACATGATGAAACCCTGACTACTAGATTTTTACAACTCCCTTACCCTGAATTTCAGGCCTGAGTTAGCCAGCCATTTAATCATATAAAGGTAGCACTGAATCTTAATATTACCTTTATAATATCAATAAAAGAGCCAAACTAAACAGCAAATAAAACTTTTTCAAAATAAATGAAGGCTGTATGAGATATTGAATTTTATCTGGAACATAGCTCTTTTAGTAGTAAACAGGCAATGATGGACTAACTGCTCCATGTTTGGCAGGGTGCCCTTACAACAGTTCAAGACAGCAGGGAGAACTAAGACAAATGAACTCACAGTCAGCCCCACTGTTGTTAAAACATCTGGTGGGTGACTAGGTTAGAGGAACCACAGGATCCTTAAAAGGAGAGATAGCCACTTAATGTGAATACGCCAGGTAGCAGGAAGTGCCCTTTGGAAAGTCTAGCATGAAACATGTTAAAGATGGGGAGAGACTGGATAGTAAACGTGTAGTTCCTAAACATAGTAAATAAGAGATTCGATCTTATTAGATATTTACAGTCACTGAAGTTCATGTGGCACTTGCCATATTTAAAGTGCTCAAGCACCAGCGACTATGAAGTGGAAAACTCTAGACAGAAATATGGCCAGAGATACAGAACATTGCAGCCAGAACTGTACTCAGACCACAGGATGGAGTCTCCGTGCCTGGTGGTTTGGATTAGGAAACCCACTGAGATGTGGCAGTAAGATGGCCCCTTTCAAGTGTTTCCTTTCAATAGTACTGGGACTTGATGACCATATACCAAGGAATGGGATAGCCATGAACAAAAAATCAGTAACTCACCAAGTGACAACAGCATAATTCACTCCAATGATGATATAGGCAAACACACAATGGAAACAAAAGTATATGGTAAGAAGCATAGTGTTGTGATGATCTGTCAGATCCCAGGCAACACCTCCAGTCGGGTTATAGAGAACAAAACCCATCTGTAAGTTCAAACACAACAAAATAAAAACACTAAAATTAAAATATAGGAACATATTGCTAACAATGGCACATTTTAAAATGTTTGGTGATTAAGATAAATTCTATTATCTGAGATGTCACAGATAAACGCCATGTTCTCTGATTTAGTAACAGAGATAGTACCTACCAAGTCATCATTTCAAAACAGATTTTAAGGAAATTTAATGATCAATTTTCAAAATATGAATAGTAAGTATCCCTTGTTATGTGAAGATGTTCAGAAATTTCACATATATGGATTCCTTTTTTATTATATTATTTCAAAGTTAGATTACACAACATTGTAAAATGGACTCTGACCAGGGAAGCAGGTAACTGTAGATCTCTAGCTCTCCCTTCTCTCCATCTCTAATCTGCCAGTCTCATTCCCAGTTCCTATGTGTCCCCATCTCCAGCAGATCACACAAATCTTCTCCTCCGACATTCCTCCTCACTCATTTTGTTATTGCAACCCCCGACTCCAGCCGACACTCCCTGGGAAACTAACTGCCTGCCTAGCTTGACAGAAAAGCAAATCAGCCAGTGAAGCCGGTGGGCAAGCTTCAGATCTTAACTCTTCCTCTTTTCCTCCAAATCCAATCCCACCAGCTTTCAAGGAGACTGACTGTTTTGGCCTCTCCTCACTCTCTGCACCCATTCCCAGAGGACTAAGCAGATCCCGGTGAATCACCCCGATTTCTTCCCTCCTGTGAACCCTGACCCCTCTCCCAACCCCTGCCCAGCCCACCCTCCCCTTTTCCCTTCAAAAAGAGATCCCTGAGTCTAATCTCCTTTGTTTAGCTTTTTTCCTGACCATGACCAATAACAACTTGTAACCAGCCCTCCTAAATGATGACTAACAGCCATAATTCTCAGAATGACCAAAACCCATCCACTCCACTTCTTGAGAATGTGAATGTCATCTTTTCTGGACTGCTTCTTATTGTTTGGGGGCGATGGCATCTTTAGAGCACCCTGAGATTGGGATAGAGGTCAAGTCCTGGGAGAGACATCTGTATTATATTTTCTTTAGTCTCTGTGTGTAGAGTTTATCTGAAATCTTGGCTGGATAGTTTATGAGACTGGACCATCTCAACTAGCAGCTTTGAAGTTGTTTTAGATGCAGAATTTTGAGGAAACTGCAACAGAGGCATTATGAGAGGCTGGACCATCTGGGCTACTTGTCTTCACTGGTATCTAGTTATTTTTCTGAAAACACATAAACTTCTAAAGGTAACATATATGTCAGCATCAATACAAGTGTGGAAAGTGTAGTGTGCACAAGTCAGCTAAAGATGATTGTTGTGGAATATTCCTTTACACTGTGTGAAGATGTGTCACTATGGTTGGTTTAATAAAGAGCTGAATAGCCAATAGTTAGGCAGGAAGAAGTTAAGTGAGACTTCTGGGGACAGAGAGGACTCAGGGAAGAGGAAAGGTGGGTCAGCAGCCAGACATGGAGAAAGCAACTTGAGCAGTGTGGAGAGATGAGGTAACAAGCCATGTGATAGAACACAGATTAAAATAAATGGGTTAATTTAAGCTATAAGAGCTAGTGGGACAAGTCTAAGCTAAGGCCAAGCTTTCATAATTAATAAGTCTCTGTGTCACTATTTGGGAGCTGGTGGTACAGAGAAACACTTACTACCATGATTTTTGTTTTATGCTTGAGCATGTAAAAGGCATCAGTTAACTTTATGCTTGTTTGGACTATATAATCAAACCTCTATTCATGACATATGAAGAGATGGCATGTAATAATAAGTCATGAGGACTCTGTAGCCAACAAGACCACAACACTGAGGTAAAAGAAAATGTTAAATCTAACAAGTCTTGGCACAAAAGCACCCAGGAAATCTAGGATGATATGAAAAGACCAAATCTAAGAGTAATAGGAATAGAGGAAGGAGAAGAAACCCAGGTCAATGGCACAGGAAATACTTTCATCAAAACTATAGAAGAAAGTTCCAAAACCTAAAGAGGGAGATACCTATCAAAGTACAAGACACATACAAACCATCAAACATACTGGACCAGAAAATAAATTCCCCTTGGCACATAGTAACCAAAACACTAAACATACAGAACAAAGAAATAATATTAAAAGCTCCAACGGAAAATGACAAGGTCACATATAGAAACAGACCTATTAGACTAATACCTGGCTTCTAAGTGGAAACTCTTAAAGCCAAAGGGGCCTAAAAAGATGTTCTACAGACTATACTAGACAACAATTGCCATCTGAGACTACTATAACCAGCAAAACTTCAATTTCAACAGATGGAGAAAATAAGACATTCCATAAAAAATTAATTTAAGCAATAACTATCTATAAAACCAGCCCTACAGAAGATGCTAGAAGGAAAACTCAGAACTAAAAAGGTTACCACACCCAAGAAAACACAAGGAATGAATAATCCCAGACCAGCAAATCAAAAGAAAGAAAGGAAACACACACACACACACACACACACACACACACACACACACTATAACCACCACCACCACCACAACAACAACAACAAAATAATAGGAATCAACAAAACTGTTCATTGATATCTCCCAACATCAAGAGTCTCAATTCTCCAATAAAAAGACACAGATTAACAGAATAGATGGAAAAACAGGATCTATCCTTCTGATGCATCTAAGAAACACACCTTAGCATCAAAGTCAGATATTACTTTAGAGTAAAATAATGGAAAAGATACTTCAAGCAAATGAACCTAAGAAGCAAGTTGGTATAGTGATTTTAATTTGTTTAAGTAGACTTCAAACCAAAACTAATCAAAAGAAATATGGACACTACATACTCAACAAAGGAAAAATCCACCACAAGAATTTTTGCATGTGTAACATCTATGCACCAAACATGAGGGCACCCAAGTTCATAAAAGAAACACTACTACAGCTTAAATCATATATTGACCCTCACACACTGATAGTGAGAGACAGGACATCCAGACAAAAGCTAAACAGAGAAATTCTGGAGCTAACAGATGCTATAAACCAAATGGGCCTAACAGATATTTATAGAACATTGCACCCAAACACAAAAGAATGTACCTTCTTCCCTGTACCTCATAGAACTTTCTACAAAATTGCTCACATACTTAGACACAAAGCAAGTCTCAATAGATACAAGAAAATTGTAATAAGACCCTGAATCTTATCAGACCACCATGAATTAAAGTTATATACTAACAACAGAAAGCTTACAAACTCATTTACAACTCACTGCTGAATGAAAAATGGTCAAAAAAGAAAGATTTTCTAGACTAGAATGAAAATGAATATACAACATACCCTAACTTACAGGATACAATGAAGGAGGTTCTAAGAGGCAAGTTCAAAGCACTAAATGCCTACATTAAAAAATGGAGAGATCTCATACTATCGACTTAATAGCACACCTGAAAGCTTTAGAACTCAAAGAAGAAATCACAACCAAAAGGAGTAGACAGCAAGAAATAAACTGGGGCCTGAGATAAATAAAATAGAAACAACAATAATAAGAACAATACAAAGAATCAATGATACAAAGAGCTGGTTCTTTGGAAAAATCAATAAGATTGACAAACTCTTATCTAAACTAACTAAAAGGCAGAGAGAGATGATCCAAGATAACAAAAATAGAGATGAAAAGGAGGCCATAAAAACAGACATTAAGGAATTCACAAGGACATACTTTCAAAACCCATACTCTGCCAAATTTGAAAATCTAAATAAAATAGGTAGTCTCAATACATACCACTTACCAAAGTTAAATCATGATCATAGAAGCAATTTAAACAAACTTATAGCAACTAGTGAAATAGAAGCACTAATTAAAATTCACCCAATCAAACAAAAGCCCAGGGCCATATGGTTTTAGTACAGAATTTTACCAGACTTTCAAAGAAGAATTAATGCCAATATTCCTCAAACTATTCAACAAAATGGAAAGAGAAAAAATATTGTCCAATTCACTTAATGAGGTCACAGTTACCCTGATAACAAAACAACATAAAGACCCAACAAAGAAAGAGAATCACAGACCAATTTCACAAATGAACATAGATGTAAATTTGGTTTTATTTTAACCTATTTTATTTTATTATTATCCCTAAGAAGCTTGTTTGTTTTCTAATGAGAGGCAGAAAGGGGTGGCTCTGGATGGGAGGGGAGGTGGAGAGGAAAGGGGAGAAACAGAGGGAGGGGAACTATAAACAGGATAGATTATGTGAGGGGGGAAAAAAGCCTGTTTCCGATCATGGTGTCTCCCCTGTCAGGTAAGTAGTTTTTCTTTTTTCCCTCTTCTTCCTCTGTTTGGGTGGGAGGTCACAAGGGTAGGAAGGCAGACCTGGGAGGACTGGGAAGTAGATGTGATCAAGGTGCATGATGTGAAATTCCCTAATGATCAATGAAAATGTTATTTTGGAAAAAAAAAGCATATTTTCAATAAAAGAAAAAAATATGTCAAAAATATTTTTAAATGAATAAGACCCCATAGATAACATCATATCTTATATTGAAAGTATGAATGCTGTCCTCCTTGACTCAAGAACAAGAAATAAAGTTACTTTTTCACTGTCTCTTTTCAACATTGTACTACAAAGCCTAGATAGCATAATTAAGCAAGAAAAAATTTAAAAACCCAAATGTTAGAAAATAATAATAAAACCCTCTATATTTGTAAATATTCTGATCTTACATATAGCAAACACTGAGGATTCTTTCCTTAAAAGGCAATAAATTAATTTAGCATATCCACAAATACAAAATCAACACAAAAAGTCATTTATAATCTTTATATACAAATGACAAATAATCCTTAGATGAAATTAAATGAGTAAATTCTATTACAATGGCATTGAACACCCTAAAAGACTTAAGAGTAAATTTAACTGAGGATACTCATGTCAGAGGATGTTGCTCCATAGTATATTGTTTGCCTACCACAGTTTAGGCTCTGTGATAAACCCCAAGAAGCCCCCCAAAATTAAAGGGGACTGGAAAGATGACTTAATGGTTAACAGAGTCTGCTGTATAGTTCTTCCCATTCTCCTTCAAATTCATGGTTTTTTTCCCTTGATTTTTACTGCATGCATATATGAATTTGTATATACATATATATAGTCCCAAATATAATCTGTTGAGTTCAAGTAGTGTTACTTTTTTTGTATGTTTTCATGGATGACCATTTACTACATAGGCACCCGAAGGCTCATGACCATCTATCTCATGGTAGAAAATGCATTTATACTATCTCTAAGCATCTCCAAATATTTAATAGCATCAATATTGTTTGAAAGTTCAAATTCAAAGTCTTTTGTGGACCTCAAAGCAGACAATTAGTGGACAGCGACTTAAAAGTCAAAAGCAAAACTACATAGTTCCAAGATAGAATGGCACAAATTAAGTCACCAGCTGGGACTAAGCTTTGAAAACATGAGCCGGTTGTGAACATCTACTATCAAAACCACAAGAGACACTTAACTCCTACTACACGCAAAATTATCTAAAAATCCAAATGTTCTCTCTACAACCACAAAACACAAGAAAACAGACTGTCAGCTCTATGACCTGAAATTTGGTGATAGTTTCAAAACAAAAAAATTTTCAGCAAATGTGGCTGAGCCCCATGTGCAAACACTGTCTTAGCTAGGGTTTCTACTGCTGTGATCAAAACACCATGACCAAAAGCAACTCAGGGAGTACAGGGTTTATTTTTGCTTACACTTCCACAGCACAATCTATCACTGAGGGATGTTAGGGTAGGAACTCCAACAAGGCAGGAACATGGAGGCAGAAACTGATGCAGAGCTCATGAAGGAATACTGCTTACTGGCTTGCTCCTCCTGGCTTGCTCAGCCTGCTTTCATACAGCACCCAGGACCACCTGCTCAGGAATGGCATGGCTTTTAGTGAGATAGCCCCTCCTACATCAACCACATAGTTGCCTCACAGCAAAGATTGTTTTCCCCCATTTCTTGCCTTTCTCTAATTGCTCAGACTTGCTGGTCATTGGGCAGCAAAATGTCTATCACAAATGGCTTTTGATTAAAGACGTCATCTCAGAGTTACTATATGATGGCTACTCAGGTATGGGTACTATCTGCCTTCTCAGCAACTAAGCATTAAAAAAACATAATTTCCCAGAGGTCCACATTAGTATTGCAGAAAACACATGAAAGAGAAGGTCTTGAACTATAGAGCAATATGTTCCATCAAAATGAGAGAAGTTACCGATGCAGGCACATGGCCGTCATCTCGTAGTCCCAACTTACCTGCCATAACCAAGTCCCTTGGAGCATAATGAGACTTGACCGCAGCAGCTCCAGGGTTATATTATTCTTTGTGAGGACCTCCATGAAGGAAACCAGGCCTGATAAGAAGGTGGCAAGAGCCAGTATCTTGTGCAAAAAAACATCCACTGTGACTCGGCCATGAGTGTGGTTGTACATGATGAAAGCTGAGGAAGGGAGGAAAGCAGTTGGTCATTTTCAGTGGAACAAAAAGCTGTTCACAGCCTCTCTCTCTGGTTCTCTGTCCATGACCTCTCTGGACAAACACAATTGCCCAGAGGAACAAGTCCCAGCTGATGTCCATAGTGAGCATATTGTCATCACTGCTTCTTCAAAATTGAATGCTGGAGTGATAACCTTCCTTTCCCCTCCCCCAACATTTAGTTTTGCGTTTAACACATCACAGCACCTTCAAGTAACTCTAAGTCAGACAATTCTCTATGCAGAATGATAAATAAGAAGCCTAAAGGGGCTGGGGAACTATGAAATATACAACGAAATATGAACGAGTTAAAGCCTCATATCATGACATTAGTCCACTGGGATATATAAACACAGACATACATCATAACCATGGACACGGCAACATTATCTGGAAGTCACCAGGAAGCTGTAAATATGTGCATTGTTTCATTCTAGGAATAGATTCCAAATTTATTGAAACATTTTCCTTAAAAGAGGAAAACACATTCATGAAATGTATAATGCAGTAGCCCTTTGAAACAACAGGGTTATGCCGTTGGTTGTTGGGACTCATCTTTTATCTGGTTCTCATTCTCAAAGAGTAACAGACAGAAGTTCTTTCAACAACATGGACAGCAAGAGGAAGAGATAGGAAGTGGCTGTCTTCTGATTATTTGGGGATTTCATGGTTCCATAATTAATGTGCTTCGTACGTGTGTAATAAATGAAGACACATCATTAAACACTTGTTTTCTTTCCCCCTACAAGATGAGAAACCAAATGGACACAATATGCAGTGTATCATTTGTAGCAGGAATCTTAGAGAGTCTTATTAATAAAATCAAACCCGGGGCCAGTTATTGGGGTGAAATGCTGGATGGTCAGAGAGACAGAACAAGCCACAGCTAACCTCACCTGGCCAACTTCTCAGCCGGTCTCGTTTCCTCAGACTGGAAGGCTCTGTGTCATATCCAAATGACTCTCAGCTGAACTGTGCTTCTTGAAAGCCTGAAAGCTTACCAACCAAATGCTTCTAGTTTCTGGTCCTCACGCCTTATATACCTTTTTGTTTTCTACCACCACTCCCTGGGATTAAAGGCTCGCTTTCTGGGAGTAAAGGCATGTGTCACCATGCCTGGCCATTTCCAATGTGGCCTTGAACTCACAGAGATAAAGAGTGATTTCTGCCTCTGAAGTGCTAGGATTAAAGGTGTGAGTGCCACCATTTTCTAGCCTTTGTATCTAGTGGCTGTTCTGTCTCTGACCCCAGATACTTTTATTAGGGCGTACAATATTTTGGGGAACACAATACCACCACAATCATTGATCTCTCAAAATTTGTGCCTCATTCTTTAAGATTTATTTTTAATTAAATATATGTGTGTCAGGGGGTGGGTGTGCACATGTGAGTGCATGTAACTGTAGAGTCTAGAAGAGGGGTTACAAGCAGTTGCAAGTTACCTGGCTTGGTCATGGGAATCAAACTCTGGTTCTCTGCAAGAACAGCAAGTGCTCCTAACTACTAACCTATGTCTGTAGCCCCAAGAACCTCATTTTTTAAATATGGCTGAATATTTGAGTTGTTACTTAATATATACTAGCAGAGTTTTACTCCATGAATATTTTTAAAGAGCCAGAAGATGATAGAAAATATTCTGATGTTAATAGGTGAGTCTTTAAGACAGAAGGTGAGGCTGGGCGGTGGTGGCACACACCTTTAATCCCAGCACTCGGGAGGCAGAGCCAGGCAGATCTCTGTGAGTTCGAGGCCAGCCTGGACTACCAAGTGAGTTCCAGGAAAAGGCGCAAAGCTACACAGAGAAACCCTGTCTTGAAAAACAAACAAACAAAAAAGAAGGTGAAACATGAATGAAATACATTGAATAGTTTTGCTGGCCTAAGTAAATTAGTAGGGAAGGAAAGTCTTTGACATTCTGTCACCCAAATGTCTCATTATGGCCTGGATAGAAATGGTCTGATCAATCAAGGCTATACCATGACAGCAAAGGTACCTTATACACAGCTACCTGGATGTCTAACAGTTGAGAAAGGCCCAGGAAAAAATACTGATACTTACTTTGTACAAGGAAGGCATTTGACAATGCCAGCTTGGTTAAGGAGACTGGGAGCCATTTAATGGTAGTGCTTAAGATTCTGGTCACACCCAGAATCCCATAGAAGCTATATATAACTGTGTGGTGCAAACGTAGGATCCACATCACCCGGCTCTCTGAGACCTCAGCATATATTTGTAGGCTGATGGCACCTGTAAGAGAACATTTCACGGAACAAGTAACCTTCTCCATAAGCTCCTAGTATACAGGAGCATGTGCTAATGAATGCTCAAATTCATTGTCCTCCTATGAAACTAGTTCTTCAGTTCTTCAATACTAAGCCATTTTGGTTCAAGTACCCATTACAATTTAGTGAAATCTCAAAAGATTAGGTTGTTTTGATTTAAGAAATCCACCTGAGAGCAGCCGATGCTTGGATTTCTAGATCTTACATCATTAACATAAAGTCATTCCTCTTCTCTTCAACAAAATACTCCTAGAGTTTCAGCTTTCCATAATTAGAGATAACTGGTCAGGCCTGATGGACACAATGTGCAGACCAGTCAGTTTCATAAACTGTTTGATATTGTTAGGGACTCTGCTTTATCTGTTGCTCTATAGAAAGTGACAGAGAAAAAGTGACTGGAAAAAGACCAGTCTATTATTTGAAGGCCATAGCAAAGACCTGTTATTGTTAATAAATGATGAAACATCCTAATGGTAAAATAGGACATTTTGCCTTTTATAGTGGAGAAGCTGCAGAACTCAAAAAAGAGTGTTTTTAGAGAATTCTCAAAGGCAATGGAAAAGCCTTCCAAACTGTCTAGTCTAAATGACTTCTCCAAGTATAAAAGGGAAGGACTGCATGAAGCTTCTGAGCTCTGGTTCCTATTCCAAACTCTCGGCACTGATGTGTCAATGAAGCTTTCCTACAATCAGAGGGACTTTCAATAGAGTGGGGTTGTTTCAGGGATCAGTACAATTGATATGAGATTCTTTCACTCATTCCAACTAATTTTATAAAGGAAGTCACCAATATGGGTGAATTAAATTCTAGGAAAGGCTTTTGAGTAAACATCAACAATTGCCTTCCTAATAAAGCATAATCAGATTAAAATTACAATATATATGAAAGGGTATTTTGCAAACAAGATTATTGTTAGTATTTTATTTTCTATTTAATCTTTATTAAAGTCTGAAGTTAAAAACACTCACCAAATAAAACCATGCCAATTAGTATAATTCCATCCAAAATTTCTGCTCGATATATCCATGGTTTGGAATGAAGGTAAGCCTGTTTTTGTTTTTTGCAGACATACTTCAGAATATTCACAGAATTCCACCAGAGACTCAAAAAAATCAAGAAAGCTCCTGGGAGAGCATGACCTTGGAAATCCCCTGGGATCTACAGAGATAAGAATATATAGAAGATAGGCATTGCAGTTCTTGAATCTGTCCAAATCATTTCCCATCTCCATACAGCAGACTATCTTCTTGTGGCCATGGATACACAGTAGTCCTCACTATAATCACAATAATGCCTATAAGAATGAAAATTTCCAGCCATTAAACACCATGTATTAGGCACCCTGTCAAGTGTTTCCCATGTCTAATCTTTGCAACGTAAGCCTGAATGAAGAAAGATTACTATTTTAAATTGAGGTACCATTTTAGAGAACTCAAATGAATTGTCCAGATCTCAAAACAATGGAGAATTTCTCTGTAGTTCTTCTTCTAAGGGTGGGAGCCTATGAGATTTTGCCCCTACTTTGTTAGCATACCTATTGATATTGTAATTGTTCAGGTCTTGTATATGCTGCCCTTTCAAAGAGAGGCAGTCAAAGGCCATGTTATTCTGCCTCTTTGCACCCTCTTCTGCCAAATTTCCTAAGCCATAGTTGCAGGAGATGTGCTGCAGATGTGTACACTGGCGGTGGGCACACCACAATCCATTGACCTTAACATTTGTATCCAGCTGTGGTTTTCTGTAACTGTCTTCATTTGCCATAGAGAGACCTTCCTTTGATGAGGGGTGGCATTTACACTTACCTATGGTTCTAAGGACAAGATTTAGAAAAAAAGTTAAGGAATTTTGCTAGTCTAGCAAATCGGCAGTAGTAGCTTCTCCTCGTAAGATCCTTGATCTCACTAGCCCTGGGAAGCTCCTATGTTTTTAGTACCAGGTACAATTTCTGTTCTGTTGCATGGGCCTTAAAATCCACTTAGATAGCTGTTGCTTACCACTAACATGTGAGTGCCACTATTACACCTTTCTGGACATCTTGCCATGCTGGTCATTGTTGAGATTCATAGGTGTCACAGCTGGGTAGGACTATCAATTAATTCCCCTCCTTGGGCAATTTGCAAAGTACTTTCTGGTAAAATGGAAACTAGACTGCAGGAAGACTTTCAGGTTAGTTACTGCTTGAATCATCCAAGTAGCCTGTCCTAAGTGTTTGATGTCTTCAGTAATAGAAGAGTATCCTAAACCTCTGAGAGGCATCCAAGGGCAACAGCAATAGCTTATATTGTTCTCATGATTGATACTGTTGTGTGTGTGTGTGTGTGTGTGTGTGTGTGTGTGTGTGTGTGCATTCATTGCATACAAATATAATTACATGTATTGTATTATTTTAAGGAAATATAAAATATTAAGATTCCTTGAGACTTTATCAAACTATCTAGGTATTATTTGTCTATTCTCTCTCCTTTATCTGTACAGACCTGCCTTCTCCTCCCCAGTTAGGGCCCTCAGGTTGTTTCTCCATTTACTGCTTCATATCACCTATATCTTCCTATCCCTTCTCAACACCCCCCCACCATGATCCCTTTATACTTTTCTGATTTCTGTAGTTACTCCTCCATGTTATATACTCACATCAGAAAATTTGGAACTAGGAACTGCAGATGAGAACGTTCAGTGTCTGTCTTTCTGGGTTTGGTTACCCTACTCAATATAGTATTTTCTAAGTACACCCATTATTCTGCAAATTTCATTATTTCGTTTTTCTTTACAGCTGAACACTATTCCACAACGTATACCAAATATGTACCATATTTTCTTTATTCTATTAAAGGACACTTAGGTTGTTTCTATTTCCTAGCTAAGATCTGCTATGAACACTGCTGATCTAGTATCTGTGGAATGGGCTGTCCTTTGGGCACATACCGAGGAGTGGTAAATCTAGGTCATGTGTGAGATTTACTTTTAGGTTTGTTTGTTTGTTTGTTTGTTTGTTTGTTTGTGATACTCCACACTGACTTCTAGACTGGCTGCACCCAGTATGCATTCCCACCAACAGTGAACGAGGGTTTCCCTTTCCCTACAACTTCACCAGCATCGGTTGCCTGTTATTTTGTTGATCATAGCTATTCTGACTTGAGTGAGAAGAAATCCCATAGTTGTTTTAATTTGTATGTCCCCCAATTGCAGAGGATGATGAACATTTTTTTGAGATATTTCTCAGTCATTTTTATTTCTTCTATTTGTGTAGATCCCAAGCCCATTTTTAATAGGGTAATTTATTTCTTTGGTCCCTTGTTGTTTCTTTTTAATTTTTTTTTGATATGCTGTGTATATAAATCCTCAGCCAGATGTATTCTGGCAAAGATTCCCTTTTCTGTGTGTTTCTTCTTCACTCAACTGATTGTTTCCTTAGCAGCGCATAGATGCCCCCAGTCTGGGCCACAAGCTGTGGCTATGTTGATGCCTGGGGGTGGGGGGCATGCTGCCACCCGGGACATCCCGATCTGAGAGGCATGCGCTGTCACCCGGGGCCATGGTGTTGTCTGGGCCAGGGCTACTGCCGAAGTTCAAGTCTGGGTCGGTGGCCCTGCCGCAGTTGGGCTCTGTGGTAATGTCCCTGGCCAGTGTTAGCACAGAGATTATTAGAACCATGCTGTGTTGAGCCAGCCCTGCCCTTCACTTGCCTTGGGTTGGCTGGTCCTGCCCCTAGATGGATATTGCAGCAGATGATCTGGCCCTACCCCTCAGGGGAGAGCTCACCCCTGCACTCAGTAAAGATGGCCCCACCCCTCACCACAGGCATGCACTTCACCTGGGCAGCATACTAGAGCTGGCCCTGTGGTCAGGGAATAAGTGAACTGAACTTGTGGTTAGCAGGTGAGCCAACCCTGAGGGCATGAGAACAGGCTGACACTCCCCCACCTCCCATATGCTTCATGTGGCAGTAGAGAGAGAGAGGGCCCTGCACCTTGCCTGGGCAAAACAGTAGAGCTGGCCCTGGCCATATGAATGAGGGGGACCCGGATCTGAGGGCCTGAGAGCAGGAGAACTGACTGGTCTCACTCCTTGCTGTAGGCTGCATTTGGATGAGCTAGCCGAGGCAGTGCTGGAGAGCCCATCCAGGTAGTGACAATGAGGGAAAGCTAGAGAGCTGACCAACCCAGCTACCACCCAGGCCCAGAACTAGGGCTATGAGTTGACCCTCCCCAACACCCACCTCATCTATTAATGGTTAGAGCACGTGAAGGGGACAAATCTACAGATCCCAAACAGCTGGATCTCCATGACACAGGACAACGGCAGGATATCCAAGAGGAGCCCCATTGGAGCCCATAATAGGGGGTGTAGCAGAAGCCAGAGGCCGCAAGCCAGACCAATGAGTTGTGGTAATGAACACTTGCAAGTAAAGATGAACAGACCAATGAGTAAACTGTGTGTCTCAACGGGCCACACTACAGCTTCTACAACAAGACTCTTCTTTTTTGTTTGTTTGTTTTTGTTTTGTGTCTTTGTTTGGTTTTGGGTTTTTTTTGTTGTTGTTGTTGTTTTTAATTTCATTTTGTTTTGAGGGGAGGTTGCCAGAGTGGAGGGTGAATTTGAGGCAACAGGGAGATAAGTGGTAATGGAATGCATGATGTGAAATCCACAAAGAATCAGTTAAAAAATGTGTAAAAATGATTTCACAATCCTGAGCAAATATTTCCTGAAAAGAATGTTCTAGATTATTGTTTAATATTATAATTAATAATGAAGAGGGACTTGAAAATTAATAGTCTGTATGAAGTCCAGGACTTTTGACTGCATGTCAAACATGTTCATTTTATTTGTCCTATGTACAATCATGTAAAGGTTGGGGGAGAGGCTTCTGCTTTTAAATGGCTGGGTTATTTGTCATGGTTAAGGTCCTGGAGAAGTCCCATGAAAGACCACCATCCATATATGCAATCAGCAAGATTCCAGCATGCTAGAGCCATTCATTCCACACAAAGGCAAAATGGCAATGGCCCTGAAAGAAGCTCACAGGCTCCTTTTAAGCACAGCCAAGGGGAGTTCCTGGGGCAGTTAGGTCATCTCAGATATGATTGGCTTAAGCAAGTGGCAATCATATTAGTACATTCTAATTGGCTAGGCCTAGTCAGGGGCTGGTTAAGTCTGCAGCTTTTCCATTTTGGGGCAGGCCTGGACAAGTCCTAGGCTTTGTCCTTATTTGGTTATTACCCGCGTGGGAAGAGGGGTTTGGCCTAGGTCTAGTACATGCAGGAACTGAGGCCTAGATCTTAACAGAGTTATTAGGGGCCTGTCATGATATTTGCTTTGCCCTCTCAGTCACCATGCTGTGTATGTAGCCTCATGTGGCACTGGACTTTTTATTTGACAAGCTATGGCTTTTGGGAGAAGCATGATTCCCTGTGTAGGGTTATCATAGTTAAACTTCTTTTCTATGAATATACAAACTATATTTACGACGCTTATAAACACAGTAGGTTTCCATAAGGCTTTTTCAAGCATCTTTAATTATCATCTCTCTTGCCATCCTCACGCTTCTTTCTCTCCACTTAAACCTCCTTCTCCTTTATTTCCCTTTCTTCTTTAATATTAGACACATTAACCACAATAGCCGATTGTGATGCTGTGAGCTAGAATCACAACCAGTGTGGGAAGATAGTCCATGGCGCAATATTGGCACAAATAATGTGGAAGTAACCAATGGCTAGCACACGTATAGCTCATGCCCTGGGAGGAAAACAGCCTGAAACTATAACTTTGGCTAAAAATCCCTGGTATGGTAGTTCAGAGGCACCAGAAGTGAATAACCTACTATTATGTTGCTGAATGGACACAATATGAAACTACCCTCTCTATTCCTACTGTGCCCATAGGTATGTGCCCATACCGCTCCCTGACTTGATCAGAGAATTTTCTTTGTGCATTGGGTAGTGTTTAATGTAGAAACTCATAACTGGTCAACATGCAGAGAATAAGTGCCTTTGAGGTGCTCAGCCCCACAAAGAGTACATCTAAGGGGGTGGCCCTCGGTGTGTCAATCATGTTCCAGTGGAGGGTCCCACACCCATGAGTACAGGGAAGCTACACTTGGCCTCAGAAGGTAACTTAAGGAAGGGGTGAGGGCAGGAGAGGGAAAAGAGACAGAGAGACACACACAGAGAGACAGAGAGAACAAAAGTCTGGGGGTGATAAAGAACTGAGGGCTTGATCTGGGAAGAATTAAAGGTAGAAGTGTAGGGGTGTATATGACCAATATACACTGCATGCGTATAGGAAATTCGCAAACAGTTAATAAAAAATGTTGCACTTCAAAAGAAACCTGCCAGTACCTGAGCAACAATCAGAGATTCCAATTCAGTAATCAGGGTGGACCCAGGAGTCAACAGGTTTAAATCCCTCCTAGAGAACTTTTAAGAGCCCAGGATTAGGAATCAGATATTCAGATTTCAATAACAGCTTTACTATTGTACACTTGGTCCAGAACACGTATTTAAGCTGCCTCACCTCATTCTAAACAATGTGAACTATGATATTAATAATAGCCTCCTGGAAGGCTGAGGATAGAAGGCATACAAACATATTCTTGGCCATACAGAAGTCACTGCCTAAAGTCAAGGCTATTTCTGTCTAAAAAAACCACATTGCTCTCCAGGGGCTGCCTTACTCTGCCTGACAAAGGAACTGGAGGATTTCTGTGTGGTCAGGTTAGGAAGCAAAGGATTGAGAGACACTGAACAGACTCTCCTCTGCCCTGTGTCATTGACATAGGCTCTGGAAGAATTCACTCCAGTGTGCCAAGGGAAGGGCAGGATAAGGACAGTAGCTGCAATTCTCATACTAAGAATACATAATCAGAAGATTAAAATCCAGAAAGGCTGGAGCCGCCAGTGGGAAAGATTTGATAAGCTGTGTGGTCAACAGTGGTCAAGGCTTTGCTGCCATCTAGAGTAGTCCTTCTCAGCCTGGCCATGTAGATAAAAACACTTGAGGAGCTGTGTACAAACTTCTAGAGGGTCATAAAAACAAATGCATGATATCTAATCCCTGCCCCAGACTTATTAAATAAGAATCTCCATGGGTGAGGCCTAGGACCAATCCATCCATCTATCTATCTATCTATCTATCTATCTATCTATCTATCTATCTATCTATCTAATCTATCTATCTATTTTTCTTTTTTCTTCCTTCCTTCCTTTCTTTCTAAACTCTCAGATACCAACTCTCTTATGCCTTCCTCGTAAGTTTGGTTGGTCCTACCATTTATACTGATAAGTAAAGGAAGTGAGAATAGATATGAGTAGATAACCAGATAATCTCATATCAACCAGATTCTCAGTGTTTTTACCAAGATGCTTTATATGCACTAATTAATTTAATGATACTAATCATTAGCCCTTATTTAAAGATAATAATAAACAGCTTAATGCCATGGGGATTATAATACACCTTACAATTGATAAATTATAATAAAGCCAAGTGTCAACCATAAATATGTCTAAAATGAATAACACAAACAATTTAAATGTAATGGGCCA
The DNA here is from genome assembly GCF_004664715.2 of Peromyscus leucopus. Taxonomy (NCBI): domain Eukaryota; kingdom Metazoa; phylum Chordata; class Mammalia; order Rodentia; family Cricetidae; genus Peromyscus; species Peromyscus leucopus. The sequence goes on along the minus strand of NC_051073.1, from coordinate 40,348,381 downwards.
GTATCCACCAGTTACATAATGTGCTCTCAATTCTATGAGAATGATTCCCCCTCACCCCAATTTTATACTTGGCATGACTGTTTTCAGACTAAATACCTTGCTGTGGTCAAATAGCTCAGAACAGGCAAGGCTGGGATCCTAACTCTCTATCTCCATCTCTCAACCCTCATTGTATTTCTCTCTTCACTTTTCCTATTCTACATGCCTCAAAAATCAATAGTAACAGCCACAGCAAGAGCAATGAAAATTTATCAGATGATGTGTCTGTATCAAACACTTCACTGAGATCTATACATGGATTATGAGGAGAAAATGATTGTACCCTAAAGACACATGTTGGTTTTTTAGTCTTGGGTCCATCAATATATATTGTTTGCTGTGACAATGTCACCTGTGAGAGTTAGAAATGAAAACTTTCAAAGAGTCTCAGGTGACTCAAACACACATAAAAGTAGCAGAAATAATTCTGGGTATTTTTTTTGAGGGGACAATTTATTGTTTTTTTTTTTTCTTTTCATCTTTCCAAAGACTTTTTCATTAGATATGTTATCATTAATATGTATGTAAAGTCTCTGTTTACTGAGCCTTACAAAGCATCAGAAAAAAAAAATAACCAAAAAAACAACCACAGGGGACACTGCCTCATGTTCTGTGGTTTGTGATGATGTAAGAGCAAGCAAGGGACTCTTGCCTCCCGTAACAATAACATCATCTCCTAATGTTCCAGGGTTGTCCAAGACATGGACCACTAAATTCCAAATATCCTGGCAAGGAGTCACAACAAGTCACACTGTGATGATTTGCCCAGAAACTAATATCTTGTGATGAATAGATAAAAGCCTTTTAGAATCTTATTAACTTAGCAGACCCACATACCCAAAAGCTAAGAATGTCATCCGGTATCATCTTAGGCCTGTAGAAAAGCTCCCGCCATCTGGCTGAACCTCTTCTCGGATGTACCCACCAACGTACTTTAAACTCGCCTTGATTTATGACTCTGTTCTGTAAAAGTATAAAAACTTCATGACACCGCTTTCAAGTTGGAACATAGAATTCTGGAGAGCCTAAATTTATGACCTGGGCCGTGATCGCTCATTATATGCTCCAGAACACACGGTGTCTTCTGTCCCTTTGAGGTGGGAACGGTTTCAAATGGGGTTTTCTGGGGTCCAGGACCGAATGGCTGTTTAGTTTGGAGCCAGGAAGGAACAGCTCACGGCGTTTGTTGTCATCAGCTTATCCCTCGTCCTGCAGCCAGGTTCAGCCCCTGTCCCTGGTTCCCTAGCCTCACAATCACGGACGAGCGGCCTGTGGAGCACTGGAACTCACCTAAAGGCCAGCGCTGCCTTATTTGGAATCTGACAGTGATGAACGGAGCTTGAAGATGAGTTACTCGCTGCTTGGAGATTTGCCACCGTTGCACTTGGAGTTTAACGCTCTGACTCCCTGCCTGCCCTGACAGGCCATGGAGTTCTGGGGCTGTATAAGGCCCCTACCACTTTAAAAGGACTGTTACGGTTCCCATTATCTTATTTCATCCTCAGGTATGTCAACAATCTACCGACCCTTCGACTTTAGGCTGTCCCTCTTTAAACTGTGAATAGGTTTTTTTTCTTCAACACAGAACGAATCTTGCCTCTGAGGGAGATTCCCTCCTGCCTGATCTTCATACGAGAAGTATCCACTCTCACTTTTGGAAGAGTTACTGAAGGCTTGCCATGTTATTTGTAAAGAGTAAAATTGACACTACCCATGAAATTTGTCTCAGTGGAGCTGGGATATGGCTCTTCATATGTCTCAGTGGTACAGGGAGGGAGATTGCTACCTCATTTCTTTCTGCCTAGTATCCACTATCATTAAAACACCTACAAAGAGAAATGGCAATCCTCACCCTCTGTAATCTTTGCCATTGTTGTATAAGACGAACATGGTGAAGAGCCAAGAGGGAGAGGGCAAAGGAGCAGGTATGCTCATCAGCAAGAACAGGGAGGCTTTGTGTGCCCATCTGTGCAAAGTAGCTCAATGAAGTTTCCCTCTCTCCCCAACAAAAGCCAGCCGTGTGAATCAAATGAGTCCATCGGTCAGAATCAGTTCAGGCTGATCCTTCAGAATGTGCCCAGTTCCACAGTCACATCCATAAACAGGTTGACCCTGCTTGCATCCAGGAACATCATAACCCTGAATGGCATGCCACAGCTGGGGAAACTTCCCGTGTGTCTTGAATTTCCTACTTTTTTTTTTCTTTCTCAGTTATTGTGCTCACTCTTGTTCTTCTCGGAAATCATTCTGATTTACCTTAATTTCAAGGTCTATTTTCTTACTGACTACTTGGAACAAAATAGTGCTCAGATACCAGGTATTTGGGGGGAACAAACACCAACTTGCCTTCTCCCCCATGATAACACCCCAAGGTATCCTCCTAGCAGAATCTGTCTCCAGTTTGAAGGTGATGCGCACAGGTGTGCCTGGGAGCAACCCCTCAGGACCAAGCTTGTGACATCTTTCTATTGCCAGACCAACAGGGAGGTAGTCATGGTCCCTGACATCAACAGAAGGCAGAAGCAAACTCCATTGTAAGGACATCGCAGTTGGTTCCGGTGGGTTTGGTGACAAAGACATAGTGAGATACTGACATAAAGATGAGTGACAAGGTGGGAAGCTGAGACTTGGATGTCTCTGGATATGATACATAATTTGCTTACTTGGACTTATTCCACACCCTTCCTAGAACAAATTCCCCAGGAATCCAGAGTTATTTTTCTATTTATTTACTGCTGAAGTCTAAGCCCTTAGAATGACACCTGACAGATGTTTCGGTTTATAAGTAGCAGACACAGATGAATAGATGGAACAAAAAGGCAGTTAAGAATTTAGAGTCAGGGGCAAGACCTTATGTAAGCAACAGCTGTCAGAATCCTGATGATACAGAGAGGAGAATGCCATAGAATTCAAGTGAAATAAAAGACAGCACTGAAGATACCTATTTTCTGCCTTCTATGCTGGATCTAACATGAAAGGAAAGGTATTTCCCCAGAGTCATTAACATTAGGCTGCTCTCAGCTTTGTCTCAGCCAAGCGGCGATCCATGATAAGCTGTCTTGGTGGTGATTTGCTCTTGCAAATATCAAATGTGACGGCCTGTTTCTCCAGTGTTAGAAAAGGGACCAGGAAAAAAGCTGACCGACTCCAGACAGCCATCTTTTATCACATGTTACCACACAACTGGCACAGCATTGGAATCTCTGCAAACAAAATCTCCCAGAGTCTTCACCACCCTGAAAACCTGATGTCACACCCACACCCCCATTACAAACAAGAAAACTAAAGTTCCAAGAGAGTAAATTATTTGCACAATGTCTCAAATACCCGATACACTCTAGAATCACATTAAGTCTACATGAATCAAACATTCTTGTGCTTTCCAAATTAATAAGTAAAAAGTTACTTCAAAACTGGACATACTGTAGCACACCCCAGGAACCATGACTTTGAAGCCAGTCTGAGCTACATAGTGAGACAGATTCACACAATGCAACACACACACACACACAAAAGTTACTCCTGCAATACGAAACTCACCTTCAAGGGTCTCTGTCCAGTTGTATCTTCTGAATTATTCATCTTGCTTTGTTTCAGTGTAGTGCTCAATTTAAAGTTGAGCCAGTGCAGATAAGAACAGGGCTGCTAAAATCGGTCCTTTTTTCCCCTCAGTTAATGCTGAAATTTTTCTTAAAAAAATAAAATAAAATAGGCTGACATTTAACACATTACATTCAGTTGTACTCATATACAAAGTGTTTATGCCAAGAGCGACTGGTGAGAAAATGCAAGACTGTATTGAAAACTTACCAGTTTTCCCTTTGCTCAAATCCCTCATGAGTCATGAGGACTGAAAATGTGCTGCTGAGTGACTACCTCCTTGTTGCTGGTGAAGAGACAGGTACTGCCTACCACTGGAGGAAATTCTGTTACCCTTGGAGCATCCCAGAGACTACACTGGCGTCTCCCAGTAGCATGCTCTTTCCTGAGCTTATAGCCAGTTAGCATTAGCTCTACCACACCTACAGAAACCTGGCCCATGACAACCTGCAATTAGCATCATCAGACATTGAAAAATAATGGTCAACCCATTAGTTAAGCTCCAAGTTACTTCTTCACTTTTGGGAAAGTATTACTGAATTATTACCAGGTTCTTCTCCTATAGGAAGTATGTAATAAGTGTAGTAAGGACTCCTAAGTGCAGTAAAGATATTTCTTTATTTTCACTTTCACCAAAGTGTCTCCTAATTAGTTATCTCTGCAATTGTTCAGTGAGCTGTCCAGTGTATAAACATGTAACCAGAAGGTCTCTGTGTGGGATTAGGCCCACCCGTGGCTCTGCTTTCTTCTGGGCCAATCTTCTAAGGCAATCAGTTTACATTCACTTGGCCACACATAAGAAAGCAGATAAGTACTCTAATTGTAACCGTCCTGTGACCTAACCATACAAAGATTAAGAAAACTCAAGAGTGAACATCCACAGTCATTGTTGCTGGTTTCATCATCTGAAACTACTAACCACATGCTATCTATTTCCTTTCTACTTAAGACATAAATTATATGAGGTGAAAGGGAATATAGATATGATATCTGCAGTTGGTTGTCTTATGACAAAAAAAATATGAAGCAAACCAATGTATTTAGACAATTATTTCAAAGGGTAGAAGTAACACATGTTAAAAAGTTGAAGCCGGGCGTTGGTGGCGCACGCCTTTAATCCCAGCACTCGGGAGGCAGAGCCAGGCGGATCTCTGTGAGTTCGAGGCCAGCCTGGGCTACCAAGTGAGCTCCAGGAAAGGCGCAAGGCTACACAGAGAAACCCTGTCTCGAAAAACCAAAAAAAAAAAAAAAAAAAAAAAAAAGTTGAATTGCTCTCCTAACTACACTCTTCAGCTTTGTTCCGGGCTAAGGATGGTACCAAGATCGAGCCTGTGGGAGAACTACTTTTTAAATCATGTATTGGGTGCATATAGGGAAGTATGCAAGCTGATGCTAATTATTCTCATCCACTGAACAAAGACCTTCCTGCTGGTCTATCTAATATTCCATAAAGTGTGAGTTTGCCAGTCTGGAAGAAACAGGCAATATTCATAGGCCTTTGTGAGCAATAGACTGTTCTGTTTCCATGTTAGGATGGAATCCCCGAATGCTTGAGGATGGATAACATAGAAGAAAAGAATTGTATGTCTCAGAGACCTGGAGGCTGAGATAAAAATCAATAGTATCTGCTCAAAAGGAAGGTGAAGGACTTCTTCCCACAGCACATGGATAAACTGAGCAAGCTTCTAGCTCAAGTGTCTTTCCTTATAAAGCCAGTAATGCCATCATGCAGGCTCTACCCTCATGACTGAACCCTAATGACTTCCCAAAGGACCTATGTAGATGGAAATTTTTGTCCCATCTTCCTGGTCCCAAATAAACACACAGAAGCCTATACTAATTACAAAATGTTTGGCCAATAGCTCAGGCTTATTACTGACTAGCTCTTACTTTTAAATGAACCCATTTTTATTAATCTATGTATTGCCACATGGCTCATGGCTTTACCTGCCCTCTAGCATCTTGCTTCCCCAGTGGGTGGCCGGCATCTCTCTTGACTCCACCCTTCTTTATTCCAATCCTCAGTTTGATTGTCCTGCCTAACTTTATCCTGCCTTGCTATAGGCCAAACAGCTTTTTATCAGCCAATGAGAATAATACATATTCACAGTGTACAGAAGGATTATCCCACAGCAGACCTACATCCATATATCATTTAACAGAAATTTGAAGGTTGTCTCCCATGAATGAATATTTGGGGGAACACATTAAAATCATAGCCTCTAAGTCTCACCCCCAGCTTTCAGTAGTTTCTTCAAATATTTGGATTTTTGTTTTTGTTGTTATTGTTTTTGGTTTGCAACAAGGTCTCACTATATAGCCTTGGCCAACCTGGAACTTATTAAGTAGATCAGTTGGCCTCCAACTCATAGAGATCTTTTGCCTCTGCCTTGTGGGTGCTGGGACAAAAGGCATGCACCACCATGCCTGTCTCAAATACTGTTTTAACTAATATAATGTTGAATCCTTGAGGGGCCTTTTTAAGCACCTGAGTTCTCCTTTACATGTGAGGGTCTTATGTATTTTGAACTCTATTCTGACTATGGCCATTTCAGTGACCCTAGATATTGCCTCATCAATGCCTCAGCTCAAGAAATCCAGATTGCCCTGCATTTGGAACCACCCTCCATGAAAATTCTCTCCAGGCTGTAACCAGGGCAAAGTGAATACCTGTTTTTGCTACTAACTTCTCTGTGCTCTCCTTTGCCTGCTGTAGGAGGGTGTATAGTGCATTTTAAATGTACTTCACCTGATATTTTTAGCTGCTCTAGGCAAATGTAAATCTGGTCATTTTCATCTTCATTAGTCAAAGAACTTTTAAAGTCTACCCTCCTTTCACCCAATAAATAAACCACACAGAGAAGTCATACTACTTTACCCCATATTTGCAAAGGGAGGTCCTGAAACCGTTTATCTCAGAGTCATCCAGGATGCTTCCCCAAAATGCACATTGATACATCCCCTAATGTCATTTTACGTGTGGCACAGTGACAGTGCCTTAATCTACTGCTCTTTCAGGCAGCAATTGCAACTCCGCAGTTACCAGTCTGCTGACCCCTCTGTCTGCTGCAGCCTGTTCCCGCAGGCACCAGCTCTGCTGCTGCTGCTGCTGCTAAGAGCAGCTTTAACTAAATCTTTCTCGTTCTATTTATAAATAAAACTCAAGACTCAAAGCCTGGGGTGAAAACCTGCTAGCTCAGAGAGGTGGAGTAGCAATTAGCTAACCTTCTCTCCTTGCTGGCGTCTCCCTAAAGCCCATCCTCTGCTCCACCAAAACAGAAAAGGCCATGCCTCTCAAAACCCCTCCCCACTACTTCTGGTGTGTCTCTCTCTCTTCCAGATGCCCGCTGATGATGCTCTATGATTACTTTCTGTCAGCTCGCTGCTGACTCAACCTTCTGACCCAAGGTTACTTTTATTTAATTAACGCAAATGCAAACTCAGTGTTCGAAGTGTGATCAAATATCCTCCAACATCCAAATCTATTGAATATAGATTTCCTGAAACTAAAATGTGAGACTTGTTGCCATTGCTATAACAATGAGTTAACAAATCAATGAAAGTTCGGAAATCATTGTGGTAGGGCAACAGACTCATTGCTGCAGAAGTGCACAGTGGTGAGATATAGGGAGAGTCCTGGGTGCATCCACACAAGAGCCCCTCTAGACAGTAAGCCAAGCCAACCAGAAAACCCTTGTGCCCAGATCTGGGTTTGCACTCAATTCATTAACTAATTAATAGACAACTGTAGACACATTCCCTACCAAGGAATTTTCAGTAGCTGGAACAACATCAACTACCAACTTTCCATTATCTAGTCTCAAGAGCATTTAGAATAACCTCTTGACTGGTGACAGATATATGGGCTAGCAAAGGAAATGAACTGCCTGAAAGTCACTGTAAGTTGTGAAGAGAAAACAGGCTGAGGTGGCCAGAGAAGCAGTACATTATGCCTCTAAAGCAAAGACCTTTGACTGGGACTTGGTTTTAGTCATGACGTGGTATTTGTTTTGAAATCTGTAAAAGGCTCTCTCTGCTGGAAAGATGCTAGTGGAAGCCTTTCTATGCTTGACCTAATAGCTGAGAAAACAAAACCAAGTGTAAGTCTTTGGCTCAGTCGTTATGTGTTCTCTAGTTAAACCTGTTTTCACTCAAATCCCCAAAACTTTCCCTTAGCACTGGGGAAAGCTGTTAGGCAAATAAGGAGATGGAAACAGGTGGATACATAGGCTGGGCAGGATAATCCCTGGCCTTTCAGGTTGACATAAACACCTGATTTGATTCAAAATGCAATGCAAAGCCATTTGAAGGAATAAGTAGGGGAATGGGGTGACTACATTATTAAAATTTTCCTCTGGATGATTTGTGTTCATCTTTAAGGTTAAATGCCCTTGAAACTAGATAATGAAAAGTCGGTAGTTGACTTTCTCAAAGGACAAACTCCTCATTTCATCGACTCTTTGATTTTTGATTTTGCTTCTCTTTGACTGACTTCAGCCCTGAGTTTCTTTTTTCCTGTTTCTTCTTCCCATCTACTCTTTTGGAGTGTTATTTATTCTTGTGTTGTAGTAATCAACAGAAGAAAGATGCTGACAACCACTCTGATTAACCCAGTTAAAAATATATGAATCCCATATTAACTGGACCAAGAGCAGGCTTATGCCTCAGAGTCTCTTGGTGCCTAAGCTCAGGGTACGGAATTTTTAAAGACAAAACTCACAGAGATCACAGCTCATATCAAAGTGAGATGAGGGTCAGAGAAACTTTGAAATGTCGGCTCTTGGCAGAGCATAGTAACTATTTCAGATATAACATGACACCGGGTGGTGGTGGTGGTGGCGGCGGCGGCGGCGGCGGCGGCGGCGGCGGCGCATGCCTTTAATCCCAGCACTCGGGAGGCAGAGGCAGGTGGATCTTTGTGAGTTCGAGGTCTACAGAGTGAGATCCAGGAAAGGCGCAAAGCTACACAGAGAAACCCTGTCTCGAAAAACCAAAAAAAGGGGTATACTTTAGTATTTCAGTGGAATGTTCTGTAGATCTCTGTTATATTAATTTGATTTATGATGTTATTTATTATTATGTTATTATTATTTCTCTGGATGACCTATTTGGTGAAGTGAGGTACTGAAGTCTCACACTATCACTGTGTCAAGGTCAATATGTTATTTTAGCTGTAGTAGTGTTTCTTTTATGAATTTGAATGCTTGTTGCAGAATATTTGTTTAATTATGTAAAGATATGTTGCTGTTTTACCTTGTCTGCCTAAGACACCTGATTGGTCTGATAGAAAGCTGGATGGTCAATAGCAAGGGAAGAGGTATAGGGGGACTTCAGGGCAGGAAGAGTAAGTGGGAGGTAGGCGAATTTCTAAACAGTCTTATTAAATAAGAAACACAGAGCAAAATACAGAGGTAATATAGCCAAGGAAATCAGAGCAATAGCCATGACTAGGTTTAGCTTACCACCAGCAGTAGCTTCCATACAGAGAGAACGTCTTTCTGTCTAACCCATGTTTTTATTCCCTTCCTGTTCTACTTTCTCATTGGCTCTAAGCCCAGCCACATGACTCCCTCGTCACTGCCTGTCTATACAGACCTCCAGGTCTCTATGGTTGGTATTGGGATTAAAGGCTCATGTCACCACACTTGGCTGTGTCCTTGACCACACAGAGACTCTGCCTGCCATGTGATCAGATTAAGGGTGTGGGCTACCACTGCCTGACTTCTGTTTATGGCTATTTGACCTCTGATCTCCAGGCAACTTTATTTATTAACATACAAATAAAATATCACATTTCAGCACCAATAAAATATTACCACAGTATGAGGAGGAATTTAGTCTCAAAGAAAAAGAGACAACAGGGAGATGCCAGGAGCCAGCCAGCCAGCCACGGTGGAAGAAGGAAAGTAGGACATACAGAATGAAAGAAAGGTATAAAGCTCTGAGACAAAACGTGAATGGATAGAAACAGGTTAAATTAAGTTAAAAGAGCTAATGGGACAAGCCTGAGCTAAGGCTGAGCATTTATAATCAATAATAAATCTCTGTGTTCTTACTTGAGAGCTGTTTAGCAGCCCAAAGAAAATTCCGACAAAAATGCTGTCATGTTTGGTGCATAAATGTTTAGAATTATAATATCCCGTTGGTGGATTTTTCCTTTAATGAGTATATCATGGCCTTCCCTATCTCTTGTGATTAATTTTAGTTCAAAGCCTCTTTTGTCAGATATTAAAATTGCTATGCTCACTGGCTTGTTGGTTCCATTTGCTTGGAATTCCTTTTTTCCATCCTTTTATCCTAAGATAATATCTGTACTTGATGATGAAGTGTGTTTCTTGGGTGCAGCAAAAAGATGGATCCTTTTTTTCTAATCCTGTCTATTAGTCTGTGGTGTGGACACAGGGTCCTCCTAGTTCCTCCTTGTCACCCTATTCAGCCAACCCTTGTAACATATTACCATTCATTTGGGTTTGGATGAATGTTCCAGAATCTCTGAAAGACTGCAGATGCCAGTCCAGACTACTATACCCAGAAAAAACTATCAATCACAAATCATAGAGAAAGAAAAATACTTATGATAAAAACAACTTTAAACTATTTCTACCCAACAAAAAGGCACTAGAAGGAAAATGTTATTTGAAGAGGTTAACTATAACCCAAAAGATACAAAGAATAAATAACGCAAGAACAGTTAATTAAAAGAGACAAAAAAAATAAAAACAGAACTACAAAATAACATGAATTTAATAAACACTGTTCAATAGTAACAATATCAATAGTCTTAATTCCCCAATAAAAAGACACAAACTAATGTTGATCCACCCCATGGCCATTAAGGCTAAGTCTACAGATTGAAGGATACTCCAAAGACCTGTGTAGGGTAGAAGGGACTCCAGGCATTTGAACTCAAGAGTAATGCAAACAAAGTACTTCCCATTTTTATTATTGAAGCAATCACAATATGAGGTGATATTTACAGTTAGCTTAAACAAATATAAGTATAGTGAGAGAACATACCTGGTATTATGTCTTTCATCTTTGATAATGGAAAAAGAGCCAAGCATATTCCTTCCAGGCCTTTGCCTTTCCCACAGAGATAATGCAGACATGCCAGTGCATTCTCTTCATGTCCTTGCTTTCAAGTTCATTCACTTATCATAGTTCATGCGATTGTTCCTGGAAGGCCATCTTGTGGGAAGAATATTCTGTATTCTGCCCCATCCATAGTTCACAGTAAGTTCACAGCTTTCTAGCACAGGCTCCCACAGACCAATAGGCAGGATATCCCCTTCCCTCCATCCCTTCCCCTCCTCTTCTTCCATTCCCTCTCCCTCTCCTTCTTTTTTTCCCTCTCCCTCCCCGCACCAGGTCATAAAATACAGAGTACTCAGGGACTCTCTGCTATGATGCATCCTCAATAACTGGAATAATCTTAGCCAGGCTTGGGCATGGTGGCACACGCTTTAATCCCAGCACATAGGAAGCAGAAGCAGAGAGGTCTGTGAGTTCAAAGCCAGCCTGATCTACAGACCAAGTCCTAGGATAACCAGGGCTACACAGAGAAACCCTGTATTGAAAAATAAAACAACAACAAGGAGAAAGAACCGGAATAATTTTATTCTCAGAACCTATAGATAGAAAAGCTAATATTTTCCTGTTACACTACCAGGTTTCAAAACAAGCTGAGTGATGGGGAGGTTTGGGCAAAGTATAGAAGGTGAAAGCACAACGCTGTCTTATAGCAGGATTTATTTTGTGGAAATCAAGGGAAATGATCTAAAGTACCTTATGCTCAAGCATTTGTGGCCCGCTAACAGGAAAGGTGAACAAAATGGGACACTTAGAGTATCCTAGATGATTCTGTTTGTGTACAGAAGCTGCTTTCTAAAGAGAAAACAGGTGACAGGAGCCAAGAAAAGGTACCTCACTTGCTGTGGGATATCTTTCTGTATGCTGTGAATGTGTGTGGCTCCCATTGGATAATAAATGACGTTGCTTTGGCCTGTGACAAGAAAGCTTACAGCCAGGGGGGAAAACCAAGCAGAGATACAGGGAGAAGAAGGGCAGAGTCAAGGGAGACACAAGCCCCCAGCCGAAGGAGCAACAAGATATCAGTAGATTGATAATGCCATGGCTATGTAGCAATATATAGATTAATAGGAATGGGTTAATTTAAGATTAAGGAGCTAGCTAGCAAGAAGCTGAAGCCATAGGCCATACAGTCTGTAATTAATATAAGCCTCTGAGTGATAAGCTTATAAACAGGTGCGTGACTGAGGGTGGGAGAGGTTCATCCAGACTGTGGAGCAAGGCAGGACTGGAGAAGCTTCCAGCTACTTCACAGAGCCCCATACCACCTCCATTTTCTCCAGCTTATCCTATAACTAGAGAAGAGAGAAGCAAGCCCTGTATAATATAAAACTAGTAGAGAATCCTATCAATCATCTACTTCTAAGCCTAGGACACTCCTCTTAAGGAAAATGCCAGAGCCCTTGGGGACAATTAGAGGTCATGATCTTCAGTCAATGAAAGGAAAACCTAGGAAACTTCTCTGAGGATCTACCCCAAGTTACTAGAGACTTTTTGGCCTAAGCTTTAGCTTATGATCTTGCATGGAAAGATCTATACTCAAGAAGAATTAGTCTTGGCTATTTGGTAATTGCTTAAAATCCCACTGAGTATCTACCAGAAGCACAGATCCTCCAGAATCAAGAATCCACTGCTTGGGTTTGTAACATCTCAGCAGGGACTGGTAAACACAGGATGATGATTCATCACATTACATTAAGAAACCTTTTAACAGTGATAACACAAAGATTACTCAAGAAAGGAAAGAAGAAGCCCTGCCCTATTTATCCAACAACTGAGGTTTCCAAACAATTCAACAATCTTAATCCCTCATTAAATCTGAGGGATAAGCTCTTCTGGGTCAACATTTCATTAGTCACCCAACACTTGGCATCTGTAAAAGGCTTCAGAAGTTCCATATGGGACCTCAGACCACTTAGACTCAGCAGTCAGATACTTCCTTCTCAATAATCAATAATCAAAATATGAAAAAATGAAAGATAGTGGACAAAGGGAGGGAAAGGGGACAAATAACTGTGGTTGCTCTTGTAGGCTCCCTTGAATGGACCTGTCCACCAAAGTACCCTTTTGAGATAAAAGCAGAGACCTGACCTGCTTTGACCCAAAGGCTAGGCTATGGAGCATGTAAGTGCACCAAAACCACCACCCATCAACCACAACCTGAAGCCATGTCTGATTTTCCAGGATTCAGAAACCTAGCATTGTGCGATGAATTGTCTCTATATCCAGAAAAGGAAGGGGCCAATCCCCAACATGACTGACTACCTTACAGGACAGAGGTTCCCCCAGGCAGAAAGAAAAGCAAAATGATAGCCTTACAGATCCCCCAAAGGTAGTTAAAGATAAAATCCTTCTACTTTGTTTTACTAAGTATAATTTTTTGTTTGTTTGTTTGTTTGTTTTGGAGCTGAGGATCAAACCCAGGGCCTTGCGCTTGCTAGGCAAGCGCTCTACCACTGAGCTAAATCCCCAACCCCTTATAATTTGTTTTAATGAAATTGTGTCATGTGTGTTCATGGTAACCATTTTCATATAATTGTGTATCATTTTATACCTAAGACATGATGGAACAAGACTCAGTCTACCCTTAGGATTCACCAAAGTAATTGATTAACAAAACCTGTGACCCCTTCATTTTGTCCATTATTTTCATTTGTGCTATAAGGATTATTTGGGGAATGTCTAATTTAAGTTTGTGTGTGTGTGTGTGTGTGTGTGTGTGTGTGTGTGTGTGTGTGTGTGTGTGTTATGCATGTGTTTGTTGGCTATAATAAAATATTTTATAAATGCATCTTACCTTATAAATTTAGATACTCAATGTCTTAAAACCTATTAAGATGGTATTTTAGAGTCTAGTAAATATATTTAATCAATCCTTAAAACATTTTTAGTTGTTTTTTTTTAACTTTATGTGTATGAGCATTTTGCCTGCAATGTGTAAACTGACTAAGGTCAGAAGTGGGTATTAGATGCCCTGGAACTGGAGTTAGAGTCAGCTGTGAGCTTCTGTGTGAGATGCTGGGAACTGAATCCAAGCATCTGCAAGTATAACAAATGTTCTTAACTCTTGAGCCATCTCTCCAGCTCCAAACCTTAAGACTCTTTTAGCCAAGTGTTTATTTAACATGATATAAGAGTTTTGTTAAATTGTATTGACTGCATACATTTTGAGGATTTTCTTCTTAAATAGATTCTAGACAGAAAATAAAATAAAATTTTACTTCATTTTTAATAGTCAAGAATAAGAAAATTCAAAGGACTTAAGATGACTTATTTTAATCAAAATGCTTCTAAGCAATATATATTTAACAACTTCTTTAAAAAAACTGTTTATTAGATTAGTTTCTGTGGATTTATTTTTCAGGAATACTCTTCATATATGAGTGAAAAATGGAAGTTTTTGTTAAGACTGTGATATATGTAAAATGATGAGTTATATGTGATTGTTGTACATCTTCATGTTAAATTTTCTTTCCACAATGGAAATTACAGAAGATACAATTATAATAAGCAGCTTGCATTCAGAATATGAGTAATATTTCTCTGCATGTAAATGGAAAGGGGGCTATGTTATTAAGTTTTATTAAAAAAGAGATGACTAATATCTTAACAATTATAGGATAAATTAAAGCTTGAAATTATAACATTAAAGCATGAGAATTATTCCCTGAGCTATCCTCTTTCAAAGTAATAGGGTTTTCAAGGTTTTTAATTTTTGGAACATGGTTCAAGAATGGAATCCTGTGGGGAGAACTCTGAGTGCTTGTGAGAAAACTCCAAGAAACCAAGACAAGAGTCGTGTGACATCACTTTCTTCAAAACACAGAATTGTTCTTGGAATGTGTTTTTGTGCTTCTCCCAGGTGTAGCGGGTGGGAGTGAGTTTACTTCAGCTTACTTATTGTTGCTTGCTGCTCAACTATCCTTTAGATGCCTCTATGGAAAAACACGTTTTTGCCACATGCAGCTTGTCCTTGTGATTGTAAACTTTACTCATGGGATTCTTCTTAACCCTCGGAGTATAAATTGTCTGATGCTCTGAATAAAGTTGGCTACTGCACAAAACTTTAGTCCACCTCATTTATCAGCTCCATTCTCCCAGGTCCCACCACCTCTAAAGTGGTAAACACCTATACTGTCTAATTGAAAACTAAAATAAAAAATAGCCATTTCAAAATGAACTTAATGGTGTCAGCTCCAAACCTTATCAATGATCAAGTGAGGCCCTATGTCTTTGAGAGCTACATTCTCTTCTTTGTTTCTATTGAGCCCTGCTTTTGATTAAAGATTTATTACTGCTATAAGACAATCAGGTATACAGTTTAAGTTTCAGATGACCTAACTAAAATGATGATTTATTGATCTAAATAAAAGGCATAGAATCTACAAGTATTTTTTAAATTTATGCTTACAAAATATAATGTTTCACTATGACTTTTTTCAGACATTCTTACTGTTGCTTTGTCTCTTCTTCTCTCCACCTGTATTGATTGGCTTCTTTATACTGTAGGTTATAAAGTAAAATCTAATGATTTGATGCTAGGATCCACACATATAGGAGAAAACATGTGGTCTTTGTCTTTCTGGATCCGGGCTACCTCAGTCATAGAGTCATATAGTCTTTTCCAGTTCCATCCATTTACCTGAAAATTTCATGACTTCCTGCCACATCATGTCAAATGTAAAATAGGGTAAAATGCAATCTCATGGGATTGAGAGCACAGTATGTAACTGGTGGAGAGGTGGCATCCAATAAATTTAAATTTTTTGTTATTCGTTTTAGACATAGATTTTTGGTTGACACCTGGCTTTATTAAAACATGATTGCAAGGTGTATTATAATCCCCATGGCATTAAGCTCTTTATTGTATCTTTAAATAAGGGGTAATGATTAGGATCATTAAATTAATTAGTGCATGTAAAACATCTTTGTAAACATTAAGAACCTGGTTGCTATCCACCCACATCTATTCTCACTTCCTTTGTTTAGCAGTGCAATTGGGAGGGCCAACCAAACGTACAAATGAAGCATAAGAGAATTAGTATCTGAGCAAAAGGAGAGAGAGAGAAAGAGAGAGAGAGAGAGAGAGAGAGAGAGAGAGAGAGAAGGAGAGAGTAGAGAGTAAGGGAGGATTGGGTTTGTTTCTTTGAGTTTATATGGGCTCTTCAGGAGATCCTAATAATCACTGGTATTGAAGACTAGAGTTCACTGCCTGCCACACTGATTTGGAACCTGTAAATCTGCAGAGTATTTTTAATTTCTATTCTCATCTACCCTGTCTTGGCAAGTTTTAAAAATTTGTTCTCATGACTGTGAGAGAATCTTCCTCTAACTGTAGTTCTTAAAGGGATTATATGAGCAATGGTGCTCAAAGTTAAGCTGACCTAATTTCTGGAAATCTGGCATGGGTTACTTCATATGGTAGAAAAGATGTTGCAGATGTGACTAAGGATTTGGAGCTGGGGAGATGAATGATATCTAGAAGGTGTGGTGTAGTTCACTAGGCCCTCATAATGCTTGCAAGAGGAGCAGAATCAAGATCATGAAGGTCTGAGTTGGTGAGAAAGGCTGAAGATGCTGTGTTGCAGGCTGGAGGGTGGAGGAAGCCTGGGGACCGAGGTGACCACGGCTGGGGTCCAGCCTCAGTTTGGGTTTAGGACCTGAAACAGGGAAGGGGTGTTCGTGCAAGGAAGAAATCTGACCATTGGGTGGATTGCACTCAAGAGGCCCCAAATAGCTTGAGCCATCTTTATTTATACTTTGACAGGGCTTTTTTTTTTTTTTTTTAACCAGGCTTACATGAACAGCTCTATTTTGGGCTCCTATTTTTGACTTTTGAGAAATACATCATATTTTAAGAAATACATCTTAATCATTATAAAAGCCCCTGTTGTTCCCCTTTATGCTTCCCCAAACACACTTTCCCACCCCCTACATAACCTTATTCTAGACATAGCATTCAACATTTTTTCAGCTTAACTAAATATCCAGCCAGACACATCCCGCTCTCACAGCACTTATATCAGCTGGCAGCTACTGTGGTTACAAAGTTAAAAAGTAATAGACATGGGCACAGTGCTTTAAGGACAACAATAGTCAAACCCAGACAATTCATTTTTTATGTGTTCTTGGATTTGAGTTTGCCAGTGTTTTATTGAGTATTTTTGCATCAATGTTCATGAAGAAATCGGTCTGTAATTCTCTCTCTCTCTCTCTCTCTCTCTCTCTCTCTCTCTCTCTCTCTCTCTCTCTCTTGGTTGCATGTTTGTGTGGTTTGGGTATTAGGGAAACTGTAGCCTCATAAAAAGAATTTGGAAATGTTTCTTCTGTTTCTATTGTGTGGAACAATTTGAGGAGTATTGGTATTAGCTCTTCTTTGAAATTCTGGTAGAATTCTGTGCTGAAACCATCTGGCCCTAGTCATTTTTGATTGGGATCCTTGTGATGACTGCTTCTATTTCCTTAGGGGTTATAAGTCTATTTAAATTGTTTTTCTGATCTTGATTTAATTTTGGTGTATGGTACCTATCCAGAAAATTGTCCATTTCTTTTAGATTTATTAAGTATGACCTTGTGGGGCATACATGGGCTGCAAAGATGGCGCCGAGAGGAAGTTGGACAGATGGAGCCCAATCTGTTTACGCTGTGATTAGATACAAAAATCAGACAGGATGGTGTCAGTACATAAACAGCTCATAGACAAAGGAATAAATATAGGGTGGCCTTTAAAATGATTGGTTGGTTCCTTCACCCTTCTCCTAGGGTTCTGAGGTTTTTGCTATAAAAGAGGCTTACTGCCTAACAATAAACAAGTTCTTGCTTGGCTTGACTCCCTGCTGCCTCTGATTGTCTCCAGGTAAGAGGAAGGCTGGGAAACAGAGCAAGAGGTACACTTACCTTTCCTTGGTTCCTCAGAGGTAATCTAAGTTCCAGGTGGGATAAGACCCCACATTACCTAATGATTCTCTGGATTTCCTCAGTGTCTGTTGTTATGTCCACCTTTTCATTTTTGATTTTGTTAATTTGGATGTTCTCTCTCTGCCCTTTGGTTAATTTGGATAAGGGTTTGTCTATCTTGTTGATTTTCTTGAAAAACTAACTCTTTGTTTCATTGATTCTTTGTATTGTTCTGTTTGTGTCTCTTTTATTGATTTCAGCCCAGAGTTTGATTATTTCCTGTCATCTACTCCTCTGTGTCAGTTTGCTTCTTTTTGTTCTAGAGCTTTCAGGTGTGCTGTTAAGTCACTAGTGTGAAATTTCTCCAAATTCCTTATGTAGATTCTTAGTGCTATGAACTTTCCTCTTACCACTCTTTCATAATGTCCCATAAGTTTTGGAATGTTGTGCCTTCATTTTTGTTGAATTCTTGGAAGTCTTCAATTTCACTATTTCTTCTTTGACCCAGTGGTGATTCATTTAAGGAAGTTCAGTTTGCATGAGTTTACAGGCTTTCTGTAGTTTGTATTTTTGTTGAATTCTAACTTTAATCCATGGAGATTTGATAAGATACAGGGGGTTATTCCAATTTTTTTAATGTCTGTTGAGATTTGTTTTGTGACCTAGTATGCTATCAGTTTTAGAGAAGGTTCCATGAGGTGCTGAAAAGAAAGTATATTCTTTTGTGTTTGGGTGAAATGTTCTGTACATGTTTGTTAAGTCCATTTGAGTCATAACATCTGTTAGTTCCCTTATTTCTCTGTCAAATTTCTGTGTGGAAGACCTGTCCTTTGATGAGAGTGGGGAGTTGAAGTCTCCCACTATTAATGTGTGAGGTTTGGTGTGTGATTTAAGCTTTCATGATGTTTCTTTTACAAATGTGGGTACCCTTGTATTTGTACATAAATGTTCAGAATTGAGACTTCATCTTGGTGGATCTTTCCTGTGATGAGTATGTAATGTCCTTCTCGATCTCTTTTAATTAATTTTTTTTGTTTTTTTTTCAAGACAGGGTTTCTTTGTGATTGAGACGTGTTTCTTGTATTCAGTAAAAGGATGGATCCTATTTTCATATCAATTCTGTTAGTCTGTGTCTTTTTATAGGTGAATTGAGTCCATTGATATTAAGAGATATTAATGACAAGTGATTGTTAATTCTTGTTATTTTTGTTTTGTTAGTATTGGTGTGTGTGTGTGTGTGTGTGTGTGTGTGTGTGTGTGTGTGTGTGTGTTTTCCCTTAGGGATTTTCTTGTGTGAGGTTATCTATTGCCTATGTTTTGGTGGTTGCAGCTAATGTCCTTGAGTTGGAATTTTCCTTCTATTACTTTCTGTAGGGCTGGATTTGTGGATATGTAATGTTTAAATCATGGAATATCTTACCTTCTCCATCTATAGTGATTGAAAGCTTTGCTGGGTGTAGCAATCTGGGCTGGCATCTGTGGTCTCTTAGTATCTGAAGAACGTCTATCTGTCCAGGACCTTCTGGCTTTCAGAGTTTCCATTGAGAAGTTGGGTGTAATTCTGATAGTTCTGAAACTATATAAAATATCCTTTATATGTTACTTGATCTTTTTCCTTTCCTGTTCTTAATATTCTTTCCTTATTCTATATGTTTAGTGTTTTGACTACTATGTGGTGAGGGGACTTGTTTTGTGGTCCAGTCTATTTGGTGTTCTGTAAGCTTCTTGTACCTTCATAGGCATGTCTTTCTTTAGGTTGGGAAAGTTTTCTTCTATCGTTTTGTTGAATATATTTTCTGTGCCTTTGAGCTGGAATTCTCCTTTTATCCCTGTTATTCTTAGGTTTGGTCTTTTCATGGTGTCCCAGATTTTCTGGATGTTTTACATTAAAAATTTGATGGGTTTAACATTTTCTTTGACCAATGAATCTATTTCCTTTATTGTATCCTCAATGCTGGAGATTCTTTCTTCCATCTCTTATATTCTGTTGGTTATGCTTGCATCTGTAGTTCTTATTGTTTACTCAGATTTTCCTTTCTCTGAATTACCTCGGTTTATGTTTTCTTTATTGCTTCTATTTCAATTTTCAAGTCTTGAACTGTTTCTTTAACCTGTTTGATTGTTTTTTTCTTGGGTTTCATGGCTTTCTTCAAGGGACTTATTGATTTCCTCCAATTTTTTGTTTGCCCTTTTCTCCATTTCTTTAAGGGAATTTTTCATTTCCTCTTTTAGGGTCTCTATAATCTTCATAATCTTCTGGATCATCTGTGTTGGGATGTTCAGGTCTTTCTGTTATAGGATCACTAGGTCCTGGTGGTGCCGTATTGCTCTTTATATTGTTGAATGTGTTCTTATGCGACCCTCTACCTATTTCTTTCTTTAATCTGAATAGCTGGAGCTCCTGATCACTCTTCTTCCGGTTTGTGCAGGTAGGGACTGCTGTTCCAGTGGTCGCTCTTCTTCCCCAATAGATGAAAAAGGTGTAGGAGGGGCGTATGGCTCTAATGGTCACTCTTCCCTATTGGTGCAAGGGGGCTGTATGGCTCTGGTGGTTGCTGGTGCCACAGGGGATGGTTGGCGATGGAACCCAGGAGCAGGCTGCAGGCCCAGTCTCTAGGGCAGCAGGGAAGGGGCATGGAATGTGTCGGGGGGGGGGGGGCTACAGGTTAGAGAACTGAGCTGTGCAGTGGGGAGATCAGGGACTTACATCTTCCCAATGGGTGCAGGGGGCCCATATGGCTCCAGTGGTCAATGGTACTGCTGGGGATGGTTGGTGAGGGGCACACAAACATTCTTGAGATGTTTAGAAAAGAGCTGTCAATGCTTCTGTTATTAGGACATCTATGGAGAAAACTGTCTCTAATAACATCTATCCCTTGCTTCTATGACATCTTCAGTAGGAACATAGTTTCCTGAGTGCATTTTGACATCAGCCAATCTGATTAATACAATCAATGGAGGCAGGGACAAAATCTACTATACTTGTCTTATATAGCAGCATCAGCATCAGCATCACTGCAAGCATCTGCTGCCCTGCGGTACAGATGCAAGACCCATTTCTCTTCCTGCAGAGGCCCCTGGATCAAACCAGGTGCATAAATGCCATAAACCGTTAGAATCCACCTTATAAAGCCAATGACTCTTCTCTCTCTCTCCCCCTCTCTCTCTCTTTCTTCCTCCCTCCCCCACTTCACCATTTCATTTGGTGCATGGCATTTACACAGATTCAACAGGATAGGTAGTGATTATAGACTCTACTGTGATTAGTAAGAGCTAAGTGCATCATCCACAACCATCCATGCCAGTAACCTGAAGTTAACCTGAATAACTGCAAGGTCCAAGGTGATGTCATTAATGACTTCATTACAGTAATTGGTAAAGCATACCTTTTTCTAACTGAGTAATCCCTAGGGTAGATAAAACTGCCAATAGGATTACATAAGTAATGTGTCACTCAACTTTCTGGAAAGTTCCTCCAAATAACTGAAGGAAGCCCTCTTCTCTAAATTAATATCTATTTGTCTATTTGTTTATTTAGTGTGTGTATTTACACATGCCAAGATGCACATGTGGAGGTCAGAGAACAACTTATGGGGGTCAGTTCCCTTGTTACACCAAGGGGTCTGTGTAGCTAGAGCTTTTTCAGTCCTACCTAGCCCACAGTCAGGACAAATCTCTCTCACTCACCAGTCCCACAGCCGCTCAGACCCAACCGAGTAAACACACAGAGGCTTATACTGCTTACAAAATGTATGGCCATAGCAGGCTTCTTGTTATCTAATTCTTATATCTTAAATTAACCCATTTCTATTCATCTATAAGTTTCCACATGGCTTGTGGCTTACCGGTATCTTTTACATGTTACTTGTCATGGCAGCGGCTGACAGTGCCTCTCTGCCTCAGCCTTTTACTTCCCAGCATTCTCCTCTTTCCTTGTCCTGTCTATACTTCCTGCCTGGCTACTGGCAAATCAGTGTTTTATTTCTTAACCAGAGCAACACATTTAACATACAGACTATCCCACAGCAGGTCTGAGAGATCAAACTCCTGTCATCAGACTTGGAAGTAAGTGCCTTTACCCACTGTGCCACCTCTCCAGCCCTTAGTTCTTTTTCCCATGCCACATCAGAGACTGCAATAAAAATTACATAATTATGTTTGTTAAAACATTTACAGACATTGCATGATCATTTTTCAGATAGAGCTCATTATGTTTTAGGGAGAGAGAGAAGTGAGTGCCTGACTCAACTCTAGATATACAGCCTTGGGGACATATTTGGCATTACAAGCAACACCAGTGTTGCTGGCAATTACTGCTGTCCTTGGAGGAACTTGGATCAGTGGAGAATGAGTCAGGGTACATAAGCCAGTGTTTCCAGTGTGGCCTGCTCACTCACCAACTGGTAAGTGTTAGGGTTCCAGCTAAGTAGCAATGATTGAGGCCAGTTGTTGTTTGGGTGAAGAATTATTATAGGGTAGCTGGTTCAACTTGACCAACTTGTCCATGTCACTAGCTGAATGGCATTGTTTATACCAAAGTGTGATTGACAGGAGTAAAAAAGGTGTCCAAGGATGTTAACACGTGCTTGCTATGGAAAGTCTATGCCATTCCCGGCTGTTCGTTGTTTTAGATGGACTTGGCAATGGTAAAGGGAATGGCTGTTAAATTGTAATGGACATGGATGGGATGACAGAACATAAGGTCCTTACAGCATTTTGGGAGAGCAGCATCGAGGCCTTTTCCTTGGATGAGGGAAGCTTCAGGACAATTTTGAAAGAAAAAAAAAGTATCATGAATGCCCATCTTCCTCTATGTCTATCTGCTTTTACCACTGCAAAGTCAATATGTCCATAGCCTCATCTATTTTCCACCTATTCATTATTCACGTAAAGCATCTTCGTCCAGAGGATCAGGTACAAAAATGACAAGTGCCTTGAAATAAAGCCTACAGCAATCCTGGAGGACCACTCTTGGGTGCATACAGCCTCCTATGGGAGGACTCTGAGCCAAGCACTCGGCCAAGTGTTCACTATCCTTACTATCAAGGATCATGTCAATTTAGCACACCAGACTACAGACTATAGGGTGAATCCAGTTGGCCTGGTGCTGCCATTAAAGGAATAATGGACAACATTCTCCATGATGGTCAAGGCAGAACCCCAAACTTACAATTAAAAAAAGTAACAATCCCTAACCTCTTCCATCCAGGACATCACCCAGGAGTGGCAAAAGATGATTTTGTTCTGGAAAGGGCTTCATTAGGGGAACAAACTTCTGTACAGAGAAATGTGGCCTAGGAGGAAGTGAGGGAGAGATTTGGAAACTTTCTTAAAATTAAGCCTTTTGTTTTTGAGGTAGTTGTAGGTGCACAGGTAGTCAGTAGGGGCAAACCAAAGAGATTCGTGGGTCCATTCATCACTTTCCCTCAGCTTTACTATGACTTACCATGCTGTTTCCTAGCAACATTGTAGCACAGCCAAGTGATAGAATGTTCCCATTACCACAAACATTCCATATGATGCCCTGTTATAGCCACACCCACTTGTTTCCCACCTCACACCTTCCTCAAACCCGAACAACCACTTACCTGCTCTCTGTCACAGTTCTGTCACTGAAAAAAATGTTACTTCAATGTAGTCATAAAGCATGTATCAAAACTATCTTGTCTTTCACATTAAACATGAAAAGCTTTTTGGTACCTGCCTCTTATCAAAGTTTAAAAGTCCCTCTTTATTCCCTTTCTCTGGCATTTTTATGATGCTCAATTTTCCTAAGTGCTTGTCTACACACATGGATATTTTATGACTTATAACAGGGTTGTGCTGATTGGCTTCTGAGTACTGAACGGGACTTGCATCACTGGGGAAAACCCTACTTGGTTCTTCTGGGTAATTTTCTTTACCTACTGCTGCATTATATTTGCTATTGTTTTGTTAAGGAGTTCGACATCTTTGACTTGTCATAGACTGGTAAGAGCAAGCATCCGGATGCCCACTGGCCTTTGTCAGTGTGATATGAGTGTGAATATCAGTGGGCCACAGTTTTTACTGGTGTTTGGCTGGAATGATGTGGTTATTAAATGAAGTATGAAAGTGTTTTTTTTCTGGACTCTCCCTTCCCTCATCTTTGGCTATGGAAGGAGCAAACAGCAAGTTACTATGACTCCCCCTCATATATGTCTATACCTGTTTGAACTTCAGTGACTTTCTCTGTCGTCAGCTTCCCCCATCATGACAAAATATACGACTTAAAATAGGAAGTTTGTTTGGCTCATGGTTCAGAGATTTCAGCCCATGGTTGCTTGACTCAGTCACTTTCGGGCCTGTGATGAGGCAGAATATCACGACTGACACACATGGTAGAGGAAGTCTGTTCGTGCCTAGTGAGGAGAGGGAGAGAGAGAGGGAAGGAGGAAGGGAGGGAGGGAGGGAGGGAGGGAGGGAGGGAGAGAGAGAGAGAGAGAGAGAGAGAGAGAGAGAGAGAGAGAGAGAGAACTAGAAAGAGCTGGGGCCCATTATATTCTTTACGATCATGCTCCACAGTGGCCTAACTTCTTTCTATCAGGCCTTTCCTTTAACGGGTCCACTTTCTCAGGCTTTAATACATGTCATAATTTGGGTGCAGGAATTCAACATAATGCAGGCAAAAGAGGTCTGGTATAAAGCCTGGTGTTCATTCATCCCATTGAGTGTAGCTCTCGACTTCTTATTTCAAAGAGATCAAGTCTGGTGGTGCCATGTTGCCCTTTATGTTCTTGCATGTATTCTTACACTGCTTTTGTTCATATGTGTTTGAGATAATTATACATACAGGTTTTGACTCTTGTGATATCTTTGTTGGATGGGTCTTACGTTCCTTTATTATCTGTTTCCTTTATTGTCTTTTGGCCTGAATGGCCAAGGGTTCTGGTGATAGGCTGGTCATCAGTAATAGGTTTTTCTGCCGATGCAGTAAGCCAGATCAGGCCAAATTGAAAGAGTAAAAGAACAGGTTTATTTTGAGCAAAGCAACAACTGAGTGGGTTCTCTAGCTCCCAGGGACCAAGGCAGGAGAAGAGGCAGAAGATGTCACATGCCTGAACTAAAGCAGAGATCATAAATACCCTGTAGGCAAGGGGTGATGACGTGTCCTCCATAAGCTGGGTTGGTGCCCAAGTATGGTATGCTTTAGGTGAGGATTGGACCACTGGAAACTTTGGGAGAGGAGCCACCACAGCTGACATGAAAGTGGATTTTCTTTGCTGGAGATTCTCTGAGAGGGCAGGGTTTGAAGAGACAGAAATGGAGCTTTCTGGATCAAGCAGGATTGAGCTGGACATTTCCAACTGAGCAGTCAGATCCAGTAGGGTTGTCTCAGCTGAGGTTTGTGGGTGTTTGGGTGCCTACATCCAGCATATCCTCCACTTCTTCCCGCTGGTATGGGCTTTACTTGTGTCTATGGAATCTGTTCTTCCAACTGGGTATAGGTAGTGTTTATGCCTATAGGATCTGCTGATGTTGCTGGGGAGGGCTGTCCACCTGGAGGCTGCTGGGGTAGGTGGGCTTGAGTGGCCAAGTGCAGTCTTGTGGGAACAGAGTCCAGTGGGTGGGTGTCGGTGATGGTGTTACAGCCTGCCCACTTATCTCTCACCTGGTGGCCAGCTGCTGGGGACTGCACCAGAGCAGTGGGGTTCCACTAGATTTGGGAGCAGGGCCCAGCGGCCTTGCTAGAGCTGAGACAGGAGGGGGAAGGGCCAGGGAGGGCACATAAGGTGCCTGACGTGCTGCCAGCAGAGACTGGAGATGAGGGACCAGAGATTGTGGACCATCAACCCTCTGTGTGTTCCCCTCCGGATCTTCTGCTTAGCATGCCTCTTGAGGACCAAGGCAGAAATGCCTGCGTGTCCCAAGGTCATGCTTTATGGCATGCACATGTCATGTCCTCCTCCATATAAATAATTCTTGTAATGCTAGTCTTTTTCTTCTGTCTGATCTTCATGTTCTGTGTTCCTAGATCAATGGTGATTTCTGTGATACAGGAAAGGAGTGAAGTAAATGTCATGGGAAATTATACAGAGATGATAACCCAGGCTGGGGTTTAGGTAGTTATGCAGGTCATGGGAAAGAACCTGCAGCCTGGGGAAGCTTTTCAGGCTTGGATAAACTGTACTGAATGTGTGGTCAACTGTAGCACATGGTATGATATGTATCAGCATACTGGACTCAAATTGGCCATGATAAATAATTCAGCTTCTGAGGCTATTCCAAGGACATTGTGTAAAACCTGAGACCCTAAGGGGTATAAAGTTAATTTTGTTATCCTGTATATATATTTTCTATTCTTTGTTTGAGTATTATGTTTATGTAACTCATTTTAAATTGTAATGGATAATTATAAAATAGATTAATAATTAGTCATCTATGATAATCATATTTGTAGCCATGTTAGTTAAGTCTTCTAGGTATACATAGATATATTTCAGATAGATAGGTAATCTTCAAACACTTCATAGACCTAGAGAATATGGCATTTAAATAACTTAAAATTCTGTTGACGTGAGACACAATTGCTCCTGGCTGCACCAATTTGATCCCGAGAGAATGTTGGGCTTCTAAGACATTTCCATTTGGAAGTTTGTCTTTTTGGCACAAAATGGCCTACTGGGCAAAGAACTGCCCTTGCCTTGATGGCTGACAGTATGAATGCAATGCTGTCCTTCCTGGACAAGCGGGACACAAGGAAAGCAACCACTGTACTCTGCCAAGACAGGGCAAGATGGTCTTTCAGAATTCCTGCTTCTAAAAATGGTCTGTCAGATACTCTAGGCCTGTAGCCAATTTGATTGCACCAACAATGCTGAGAAACATTGGGTGACTGTCCAGGCTGCCAGCTGTCTTGGTTCTACTCTTGCAAGATTCACAAATGTTGCTTGCATCCATCTACCATTTCTCAGGTACCATTATGTTCCTTCTCAGGTCTTTGATGTGATTAAAGACTAGATAGTTGTAATTTCCTCAGTTATGATAAATGATAAGTTAGATATAAAACCTTAAACTCACTAAGATAGATAGGACATCTTCTTTAATATTGTCACTGTAATTCTTGCTCGATAATTGTTTTGTTATATGTAATTTTACCATGTTAAAGTAAAAACCTTCCTTTTTAAAAAAAAAAGAAGAAAAGGGGAAGTGCTGTGGATATCACTCTATATAAATAAAACACTGATGGCCAGTGACCAGGCAGGAAGTATAGGTGGGACAAGGAGAGAGGAGAATTGGGAAAACAGGAAGAAGGAGGAGAGACACTGCAGCCACCGCCAGGACAAGCAACATGTAAAGACACCAGTAAGCCACCAGCCACATGGCAAGGTATAGATTTATAAAAATGGATTAATTTAAGATATAAGAACAGTTAGTAAGAAGCCTACCATGGCCATACAGTTTGTAAGTAATATAAGTGAATGATTATTTTATATGTGGATTGTGGGACTGCGGGGCTTGGTGGAACCTGGAGACAAGCCCTCCAGCTACAGGTGTGCACTGGAGCTTAGGACCTAGAAGTCGGGGCAGTTTAGCAGGGAGACCATTCAGTCACCTGTTCTTCCAACTGGTGTGGGTGGCACCTGTGCCTATAGGGGCTGCTGATGTTGCATGGATGGTTAGTCAAGGGGAGGATGCTGGGGTGGGTTTGGGCAGCAGAGTGGGTCTTGGAGGCATCAGAGTCTAGTGGGTGGTGGTGGCATGAGTGGTGGTGTGGCCTGCCTGCGGGTCTCTCACCTGCTGGCTGGCTCTAAACTTTAGATTTTTTAGCATGAACAATAATTCCTAACATTGGTGTTAGGGAAAATGCTGGAAAGGTGAAGAACCCCCTTGTTTTGTTTTAAGCAGAAGAGAAAAGCCTCAGTGAGACCTGCAAGGGTACAGACTCAAACTCTAACAATCTAACAAAGTGCAGGAAGTCTGAAATACAAGCGGCAAGAAGATGAAGACAAAGGTCCCTGGTTCTTTCTAGTTCAGTCCCTGAAGTGGTGGTAAGTGCCGCGGCAGCCTGAGCAGCTGGAGCACGAAATCTGGTGAGGGACGCCGAGGTTAAACAGCACTCTAGACACTCAGTTTCAGTTCGTCATGGAAGCAGCTCTCTTTATTCATACCAACATGGGCTTATATACCCCTCTAACAACAGGGGTCAAAGAATGGTTACTCTGTATCCTGAGGCAAGCCAGACGCTGTTTTCCCAACAGGAAAAACCACAGGGGAACTGATTCCCAGCACCCTCCGGAAACCAACTGCACATTTTTCACACAAACAACCTAACTGGGACAGAACAAAAAAGGGCATTTAAAATTAAGGCAGCAAACTTACTGCTGCCGACAGTCAAGAATCATCTTAATAAATGTCTTACAGAGAACATTTTACCCACAGGGAAGGGGGTGTCTCAATATTCTTATGTCTCTGATCACCAAAGGCTCCCCTCTTCTCCATTGGCTGAACTAGTGACCACCATGAAGTACTGAGAGGGCCCAGAAAACAGGTTGTGACTTGATGTAGAGTTGTTGACATATGCCCATGTGGTGAGAAAGATAGACCAGCTACAGAAGGGAAGACCGGAGGGCACTTCCACTGCAGCTGGCCTACATAAAGACTAGCTGTGTGTAAATACAAATGTGTTTGGCGTCACTTCTGGGACACGGGCTGGTGTCGCAAAGGCATGCAAGATCACTCAGCACCTATGCCTTGCCCTGCCAGTTCAGATCAATGCATGTGACTGCATTTTGGACTCCTGGAGACAATGAAGCCATTGTTCAGGCACTCTGCCCACACTTCTATTTACAGGGTACTTGTAATGCAAGGAATCATTCCAACAATTGGCCTTCAAGCACAACAGAGTGAGCAAGGAGAAAGACTAGTCGCATGTTTTCCTGTGGTTGCTTGGCTGAAAGCATAGAGCCCAAGGCCAGCTGATTGTTAGTTCTTGTCATCCACTCCCTCCCATCACTGCCCCCCACCCCCCGCCCCAGCACAGAGCACTATGATCCATATGTATCATCTACTCTCTGGACTTCAGCTTTATTTATACTTTAGCTTGAACAGAAGCCTTCCATGTGGGTGAACATACTGAGGTCCTCTGGACTGAGTGCATGCCTGTGTGGCCCAAGTGCTACCTAATTTCATCAGAGCCACTGGAGGCTTTGTACTTTGCTGTGCAGCCCATCACACAGAGAGACTCTGGTACAAGTGCTTTACTAGCACACATGCTTCTGAAATTATCAGGGCTAGTGGAAGCTCTCAGAGGCATTTGGCAGAACCATTTGGTGTAAATACATCCCTGCTAAGATCAACATTCACTTAATTGCCAGGGTGCGAGGAAATGTGAGCAAGGGTCATCGATATACAATGCCAATCTATTAATGGAACTTTGGAGAAACCACAATAGGCCTCAGTTACAACCCATTACACTTAGCCCTTGCCCCTTGCAGACCTCATGGGTTCCAACATTAAAGAGTCAAAAAAGAAAATTCTCCAATCCAAGTACTTCAATTAGAAAATAATTTTGCATTTCAGTTTTATGTTTCTTTCTTTCATCTAATTCTATTGGTTTATTTTTATCCCATCTTTGTTCTCTTTTCTTCTATGTATGTGAAAACATCAAATTGTAATTTTGGAAATGAGAAGTTCAATTAAAAAAAAAAACTCGTCGTAAAGCCTACCAATAGAATTGATGGGGAGGAAGACAATATAAGGGCTTGAAGACAAAGACAAAGTAGATTAATTAAGACATTCAGAGAGCAAAAGATTACAATAATAGGAAATTCTAAGCTG
This sequence comes from Peromyscus leucopus, assembly GCF_004664715.2. Taxonomy (NCBI): domain Eukaryota; kingdom Metazoa; phylum Chordata; class Mammalia; order Rodentia; family Cricetidae; genus Peromyscus; species Peromyscus leucopus. The sequence continues at coordinate 40,318,957 of NC_051073.1, read as the reverse complement.
AGCATACAAGATCTACAGCTAGAAATCCACAGAGTCTGTATAATAGGCAAAGGAGTTTATTAGGGGATAAAACTCACTACAGCACAAGAGATTCATCATAGAATCCTAGAAAACCGAGCTATGGTCCACACTGATCTTCTGCCTGATCCTAGATCTGCCTGGCCCGTCTCAGCATCCAAACCAGGAGGGTTTGAAGAGAGCTGCGCATGTGCATTCCAGGTCTTAAGGATCTCCAGAGGCCACACCCCAGGGGCGTGTCCTTTAAGGTCATAGGCAGGTGGAGCAGTTACCTGCAGCCTCTTCAGGGGCGGTGCTTCAAGGTCATCATCAGAACAGCTACCCACTACAAAGATCTATTTGACATTATTAAAAGATCAAATTTATGTATCATGATATAGAAGAAATATGAGCTAAAAGTTTAGGAGCTGTATTTTATAAAAATTTTCCAGCTTTTAAGCAGTTCAACTGAGACCCTCAAGAGTGAGGACTCACAGGCTTTCAGTGTGAGGATTCATGGAAACAGAATCATGTGAGGAGTTAGTGAGACCTCACTAGTCAATCAGGCCCTCCAGGCGACCTGCCAGTCAGAAGTGGTTCAGGGTCCTTCCAGCAGCCAGCCTCAGACTTGACTCCGAAGAGGAGAAGGCACCAGTGATTTTGTGTGCTGTGCTGTGAGTGCTGCTGCATAAAGCTGAGCAGAGAGCATGGACAAGCTGGGAACCCACAACATGGCACCACAACTGTGTTGGTTGGTACCACCTTTCATTGGAACGATTTCATGGAGACTTTAGCTTCCAGGAAATCTAGTACTCAGGGAGAAGGAATTCAGGTCACCTTTAGCATAAATTCTCTGAGTTAATGCATAATGCAACCTTTTGGTAGACAAAAAGAACATGCATACATATGTCCTACTGAGAATGGAGTTGAGACATTTCACATGAATGAGAAAGAAGCCATGTTCCACGCTCATTTTGCCCAGAGTCCATTTACATTCAAGGATGTGACTATCAATTTCTCCAAGTAGGAATGAGAACACCTGGACACATAGCAGAGAGAATTATACAGGAAGGTCATGTGGGAGAACTACAGCAACCTGGTTTCTGTAGGCCTTTCTGTATCAAAACCAGAGCTAGTCACCTGTCTTGAACAGAACAAAGAACCTTGGATCCTGAACATAGAAGAAGCAGAATGTAGAGAACCAGCTTTGTTTTGTTATCCCATTCAAGTGTTGTTTCCAAAAGAGCATACAGAGGATACTTGCCATAAAGAATTATCAGGACAGTTTGGCTGTAATAGCCTTGGTGAATTACCCATGAGAAAGTTCTGGGCATGTAGATCTGTGAATAATGAGCCAGAATCATGTGATTATGGAAGTAATCTTCATGAAGCACACCTCACTGGCATTTCTGGCAGAATAGATGAAGTTCCGCCTCAAAAAAAAAAAAAAAAAAAAAAAACTGCATCATTTCTTTTCAGTTCTTCTAATATTTACTCATGCCACATTGAAGGGAAACAATTAAAATCGAAAGTGTGTAGACAATACTAAAGATACCCTTGCAAATTTGGAGAGAAGCCAAGATTTAGTGTTGGGCAAAAATATAAGAAATTTGGGAGGAGTTACAGGAGATGCTCAAACATCTTTAGAATTAATGTGGTTCATACTGGAGAAAAAGTGTGCAAATGTAAAATATGTGGAAAGTTGTTTTCTAAGTTATTAGTACTTAAGGAGCATTATAAAATCCATATGACAAAAGAATCATACAAATGTCCAGAGCTGGACATCTTTCTTTCACATGCATCTAAATATAGAGCTCATTGTAAAATTCACACTGAAGAGAATGCTTTCAAATGTACAGAGTATGGAAAGTCCATTGCCCGTGGTTTTTCTCTTCATCTTCCTCAGAGAACCAATCCTGGAAAAAAAAAAACCTTTCATATGTGAAGCATGTGGCAAGTCTTTTACACAAAGCTCAGCACTTCACATTCATCAGAGAATCCATACTGGAGAGAAACCTTATAAATGTAAAGAATGTAGCAAGTCACTTAATCAGGCCTCAAATTTTAAAGTTCATCAGAGGATCCACACTGGAGAGAAACCTTACAAATGTAATATATGTGGCAAGTCATTTACTCAGAGATCAACACTTCAAATTCATCAAAGAATACACACTGGAGATAAACCTTACAAATGTATGTGAAAAGTCCTTTATTGTTGGCTCAAAACTTAAAGTTCATCAAAGAATACACAGTGGAGAAAAACCTTACAAATGTGATGTATGTGGAAAGTCCTTTATTATAGCTCAACTCTAAAAGATCATCAAAGAATACACACTGGAGAGAAACCTTATAAATATAAAGAATGTGGCACGTCCTTTAACACTGCATTATATTTTCAAGCTCACCAGATGATCCACACTGGGGAAAAACCTTACAAATGTAAAGAATGTGGAAAGTCCTTTACTGCAAACTCAACACTTAAAGTACATCAAAGGATACACAATGGACTGAAACCTTACAAATGCAAAAAATGTGGAAAGTTTTTTAGGACAGACTCACATCTACAAAGGCATGACAAAATACACACAAGAGAGAAAATTTACAGAAGAAAATAATGTGACAAATCCTTTACCAGGGCCTCAACACTTCATGTTTATCAAAGAATCTATAATGGAGAAGAAAGTTAAAAATATACAGATTATGACAAGTTCTTTGTCCATGATTAATGTTTAGTGTTCAAGGCCACTAAAGACCCATTGAATACAGAACCCTTAAAATTGTAGTAAATGTGTTATGTCCTTTTCCCATGCAAAAACTCACTAAAACTGTACATTAGAGAAAGCTTACAAATACAAAGCATGTGCAAAAACATTATCTGGGTACTTAAATCTTAAAAATCATCACATAGTACATACTAGAGAGAACCCATACAATATTAAAAAAGCAGCAAATGTTATGGAGTTCTCAGGTATTGAAGCCTAACAGAATATCACGAATGGGAAGAAATTTAACAAATGTACCGAATTAAAAACAAAAAATTTACAAGAAACTCAAAACTTAGAGCACGTCAGAAAATTCATGAAGAAACAAACTCAATTGGTAATCATTGCCCCAGTACTCACAAAATAAAAGTGTTCTTTATAATGTCAGTAGTGGAAGGAAACCTTTATCGAATAGTCAAACCTTACTCAATGTCATATGAGTGACATCTGGAAGCCCTATGCTTGGTGTGATTTTAGAAATATTTTACCAAGAAATAAAATTTATGTTGACATAAAATTTCCTTGGAAAACCATATATATATATATATATATATATATATATATAGCAGTGTATTAAACAGAATTATACAGAAATCATGTATTTAAATGTTATAGGATTAATTTGACAATAGATGAAGGTAATAATAAGTAAAAATGTGAAGACTTAATGTATGACAGGAATAGTTTACTAATAGCCATATTGAGTCAAAATCACTGCATAATTTTCTGTATATTTTAAGGGATGAGATATTGAGCTCAGAATGATATAGCTTTTATATAAATATTATTTTTTCTAATGTTTGAGATTTTATCAAATAAAATACAGATTATTTTAAATCTCAAAAAAAAAATTTCCAAATCTAGGAAGAAGATGGCCATCTGAACATAAGTGGCTTTTAGAACTCCTGCCTGCATCACACTATAGTTAAAATGCTAGATATACAAAACAAAGAAATAATATTGAAAGACATATGGGAGAACTACCAAATCATACAGTTTCAAATCTCAGATACAGAGCAGTTATCTCAACTGAAACTCTAAAACCCAGCAATAAAAATACTTTGGGTACTGGCAGACTCCTTGGAGTATGTATATATAAAATAACAAACTTATATTCATATTCCTTCTGGGATATGTTGTACTACAACCTAGAATGCCTTTTGCACCATTTTTAAACCATTTTCTCCCATTGATATTAATACCAGAATTACTATAAATGACTGCTGCTTTAGGGGCTAAATATTTTATTAGTGAAGATACAGTAAATTATGATAAAACTCCCTTAATAAGGTAGCAGGTCAATTTAATTTGACTGTATTCAAACTTATTTATTATCAAGCCATGCCATTTGTTTTTTTGAAAAAGGAAAAAATGGTTGTTTTTTTTTTTATTGCTGGGTCATATTTTGTGTAGTAAAGAAGAAAGCCTTTGTTGTTACCTTTATGCTTCAACTCTAAGGTTTCCCTATTTGTATTATAGTAAGAATGTAAACATTGCAGATCAAATGGTATCCTGGCAGTAGGGAACCAGGGAACATCACAAAGTCACCTTAAGCATAATACCTTACAGCCCTGCCCCAGGGCAACTTCCCCAATATAACTGTATTAACTCCTGTTACTGAGGGGGAGAGTTTCCCCAGTGAAGTTGGTACAGCTCTGGAGAAGGGTTACAGCTCTGCTCAGGTCCAGGGAAGTGTTACAGCTAGGGGAAAGTTTCCCCAGCAAAAGTGTTACAGCTCTGCTTGGGTTCCCCCAGAGTTTTGCTCCTCTAGGGGAAAGCTTTCCCAGCAAAAGTGTTACAGTTCTCTGCTCCGCTCTGCTCTGGTGACAGTTGTTACAGCTGGGCTCTGCTCCAGCAAATATCACACTGCAAAACAAATCTCACTCAAGAGATTTATTGGGAAGAAAGCATCCAGGAGGGTAGCTGCCTTGGGTGAGAAACAGCAGCAAATTGAACAGGGTTTAGACCACATGTAAGATTTCTGGGAGGGGGTCGGGCAGAGCTTTCCAGGGTGGCTTGGGATTGGTGGAATTTTGTGATCCGATTCTGGGGCAAGCTCAGGAATTGGTGGCATTTCATGCTCAGGGATTGGTGGCATTTTGAGCTCAGGGATGTCAGGGATTTGTGGGGTTCTGTGCTCAGGGATTGATGGGATTCTGCAGCCTGACTCTAGGACAAGCTCAGGGATTAGTGCGATTTCAAGCCCTGGTCCTGGGGTCCAGTCAGGGACAGGGTGTTTTTCCTTGACCCTTTTCACCCCACAAAATAGATGATTTTGATGGGGGTGGGGGGAGTAAGGGTAGCCATGCTTACGTCTGAAAAGTTGAACTTGTGAGGTGGTTTGAATGAGAAATGTTTCTACAGGCTCGTGTATTTGAAAACTTGGTTTCCGGTTGTTGGTACTGTTTGGGAAGGTTTTTGAACTTCTAGGAGGTAAGGGCTTGTTTGAGGGAGTCACTGAGGGTAGCCTTGCCCCTTGGTCCTGCCCCCTGAACTTCTTGTACATGATTGAAATTTAGCTCAGGTGGGGCCAGTGGCTCCTGGTTGATTGTGATCCCCTCTTCAGACCATAATAGCTACCATGACAAGATTCTTCTGTTTTGTTTTATTTGCCTTTGTTTTTGTTTTATTTTGTTTTGTCTCTATTTTGTTTGGATTTTGGTTTTTCTTTTAAATTTGGTTTTGATTGGGGCGCGGGGGTTGCAAGGGAAGAGGACAAATTTGAGGAGACAGGAAGACAAGTGGGATCAGAATCCACAATGTGAAATCCACAAAGAATTAATAAAGGTTAAAAATAAAAAAAGAAAATAACACCAGCCAGCTTCCGGTTCTTGCCACCATGCCATGCCTTCTGGATCATGGCAGACTCTTATCTCTCTGGAACCATAAGCCAAAATAAGCTCTTCCCTACATTTCTTAGGCCATGGTATTTTATCACTACAACAGAAAAGTAACTAATAAAACTTCTAGCCAAAATTACTCAATAGAGATGAGTATCATTTCACTTTGTTTGAGGGAACAATCCTTTAGAAGGATGTAGATGTATCCAACAGTCTTATTAAATAAGAAACACAGAAACAATGTAAAAGAGAAAGCCGAGAGGTCAGAGCTCAGAGCTAAAATCTCACCCTTCCTCCTGCAGTGTCCCAGCTTCCCGAAAGAGAGCTATATCCTGTCTGTTCGTCTTTTTATAGTATTTTGTTCTGCCTTCTCATAGGTTGTAAACCCAAACACGTGACTGCCTCGTCACTGTCTGAATGTACAGCCCCCTAGGTCTTAAAGACATATGTCTCCAATGCTGGCTGTATCCCTGAACACACAGAGATCTATGGGATTAAAGGCATGTGCCACCACCGCCACACTCTTGCTATGGCTCTAATAGCTCTGACCCCCGGGCAACTTTATTTATTAACATACAATCAAAATCACATTTCAGTACAATTAGATTACCACCACAGAAGGATACAGTAATTCCAAGCACAGATGTACTGAACATTGTCATAGCCAATGTCATAAAACAAGCACTAGTGTGTGGAAAGGCACCAGCTGGAGTGACAGCTCAGTCAGTAAAGGGGTTGCCTTGCAAGCTTGAAGTTTGCAACCCACATTAAAAAACAAATGAACAAAAACAACAGGGCATGATGGCACATGCTTGTTAATTCATTGCTAAGGAGATGGAGACAGGAGGACCTCTGGGCTCATTGGCCAGTCGGCTTAGCCTACTTGGTAACTCTCAGGACAATAGGACACCTTGTCTCAAAAAAAAAAGTGGGGGAGGGATAGTACTTGAGGAACAACAATCAATACTGTCCTCTGGTCTCTGTAGCAGGCTTTCTCTTTTAGGCCACCAACCAGCTCCCAAATCATGACATGGAGACTCTTATTTGTTACGAATGCTCGGCCTTACCTTAGCTCATTTATTGCTAGCTCTTATAACTTAACCTGTTTCTCTTCATCTGCGTTTTGGCTCATGGCTGTTTTTTTTTTCTGTATGTCCTACTTTTCCTGCTCTGTGTCTGGCTGGTTGGTGTCTGCCTGGCTGGCCCCAGGTGCCTCCCTCTCTCCCTCATTCTCTCCACCTTCTTCTCATTCTTCTCAAGCCTAGATTTCTCTTCCTATTTATTCTCTCTGCCTACCAGCCCCACCTATCCCTCTCATGCCTAGCTATTGGCCCTTCAGCTTTTTATTAGACCAATCAGGTGCCTTAGGCCGGCAAGGTGAAACAGCAACACATCATTTTATAGTTAAACAAATGAAGCATAAACAAATTTAGCACATCCTTACATCATTAAGCAAATGCCACAGAAACAAATGTAACACATCTTAACATAGTTAAATATTCCACAGCAGGTCTCCACATGCACATACATATAATTATTTTTCTGTTTCTTGTAAGACAAATTGCTAAGCAGTTTTATTAATAAAAAACCCAGAGCCAGATATTGGGATAAAAACTGAGAGATCAGAGGAATAAGGCAAGCCACAGCCAACCTCACCTCACCAACTCCTTAGCTTCCAAAGAGAGCTACTTCCTGTATACCCACGCCTATATGCCTTTCTGTCCCTGCCATTTTACTTCCTCTCTCCGCCCAGCTACATCACTTTCTGTCTGTCTGTACAGACCTCCAGACCTCTATGGTTAGTGCTGAGATTAAAGGCATGTGACACCACACTTGGCTCTGTCCCCAATGTGGCCTTGAACTCACAGATATCCAAATGGATCTTGACCTCCCGAATGCTAGGATAAAAGGTATGTGCTACCACTGCCTGACCTCTATGTTTAGCATAGTGGCTAGCTTTTTCCTCTGATCTCAGAAGCTTTATTAGGATGCACAATATATTGGTGGACACAATATATCACCACAATTTCTATTTTTTTAATCCATTTTTTTTTGCTTGTTTTTCCTTCAGTTACATTGTGGTGTCTTATTGTTTTCTCATCCCTTCCCCTTTCTTTCCATTTTGTTTTGCTTCATCTTTCCCTTTTCCTTTTTCATGTCTCTTTAAAAAAAATTTCAGTATTGTTTGTTCTGTGATACAAGTCCTTTTCTGATCATTCTTTCTAGTTCTGTGAAGAATGACATTAGACGTTTGGTAGGCATTTATTGAATCCATAGATTATTGTTTTGTAATACAGCTGTTTTCACAATGTTAATTCTTCTCGTCCAAAGGCATGAATGTTTTTCCATCATATATCATTTTCTGTGATTACTTTGCTCAGTATCTCAATGTCATGGAGGTCTTTCATGTCCTTAGTTGAGTTGAGTTCTAGTTTTTTTTCTGCCTCTCTCTTATAAATGGGGTGTTTTTCCTAGGGCCTTTCTCAGCGAGCTTGTTATTTGTATATATGAAAACGTGTGTGTGTGTGTGTGTGTGTGTGTGTGTGTGTGTGTGTGTATAAAACATGTATGTTTGTTTGTACGTATATTGATTTCATAACCTGTAACTATATTGAATGTGTTTGTTAAATGTAGGAATTTTTTGGTGGATGATTTAGTCTTTTAAGTATAGGATTATGTCATCTGTAGAAGGATAATTTGACTTATTCCTTTCCTGTTTGTACTCATTTTATATCTTCCTGTTGTCTTTTTAAGAATGTTTTATTTGTTCTTTGACAATTTGATTCAACATGTTTTGATCACAGCCTGCCTGCCCTTTCCCCTAGTTCTCCCCGGATAAACAACCCCTTCCGACCCACCCAACTTGTTGTCCTTTAAAAACATCATCCAGATAAATTTATGCCACCGAAATATTCTTATATATGTGGCCTTCCAATGGAGCTTGATTGATTTGCCAGGGAGTACAGTCTTAGAGAAAACTGTCTGCTTCTCCCAGCAGCTACCAGCTGCCATTCTCCTCATTGAGAAGTGGGATTTCGTCATCAGCTCCCCTATCCATGCTGGGATTTGGTCTGGCTTGGCCTGCACGAGTCTTGTGCATGCCGTCACAACCACTATGAGTTCATGTGTACAGGTGCCCTGCTACATCCAGAAGACACTGTTTCCTTGTAGCCATCCACTGCCTCTGACTCTTAATGCTCTTTAGGCCCCCATTACACAAGAATCTCTTATCCTTGGGAGGAGGAGATGCTATTATATGTTCCATTAGGGCTGAGTATTCTGTCATCTCTTATACTCTGCACCTTAGCCACTGTGTCAATCACAATGTCAATCACTGTGTCCATCCTCAGAAAACATCTCATACAGTTCCACACGTTATCAATATACTTTGCAATACAGACTGGAGACAATGATGGGTCAATGATGGGCAGGACCAGACCTTGACAAGACCACTTAATTATGCATATCTTTTGTCTATTTAAACCTAATCCACAGGTCACATCATTTAAGAAAACTCACTCTCCCTTTCCTAGCAGACATGAAATGTCAATAGTTTCTCAGCTAGCATTGGGGTTTTGTGCCCATCTCCCCATTTCTAGCCTGAGACTTTATCTGGTTGAGCTTGTGCATATCTTAAGGCAACCCTCACAACTGTTATGAGTACATATGTGCAACTGCCCTGCTTCATCTGAAAAGCACTGCTTCCTTGATGTTACCTACAACCTCAGGTTCTTAACAGTCATTCTGTCCCATCTTCTATGAAGATCCTTGTGGGTAAAAGATGTGGTATGTATGGCCTCTTTAGAGTGATCACTCCGTAGTTTCTTTCTGCACCCTGAGCAATTGAGGATCTCTTTGTTAATTGCCATCTACTGCAAGGAGAAACTTCTCTGATGATGGTTGAAAAGTGTTCTAATCTACTGGTATAGCAGTAAGTGATTAGGAGTTATTTTAATACTATGTCCATTTAGCAGAATAATAATGCTGGGTTCTTCCCTAGGGCCTATGATCAATCTAGCTACAGATTATTGGCCTCTTTAACAGTGCCAGATACGTGCTTCATCTATTGGAGCAGGCCTTAGATCCAATTAGTTAGATCCCATAACTTCCGTACCACTACTGATTTAGTGGGCATATTTTGTTGGTCCAGTTATTGTAGTTAGTCTGTAGGGTTCACAGCTGGGTGAGAATGATGACTACTTTTCTCCTCCTGTAGTCTCCATAGCATCTTGCAGCACCAGGAAAGCTAGCCAATAGGAATGGAGCTTCCAGGTGACTATCAGCTTGATTTCTCCATGGTCTATGAGTCAAGTACGTGGTGTCCTCAACAATAGAATCTTATTGTCAAGTTCTGGGTGGTAGTCAAGATTAATTTTTTTTTAAGGCAGCCAGTTTTAGTCCTCCCTCCCTGATAAGTTAGAGGGTGGGGGCGGTTCTTTTTCTTCAGGCTTGTCGTTTTGTAATTTACATGTGGAGAGCATGGGAGCTTTGAATAATTTTCTCTCTAAAGCCGAAGCCAGTGAGACCCGACAAAGCTGTTTACAGGACAAGCCCTGCCCTGTCTTTCTATCCCAAGGTCTGTGTGCTATGGCTGGTGCTAGACGAAATACCTGCCGGTGTTCTTCCCATTCAGACCATTAATGTGGGTAAAGTAGAAACAGCTCCAAGTTGTTCCACCCAGGTGAGCAACAGGTCCAACTGCTTTGGTGCTTCCTTGTACCAAAACTGCCCTACCGGTATAGGTGTGGACACAGTAAGTCCTGAGTAATGACTACATTTCCCTCAAGTGTCTCTGGTATAAAAGATAGTCAGACCAAGCCACTCTGCACTGGTAAAGACCAAGCACAGGAACTGAGTGCTCCTGCATGCTCTGGTGATAGTGGTTCTTGTTCCAGTTACCCCATATTCCCATAGCATGCTGGGACTCACACACAGCCGGTATTGCAGTTTTCTGATATAAACACCCTCCATAGTGTAGCCTGCATCTCCCACTATATAGAGACCTGTCTCAGTAAATCAGAATCCAAGTCACAACACATTTCCTGGGCTCAACTGTTCTGCTTGATTGTCACTTGATGATCCAGTGGAGATGGGGAAGACTTTAGGGCCTTGAAGACATAAATATCTCTTTAAATCACTCTGGCTGAAAACTGTGACTGTGTGACCTCTGCTAAAATGGTGACTCACCACCATTGAGTAAAGAACCTTAGAGATGCCAGGGGCCCTTTTGCTGTTATCTGCTCCATGCACCGATAGTAGACATTATCTTCAACTGTATTTTTAGAAACTTGAACTGTGTTCCTATGTGGTTCACTGATGATGTTTGTTCTTTTGCTTAAAGCCTTCCTGAGGGCTTGGAACCCTCCCATGCTTCACTTTGGATCTCAAAAACCCAACCCCCTGCCAACCTCCAACTTGGATGGAGACTCCCTGTTGGACCAGAGGTCATGATGGCCACCAGAAATCCAGGCTACAAAGACCTGAAGACCAAGGAGGAAATGGAAACCAAGAGAAAAAAAAACGCCCATCCAACAAAGACAAACACACCCATCCAATAAAGACAAACACAGAAATTGGCATTTAGACCTATAATCACCCCAAACCCAGTTGCCTAGATGCCGTTATAAGAACACCATCAACAACCGCGAGGGCAATATGGCACACCAGAGATTCCTCAGAAAATTGGGAATTGATCTAACTCAGGACCCAGCTCTACCACTTCTGGGCACATACTCAAAGGGTGTTCCAACCTCCCAGAAGGATACTTGTTCACCTATGTTCGTAGAAGCTTCATTCATAAAAGTCAGAAACTGGAAACAGTCTAGATGTCCCTCAACTGAAGAATGAATAAAGACAATGTGGTACATTTACATAATGTAGTATTACTCAGCTGTTTAAAAACAAGCATTATGAAATTTTCAGGTAATGGATGGAAGTAAAAAAAAAAATCATCCTGAGTGAGGTAACCCAGACCAGAAAGGCAAACATGGTATGTACTCACTTATAAGTGGCTATTAGCTGTAAAGGATAATCATGCTATAATCCACAGACCAAGAGAGGCTAAGTAACAAGGAAGGCTCAAGGAGGGACTCATGAATCTTCCTGGGAAGAGTAAATAAAATAGACATTGCGGATGGATGGGAACAGGAGGGATCATTTTTGGGGGAAGACAGAGGGAGAGAGTAATGGGAGAGACAAATGGATTTGGGGAGCATCTCAGGGACAAACTAGAAACCTAGTGCAATGGAAACTCCCAGGAATCTATGAAGGTGACCCTAGCTAAGACTCCTAACAATGAGTGATATGGAGCCTGAACTCAACATCTCCTATAACCAGGTAAGACTTCCAGTGGAAAGACTGGGATACCAACCCAGCCACAAAACCTTCAACCTACAATTTGTCCTACCTACAGGATTCACTGGGGTAAAGGTTGAGCAGAATTTGTGGGAGAAGCAAACAATGAGTATCCTAGCTTGAGACCCTTGCCTGGAGAGAGAGCCTACCCCTGACACTGCCTGAGGTCCAGGAATCAGAAGATAGATAGCCCAGAAATCTAGGATAGAACCAAATAGGACTGGCAAAAAAAGTCAATGAAATGATTCCTAATGATATTGTGCTATACTCATAGATTGTTGCCAGTCCCCATTGTCATCAGAGAGGCTTCATCCAGCATCTTATAGAAGCAGATGCAGAGACCCACAGCCAAACATTAGGCAGAGCTCCGGGAATCCTGTAGAAGGGGAGGAGGGGATTGTAGGACACAGTGGTGTCAAGGACACCACATTAAACTCACAGAATCAACTATCCTGGGTTCATGGGGGTTCACAGAGACTAAACTGACAACCAGGGAGCCTGCATGGGACTGACCTAGGCACTCTGCATATATGTTACAGTTGTGTAGCTTGATTTTCTTGTAGAACTCCTAATAGTGGGAGCAGGGACTGTCTCTGACTCTTTTACTGGCTTGTGGGACCCTAAAGGCCTTGTCCAGCCTTAATAAGAGGGGCAGTGCCTAGTTTTCCTGCAACTTGATATGCCATGTTTGGTTGATATCCACGGGAGGCCTGCCCTCTTCTGGAGAGAAAGAGAGGAAGAATAGGTGGCAGGCAGAGGGGAGGTGGGGAGAGGCACTGGGAGGAGAGGAGGGAGGGGAAACTGCAGTAGGGATATAAAAAATAATGATAATAAAAGAGGGCAAAGAAAGGAAACTGTGCTCCTGAAAAATACTGAACAAGAATAAGAATCAGAAGAAACGACATGCCTCCAGCCCGTCTAGATAAGGTAAATAAGGCTTTCACCACTTTCTGCTAGCCTTCCCCCCTTTTTTGACTTTTTGTTTGTTTTTTCAATATTTACTGAACAACTATTTAATGATGACTCTGTAGCACTTACATTCCAGAGTTTGCTAACACATTTTATTTTGAATTTTTAAAATTTTAGCTTTAAGAATAGATGACAGTAAGTTCATTTTGACATCATGCTATATTAATTTATGTCACATATTGTGAAACATTCATGTTTTTTTAGCCTCATGTGTTGTATGCTTCAAATTCCCAGTCTCCCTGCCTTCTGTGATTCATTAAATATGGGCGTATGACTCTGTATTTTATTTATTTATTTAAGGCTATGCAGAAACCTTAAATCACTGTTTTTGTTATTGAAGCATACCTGACCCTTATGCAAAATATATACCAAAATAAATACCAAAAAAATAAAGGAAAGAGGTAAGATAAAAAGTAAAGACAATCCTCAAGGTACACAAATTCCTTTCTGTAACATTTCTCTGTAGAGAATCTGACTTCCCTTTTGAAAGTATAAACTAGAAGTCCTCCTGAGGTGTAAGAACTTTCCAAGATGAAAGCAAAGGACTACAAAATCATCTGAGATAGGGAGAGGAAGAGTTGTGTTAGCTATGAGAAAATAAGGATCATATCGTACCCTCCATGACAGCCCAACTGTCACAGTTACAACACACGTCCTTTTACAGAACATCTGAGTAAAAAATCTAGTCCTTGCCCTGTCTGTGAGCTGTGTCATGCCCAGAGTCAAGCCAAGAGCTCTTGTTTCTACTTCTTGTTCTACCGTCTAATTCTTTCAGGTCTCTATGACCCTTGTGCCCTGCTCTCTAAATTATGAGAACTGAATTGAGTCAGGGATCCTTTCTTGCTGTCACATCTTGTGGTTTTCACGTAGAACAACATGGACAGCTAACTTAGTCTCTGCCATGGCAGGGCAAGGAAGCAACACTGAAGGGAGCCTGAGAGGTGATCTAAATGTGGATGAAAGGGCTTTGCTTGTGTGCCACTGGAGCTGAAAGGTGGGCAACTGAACCCTGAAGGCTCTCATACTGACAAGTCTAGAAGTTACCCTAACTTCTGTATATCACAGCAGCCATGAAGATGAAGGTTAATGGATTCTTCCATCTCATCGCCTGAACACACTGCTCTTCCTACACTAAGAGCACTTACGTGTGTGTCTAAAGATTTATCTCAAGTAACACACTAAACTCTAGTGTACTCTGTCAACATGTCATAGTCTTCTGGGAATCATGTGTCCTTTTTCATGTGTGTCCTATGTCTCAGAGCTATTTTCTAATCAAAGAAGATTCTGTAACTCTGAGTTTTTCAAATTTGAATTTGTAGGAAATGTGTGAGCAGACAGGCAAATCCAAGTACTTGGTGCTGCTCTTATTGGTTTCTAGGTCTGACTGGGGACTCTGTAAATCATCACTGAATTAAGCCTAGAATTTAAAAACCTGGTATGATTCAAATTCGAATTGTCCCCCACAGAGTCATGTGTTTGAACCTTTGCAAGCATGAGAACCTGTATTTGGATCTCCAAACATACACGCGCGCGCCACACATACACACACACACACACACACAGCGCACGCGCGCATGAGAGAAAGAGAGAGAGAGAGAGAGAGAGAGAGAGAGAGAGAGAGAGAGAGAGAGAGAGAGAGAGAGAAGTTAAGTATAACTATTAGGGAATTTCTATAAGAAGATCTTAGGCTCAAGAGAGAATATGGAAGTAGCCATTCCTAATGTGTTCGGGTTGAAAATGTGCTATTTTAAAGAATATCTTCACACAGCTTGTGCCTCAGGCTGCTTTTTAGGGAGTAAGAATGGTTTAGGACATAAGTAGACCAAACCCAATAGGCCGTACCCCCATGACCAAGCTTCATGTTGTTGCGTCTGATTCAGGAGTGGGGAATGGATGACTTTAGGGGATTTTTGTCCTTAGTACTACTGGCATTCATTAAGCATTATGTGAACAGATTAGCCAAGGAACAGGCAGACAAGCTAACCAACAATGCTTCAGGTGGATCCTGACGAGGCCGTAGAATGTTAGCACTAGGCAGGATGGGGACACAACTCCACAACCAGGCAAAACTGGAACTCGTGATTTTGGTGAGAAAATGAACTCAAGGTGAGTCAATATGAAACAGAGATTTTTTTAAACGACATTTGCCCTACATGATTAAAGAGCTTAGAGGCAAAAAGAGGTGCCAGGGAAACAATACTACTTACCCAAGTGTGGGTATGACCTTCTCAAGGGAGTCACTTTTACAATATACCTTTGCAATACTGAATTTTGGTGGCTCATCAAGTTATATCTGTAAAGGTTGCTAAAAAATATCTCATCCTTATATTTTCTTCTTTTTTATTGAAAATGGATTTTTTTTCATACAATATACTCTGGCTATAGTTTCTAGCTCCTCCCAGAACCTTTTCTTTAACACTGAAGAAATTTTCTCTTGGAAACAAAGCTGTGAGGTAGATTTATGAGGAGTGTCATTTAGCCTTAGAAGGGCGTGCTAGAAACTCAAAGTTTCCACATCACTTGGCTTAAAGTAAATGTTACTACTGTCCTTGACATCTTTGATTGAGATGTCTTTCTTTAGTAATGTATCACCTGACCCCAAGTACTTATTGCCTTTGCCAAGATGCCTTTTGAAACACACATATTGTCTCTGTGGGCCATTTGGGTTTTTTCAGTTTTTTCCTGTCTCTCTCAGCAAAGCAAGCTGAATGCATCCCCTCTCCCCCATCTCCCAAGGTTTTTTTCCAGGTCACCATAATCTCTCTGCCTTTCTATTTTGCCACATGATTTGTTTGTATTCTATGTGTATGTTAAGAACTTTTTAATATCAGAGTAGAGTATCTATCTGATGAAATTCCCTGTTTGCCTACTTCGCATACTGGGTCACCTTGCCCAACCTTAATACATGGGGAGCTGCTTAGTCTTACTGCAACTTGATATGCCCTGTTTTGTTGATATTCATGAGAGATCTGCCCTTTCCTGAACAGAAATGGAAAAGGAGTGGGGAGAGTGGAGGGGAGTGAGGGGGAGGGGCTGAGAGGAGAGACAGAGGGGAAACTGTGGCCTATGGGCTAAATATGGATGCCCCAATGTTGCAGAGGAACTTTAGATGACTGTCTAGACAGACAGCTGTGGTGGTATTCTAATTGTACTGAAATGTGATTTTAATTGTATGTTAATAAATAAAGTTCCCCGGGGGTCAGAGCTATTAGAGCCATAGCAAGAGTGTGGCGGTGGTGGCACACGCCTTTAATCCCATAGATCTCTGTGTGTTCAGGGATACAGCCAGCATTGGAGACATACGCCTTTAAGACCTAGAGGGCTGTACATTCAGACAGTGACGAGGCAGTCATGTGTTTGGGTTTACAACCAATGAGAAGGCAGAACAAAAAGACTATGAAAAGACATACACACAGGAAGTAGCTCTCTTTCGGGAAGCTAGGACCACCGCAGGAGGAAGGGTGAGATTTTAGCTCTGAGCTCTGACCTCTTGGCTTTCTCTTTTATATTGGTTCTGTGTTTCTTATTTAATAAGATGGTTGGTTACATCTACAGACAGTTGTGCTGTGGGATGTTCTGTATGTCAAATTGCTCTGATTGGTCAATAAATAAAACACTGATTGGCCAGTGGCTAGGCAGGAAGTATAGGCAGGACTAACAGAGAGGAGAAAAGAAAGAACAGGAAGGCAGAAGGAGTCACTGCCAGCCGCCGCCAGGACAAGCAGAATGTGAAGATGCCGGTAAGCCACAAGCCATGTGGCAAGGTATAGATTTATGGAAATGGATTAATTTAAGCTATAAGAACAGTTAGCAAGAAGCCTGCCATGGCCATACAGTTTGTATGCAATATAAGTCTCTGTGTTTACTTGGTTGGGTCTGAGCGGCTGTGGGACTGGCTGGTGACAAAGATTTGTCCTGACTGTGGGCCAGGCAGGAAAACTCTAGCTACACAGCTGTCTCTATTGTTCTAGATTTTTGAAAGTTGCTTACAATGCTCTTCCTTTTACTTAGATAATAATGTATACTTCTGGGGTCTTTGATGTAGTTGAAGTTATAATTTCCCTTGGTTATGATAAAAAGATAAATTAAATATAAAACTTTAAACTCAGAAATATAGAATAGATAGAATATTTTCTTTAACTTTGTCAAATACAAATAGACTAGATATTGTAACTGTAATTCTTGCTTGATAACTGTTCTAGCATATGTAATTTTACTATGTTAAAGTTAAAATCTTCCTTTTTGATTAGACAGAAAAGGGGAAGTGTTGTGGAATGTCATTCTATATGCTGTGAATGTATTGCTCTGATTGGTTGATAAATAAAATGCTGATTGGCCAGTAGCCAGGCGGGAAGTATAGGCAGAATAAGCAGACAAGGAGAATTCTGGGAAGAGGAAGGCTGAGTCAGGAGTCACCAGCCAGACACAGAGGAAGCAAGATGTGAAGGCAGAACTGAAAAAAGCTACCAAGCCACATGATTAAACATAGATAAGAATTATGGGTTAATTTAAGTATAAGAGCTAGTCAGTAATAAGGCTGAATAAATGGCCAAGCAGTTATAATTAACATAAGCCTCTGTGTGTTTACTTGGGGGACACAAGTGGGAGAGATTTGTCCTGACTGCTGGCCAGGCTGGACACAGAGAAACTTCCAACTACGTTGGCTCCTCCAAGTCAATTCAGTCTTCACCTTCACAGCTTCACTAAATGGCCTCTCCAGGCCTCCATTCAGGGACACCCCTGACACATCTCTGGCCTCATTGGCTTTCCTTAGTCTCAGGAGCAAATTCTACAGCCCCTTTCTTCTATCTTTCACTCTAAATCCATAATCACGTGGCCAAAGCCAAGTTCTGCTGCTTATTGGAGCTGGAACATGGCCTCCTTGTTCAATGCATCTTCACCAGCTTTCTGTCCTTCACTGCCTAGGCTTGGTTGTCCTGAAAATGGATCTCTAGACCAGGCTTGCCTCAAACTCAGAGATCCACCGGCCTCTGCCTTCCAAATGCTGGGATTAAATGTGTGCCCCACCACACCCAGCTCTAAGCTTGTCTTTAGTTCCTTTTCACAGGTTGGAAACAGAGCTGAGATATTGCCCTGACATCACCACTCCTTTTATTCCATTTCTTAATCCATTTATCTCCTTCAGCTTATGATTTGGCCCCATTCCACTCCTCATGTTCCTTTTCTTAATCTGTACATTTTGTATTTTTATTTGCTCCTTTTCATTATAAATCTTCATTAGCATTAATGCCAATAACTATACAATAGCGTCTATACTAGGCTGATTTGAGATTTCCTCTGCCAATGGAATTAATCCAAAACTCTTCACTTTAGTCTCAGGCAGACTCTTCAGGCAAGGTCAAAAAGTAGCCACATTCTCCACCCAAATGTCACAAGAATGGTCTCTAGGCACCATACTAAAATTATCCTCCTCTGAAACCTCTTGATCCCCACACTTCAAATCATTCTCAGTGCTATTGTCTTCCATGTTCCTACTAATATGGCCCATTAAAAAGTGCTTAAAGCATTCCATTGGTTTCCTAACCCAAAGTACCAAAGCCTAAATTCCTCCAGACAAAAACATGGTCAGGCCTATCACAGCATTACCCCCACTCCTGGCACCAACTTCTGTAATAGTTAGGGTCTATTGCTGTGAGGAAACACTATGATCATGGCAACTCTTATGAAGGAAAACATTTCATTGAAGTGGTGACTTACAATTTCAGAGGTTAAATCCACTATCATCATGGTGGGATAGGGCAGTGTGCAAGCAGACATGGTGCTGGAGAAGTAACTGGGAGTCCTACATCTTGCAGGCAATAAGAAGAGGACTGTGACACTAGGCAGTATCTTGAGCATATGAAACCTCAAAGTCCTCCCACACAGTGACACATTTCCTCCAACGATGCAATACCTACTCTAACAAAGCCATACCTCCTACTAATGCCACTCTCTATGAGTTTATGGGAGCCAATTACATTCAAACTACCACAGAAGGAAATATCCAAAGGAACTTTCACTTCCTTTCTTCATGCTTAGCATCCATTATTATTGACATGGCACTAAAGGAAAATCAAAGAAATCAAAAAACTTCCTTTTTCTAAAACAAATATGGTGAATGAATGAATGAGAAGAGAAGGAAGTAACAGGTATACTGATTGGCAAATCAAGAAGGCTGTGTTCCAGAATGTCCACTGGACTAAAGGAAAGCTCACTTCTGTTCTCAAGAAAAGCATATGTGTGACTCATCCTCTGGGATCAGAACAGAAAACAGCCTTCTTAACATACATGTCTAACTCCACAATCTGCAATGGAAGTCACTCCTGTTTGCTTACTGGGGCCTGGAGGTCAAGGCCATAACTGGATAGGCTTAGATGTATTTATTGAATATTTTTCTTTGCTCCATGATTGTACTTATTCTGTTGTTCTCTGAAGTCCTTCTGATTCACATTAATTTCAAGGTCTCTGTTTCTGTGTTCTTTGCCTGTAACAAGATAGATGCCATGACACAAATGTTCTTCAGCACTGCCATGAAGAGATGAAGAGGGTGTTATGTTGATTTTCTTGTCAGAAGTTTCCTGGATCCTGACGGTCTGAAGGTGTTAGCAGTTGACATACCTTTCCTGTGGTGATACATTTGTAATCTAAGAAATAAAGCTTGCCTGAAGATCAGAAAACAGAACCAGCCACAGAGTTAGCCATAGAGGTCAGGCAGTGGTGGCACACACCTTTAATCCCAGCACTGAGAGGGAGAGGCAGAGATACATCTGGATTTCTGTAAATTTCAAGGCCACACTGGGATACACAAGATTAATCCAGTCTAAAAGAGAAACAGAGCTAGGCAGTGGTGGCACACACCTTTAATTCCGGCACTTCGGATGACACACCTTTAATCCCAGCACTAGGAAGGTTGAGACAGAAAGTGATATGGCTGGTCAGAGAAAGGAATATAAGGCAGGAGGAGACAGGAACTCACCAGCTTTCAGGGCATTTTCAGGCTGAGGAGTTGGTGAGGTAAGAGGTGGTGGCTGTGGCTTGCTCTGCTTCTCTGACCTTTCAGCTTTCACCCTGATACCTGACTCCAGACTTTTATTATAAAACCATTTAGGATTTGTGCAACACTTTCCTGTCCCAGTTTGTCAGTCCATTTAAGGCTTTTAGGTGACTAATTCTTCAAAGGCAGAGACCATTAAATTTTTAATAGAACTTCAAGCCCCCAGTCAGGAATATCCACAGCCCTCAGCTTCCTACTTTCCCATTTACTCTTGCCTTGCTCATGCTCACACTCCAGGACATACTCCAAGCAGGGTTCATGCCTCCTATTCTTAGGGGATGAACACAGCTGTGACTGGAAGCATCTCTCCTAGGACCAGGCCACTGGCCACATTTCCATAAGCAAAAAATGGGTGTCTTGATCCCAAACCCTTAGACTCAACAGAGGCTGGAGAGAAACTCATCTTCAGGGAATTCCATCTCATCCCATTCTGAAAGGCTTCCAAGACAGAGTTGGTAACACAGAATAAAGGTAATTGAGAAAATGGGAAGCTGTGGGCCAGGCCCAAGGGCTTAAGGCTTGGCTCTTATGGACCCAAGAAAGGGAGAGAGCCAACCACCAGAGCTGCATGGCAGAGGATCTAGCTTCTGCTTAGTAGTTTAAGGTTTGGCTCATGTGGTCAGAGAATGTTACATTGAAAAAAAAAGTCCAGCCCTCTCCCCCCCCCCAATAACAACCTTTGAACAGGTTACAGTGTGTGTAGGTGCTTAAGAAAGAAAAGAAAATGGGTATAGGTTATCTAAGGAAAGATAAAATAGTTTTGAAATAATTATGTAAAGTCTTTAATGAAAGACTAAAGTTGTAGCTAGAGTTTTCCTGCCTTGCCCACAGTCAGGACAAATCTCTGTCACCCGCCAGTCCCACAGCCGCTCAGACAAAACCAAGTAAACACAGAGTCTTATATTGCATACAAACTGTATGGCCGTGGCAGGCTTCTTACTAACTGTTCTTATAGCTTAAATTAATCCATTTCCATAAATCTATACCTTGCCATGTGGCTGGTGGCTTACCGGCATCTTCACATGCTGCTGGTCATGGCGGCAGCTGGCAGTGTCTCTCTGCCTCAGCCTTCTGCTTCCCAGAATTCTCCTCTCTCCTTGTCCCACCTACTTCCTGCCTGGCCACTGGCCAATCAGTGTTTTATTTATTGACCAATCAGAGCAATTTGACATATAGACCGTCCCACAGCACTTCCCCTTTCTTTTTTTTTTAAAAGGAAGGTTTTAACTTTTACACATCTCCAAAGTCAGCTTGGTATATTTGGGAATCTGGGCGTAGCTTCTTTTACTACTTCCTGCTGGAGGGGGCGCTGTATCTTATAGGGACACAAAGAAAATTTTAGGATCATGGAGTAGTCCGTGAGACCGTATCATCTGAGCCAGTTGCCTTGAAACGATTCTAGATGTTGGATCATCTGGGCCATGGTGTCATCGGAGACCTTTCAGGTGGTCTTGGCTGGTCAAACCTGATGTATCTTAATCTGGAACAAATCCATAGCCTCTGGCTTTCTGTAGAAACAAAAGCAGAGCCTCTTTTCCAAAGCAACATATCCTTATAGCCAAAATTTGAAGTCAAGGTACCTTTAAAATATACATTTTGGCATAACTCAACAGCTTTTGCAATCAAATGTTTTTCTTCAGTTACGAATATCAAAGAGAACATAATCCAGATTCTCTGTGTGGTAGCCATCTTTATGTGGCTTATTTTTTATATTACCTTAAGCCTATTGCTTTAAACTGCAGCCCTTTAAGCCTGAAACGGCACTGTGGCTGCTGGCTCCACCCACTTCAGCTTCCCAACATGGCGGTGGTACGTTTTCCGCCAGCTTTGGGAGCCATCAATTCTCAGAAATAGTGAGTCTATGCTTCTTATCAAAGCAGCGTGTAGCCCAGAAACCTCTTTTTGTTTTGTATGAGCAAAGGCTAAATCCACCATGCAGCTTAATGTGCCACTTGCAGAGGCCTCATTCCCGCCATACTGCAGATCGAGCGCACACGCCAGGAACCCGCCAGTAACTCAAACCGGCAGCTGCTGCTCATTTGAGAGAGACAATTAGGAAGCTGTTTTTAGCTCCGTTTTAGAATCTTTTCTCAGGTTTTAGGTGGAAACTCTTGCCCTCTCGTTGGGCGCCATAAAGTAATAAAGAAAAAGTAAGCCACATAAAGATGGGAAATACACAGGGATCCTGTATGGTGCTTTTGAATGCTGATGAGTGAATGACAGCTGCTGAGAGATGTGAGACTATAAAAGGAACTGCTGAATTAAACCAGCCTAGATACTTTAGGGATACCTTAACTTTAAAATGGAATTCAGAAAATGTATTGCACTGGGGGAGAGGCTATGTTTTTTCTACAGGAAATGAAATGCTGTGGATTCCTTCAAAATTAATAGAGACCAGATTTGATTGGGGGGAACTGTCTGAAAATGTTGGCGACAGACATAAAGAAATAAACTTAGAAAAACTACAAGACCAGGACATACATGCTGATCCTTTGATGTGGGAATAACTCTGAGACTGGATGAGATATGATAAATCATGATTGTTGCAGACTTATTATTATTACATGCCATCATTTCATATGGCATAGATAGAGGTTTGGTTTTATAGTCCAAAAAACCTTATGAAGTTGACAGATGGGGTTGGGGATTTAGTTCAGTGGTAGAGCACTTGCCTAGCAAGCACAAGGCCCTGGGTTCAGTCCTCAGCTCCAGAAAAACAAAACAAAAGACAAAAAACAAAGTTGACAGATATCTTTTACCTGCTCAAACATAAAACAAAAAAAAATCATCGTTGGTTGGCTTGTGTACAGTCCATATTTATGTTAATGTATGTTACCTTTGAAAGTTGGGTGTTTTCAGAGCAAGGGGACCAGACACCAATGAACCTGGGTGAACCAGGTGATCCAGCCGTTGAGAGTGCCCCTGTTGCAGTTTCCTTAAGTTCTTCATTCAAAAAAACTTTTAAGGTTCAACTTCATAGGCTACTCTAGCCAGGTCTTCAGATGGGCCTTGTACTTTTTCATTACACAGAGACTGAACCACAAATGTTATAGCTAGTTTTCTTAGGACTTGACCATTATCTCAATTTTCTCAGGGTTCCCTCAGGGATGCCATCAACCCCAGACAAAAGGAAACAGTCTAGAGAATACAATGCCTACATTCCCAAAGGGTGAGGTGGGTAGTTTTTGGTCATTCGGTGAGTTATGGATGTTTGTCATTATTTAGTGGGGATATAGGAATATAGGATAAAAAGACAACCATTCATCTAAAATATTTTACATTGGTATGGATCTTTGTATATTGATACAAATTTAAGCTTATTTTTGCTATACTGTATATATGTTTCTATTCTTGTTTAAGGTATTATACCTATGTAACTCATTTTAAGATGTAATATAAAGTTCTAGTCCTTGAAAGCTATTATTACAAACTGTTTAGGATAATTCAAAAATGCAAGTTAATATTTAGTCATCTATAGCAATCAAATTTGTAGTCATATTAGATGTGTTTTCAAGGTTAAATGAATATATTTTAAATATTATGTAACTGCCAAATGCTTCAGAGATCCACAGAATATGGCATTTAAGATGTTTAGTAACCTAAGACTTTTCATGACAGTAAGAAACATTTGCTTCTGGAAGCACCAGTCTGCTTCATAAAAGAATGATGGGCATCAAAGAACCTCCATATGGAGTTTGCTTTCATGTGGCAAAGCTAGCCATTTGGGCAAGAAGCTGCCCTTACCTCGACTGCTGACAGTATGCTATACAAACTGGACAAGCAGGACACAAAGGGGAAAGATTGCCAAACTTTGCCAAGACAAGGTGGGACAGTCCTTTAAAATTCCTGCTTTACAGAAAAGTCTGTCAGATATTCTAGGCCTGTAGGCTGAAAATGGACACCCCAATGTTGCAGAGGAAACTTGGGTGACTGTCCAAGCAGCCAGTTGCTTCTGTCATTTCTATAGTTTTAGAAGTTGCTTGCTCTGCACTTTCTGTTTACTCAAGTAATATCTTATCCTTCTCAGGTATCTGATGGAATTGAAGACAAGATAATTAGTTATAGTTTATTTTGTTACTAAATTCAGAAAAGAAACTTAATAAGAGATGTAAAGTTTATAAGGTTGAGAAACATAAAAGCTTAAATCGATTATCTAAGAAAATGCTTTGGGGTCCAGAAAGATAATTTGGGGCTGGTAATACAAGTTAGGATAGACAGCAAATTGGGTATACAACTTTGGACTCACCAAGATAAGACAGATAATGGACTATTTTCTCTGAATTTGCCAAATGCAAATGGGCTAGATATTGTAAATGTAATTCTTTTTTTTTTTTACACAAAACAATGTTCTCAAAATTTTTAATGATCAAGTTCATAGCAAATGGGAGATGGCGGAAATCACATATAGTGGGGATTGTTTTTAAACTCAGAGTCAGATGTAATGTTCACAGGATTCACAGCACCACCTATGCAGTGGGCACTGAAGGACTGTTTTCTACATGGGCATAGACAATTTTAAAAGTAGTATGCAGGGGCTTTTGAAGATGTAGCTTATCAGTGCACTTTCACAAAGATACACGGCAACAGGACTGAACTGAAGGGAAGCCTGACAGATAGTTGTGTCCTGACATTTATGTCCACACCATTCCCAGCCTTCAGGAGGGACAAAACCTTGATGCTCACCTTCCAGACAGGCTACACTTAAGACAAGTGTATGTTACATCAAACACGCCTACAATCCCAGCCCTTGGGAAATTAAGGCAGGAGTATCATGCATGTATTCTGAGGTTAGACTGTTCATTGCAAGATCCTGTCTCAAAACAAAAATAAAACCCCCAAAAAGATGGCATCGAGTCCAATCTCTTCCTTGCCCCAAATGCACTGACACCATAATCACATGGACAAGACACTTTGGTGCAGGTCTTACCTAAGCCAGGGTTCCAAAGCAAGGCCTCTCTCCAGTAATCCTGTTCCAGATGACTGCTCCTCCCAACCACCTGCCCAATGCCTACAGCTCCCTCTACTGCTGACACTGGGTCTCTACTGATAAGCGAAGGTCACCTAAAAGCACACCTTTATGAAAAATGCAAAACGGAGACCTGCATTTCAGGATCTTTATTCTTGTGAAGACAGGAAGACCTGGGGAACACAGGAAGAGGGATGGTGCTAGGCTAACTGCACCTGTGATCTCAGCACTCAGAAGATAATTGTTCTTATTGTATATAGTTGTACTGTGTTAAAGCTAAAACTTTCTTTTTATTTAGACAAAAAAAAGGGGAAATGTTGTGGAATATTTGTTTAACTATGCAGAGATGTGTTGCAATGGTTTAACTAAGTAAAGATGTGTTGCATTGCCTTAACTATGTAAAGATGTATTGCTGTTTTACCTTGCCTGCCTAAGACACCTGATTGACCTAATAAAAAGCTGAACAGCCAATAGTAAGGGAAGAGGTATAGATGGAACTTCCCGGCAGGGAGAATAAGTAGGAGGGGGAATTTAGGCTCAAGA
Source organism: Peromyscus leucopus (assembly GCF_004664715.2). Taxonomy (NCBI): domain Eukaryota; kingdom Metazoa; phylum Chordata; class Mammalia; order Rodentia; family Cricetidae; genus Peromyscus; species Peromyscus leucopus. Next base: position 40,293,472 of record NC_051073.1, on the reverse strand, counting down.
AGAAAGAAAAAGAGACAACAGGGAGATGCCCAAAAGATTCGAGGGGACAGCCAGACACACACAGAGGAGGCAGGAAAGCAGAACATGCAGAATGAAAGAAAGGTAAAAAGCCCTGAGGCAAAAGGAAGAGGAGGAGAAACAATTATAGGAGCCAGAGGGGTCAGGGACATCAGGAAAATAGGGCCCACAGACTCAACTAAGCAGGGCTCCAAGGAGCTCACAGAGACTGAAGAGGCAACTATGGAGCCTACATGGGTCTGGGTGAGTGCTGTGGTTCTTTGGCTTGGGATTTTTGTGGACTCCTAACAATAAGAGTGCAAGTGTCTCTGACTCATTTGCCTGCTCGCAGGACCTGCCTCCTCCCACTGGGTTGCATCATCCTGTCTTGATATGAGGGTGCATTTCTAGTCTTACTGCATCTTGTTATGCTGAGTTCAGTTAGTATCACTGGGAGGCCTGCTCTTTTCTCAGGAATCTCTGTGGATCTCAAAGAGAGGGGAGGTGGGGATGATTGGGAAGAGGGAAAAGAGGGAAGGCTGCAGTTGGGATGTATTGTGTGAGAGGAATAAATGAGAAAAGAAGAAAGGAAGGAAAGAAAGAAAGGGAAAAAGAAGGAAGGGAAGGAAGGTAGAGAGAGAAAGAAAGAAAGAAAAAAAGAAAGAAAGGAAGGAAGGAAGGAAGGAAGGAAGGAAGGAAGGAAGGAAGGAAGGAAGGAAGGAAGGCCCTCTGTATTCTCTGGCAAGCTGGTTTGGTAGGCATGACTTCTTTTAGTACTTTCGTATCATGGCAAGTTATTCTTTTTCCTTCAATCATTTTAGGCAGTTTTACTGGGTAAAGTAGTCTGTTCTGGCATCTGTGTTCTTTTCGAGCTTGGAGTATGCTGCTCTAGACTCTTTGACTTTTAAAGTTTCCACTGAGAAAAACAGCTGTTATTTTGGTGTGTTTTCCTTTATCTGTGACTTGTGATTTTTTTCGTCTTGAAGCTTTCAATACCTCCTCTTTGTTCTGTATATTTAGCATTTAACTATGATAAGCTGTGGGGAGTTTCTTTTCTGGTCCTGTCTGTTTGGTGTTCTGTGTGCTTCTTGTATCTGTATGGGTGTGTCTTTCCTTAATTTGGGGAAATTTTCTATAATCTCTTTGGAGGTCTGGTCTATGCTATTGACCTGAGATTCTTCTCCTTCTATGCCTATAATCCATAAGTTTTTATCTTTTCATGGTGTTCCAAAGTTCTTGTATATTTCTCTTTGATAGAGTTGCCCAATCTCTCTACTTTATCTATAAGTCTTGATATTCTATCTTTTACTTAATCCACTCTACTGGTAAGACTTCTCTCTGAGTTTTCTAATTGGTTTATTGAATTGTTCAATTCCATCTCCATTTCAGCTTGAGTCAATCACATCTGGGCTGTTGAAGATTCCATTGTTTAAAAAAAAAAGCTTTAGTAAGACTAACTATAAGAATTCAGAATGCCCTGATGTATGCATAGAGTGTAAATAACTCATATATTTAGAATATTACAAAAACAAAACAAAACAACTCAGATGTAATTATTCAATTGACTCACAAGTACATTAATATGGTAAGAGTAAGAAACATGAAAAAAAAAGTAACATGATATTGGCAGGTGTGGTGGCACATGACAATAATCCTAGCATGAAGAAGGCTGCAAACAGGAGTACCCTAAGTTTGAGAGCAGCCTGCACTCCACAGAGAATCATGGCCAATGTGAGCTATATAGAACCTTGTTTCAAGCAAGAAAAAGGAGGAAAACAGGGAGGAGAGAGCATGAAAGAGACATAAAAGGTGTGTACCAAGGCTTCAAATTGTGGCTGGGTTATGGTGGTGCACATCCTTAATCCCAGCACTTGGGAGGCAGGGGCAGGTGGATCTCTGAGTTTGAGGCCAGCCTGGTCTACAGGTGAGTTCCTGAACAGTCAGAGCTACACAGAGAAATCCTGTTTTGGAAAAGCAAACAAACAAACAAACAAAAAACCCTTCAAATTGTGAAGAATGGAGTAATGGCATTATATCTTTTTCTATTTCTTTAATTCCGTCTTGTTAGTGTTCTGTCTCTATCATTTTTTAATATTTTACTACAATCAAATGATAGTTTTTGTTTATTGATTGAAATACTGCCAAATTCTAAAATTGAAACTAAAGCCAACTACGTGTCTCTACCCTGAGGATGGCATCACCATTCACTGGTTTCAGGACAGGACTCCTAACAGCACCTTCCCAGGAGTGCACATCCTGCATCCACTCCACCTCCCAGACCCATTAGTTTTGTGATTCTCACAGCAGGTATGTGAATTTCTTCCTTTTTATTAATAAAGGCTTTCCTCGCTCTTCCTGTGTCCCTCTGGCCTGCCCTGACATACATCCTACATCATAATCTTTTTACTCATATGTTTTCTGTCATTTCTTTTCAGCTCTAACAGGGCTGATCACCCACTCTTGGCAGAAACTCCACAGAAGGCTTTGCTTGCCACTCTGACCGCGGCAGATCCCTACCTAACAGATGTTCTCCCAGGAACTCTCATTTATCATGTGCAAATGCTTGCACATCTGCAATCAAGAATGTGGTGATTGTTCTGAGTGGCTCCCCACTCCATTGGAATGTGGGTGCAGCTCGTCAAAGGCTACAGTTCAGTCTGGCATCCTCACCTTCTCTGTCAGTAGCACGAGTTCTTTAATGTACACTGAATGCATGGATGCGTGTAGCATGAAAGAAAAGGAAATTCGAAATGGTAGACTGCTTGTATTATTCATTGTGGGTGACTCCAAGCTGGCTTTTCGTCCTTTTACAACTGTGAGAAGTTGGACTCTAGCCCCAGCCCTGTGAGAAAGATCTTGCCTGGAGCCCTGGGCCCACTTTGCTTCCTCCTGCCCAGTTGGACACAGTAACTTGGAATAACGTTCAACATCAAGTCCCTGGAGAATCTGAAGCCATCAGTAGCCAATGTGCTCTTATCTTTAGATCAGTGCTAGTGTCATGGCCATAGCCTTCCTGATCCTGAACTATTTCTTTAAAGTCAAGTAGACTATGTGAGTGGAGCCTTTCTGACATCTCTAAGAGATGTCATCTCACAGCAGACGTCCTGTTCCTCTGGATCTTAGTCTTTCCTTCAATGTTCTCTGAGCCTTTGGTGCAGAATTGTGCTAGACTGAGGCTCCAGAAGTGGCAGAGGACTGGAATACTTTTGTTCTATGTTTTAATGATCTGGAATTGAAGATATCAGAAAGCCAGACACCAAGCATCTCTCCAACTGTGCCACCACTGAAAACACCAACAAAGAGAGCAGGTTACAGCAACCATCTAGCTCCGTCCATCTGGCCCTGTGAACATTTCAGTGGCCATCCCCCAGAGCCTGGATCCACTCAAAACCCTGTGGTGGGAATTTTTACACCATCACTAACTTTCACCATCCTGAGGGAAGCAAATCAGAAGATAAAACATCACCATTACACAGCCTTCTGCTTAAAGCTCCAGTGACTGCCCTCCACTCACATTGTAAATAGGTAGTACTCACACTCTGTGTCCTGGGCACACACAGCTGTGCCATGCTCTGGTAGATGATCAGCACAACCACCAGAGAAGACATCCTAATATATGCTCAAAACTGTAGCTAGAGTTTTCTCTCCAGGTCCCTCCAAGCTCTGGCAGTCCGACAGCCCACTTATAAAATAATCACACACAGACTTATATTACTTATAAACCATATGGCCGTGGCAGGCTTCTTGTTAACTGTTCTTATATCTTAAATTAACCCATTTCTATTCATCTATAAGTTGTCACATGGTTCGTGGCTTACCGGTACCTTACATCTTTCTTGTCATGGTGGCGGCTGGCAGTATCTCCTTCCTTTAGCCTTTCACTTCCCCCAATTCTCTTCTCTGCTTGTCCCGCCTATACTTCCTGCCTGGCTACTGGCCAATCAGTGTTTTATTTATTAACCAATCAGAGCAACACATTTGACATACAGAACATCCCACAGCACAAAACCACAATCTGCTGTTACAAAGGGGCCATAAGAAAATTCCACCATGCTTTAAGACGCAAGCTCACAATTATTTCTCTTGTTGAGGACCATTCATTAGCAAATTTGCATCTCATACCTGCCAGTTGCTTCCTCTTCCTGATGGTGATAATGGTATAGTGTTATTTTCAAAAGTAGACCCAGAAAATTGCCTCAAAACAATCTCGAGTTTCCTCCTGAGAAATAGCTTTGGCTGAAGCCTAACACCAAACTCTCCATTTTCTGAGACTGAGAACAATTATCTCTGAGTACTCAGTCTCGCAGTGTTTGTCTATTCTAGCCAAAGACATTTCAAGTGTCTGTTAACTCATTTGCACATATTTTTAAAACTGATTTTAATATTGGTCCAGTGAGGCAAGTGGTTTGTGTAAGCCTCTTGAGTGGCAAGTGGCCAGTCCCTACAGACTACTCTAATAATTTTTTTTTTCCGAGAAAGGGTTTCTATGTGTAGCTTTGGGCCTTTCCTGGAACTCCCTCTGTAATCCAGGCTGGCCTCGAAGTCACAGAGATCCACCTGCCTCTGCCTCCCTTAGTGCTGGGATTAAAGGTATGCGCCACCACCGCCCGGCTTGCTCTAATGATCTTAATGGCCATTTCCAGCCCTTTGAGACACAGGTGGCCAAGCTCCACTCTACAGAAAAAAAGTCCAATATCAGGCCACAGAATCCCACCAATCCCTAAGCTTGCCCCAAGACCAGGCCACAGAATAGCACCGATCCCTGAACTTGCCCCACCCAAGATCAAGCCACAGAATAGCACCGATCCCTGAACTTGCCCCACCCAAATCAGGCCACAGAATAGCACCGATCCCTGAACTTGACCTCAGATCAGGCCACAAAATCCAACCAATCACATGCCACCATGGAAAGCCCCCTCCCACCCCCAAGAAACCCTATATAAAGTGTGCCTCCTGCTTAGTTCTTTGCTGTTTCTTGCCAAGCAAAGGCAGCTACCCTCTTGAGTCTTTACCAATAAATCTTTTGTGTGAGGTTTGTTGTGAAGTGTGACTTTGTGGTACTCCTTGGCTCCAGGTTGCCAGGATACCTTACCCCTCAGAACTGTAACACTCACGCTCTGCCCGGGATGCAGCCTGAACTTCATCACCCCTCACCTGTGTGTGATCAGGAAGGGGAGGATGGATGTAGGATCCTTCTGTGTAGTGCTTGGGGGGTTGGAAAGCCTTGGTAGAGCCAAGCAGATTGTTTTTACCAAGATAACAGGTGCCTTTCATTACACGTGAAGTTGGGGCCACTGTGGTCCTTGTTTTAGCCAGTGTGCACATGTTTGAACAGTCTACCTCTAATACGATGCTGCATTTTTGAAGTCACCATTACTTTCTGCAAATGTTTGTGTCTCTGAATAACAAAAGCAATGTCTTTCTCTTCATTTCGCTTGCAAGGCAACACTATCTTGATGGTGTTATTGATGAGAAAAATAATCACATTTTCATACTCCTCTGGTTAGGATTGACAAGTGCTTCTCTCCTAGGTAAGAGGTTAGATATTCAAAAGTCACCAATGTTGTAAAAAATCTAAGTTTCATTTTCCACGTGGGCAGTGGGGAGCCTGGTCTTGTTTGCTTGTCACAGAGTATCCAACTGCCATCTTTGCCTCTGTTGCCTCATCTGTCTGTTCTAGAGGTTCAAGCCTCACCCTGAATGGCTGAAGAAGCAAGTTGGCAGCCGAGCAATAGAGGGCTTGGGAGTTGCTGAACTTCTTGGAATGCACAGATGGTGTCCCAATTACTGTTCCATTGCTGTGATGAAACACCATGACCAAGGCTGATTATAAAAGAAAACATGTACCTGGGGCCGTCCTTACAGTGTAAGAGGGTCAGTCCGTGACCATCATTTCAGAGACTGTGGGGGAACAGGCAAGCTTGGCACTGGAGCAGCAGCTGAAAGCTTCCATCTTTCTCAAAAGATGGAGGCAGAGAGAGCAAAAGACTGGGCTTGGCATGGGCTTTGAAACCTCAAAGCCTGGCACTGACACACTTCCTCCAACAAGGCCATACCTCCTAATCCTTCCTAGACAGTACCGCAACTGGGAACCAAGCATTCAAATATATGAGCCTGTGGAGGTCATTCTCATCCAAACCTCCTCAGATGAGACAGGAAGGAAGGGAGGGAGGGAGGGAGGGAGGGAGGGAGGGAGGGAGGGAGGAAGGAAGGAAGGAAGGAAGGAAGGAAGGAAGGAAGGAAGGAAGGAAGGAAGGAAGGTTGGTTGGTTTGGCAGGGTAGTCCTAGAAGGGCTTCTTTCCTTTTTTAGAAAGGGAGCTAAATGTTCATTCTTTAACTTTGGGTGTATTTTTGTGCACATCTTCAGAAGGAAAACAGCAGAGACTGTAACATTGTGGAAACAATGCCAGTGAGATACAAACCTGGTTTGGATTTGCCTTTGGTCATTTGATTCCTGCCCCCTTTTGCCTTCTCAGCCTCCTTCACTTAAAAGATGACACAGTATTGTTCCCAGACATTTCTTCTTACTCGTATTTTTACTGTCTGTTTTTTTTTTTTTTCATGCAGTGGTAAAGTCAAGCTGGAGGCGCTGACCCATTCCCATAATCCCAGCTGTTGCGACGCTAAGGCAGGAGGATCTCAAGTTCAAGGACGGCCCCCTGCTACACAGTAAAACCTTTTGTCTCAAAAAAACTAAGGCGAACTTGAGACATGGTATCAGCACTTGAGCCCTGTAACTGTAGGTCATTTGAGTGACTTCCTTCGTTCTGAATGAATTGACCTGAAGCACTGTTACCACACGCTGCCAGCACCGCCTCTGCATTTTAGGGGCAGCCTTGATGTCCCTCCTCAACCACAGCCTCGGGTCGTGGGCTCTACCCACTCAGCGTGTTGGGAAGCTGGCACAACCCAGAAGGGTCACAGGTCACCGGAAGGAAGCCCAGGGCTGGGCGCGCCCCTCTCGAGTGTGTAGGGGAGTGTGTAGGGCTGTACACAGCGAGATCGGGGCTCAGGGATCCGCAGAGGGGCAGCAAAAAGGAGCTTTGGGAGTGGGCAGGAGTGCAGAAGAACTGTGGAGGTCATTGGCCGGCAGGGTCGGGGGGCCCCGGCCCCCCCAGTTGATGGGTGGGTTTGGGGACCCGTGTGGGGCTTGTGGCTGTGTGTGAGGAAAAGGTGAGGACACTGTGCGGTGCAACCCGGCTTCATCTCGCTGCAGGATCCAGACTGTGGTTTGGACGGAGTTTATAGGGACTGGGGCAAGGGCAGAGGGCAAAGGCTAGATGGGAACGGAGGGAGGGAGGTCGGCTGATGGAAGTGACCTGAGGGTGCCTGTGTGCTCTGGCTGCAGGAGTTATAAAGGCGATGCGTCTGTTAGGAAGCTTTCGGAGTAGAGACTTTCCCCGCGGGCCCTGGATCCAGTCACCTTTATGTCTGTGTCTTAAGCGGAATTCCACCTGACATCCTAGCCCGTAGAACCTTCCCTGGAGCGCATGTACCTGTCACAGAACTCTAGTTTGCCCAACCTTGTGTTTATTTAGGATAAATTTGTTAAACCTTTTTCACCCATTTGCAAAATGTATTTTAATTCTTAGCTTTTGTATCTCTGATAGCTTTGTCACGTGTTCCTTTTTCTTTATGTGCGTATTCTGGGTCAGGTCTCCTAAAATATAAAAATACTACTTGCTGGTGAATAGGCTGTTGTTACACACATGGACCTTAAACACAATCCTGGTGAAGACTTGGGGGTGGGGGGGAGACGTAGAGACAAAGCACCCACCATACAGAATATGAAAGTAATCATGAGCCAAATGTTGGTAGAAACACGGATGTAAAAAGCCATTGGGCTGCGAACTCAGAGGTGTTTTTTTGTTTTTTAAAGGCAGCCCTTGTTAAAATAATATGGCTTGTTTGTGTGGTAGCACTATCAAGACAAACTTGGAAGAAATGAGATTGGCGGTTTAGCAGAGGAGAGAAGCTAAGGTGTACATCACAGGGGTGGCTTGGAGTCTCCTTACTGAGGATGGTAAAAAGGTGAATGAAGCAAAGAGGAAATGGTTAAGCATAAAAGAGCCGAACTTGGAGATTTAGAAAATTCCCCCCATTATTAATATTAATATACATTAACAGCAGCAACAACACAAAGCCCCTGTTTTGTCTTCAAATTGTGTGAATCTTTTGCCTTTTTGTAAGAGAGTGCATGCAAAGGGAACACCATGAATTCAGCTCAGCAACTGCAGATGCAAAGCAGCAGCATCTTTCTTGTGAATTCCACACAGCACCTACGGTGTCTCCACTAATTGAAGGAGGCGACGTGATTTCGCATTTTGCCTGGAGCCAACTGTGCACCGTGATTGTGCTCCCCAAATGCATGTGTTACAAACTTCTCAAATTAATTTGCTGATGGTATGGTAGATCCTTTGGGAAGAAATTAGATGAGTTACTGAGATTCCCCCCCCCATCCCATCATGACTGGTCTGCCTGACAATGCAAGGACTATGATACACCTAGATTAAAGTAGTCACCCAAAAAGAACATTGTTTTCTTATTTGCTCTTATTAGACTGACAGCCCTGATTGTGCAGTGACTTCCTGAGAGAAACCTGAAATCCTACAGTTCCCTAACTCTTGTCATGTGATGTACTCTGCTATATGATACATAAGAAGGCCCTTACCAAATGGCCACTGCTGGTGGCCATGTCAGAGAAACAGCAGGTGGCAATTGAAGTTCAGGTATCAGCCCACCCGAAGGAAAACTCTCTGATGGGTATATCTCATTTAAGCAAGGCTTGCAAGGATACAGACCCCAGGATGTCTTTTGCTTCTGCTGTGTCTTTGCATGTTTGCCGTTACTATCTCTCTCTGATATCTGACATTGGTTGAACTGGTGTGGGGAAATTCGCCACTGCCTGTATTGTAGTGTGTTTATCTCATGAAAACATCCCGTCCTACGGGGCATTTATAATCTGTGGATGGCCAGGAAGATGACTTCTTCTTAAGCTGTATAATTTTGATGAATAAAAATGAATATGAGGATATGCTACACAGTCAACCCATGAGTTTCCCTTAAGAGCTGCTTCTGAAATTCTTTATATATGTTGAAAATCAGCTCTCTGTCAGATGTGGGGTTGGTGAAGATCTTTCCCCATTCTGTGCTCTGCTGTTTTGTCATTTTGACAGTGTCCTTTGCCTTACAGAAGATTTTCAGTTTCATGAGGTCTCATTTGTTAATTGTCAATCTGTGTCTGTGCTACTGGTGTTCTATTCAGGAAGTTGTCTCCTGTTCCAATAAGTTCAAGGCTATTTCCCACTTTCTGTTCTATCAGGTTCAGTGTTTCTGGGTTAATGTTGAGGCCTTTGATACGCTTGGACTTGAGTTTTCTGCAGGGTGATAGATGTGGGTCTATTTTCATTCTTCTACATGCTGACATCCAGTTAGAGCAGCACCATTTATTGAAGATGCTTTTGTTTTCCATTGCACAATTCTGGCTTCTTTGTAAAAAAAAAAAATCAAGTGTCCATAGGTGTGTGGGTTTACATCTGGGTCTTCAATTTGATTCCATTGATCCACCTGTCTATTTGTATGACAATACCATGCAGACCTTATTACTATTGCTTTGTAATACAGCTTGAAATCAGGGATGTTGATACCCCCAGAAGTTCTCTTATTGTTCAGGATTGTTTTAGCTATCCTAAGTTTTTTGTTTTTCCATATGAAGTTCAGTACTGTTCTTTCAAGGTCTGTAAAGAATTGTGATGGAATTCTAATGGCGATTGCATTGAATCTGTAGATTGCTTTTGGTAAGTTGGCCATTTTTACTATGCTAATTCTACCTATCCATGCACATGGGAGATCTTTCCATCTTCTGATCTCCAATTTTTTTCTTCAAAGACTTGAAGTTCTTGTCATACAGGTCTTTCACTTGTTTGGTTAGAGTTACACCAAGATATTTTATATTATTTGTAGCTATTGTAAAGGATATTGTTTCCATTTCTTTCTTTCTGAGCCCATTTATCATTTGTATATAGGAGGGTTTCTGATTTTTTTTTAGTTAATTTTGTATCCAGTTACATTCCTGAAGGTGTTTATCAGGTGTAGGAGCTCCCTGGTACAATTTTTGGGGTCATTTATGTATATCATATCAGCTGTAAATAGTTATACTTGAACTTCTTCCTTTCTAATTTGTACCCTCATGATGTCCTTAAGTTGTCTTATTGCTCTAGCTAAAATTTTAAGTAGTATATTGAGTAAATAGGGAGAGAGTGGACAGCCTTGTCTTGTCCCTGATTTTAGTGGATTGCTTTAAATTTCTCTCCATTTAATTTGATGTTGGCTATCAGCTTGATATATACTGCTTTTATTATGTTTAGGTATTTCCCTTGTATCTCTGATCTTTCTAAGACTTTTATCATAAAGGGGTGCTAGACTTTGTCAAAGGCTTTTTCAGCATCTAGTGAAATGATCATGTGGTTTTTTATTTCAGTTTGTTTATAGATGGATTGCATTGACATATTTTCATATGTTGAATCATCCCTGCATCTCTGGGAAGAAGCCCACTTGATCATGAGATTCTGTTTCTCTCTCACTCTAGTCTGTCTCTATCTCTCTATGTCTCTCTCTCTGTCTCTCTCCCTGTTTTTCTCTCTTTCTCTCTCTAGATAGATATCCATCTCACCTCTAGTCATACAAGTTATATTGAAACAAAAACTTTGCTTTGAGCATTACTCTGCTTTGTTATGGGCCTGGGGTCATCCACCAATTCACCAGTCTGACTCAAGTTTTAATTTTAGTAACATAGAGGGCTTTCACCAGAGAGTTCTCTAGGTAAGGCCTCAGCTATTGTTAGTCCAAGTATTTTAAAGGCAAAATCCACAACATTATATGTTGATGTAACCAACCGTCTTATTAAATAAGAAACACAGAAACAATGTAAAAGAGAAAGCCGAGAGGTCAGAGCTCAGAGCTAAAATCTCACCCTTCCTCCTGCTGTCCCAGCTTCGCGAAAGAGACCTACTTCCTGTCTGTTCTTTTTTTTATAGTATGTTGTTCTGCCTTCTCATTGGTTGTAAACCCAAACACATGACTGCCTCGTCACTGTCTGAATGTACAGCCCCCTAGGTCTTAAAGGCATATGTCTCCAATGCTGGCTATATCCCTGAACACACAGATATCTATGGGATTAAAGGCGTGTGCCACCACCGCCACACTCTTGCTATGGCTCTAATAGCTCTGACCCCCGGACAACTTTATTTATTAACATACAATCAAAATAATATTTCAGTACAATTAGATTACCACCACAATTATGATTTTGGGGAAGCAAGTTAATGCATATCCTGTCTAAGGACAGAGAAAGCTTGATTTTATAACAGATGTCTAACAGATGCCTCAGCCATCCAAAGCAAGTAAGAGAATGTTTCATACAAAAGCTAAACTTAGCTTTTAGCATGTTAATCTTGTAACCTATTACCTTGTAATAATAGCTGAGGCAGTGGGAGATTTTGCAACAATCAGCAGTTTTTAAGAACAGCCCAACTGCAGCAAGAAGTCATCCATCTTGGCTAAGTTAGCTGACAGGATACATTCAAGATAAGAGCAACCTCCTCGTGGCTTACAGGCTAAAAACAATTTTGTTTTTACAAGTCTTTTCAACACAGTAAATTATAATATTCACCATCACACTTTTAGCATTATTCACACTGACACACCCAATAAATGTTGAAAGATTCCATTGGTGTGTACATGTTGAGAAGCATAGCTTAAAGCCAAATTTCCTCAGCCAGTGTTTTAGAATTGAAAATATTCAACATTTATGCTCTAAAGTACTTGGCATTATTTCAGAAAACTTGTTATAATACAGTTTTTTCGTGAAGCAAAATTATTATCATCCATAAAAGAATTCTATTGACCAAAGTATCCCTCCACAGTCCTCAGAGGGATCTTCAGTAGTCAACAGGTCCAGCTAATTTGAAGAAGATGGCAGCTGTTTTTCTAGGGGCTTGCCTTCTACCACACTAAACACATAGACATTTCTGCTCTTTTATGAAGACTGCAGAGTATTTGCACTTAACAGTTTTCAAATATATTTTAAATCTGATTCGTGCTACTTATTCCTACATGTCCGGCCAGGACTAGACATAGAATGCTGGCTTCAAGTTACTGTAGGTGACAGTTTACTTATTACATTACAACTCCGACTTGCAAAGACATAGAATCGGGGTACAGAGAGTCTAGTGTTACAAGATAGGGGTTTCCTGTGTTACTCCTTCACCTGCTTTAACAGGGTGACTTTGGTGGCTTTCAATGTAGCGTTCTCTTCTTACAGATACTACCACAATTCTCCTTTCCCAGTTTTATGGCTTTGTAACTGTACCCTGAGAACATCCCTTTTATCCTTTGGAAAGTTCAGGATAACTTCTGGCCATCTTTTTCCTCTCAGAGAACTGAAGCAATTGGGCACAAAAAGGAATTTCTGCAGTTTCCTCTTCAGTCTTCTGCATCATGGAGCATGCATTCACTTATTTGTCGTTAAATATAATCTAATATTTAGTAGATTTCAATAGCAGCAATATCACAAACCATATACATATGTATCAGATAAATTAAACAAATATTTGTCATAGTGTGGGCATATAGCATAGAAAAATCACTTTACATGATATATAAAATGAACTTATCCCAAATGATGTTACAAGCTAAGAATAAAACATGTAAATGCAAATGCCTTAACAAAATTAGAACACTGCTACAGAGTCATCCTCAGCCAGGTATTCTTCAGAAAAAAAGTTAAGAAACTGTCAACACTAGAAACTATTGTCATCTCCAAGGGGATTAAAAAATAATTTCATATAGAGTCAGATGTGAGTGACCATAGTCCAAGAACACAGACATGAGTTACCCTGAATTCCATGTTCCAACATGGTAACAATTTCATAACCTTTTATGATAACAGAGCAAAGAAAATGATATTCAAAACACTTTTCAAAGACATTAGTGGAAACATCAGGTAGGCAGGTTACAGAAAAGGGGGGAAACCTCAACTCCAGTCCTCTGATGCTTTCTTATCTATATTCATAGATTTCTACTGGGTATAGACTAAGGTTCTGTCTGTACATTCCCAAGGATTTACTTATAATCACAGAGATGTTAGGTCACATACAGAGTTAGGTAATAATCCGCTATAAATTGACAGGAGATGGTCCATGGTAATTTGGCTCTGCACTTGCAAAATTACAGGCTTGTGGTCATGGCTTCTTTCCATACCATTCACTAAACAAAACCATGAACAAAGATAATGCAAAAAAAAAAAGAAGGTTTATTTAGAGAGACTAGATGCCAGTCAAAAAAATCACATTTCGTCTTCTGATTCTTCTTGCTGTTCATGATTTTTCAGAAGTTGAGTTTCTGAGGTGCAGAGCTTGCTAAGTCTCCACTTAACCAACCTGAGTAGAAAGAAAATGATCTCTGGTTAGATGACATCTAAAATTAAACCTTAAGGTAATGTAAATCTATAGTAAAAACAACTTCAGATTATTTGTATACCTGGAGACACAACTCTAAAACGAAAATAATTTCTATTTAGCTTTGAGCTATTGAAAATTTATGTAGATTAAAGTAAGGTATAAGTAAACAGATAAAATATGGGTTTTCAAATTTATCACATCAGAACATAGTTTTGATTATTTCTAAAACAACTTCAACACAGTAAATTATAATATTCACCATCACACTTTTAGCATTATTCACACTGACACACTCAACAAATGTTGAAAGATTCCATTGGTGTGTGCATGTTGAGAAGCATAGCTTAAAGCCAAATTTCCTCAGCCAGTGTTTTAGAATTTAAAATATTCAACATTTATGCTATAAAGTACTTGGCATTATTTCAGAAAACTTGTTATAAATAGGAAAATCTATAATCTGTGCAAGCCCAGATGACTTTGACATCAGTGGAGTTCCCACATTAGGACCACAACAGTCTGTATATTACAAAAAGATGGTTTTTTTCTCCAAAGAATGTACATGGAGCCATTAACTTCCATATAGCTAATAGCCCAAGTTAACTTAAACCCCATGACAAGTCTGGGTTGGATTTCAGCTCTTCCTTGTAACTTCAAAGAAGTGCTTTTGTAAGCAGGCTATTAAACTGTAGGTGATACTCATATACACAATAAATTAAGATGTTGATAGAGGTGGCAAGCTCCTTTCCAGTAGATGGCCAACCCTCTAATCCATGGGCACATGAAGCAATAATTAGACTCAGTGGTAATTTAAAAAAAAAAAAGAAGAAGAAGAGGACATGGAATTGGGAGAGGGATATGTCTGAAGAGGTTTTGGAAGAATTAGAAGTGGAAAAATGGGGGTGGCGATGATCAAGATGTATTATATATTCATATGAAATTCTCAAAGAATCAATCGTTTTTAAAGTACACAGAAGTACTCTCCAACCTATTCCTGTTAGAATACTTTGAAAGAAACTCAAATGGAAGCTTAGAAGAAGTGGTGATTGCAATGACCAACTCTAGAAGGTCTAAAGCTTCTTAGTGACCAAAGCTGAGCAAGTTCTCTACTTCTGTGATGGGAGAAATATTTTTGTGAAACATACACAGTTTTTTCCTATATATGATTACCATAAGGGCATTGTATACTGCGACCATGTAAGTAGAACATAATTTCCATAAATTTTGAGATATATGCATACAAATTTAGTAAATGAAATTACCAAAATCATTCTCACTTTATGAGAAACTTCTCTAACGACCTACATTTTTATTTTAACTTTCTGCCTTCCATCTTTTGGTGAAGTTTGGGCCTGTCTCAAACAGATTCCCATCAGGAAGACAGGCAGGAAAAAGATGCGTTAGTGAATGAATGTACTTTTCACTTAAATATTTAAGATAAAAGACTTCCTATTTTCTCTCCTCCAAGACAAAGACTTGGTAGGCCTTTTTCCATCAGAGGGAACTGTTCTGGGGGTCTTTCAAATCTCCTACCAGGGAGGTGCAGGTGAATGTACTGCAGGATGATGCATGTGTCAGAGGGACATCACAGACAGCTATTCTAAGTATGAATCTCCATTTACTGTTTTGCTGGCAGTTTCTGTGTTTCCAGATAATTTTATACTATACTACTTCATCTTGTGGGGCAGTCGTAGAAAAAATTAATTCATGAAAAGGATTTGAACTTTAAGATTAACTCAGTTGAGTCTTAATGATCATATCTGATGAATGAAAGTCATTAACTTACCATGTAATAAGAGCATAATTAATTCCAATGATGGCATAGGTCAATGCATAATACAAGCAAAAGCATATGGTGAGAAACATAATGTTGCTATGATCAGACAGGTCCCATGCATGATCTCTGTTTTTGGGATACAGGACAAAAGCCATCTGTGTTTCAAAAAAAAAGCATATAGAATAACCAGACACATTATCAAAAACATTTATTCAGAGTACTTGATAACGAGATGATTGCCAGTGTCAGAGATAGCAAACATAAATCATATTTTCTACCTATTTTAATAACATGGACAATATTTACCTAGTCGTCTTTCTAAACTATCTCAAAAGAGTGATAACTCCTAAATGTACCATTGTTATTAATCCCCTCACTTGTCCCAGGTGCAGGGGACATCTCAGAAGAGGAGGCAGAAGAAATATAAGAGCCAGAGGATAGGGAGGAATGCTATGAAATGCTGTCATCTGATTATGACATGGCTGTCCCACTTGTGACCTCACAAAAGATATCGTTGTTTGTCCAAAACTAGCCACAAAATCAAGCCAAGCAAAATTCTGGTATATATGGAGGAAGTGCTTTCCAGGCCCTAACATTTACTGAGGAGTTGATAGTTGTGAGAGAAGAATCATTCTCTTTAGAGGGTGTGGCCACCAGTAGATTCCCCACGTTGCAGTGGATGATCCCATGCCTGTGCATTTATGGGAAGCACTAATTTGACTCAGTAAGTTTTCAAAAGAGAGAAAATGTGAAGTTGGGAGAGAGATGGGCTGGGGAGGGATTCGGGGACTAAGAGGGATGAAATAGTATAATGATATGAATATATGATGAATTATATGATCATAATTCATTGTGTACATAAATGAAATTCTCATGAATGAAGAAAGTTGTTTTTAATATGTAAATGATCAATACACAAATGGAAGATGAATGACATCATTGGAGAAAGGTAAATCAAAATGGCAGTGGGCTATAACTTGCTACTCACTAGAAGGGCAATCATCATAGTCAATTAAAAAATAGCAAATATTGGTGAGAGTGCAGAGGAACTGGAATCCTTAAGCCTATGAAATGAAACCGGTGAAAAAGATTGACAGTTTCTCAGAAAGGAAAATTTCAAATTGCCATACGACTAGCATTCTACGCCTAGGAATGCCTCCAAACATTCAAAAAATGTGTGCATAAATGTTCATAACAGCGTTATGAGTACCCAAAGATGAAAAAGAAATGAAATATTAATATATGTGATAACATGGATAAAACTTGAAGATATTATGTTGAGTGACAATGAGCAGAAACAATAGGCCATGTATTGTCCTATTCTCTTTCATGTAAAACATTCATAATAGATGGGGTTAGAAAACAAATTAGTAGTTGGCAGATCCTGGCACCAAAGAAAAGGAGAATAACTGTTAGTTGGGTGCAGGGTTTTCTGTGGTGATATTGTGTTCCCCAAAATATTATACACCCTAATAAACTTATCTGGGATCAGAGAACAGAACAGCCACTAGATATAGAGGCCAGAAAATGGTGGCACACCTGCCTTTAATCCTAGCATTCCAGAGGCAGAGATCCCTCTGGATCTCTGTGAGTTCAAAGCATCACTGGAAACAAGAGCCTTTAATCCCAGGAAGTGATGGAGGGAAGCAGAAAAGTATTTAAGGCGTGAGGATGAGGAAGTAGAGCCTGGTGAAGCTTTTAGGCTTTTGAGTATCCCTTCAGCTGAGATCAATTTGGATGAGGACAGAAGCTTCCAGTCTGAGGAAACAGGATCAGCTGAGGAATTGGCGAGATGAGGTGGCTGTGGCTTGTTCTGCTTCTCTGATCTTCCAGCCTTCACCCCAGTACCTGGCTCTGGGTTTGTTTTTATTAATAAGACCTTTTAAGATTCATGCTGCAGTTTCTTTGCATGGAATATAATGTTTGAGAGGTCAGTAGAGGTAGTAATGCATGACGTTATGAATAGAATAAATACTGCTCAATTTTATCCTTTAAAGTTGTGTGTTCTGTGAACTTTATCCCAATAAAATGATAGATGAGAAACCGATTGAATAATTTCAGGTCTCTAGAGTAAAATGAAATATAGGTATTGGATAATTATACAAATGATATGGTAAGTTGGTCATGTATCCATTGCAGTGCCTACAAGTTCCTTCCAATGGCCTTTTCAGAATTCATTATCATCTTTAATCTGTTATCTTCATTTCCCAAATAATGAATTTTTTTTACAGAAAAAAATAGGCACTTAGCCTATATTGAGTAAATCCTTAATTTCATTTCTTCCTTAAATTTTAAATAGTCTGAGTTAATCTGTAGAGACTGGGATTTTTTGCTTTAATCAGTTGTCCCATGTATAGATTCCCTGTGGTTGGAATGAGAACTACAACTTTTGTTATCTCATATATCTGATTAAGTGATATACACCATGTGCTATGCAGTTTATCCTCATTTATGCATGAGCTCTTTGCAATAATCTTTAGTCTTAAAAAAATAACTTCAATGGGGAGGTTTAATTATCTCTCCTAATATAAAGGGAAGTCTGGAGTTCAGAAACTTCCATAATTTTGACAATGATCAAAAATTTGTGAATGACAAAGGCAGTATTCCTCAGTGGGAATGCCTGTCTTCTGTCTCTACTGCACACTCTCCATCAGTATCCATCCTCTCTATATTGGTCAATATGGAAACATGGTGGACTGAACCACCAGGTCAGTCTGAGGCATCTCAGCAGTTTGAACAATCACAGCTAAGAAGGAAGTTGGTCCCATGAAGACATGTTACTATATTACCCCTAAAACACATATTTCCTACTGTGTTGACCATGATACTTGAAATACTTGAAATAACCTCACTACCCAAATACCTGCTTTCTGGTGGCTAAAAATCTCTAGAACACCCTATTTAAGCAACATACTGCTTCTACTGCTTCCATCCCAGATATTGTTTAAATCTTTAAGTGCATATCAAAGTACAATTTATCAGACATCATAAAATATGTAATCATTGATTAAAATTATATTTTCAACATAATATTGATGTTAGAGAGTTGATATCATCAAATGGAAAGAGGCTGAGAGTTGAGATCAAACAAATCCAGGCTTAGATCCTCGTTCAAGTTTTTTTGGTTGTTTATTTTTGGTCCTTTGTGAAACAACGTAAGCCCTAAAGCAGTAGTTCTCAACCTGTGGGTTACAACCCCTTTGGGGTCAAATGACCTTTGCACAGGGGTCACCTAAGACCATCCTGCATATCAGATATTTACATTATCATTTATAACAGCAGCAAAATTACAGTTATGAGGTCACAATGGAAATAATTTTATGGTTGGGAGTCACCACAGCCTGAGGAACTGTATTCAAGGGTCATAGCATTAGGAAGGTTGAGAACCACTGCTGTAGATGAACGCGAACAGTAACACAACATGAGGACTTGCATTAAAGTGTTGCAGCATTAGGAAGATTAGGAACCACTGTCCTAGAGCCAGTAAGTGATCTTAGGTAGAAATAAGAGGCTGCTTGACTTTCCCATTAGTCTGATGGCCAAAGTCTGAGTCTAGTAGAGATTTCATTCAAAACAGAAAAATGCATGTCACTGCTTTCATCTTCAGCATTTAACAGTTTTCCAGGCCCCACATCTATCAATGGAATTGGCAAAGGGATAGGGTGAAGATGTTGGTTTTGGTAGGGGGCATATGTGTTGTTTCTACCCTGTGTCAAGCATATTCATCTCTTGGTCTGTACTCATCCAGGATTCCTGTTTGAATTCCCATAATGTCCTGTATGTTGTGGCATTATTTCCACTAATATGAATGCCTGCCTGTTAAGCTAAGTTTATATGGAAATACTTATCAGAGAATTGCCTAGTTCCATTATTGTGTGAGCCTTGCAAAATAGTTTAATCTTCTAGAGTCTTCTAATAGATAAGTTAGACATGATAATACCTAACTGTTACATTATCATAAACAAAGTGAAATACAGTGTTCATAGAAATCCAATAAAAGATAAACATGGCATACACCTATAATCACAACACTAAGGATGCTGAAGCCTTGAATTCTAGGATGTTGAGTTCAAGGCCAACCTAGGATAACTAGTTAGACACTTTCTCAAAAGTATTTTTTTCAGTACAATGGCAACTATACACTTATTTCTCAATAAATAAAAGGTTCCTCCCTTGCTTACTTTCCATATGTTTCTGGAGCTTACTACTAATTAGGCTATAAGCCATCTTTTATCAAGAACTGATGATGACTAATATCAATTCAGAGTTTCTACAAGTGGATAACCAGCTGTGATAACAGTCACATTCTAGTTCCTGCTCAGCTGCTCTATCAGTGTTCCCACTAGGAAGCCTGAGGTCACTTAAAGACCAACAGTTTCACTATAGACAGCATGTTACAGGAAAGTCTCTGGACTCATAAGAAACTACCTCATCAACAAAGGAGAGAAGCCACGGGTAGAAACAAAATAGAGCCGGAGGCTTCAACTCACCTGATAGAACCACATCCCCTGTAGCATGGTGAGGCTTGACCTCAGGAGCTCCAGAACTACATTGTCCTTTGTGAGGAATTCTATGAAGGCAACCAGACCCGCCAAAAATACAGCAAAGCTCAACAGTTGGTGACCAAAGGTGTCCACCAATGACCGGCCATGTGTGTGATTGTAGAAAATGAAAGCTAATAGGGTAGAAAAAAAAGTGATTTTTTTTTTTAAATAAAAAACAAAGATAACAAACTCATCAGTTTTCTCTCCCACCTTCTTTCCCTCTGGAGCGACAGAATTTTATACACCTATACAACTGATTAAAGGAGGAGGTCCCACTGGGTCTCACGGAGTGCAGCTTTGCAGCTTTTGTCCGTTATCACTGCCTATTTAGAATGGAATCATTGAAATTCAACCTTCCTTTTCCTTCTCCAACCTTCATTGTCTCCTCTAACATGACATCTTCAACTAACTGTATTTAAAGGCATTATGATGCAGGCTGGTGAATAATAAACATGACAGGGCAGGGAGCTACAATTCACATGAATATGCAGGAGAATAAGCAGAAGCCAAAGCCTTGCCTTAAGGAATTCAGTGCCCTGAAATAAGTAAACACACCCATAATTCACACCTTGAAAAATGCACCAGTGCTATCTTCCAGAACTGATGATGACTAATATCAATTCAGAGTTTCTACATAATAGATAACCAGATGTGATAACAGTCATATTCTGTTATCTATATAGGAAACATATATAATAACTATAATGTTTCATTACATAAACATATTCCAGTTTCACCTTAATAGTTTTCACTAAACTAAAAGAGCAGGATGCTCATTAAAGATATAAGAACCAGGCTATTAGTTGTTGCAAATGTTTTCTTTTTTTTCTGGCCCTTGTCCTTAAAAAGCAACCATCAAGCACTACTTTCTTCACATGGAAGTGAAGAACAGGTGCCCCTAACCACCTGTAGCTCTCAGAGCTCCATAATTAATCTACTTTTTCACGTGTATAATAAATGAAGAAGAATCATTAAAGACCTTTTTCTCACCCACCTCAGTAATCTTGGAGAAAACAAATGAACAAAACATATGATTTATTTTTCATTAATTTTTCAAAATTAGGATTTCTACTTCTAATGTGATTGAAATTTGCAGACTCAACTTTCCACATCCTGGCAAAGCTTCACTGTATCAGTGATTTAAAAGCTGGTTGTCAAGAGGCAGAATCTATTCTGCTGCTAACAGCTAGCTATCCCAGCTGAGCACTCAGACTTCCATTACTCTGTGTTTAATTTTCATTATTAAAAGTATAAAGAAGATAATTGCTAAGAAAACAAAGAAAGAAGGTGATTCTTCAAGACAGATGTGAAACATGAATAAATCACATTAAATTGTTGTATCTGCCCAGTCTTGAGAATGAGTCAGAGAAGAACCATCCTTGGCATCCTACAGAGAATAGTCAGGTGCCTCAGTATGCCCCAGATACTTTGCCCTGTCAACCAGGACTGCACTAAGAAAGCAAAGATACTTTATTTTACAGGGCTACCCAGATGCTTATTTTGAGACAAATACAGAGAGAAAAAGAAAAGAAAACTCTACTCCACTCTACTTACCTTCCACAAAGAAGGCACTTGATAATGTTAACTTGACCAAAGAGACTGGAAGTGAACTAATGATGAAACATAAGATCTTGGTCCCACCTAGTATTGCAAAGAAGACATACATGGAAAGATGATGCCAGTGCAGAATTAGGGTCAACTTGGATTCTTTATCTGAGAACTGATGTATCTTCGAAAGTGCAATGTATAGACCAATTATTCCTGCAGAGAAGCATAACACCGTTGAGTAACACTCTACATGATTTTACCTAGCACACACATGCAGGAAGATATGACCTTGGCTTATTTCAATCTACTCTGTCCTCTTACAACATTACTTCCTCTTTGGGTGGTTCCCTAACAGTTTTGTAGTGACACTTTAGACATTCTTAGAGGTTCAAATGCTAATTGAGATATCCAATTTTATAGTCACAACCAATGCTGATCATTTTGGTTCAAATGTCTATTCCAACCTAATGTCCAAGCCTTATGAGACTATCCTCTAGAGGCTGACTCTTCATTTCCTAGCTACCAGACCTTTGGATAGCAACTAGGTAAAGGATTGGCCTTGGTTCCTGGGTTCAAAACAAAAATTCTTACGATTCAGCTTCTTCCAGCTAAGGATAAGCAAGAATCCCCAGTGGATGCAGCATGTGGTATAGTCAGTTTAATAAGCACTTGAACTTTCATAGAGAGGTTGGCTTACTTACTAACATATAGAAGTTTGCAGATAAATTCTTCTCTTTGGAAACAATTAGTGTGAGTCCTATCAAAAACCTCTTTTCATAAATAAAGCACAAAAAAACTTAATGGAAAAGCAGAAAGCTTTATCTTTTATAAGAGGCTACAGTGAAACTAAAAACAGACCATTTTAATGGAATTCTCTAAAGCAATGGAAAGGCTTCGTAAATTACTTGGCCAATCTGCTTTCTTTAATTCAGGAAATTAGAAAAAAAGAAAGGATGAGATCATGAAGCAAGGCCTTCCTCAGCCCTGACCCTCCTCCATAACCTCCTTGTAATGATTTATTGAAACTTTCCAACAATCACTTGATGATTTTGCATCACCTGCAAATGGTTTCTAATAGGGTTTATTCTTTCAAGGATCAGAAAAAAATTGATATGAAATTATTTCAGAAGATCTAACCAATTCCACAAAGGACATTCATCATGATTGAGTAGGTAAATTAAATACTACAATTAATTTATTAAGAAGTAGGCCTTCATATAAACCCAAAATACCATATTGCTAACAAATTATATCATATGGAAATTGTAATTAAAATATTTAATAAATATTTGAATAAAATATTCAGCTCTAGATTTTGTAAAAAAAAAAAAGAAGAAGAAAGAAAAAAACTTGTCAATGCATATAAAAATACCAAATTGAGAAAATACAACACAGTAAGTCAACTCACCTATTGATGCCATGCCAATAATCACAATTCCCTCCACAAGTTCTGCTCGAAAGAAGAATTCTTTGGTAATAAGGGAGGAAGACCTCTTTTGCTGTTTACAAACATGCTTCAGAATACTCTTTGTACTCCACCAAAGAGCCATGATAAGGAAAAGTGTTCCAGCAAGGAAATGACCTGGGAAATCCCCCGGGACCTACAAAGAAAAGAAAATACAGATGATAGATAATTCATTTCTGGAGCATCACCAAATCATTTCTCATCCCCAAAGAGCAGACTAGCTAGCTTCTGATGGTTTTAGCACATAGATCATATTATAGTATCAGCTATGCCGATAAAATTAAAATTTTATCTTGACACTTCATAGTGCACATTGTGTGAGATGTTTTAAATGCCATCTCTAGCCTATCCTTCACAGCATACCCATGAATAAGGGATTAATATTCCATTTTCAATTGAGGTATGTCTTTACAGGAGTTAAATGACTTCCCCAGATCTCACAACTATTAAGCAAAATTTTGTTGGTTTTAACACAAACCTCAAAATGGTTTCTTTAGAAGACAGTATGCAGTTCATTAACCACTTGTTTTTTTAAATATAAAAGAAAGTAATATGAAACCCTGACCTGATTGTTTAAGAGTTTGAAATGATGTGAAATTGCCTATGATTTTTTTCGACATACGTGATCTCAAAGTATCAAGGACCAAATGTGTGAGAGAGATTGTTAGCATTCATTTAACATTTGTGTGTTTTTCCACACACCTTCTCACCTCTCATGCAGGTGGATGGAAACCACTGTTTTAGTTCTAGCTAGCAGACTGAGTAAGGAATTGGCACATATCACTTCTAGGTTGAGTCACTGAAATTTACATGATTCCCTCAGCTCTTTCTTCTGCATTGGCAACTTTGGCATGCCCTGACTGCAACACAGGAGATTGTCAACATAGTACTTCAGATTTCCAAAGAAATAACCTTTCGTTGGTCAATGCTATAGGAAAGATGGTCTTGTACAGTGTGATTTTCTTTTTATTTTGTGTGCAGCCCTTTGTTCAACTATATTGTGCCATCAATGGAACAATGATGACACAATCTAGAATCATTCTATGGGCCTAATACTAGGCTAGTGCTAAGCACAGTTATGAAAGAGGATTTCAGGATATCCTCTGATCAGAAAACTAGGATTCCCCAGTTCAGGGCAGACCTTGTAGGCTATTCCTCTGTGATTTAAAGGAAGCTCTGAAGAAACTGTAAAGCTGACACAAATACTGTGAAGTATCATATCTCCAATTGCCATGGTTCACGGCATATTATAGCAAATCGCAATTAATAATTCAGACGTCGACCCATCAGATGAATAACTCTTTGATGGAGGAACCTCATCAACCAAGGCTTTTGAGGCCATAGAATCTGAAAACTGGTTGTTTCTGTCTATAATTTTTTCATGTGTTATTCTAACTCAACCTGGATTGGTAGTGTATTTTCTCCATTAATATACTGGGTACATTTATCTGTGGATGGTCAGGAAGAATATTTCTTTTCAAGTTCCATAATTTTGATCAATAGAAATAATACAAGGATATTTGTTATGGCTCAGTCTGACATAGGAAAGCAATGTTTTTTTTTTAAGATTTATTTATTTATTATGTATACAGTGTTCTGTCTGCATGTCCCTGCAGGCCAGAAGAGGGTGCCAGATCTCATTACAGATGGTTGTAAACCACCATGTGGTTGCTGATATTGAACTCAGGACCTCTGAAGAGCAGCCAGTGCTCTTAACCGCTGAGCCATCTCTCCAGACCCTTAAACCTTTTTTTTTTTTTTTTTTTTTTTCTGGTTTTTCAAGACAAGGTTTCTCTGTGTAGCTTTGCGCCTTTCCTGAAATTCACTCTGTAACTCAGGCTGGCCTCGAACTCACAAAGATCCACCTGCCTCTGCCTCCCCAGTGCTGGGATTAAAGGCGTGTTCCACCACCGCCCCCTGAAAGCAATATTTTTATACAATCAATTGACTTAAGACCTCAGAGCAAATTCAAAGTAGACTAGTTGCCCCTACAAATGACCCTCAAAAACAGCTTTCTATTGTAATATGCCATGGACCATGGCATTTTGTTCTTTCTTTTTTACTTCATCTTGAAAATTCTCGCCAGGCAGTGGTGACGCACGCCTTTAATCCCAGCACTCGGGAGGCAGAGGCAGGTGGATCTTTGTGAGTTCGAGACTAGCCTGGTCTACAGAGTGCGATCCTGGAAAGGCGCAAAGCTACACAGAGAAACCCTGTCTCAAAAAAAAAAAAAAAGAAAAAGAAAAAGAAAAAAGAAAAAAGAAAAAGAAAAGAAAAGAAAGAAAATTTTCTCTTCTTTTTTTTTTCTTTGTCTTTACACAGTTATATACATTCCCAGCAGAAAGCTCTTTTTGAGGGTCGCATTACATTTCTTGAGTAAACAATAAGTAACAGAATCATTCTAATAACACACATAAAATCACACCATTTCTCTCAGATTTGGAATGTTATGCTGACTGGGTAGCCAGCATGGCAGAGAATGGCTGTCAGCCAAGCTCCCTGGTGAGCAGATGGAAGGCACATAGCACTTGAGTGCTCCACACCTTCTCAGGGCTCAATGACCTTGAAAGCATCCTAGGACCTAAACATAAAGTTAGTTGGCTGAACCTTGAGTCTTGCATCATAAAACTGAGATTAGAAGTTTGGAATCCACAAGGATGACCCCACCTGGGAGTGCTGGCAGTGGTCTAGAGGGTGCCTGGACTGGTCTACTCTGGTGACCAGTCTAGTGAATACCCTAACCATCATCATAGAGCCTTTGTCCAGTGACTGATGGAGGCAGATGCAGAGATCCACGGCCAGGCACCAGGCTGAGCTCCAGCTCATCTCCAATCGATGAGAGAGATGAGGGATTCTGCAGGCAGGGGGACGACGAGATCATGATGGGAGGACATACAGAGATGACCGGCCACACTGGTGGAAGCCCATGAACTGTAGACTAGTGGCTGTGGAGCCCCCAGAGGACTGGACTAAGCCCTCTGGATATGGAAGACAGTTCTTTGTCTCAAACTGTTTGGGGGGCCCCCAGACAGGGGGATCAGGATCCATCACTGGTCTATGGGCAGGCTTTTGGGAGCCTAGTGCCGGTGGTGTGACGCCTTGCGCAGCCTTGGTGCAGTGGGGAGGGGCTTGGACCTGCCTAGGCTCAGTGTGCTGGGCTCTGCTGACTCCCCATGGGATACCTTGATTTGGGGGATGTAGGAATGTGGGGTGGCTTGGGAGGAAGGGCTGGGGGTGGGAGGAGGGAGGAGGGAGGAAATGGGATCTGTGGGTGGTATGTAGAGTGAGTAGAAAATTTCTTAAAAAAGAAAAATGAGCCGGGCGGTGGTGGCGCATGCCTTTAATCCCAGCACTCGGGAGGCAGAGCCAGGTGGATCTCTGTGAGTTCGAGGCCAGCCTGGGCTACCAAGTGAGCTCCAGGAAAGGCGCAAAGCTACACAGAGAAACCCTGTCTCGAAAAACCAAAAAAAAAAAAAAGAAAGAAAAAGAAAAATGAGGCCGGGTGGTGGTGGCGCACACCTTTAATCCCAGCACTCGGGAGGCAGAGGCAGGCGGATCTCTGTGAGTTCGAGGCCAGCCTGGGCTACCAAGTGAGTTCCAGGAAAGGCACAAAGCTACACAAGAGAAACTCTGTCTCGAAAAAAAAAAAAAAAAAAAAAAAAAAAAAAAAAAAAAAAAAAAGAAAGAAAGAAAGAAAGAAAAATGAAAAAAAATTAAAAAGAAAGAGTCAGTTGCTGAGAGAATCTGTGCAGGGAGTTATGTCTTTAATGTTATCAGCCAGACTTCTGCAAGTGAAGAACTGGCACTAAAGTTGCTTCATGCTGACCTTGGTTCAACAACCAAACACCTGGGAATCTGTCCTTGTGTGATTCTTTTTCAGGGGCAACTGGTCTACTTTGAATTTGCTGAGGTCTTAAGTCGGCTAATTATGTGAAAAGCTATCTTTATAACAGAAAATACTGTTATTTTCCTATGTCAGCCTGAGCTATGAAAAATATCATCACACTATTTCTATTCATCAAAACTATACAGTTTAAGAAGAAATTATCTGCCTGACTATCTACAGATAAATATGCCCAATATACCATGGCAAAAATACACTACCAATCCAGGCTGAGTTGTAATAGTACATGAAAAAATTACAGACAGAAACAATCAGTTTTCAGATTCTATGGCCTCATAAGCCTTGCTTGATGAGGTTCTTCCATCTGAGACTTACTCATCTGATGGATTGACATCTGAATTATTAATTGCCATCTGCTATAATATGCCATGGACCATAGCATCCAAAAAAAGACCTCAGATGCTTCAGTCTACCTTTAAAACATCCAAATCATCTAAGAGTCAGATTCAGTATATCTCACGGCAGTAAGCATAGGTTCCTGTCCGAACTCTATGGAATGGTTCAGGCCCCCATCTTTTGGCTTCTCTGAGCACTAGTTCTTAATAAATAAAAAGAGAAGTTATCCCCTGATAATATAAGTGAAAATTGGCATCATTTCTTTGCCCGTTAATTTGACAGTTAATAGAATAGTTGAGAGTCCACTCACTTCATAGTACAGCAATTCTGTTTTTAGCACATGCCCTAGAATATACAGGTCCGCTTCTCTTGTGTATATGTGAAAAAATGGCATTGCTACATCAAATGTGGAAAATAAAACCACAACTACCTTAATTTAACTCACCCATAGATAAATTAATAAATAATATGCTATAACATAGATACAATGTGATTATGGTTAAAGTATTTTTTAGACAAATAAATGGCCCCTTCTAAGTTTGGCAGTTGTGAATATAACTGCTATTAACACTCATGTACAAGTTATAGTGTAACTATAATTTCATAATTTATTTCAGTAAATAATTACATCTGGAAGTGTACAGTGATTCTTAATTTTAAGTGTTTTATATTTTTAATTTATTATTTGAGATTTTCATGTATGCATCTAATGCATTTTGATCATATTCACTCCCCAAACCCCCTCCAAAGCCTCCCAGACACTTCTATATCCCCTTCAGGTTCCTTTTTTTAAATAGCTCACTGAGTCCAGTTGACAAAGCCCATAAATGCGTGGGCCATCCACTAGAGCAAGGCCAACTCACCAAGGCAGCTCAGCTAAAGAAAACTGGCTATTTTACCTAGCAGCATTAACTGTCAATAACTCTACAGGCAGGGTGGGGCTCATGTGCTTCCCTACCCTTGCGCAGAGATTTTTTTTTTTAATTATTAAGGTGGAAGGAAAATTCAAGTTTCAAAATAATGCTATACCTTGGTGTAATTTACATACCATTAAAACACCTGAAATATAATATGATTCCTTTATAATAGTTTTCCTACCAAAGCAACCTACATATTCAGTGCAATCACCATGAAAATTCTTCCCAGAAATCAAAAAGATAAAAATGGAGATATATAGGCGGTGGTGGTGTATGCCTTTAATCCCAGCACTTTGGAGGCAGAGCCAGGAAGATCTCTGTGAGTTCGAGGCCAGCCTGGTCTACAGAGTGAGATCCAGGACAAGCACCAAAACTACACAGAGAAACCCTGTCTTGAACAACAACAAAAAAAAGAAATGGAAATGTAAGAGTCTAAGCTAAAACAATTCTGAATAACAAAAACAAAAAAAATAGCTGGAGGTATTACCATCCCCAATTTCAAGTCATAGCATAAAATTATAGTAATAAAAACAGCATGGTACTTGCTGGCATCACAAAAAGAGGTTTATTAATCAATTGGATATAATCAAGGACCTACATATAAACCCACACTCCTATTGCCACTTGATTTTTGACAAAGAAGACAACAATATACATTTGAGAAAACATCTTTAATAAATGGTGCTGGGCATACTAGGTATCTGCTTGTAGGAAAATGAAAATAGATCCATATCTATCACCCTTCACAAAACTCAACTTCAAATGGATAAAGGACCTCCACATAAGACCTGATGCCTTGACTCCCATAGAAGAGAAAGCAGGGAATAGGCTTGAACTCACTGGTACAAGAAATGACTTTCTGAACAGGACCCCAATAACATCGCCGTTAAGACAATAAGTTAGACCTTATAAAATTAAAAAGTTTCTGTACAGCAAAGGACACCATCACTCAAGTGAAGAGACAGCACACAGAATGGAAAATAATCTTTACCAGCTTTACATCTGATAGAGACTTAGTATCTAGAATACATAAAGAATTCAAAAAAATTTAAAAAACGAAGAAACAAATATGCCAATTTAAAACTGTAACATAGTACTAAACAGAGAGTTCTCAAAAGAAGAAATACAAATGTCTGAAAAATATTTTTCAAATGTTCAATATCCTTAAACAGCAATGAAATACAAACTGAAACTTCCTTGAGACATTCATAAAAATAAAATATTTTACAATTGTCATTATAGGGTGAAAAATAACAAAAATGGAAGAAATACTCTAGTTTAGACTCTTGGATTCTACATTACTGTGGCAGGCAGAAGAACTGTGTTGTCTGGTCTTAAAGGCCAGCTGCTCCTTTAGGATCCCTTGAAGAGCTCATTAAAAACAACCAATATCATTGCCTACTTGCCCATACCCTGCCCATGCAACATCTAAACTCCAGGCCTAGCCAAATTGCATATACTGTCCTGAGCTTCCTGAACCCTCACATGCCTTCACCCTCCCCAATTCCCAGACCTACCTCAGGTCACATGACCTGTGAACCAGCTCAGTATAAGTCCCACCCTCAACTTTCCAACCCTCCAGGCTTGAACTCAGTCACATATCCTGTGCATCATCCCAGTCCAGTGAGTCCCAGACACTAACATACCTGACAAATACTCAACGTCCAGACCTAGCCCAGGATACACTTTTGTGTGTGTGCCTGCCCAACCTGGTGAATCCCTGGAACCAAACCTATCCAGAATATCCCCAACCCAAAGGCCTAGCCTAAGTTACACAGCCTGTACGCTGGCCTACCCTGCTGAGTGTCAGACATGCTGGCCCACCCAAGTCATCCTCACACCACCAGGTAAAGTTTGTACATTTGTCCCATTTGTATGCCTTCTGGCTTATCACTGAATTGGAATCACCCCCATTCCTCCAATCCAAAGTAAACAAAGTATCTGAAGAATTGACCTACCAACTCCTCATACTTATCTGAAATTAACTAAGCTTGGTCAACAAGATAAGCAAACTTCCACTCAATAGAGGCATCCTAGAATCTCAAATCAGACATACAGCCAATGAAAGAAGTCTACATGTCCGAGTCTCATCACAAAAACACAAACAGTATGAAAGGCCAAAGCACTATGTCTCACCATCAAATCCACCATCCTATACAAATATTTTCCAGTGAGAATTAACTAGGTGAAACTTAGTGTAGTCATATCTTTTTTCTGAAAATACCTTTTACTTCCAAGTAGACTGAACTTCTACCAGACCTGACAATTAACTTAATAAACTGCTTTGAGATCATTTAAAGCTATTCACTCCAGCTTTGATCCTACTGTGTTCCCAGCCTGCTTACGTCCAACCTAGTTTGAAAAAAACAATGCAATAAATTTTCCTATGCTTTGCACTTCCCATGTAATCAGCTTTTAGAACCTACACTAAAAACATAGCTCTAGGGTGGTGGCTGTGCAACCTTCAATCCCAGCAGTCAGGAAGCAGAGACAGGAAGATCTCTCTGAGTTTGAGGCTAGCCTGATCTACAAAGTGAGAGCCAGGGCTGTTACACAGAGAAACTCTGTCTTGAAAAAAAAAAAAACAGAAAAAGCATAACTCTGTAGTGGATATTTGTTTCATCTATGACCTAGCCCCTAGGGTATGGCCTCTTGACTAGCTTAAGACCTGAAAAGCACATACTCAGGGCCCTTTTCTCTCGTATCTTCTTGGATCTGGTGGCATGATGCAAGGCAGGACCGGTCCTCAGCCTTCCAGGACTCTGTGACAGATTAGCCTTATTCTGCGTTAGTGTGTTTTTACTCCATATAATTTCTTAATAAATAGATTCATTATTCAGTAATCCGTGGATTTCCTGGCATATAACTGTAATTTCAAACTATGTTCTCTCCCATGCCATAACCCAGAAAAGAGAGAGAGAGAGAGAGAGAGAGAGAGAGAGAGAGAGAGAGAGAGAGAGAGAATTGTGGTAACCAGGTGCTGAAAACAGCCAACAGAACAAAAGCAACCTCAAACAACAAATATCTAATAACAAACACACTTAGAAAGAGATCATGAGAACACTCCCATTCTCAGCAGCATCAAAGACAATAACATATCTGGGAATAAGCCTAACCAAGAAGGCAAAGGACCTCTACAAGAAAAACTTTAAATCTCTGAAGAAAGAAATTAAGGAATATACCAGAAGATAGAAAGACTCCCCAATGCTCAGGGATTGGTAGAACTAATATTGTGAAAATGGCCAATGTACAAAAAGCAACTTATAGATTCAACCACAACCCAAATCAAAATCACCATGATGTTGTTTACAGAAACACAAAAAAAGTCTTAAAATTCGCATAGAACCACAAGATATCTCAGAGAGTCAAACCAATCCTGAACAGAAATAACAATACTCTAGAGATTACTTGACCAGGTTTCAAGTTATATTACAGTTAGAGTAGGAATAACATGATACTGGCAAAAGCAACAGACAACCGAACAAAATAGAAGACCCAGATAGGAGTACATATATCTATAGCAATCAGATATTTAACAAAGATGCCAAAACAAACACTGGAACAAGATAACATCAAATGGTGCTGGGGAAACTGTAATATAATGAGATTAGTCCTGAATCTATCATCATGCACAGTAATTAACTCCAAATGGATCAAAGACCTCACTATGAAACCTGCAATGCTAAAACTCATAGAAGAAAACATAGGCAATGCCCTACAAGATGTGGGTATAGGGAAGAGCTTTCTGAATAGGTCTCCATTTGTCAAAGAATTAAAGTCAGCAATTGGCAGGTGGGAGTTCATAAAACTAAAAAACTTTGTACAGCAAAGGAAACAGTCAACCAAATGAAAAGGAAGCCCACGGAATAGGAGAGAATCTTTGCCAGCTATATATCTGACAGGGGATTAATATCCAGAATATACTAAGAAACAAAAAAAAGTTAAAACAAATGACCCAACCTATCTAAACATAGAGTTCTCAAAAGAAAAAGTGTCCAACAAAAGTCTTTAAAAGTGTCCAGCCTCAGCCGGGCGGTGGTGGCGCACGCCTTTAATCCCAGCACTCGGGAGGCAGAGCCAGGCGGATCTCTGTGAGTTCGAGGCCAGCCTGGACTACCAAGTGAGTTCCAGGAAAAGGCGCAAAGCTACACAGAGAAACCCTGTCTCGAAAAACCAAAAAACAAAAACAAAAAAAAAAAAGTGTCCAGCCTCCCCTGCAACTGAGAAAGTGTAAATGAAAACTCTGTATCATCTTACCCCAGTCAGCATGGATAAGGTCAAGAAAACAACTGACAACAGATGCTGGAGGGGATGTGAGAAAGAAGAACCTACATCCACTGTTGGTGGAATTACGAACTGCCACAGCCACTCTGGAACTCCATGTATTGAATTCTCAAATGGCTAAAAGTCAAGCTACCATATGACCCAGCTATACCACCCCTTGGCCTGTGCCCAAAGGACTCAACATCCTGCTCCACAGATATTTGCTCAACTACGTTTGTTGGTACTCTATTCACAATAGCTGGGGAGTGGAAACAACCTAAACATCATTCAGCTGATGCCTGGATAATGAAAATGTGCTACATCTATACAATGGAATAGTATTAAGCTGTAGAAAATGATATAATGATGTTTGCAGGTAAGTGGTCCTAGAAGATATTATACTGATTGAAGTAACCCAGACCCAGAATTGCAAATGCCATGTGTTCTCTTGTATTTGCAGATCCTCACTATGAATCTTGATACATGAGTATACCAACTGGAGTAATCACAGAAACGTGGAAATTAAAAAGAACCAATGAGGGGAATAAGGGACTCTAAAGAGATGGATAGTGTGCCGGGCGTTGGTGGCGCACGCCTTTAATCCCAGCACTCGGGAGGCAGAGCCAGGCGGATCTCTGTGAGTTCGAGGCCAGCCTGGGCTACCAAGTAAGCTCCAGGAAAAGGCGCAAAACTACACAGAGAAACCCTGTCTCGAAAAACCAAAAAAAAAAAAAAAAAGAGATGGATAGTGGAACATAGTTGCTATGAAGAGGGAAATGGAAAAAAGGGGCAGAATTTTCTGGGGATGGAGGAGGAAAAATAGTACTGAGGAAGGAGAGAGAGACAAGGAACACTAAGGATGACTGAAAAATCCATAGGGGAGCATAATACTTTCTGTTGACTTAAAGACATATAAATATTTATGTACACATGCATAAATAATTTAAGTGAAGTTATGCCACTTGAGGTGTGCTCCAGAAGACATAGACTATCTAAAAATATCTCCAGTACCAGGCTTGGGAAACTCTCCCATTGAGTTGTTGGTCAGGAGAGCCCAAGAGATTTCCCCAGAACAACATAGGCTACTGTCAGTGCCCTTGGTTGCCTCCAAGAACTTGAAAGTAAGACCCCATTGCTGAAGACACCACACACTTCAGACACGGGACTTAGGGGACTAGAACTGTAACTGATCTGAAAGCCTCCTCCCCAAAGACTAATTCACATAGTATTCCAAGGTGCCATGCCAGCTGCCAAGGGAGAAACACACTCCATAGTCCTACCCACCTGTAAAACCTACAAACCAAAACAATGACAAGCATGGCAAAATATCCCAAAAGTAGAGAAGTAGCATGTATATCTTAGAATAGCCAAAACCCATCTAATTAGACGTAATACCCACTAAATAGGAATACATTTGTGTATAGTACTGTAGTCCTAGGCAAGTACTGGTGACTGATGAGGTCATAGATTCCAGAAGATAACTTACTGCTTCCACCTTACTAAGCCAGTTCAATTCCCACCTGCGTTCAAAATAACTATCCTTTGTAACAGAAATCTTAAAAAGTCTTATTAATTAAATCAAACCTAAGGCCAGTTATTGTGGTGAATGCTGGGAGATCAGAGAAGCAGAGCAAGCCACAGCTACCTCACCTTGCCAGTTCCTCAGCTGATCCTGTTTCCTCAGACTAGAAGCCTCTGAGTCCTCATATCCGAATGGATCTCAGCTGAACTGCTGCTCAAAAGCCTAAAGGCTTAACCAGTCAAAAGCTTCTAGTTTCTGGTCTTCACACCTTATATATCTTTCTGCCTTCACTCCCTGGAATTAAAGGCTCACTTCTTGGGATTAAAGGCATGTGTCACCATGCCTGGCTGTTTCCAATGTGGCCTTGAACTCACAGAAATCCAGAGGGACTTCTGCCTCTGGATGCTAGGATTAAAGGAGTGAGTGCCACCATTTTCTAGCCTTTGTATCTAGTGGCTGTTCTGTCTCTGACCCCAGATAAGTTTATTAGGGTGCACAATATTTTGGGGAACACATCCCCAAAGAGGTGGTGTGGGGCGGGTGGTTTTTTGGTCTTTTAATGGGTTTTGGGTCTGGGATAATTTTCATTGTTTAGGAGGATTGGTTACAAGTTATTGTTAAGGGTTAGGAAAAGGGCTAAGCAAAGGAGATTAGATTTAAGGTTCTTGTTTTTTTTTAAAAAAAAAAAGAAGAAGAAGAAAAAGACAATTACTAGTTTTAAATACTTTACATTGGATTGGATTGTTTTATATTGTATACAAATTATATATATTGAGATTGATATTGTTAGAAAATGCCATACATATATTTCTAATCTTGTTCAAGATATTGTACTTATATAATTCATTTAACAATTAATGCAATTTGCTGATCCTTGAATGTTATTATTACCAACTATTAGGATAAAAAGAAATGAAAGTTAGTAGTTGGACATTACAATAGAACTTGTAGTCATATTAGATATGTCTTCAAGATTGAGCAGATATATTTTAGATAGACAGGTCATCTTCAAACCCTTCAAAAATCTACAGAATATGGCATTTAAAATGTTTTAATAACTTAGAAAATTTTTCTTTTTGTTATGACTATGAGACATGTTGGCTCCGGGCAGTACCAATCTACTTCAGAGAAAATATGGGCATTGAAGAAACTGCGTATGGAGTTAACTTTCATTGTGGCAAAAGTTAGCCACTGGACAACAAAGTATCCTTGAATCAACTGCTGACAAACAAGACAAAATGGACAGACAGGACGCGAAACAAAGGACTACCGATTCTTGCCAAAACAAGTGTGGTTATGGCTTTAACAAAAGGCATCTTCTAAGGCCAGAACAATATGGCATCATCCCTGAAGTGGCCTTTGCAATCCGGAAAAGGTACTGTGCCCTTTTCTTCTAAGGCAGCTGAACAGGCAGTGGGCCGATGGCTTCTGAAATGCAGTGGAACTGCATCTTATCTTATCAGATAAGATAGCTGAAGCAGTTATTCTTGAAGAGTAACTAAGCTGACAGAGTCTAACCCCTCAATAGTAGACTGGCATTTAATAGAGGGATATGAGAAGAACGGGATGCCAAGATGAAGACACACACACACACACACACACACACACACACACACACACACACAGCCAAGAAGAATGGACAGCTGAATTAAAAAACTGTCAACAATTTCCAGAATTTAAAATCCTGAATCATGACAGGACACTAGTGGAATTCAGGTGTTTCTGGTACATGGACTGCTCTCACCAAATGTGAGGTTGAACTGTTGACCTTGTATACATCCTACTTCACAAATGAGTCTGTCAGATACACTAAGCCTATAGGCTGAAGATGATGCACCAACACTACAGAGAAATCTTGGGTGACTGTCCAGGCAGCTGGCTGTTTCTGTCAACTCACATTTTTTATGGAAGCTGCCTGTGTGCACTTCCTGTTTTTATTTTTTATTGGGTAATATTATTTCCTTCTTGGGTCTCTGAGGGAGTTGAAGATTAGATAGTTATAGTTGAAGATTAGATAGTTATAGTTTTCCTTGTTGAGAATTTCAGAAAAGAAACTCACTAAAGAGTAAGTGTATAAATTTGAAAGACGTTATAAGACAGTTATGTTAGTAATATAAGCTAGGACAGAAAGTAAATCAGGTACATTTTGGACTTACCAAAATAAGATAGATAATGGAATTATTTTCTCTGAATTTGTCAAATGCAAATGGACTAGATATTGCTTAGGTATTTATTGCT
Source organism: Peromyscus leucopus (assembly GCF_004664715.2). Taxonomy (NCBI): domain Eukaryota; kingdom Metazoa; phylum Chordata; class Mammalia; order Rodentia; family Cricetidae; genus Peromyscus; species Peromyscus leucopus. Next base: position 40,257,504 of record NC_051073.1, on the reverse strand, counting down.
TGTATATATGGTATATAGTTATTGTACTTTTGTATATAGTTTTTCTTATATTAGTTATAACTTTTTCTTTTTATTAAAATAGAAAAGGGGAAATATAGTGATATTTTATTTGTACTGAAATGTGATTTTATTTATATGTTAATAAATAAAGTTGCCTGGGGGTCAGAGCTAATAGCAAGCCATACCAGAAGCCAGGTGGTGGTGGTGCACATCTTTATTCCCAATCACATGACAGGCAGTTCTCTGTGTGTTCAAGGACACAGCCAGCATGGAGACACACACCTTTAATCTCAATACCAACCATAGAAGACCTGGAGGTCTGTACAGACAGGCAGTGAAGAGGAGGTCATGTGGTTGGGTTTACAACCAATGAGAAGGCAGAACAAAAGTCAATAAAAAGACAGATACACAGGAAATAGGTCTCTTGCTGAAGGGAAGGACAACAGCCGCAAGAAGGGTAAGAAGGTAGTTTTATGATACTGCTCTGACCTCTTGGGCTTTTAACTCTACATTTGTCTCTGTGTTTTTTATTTAATAAGACTTTTCATCTACAACCCTTATTAACAACAGATAAGTGTAGCATCTCCCCCTCATTAAAGATGCCATGTGTTCTTTTATTTGTGAATCCTAGCTATGGATCTTGATACATGAGTATACCAACTAGAGTAATCACAGAAACATAGAAATTAAAAAGAACAAATGAGGGGAATAAAAGGCTCTAAAGAGATGGATAGTTCTTTTGGCAGCAGATAACAACAGAAAGCAACTGATTGAAATGCAGAGAACTGTCCTTGGGAGCCCCCCACCACAACTGATGCATGTACAACACAATTCCTACACTTAAGGCTCGGAATATTGAGGAAAATTGTAAGAGCTGAAATGTCCCAAGAGCCAGAGGATCAGGAGGTCTGCTATTCGAAAGTGTTTTCTGTGTATGGCACAGTAGGTATACCCAGAAAATCTTAACAATGTGGTCACCTAAAGAACACCAGCACAGTGACAACACCAGTTGACATGTAGATGAGGGAAATCTCATAAGGTCCATCCCACCCCAGATGAAGAGCTACAGGAAATAAATGGCTGCCAAGAGAGGAAGAATCACTCTTCTCCAGGGAGGAGCCACCTGATGGGTTATCCGATCCCAAGTGTGTAGGGGGCACAGAGGTCTCTGTGCTCACAGACATGCACCAGGGGAACCCAGAATGTTAAGCACACATGGTTGTTCCTTCAAGGGAAGGAATACAAAACCCACTTTCCACACAGGCTGGGGCTGAAGTGCCTTCTAACCTAGTGACCCCTGTGTAACCTGGGTCGCTGGAGAGACTTTCTGGCACCATGCCCTCCTCCAGACCCTTCTGGTAAGCTTGTTTTTCTCCGTCAAACTCTAGAACCTACCTTTACAGATAGTGTTACACGAACTTTGCAAAGACTTCGGATGTAGTCGCATCTGATCTGTGTTTAGCTTACAAACACAAAGATTAGGCATGCTTTGTTGTACGTGCAGGACTGAGTTCATCATCACAATAGTTTTCACCAGATTGTCCTGTGTATAAATATGTCTAAAATAAGCCACTTCGGGTCAGACTCCCAATGTTTGAACCAACACTGGGTACCAAGTCATGTGGTGCTGAATCCCCTTTTTACCCCCCTTGGTCATCACTCTGCTGCCTGTGAAGGTCACAGAGACCTCCGCACAAGTGGTCAGACCGAAACACATACACGAATGAGTGACACTAAACATCATTCAGAAAGTTGAATTTTATATATATATATATATATATATATATATATATATATATAAACAAAGAAGTGGTATTGAATTTTAGAGGCAGTAGAGCAGACATAGGAAGAGTTAGAGAAGAGGAAGGGAGAAATGATGTAAGTATAGTACTCATGTATGAAATTCTCAGCCAAAACAGTTAATGGTTAGCATTAATACACACACACACACACACACACACACACATACACACACACACAGACAAAGACACACACACACACACAAACACACACACACATCAAGACCATTAATACACACACACACACACACACACACACACACACACATCAAGACCACAATCCTCAGAGATTCTGCTTCAATTAGTCTAGACAGACACAAACATGACCACCACCAAATCCTTCCAAAGAATCTGTTAAGGTGCTGTCTAGAATAATGTTTATATACGAGGGTCATCTCTTCCTCAGTTACAAAGCTAAGGATAAGCAGGCATAATAGACATTCTTGTACCACAGCAGGGACTGCCTAACATCAGAGGTTGTTTCTGCTTCAAACCCAAAGCTCTCCAGGAGGTTGCCTCATTCATTCCCAGGCAGAGATTGAGATGGTTTCTGTGTCTAGGGTACACCTGGGGGACCTGAGAGACACTGAGGGCAACCTACTCTGCTGAGCCTCATTGAGATAGGGCGCAGCATGTTTTCCCCAGTGTGAACAGGGGAGAGGGTAGCATTGTGAGCAAAGTTCTAATTCTAGAGTCCACCAATCAGAGGAATGGTAAGAAACTAGAAAGGCTGGTACTGCCAATGGAAAGTTCTGATGTGTTGTGTAGTTTAATAATGATCAAAGTTTAATTCTTAGAGCACTGGCTCTCAGCCTAAGAAAACTATATTTTGAGCCATGCACAAAATATCCAGAAAGTCATACAAGTATCAATGATATCTAATCTTCACCCATAGCCTAGTAAATGAATTTCTAGGAGTGAAACATAGGACTGACTAACTTACTCACTCTTCCTTCCTTCCTTTCTTCCTTCCTTCACCCCTTCTTCCCTCCCTTCCTCCCTTACTCCCTTTCTTCCTTCCTTTCTTTCTTCTCCCAGTCCAAGTCCCCCAGTACTAACACTCTTATGTCTTTTTCTTTGGACAGTTTCATATAGCCCATCTTTCCTCAAACTTGCTGTGTAGCCAATATTGGCCTTGAACTCTTGATCCTCCTTCCACCTTCCAATAGCTTAGATTATTGCTGTGGGATGGTCTGTATGTCAAATCTGTTGCTCTGATTGGTCAATAGATAAAACACTGATTGGCCAGTGGCCAGGCAGGAAGTAGGTGGGACAAGGAGAGAGGAGAATTCTGGGAAGTGGAAGGCTAAGGCAGAGAGACACTGCCAGCTGCCACCATGACCAGCAGCATGTGAAGACACTGGTAAGCCACCAGCCACGTGGCAAGGTATAGATTTATGGAAATGGATTAATTTAAGCTATAAGAACAGTTAGCAAGAAGCCTGCCACGGCCATACAGTTTGTAAGCAATATAAGTCTCTGTGTTTACTTGGTTGGGTCTGAGCGGCTGTGGGACTGGCGGGTGACAAAGATTTGTCCTGACTGTGGGCAAGGCAGGAAAACTCTAGCTACAAATGGCGCCCAATGTGTTGGCAAGAGTTTCCACCTAAAACCTGAGTAAAAAGATTCTAAAACGGAGCTAAAAACAGTTCCTAGTTGTCTCTTTCAAGTTAGTGGCAGAGTGCGTGTTTGAGCTACTATGGCGGGTTCCTGGTGTGTGCGCTCGACCTGCAGTACAGCGGGAATGAGGCCTCTGCAAGTGGCACATTAAGCTGCATGGTGGATTTAGCCTTTGCTAGTACAAAACGAAAAGAGGTTTCTGGGCTACATGCTGCTTTGATAGAAGCATAGACCCACTATTTCTGAGAATTGATGGCTCCCAAAGCTGGCGGAAAACGTACCACCGCCATGTTGGGAAGCTGAAGTGGGCAGAGCCAGCAGCCACAGCAGTGTTTCAGGCTTAAAAGGCTGCAGTTTAAAGCAATAGGCTCAAGGTAATATAAAAAAAAAAAGCCACATAAAGATGGCTATCACACAGAGAATCTGGATTATGTTCTCTTTGATATTCGTAACTGAAGAAAAATATTTGAATACACAAGCTGTTGAGTTATGCCAAAATGTATATTTTAAAGGTACCTTAATTTCAAAATTTGGATGTAAGGATATGTTGCTTTGGAAAGGAGGCTCTGCTTTTGTCTCCACAGAAAGCCAGAGGCTATGGATTTGTTCCAGATTAAGATACATCAGGTTTGACCAGCCAAGACCCCCTGAAGGTCTCCGATGACACCAAGGCCCAGATGATCCAACATCCAGAGTGGTTTCAAGGCAACTGGCTCAGATGATACAGCCTCGCAGACTATTCCATGCCCCATAGGATACAGCGCCCCCCTCCAGCAGGAAGTAGTAAGAGAAGCTACGTCCAAATTCCCAAATATACCAAGCTGGCTTTGGAGATGTGTAAAAGTTAAAACTTTCCTTTAAAAAAAAAAAAAACAGGGGAAGTGCTGTGGGATGGTCTGTATATCAAATCTGTTGCTTTGATTGGTCAATAAATAAAACACTGATTGGCCAGTGGCCAGGCAGGAAGTAGGTGGGACAAGGAGAGAAGAGAATTCTGGGAAGTGGAAGGCTAAGGCAGAGAGACACTGCCAGCTGCCACCATGACCAGCAGCATGTGAAGACACTGGTAAGCCACCAGCCACGTGGCAAAGTATAGATTTATGGAAATGGATTAATTTAAGCTATAAGAACAGTTAGCAAGAAGCCTGCCACGGCCATACAGTTTGTAAGCAATATAAGTCTCTGTGTTTACTTGGTTGGGTCTGAGCGGCTGTGGGACTGGCGGGTGACAAAGATTTGTCCTGACTGTGGGCAAGGCAGGAAAACTCTAGCTACAGATTATAGGTATGCATCTACATTACCTATATTACACCTCTTTTTTAAGTTCAGTTGGTTGTGCCAGCTGCCTCATTAAATGAAGGAAACAAGATGACTAGATAGCAATTGTCTTGGTTTGTTTTCTATTGGTGTGATAAACACCACAGCCCAAAGCAAGGTGAGGAGAAAAGCATTTATTTAGATCATCCATCCTGATCATATGCCATCACTGAGGGAAGTTAGGGCAGGAACTCAAAACAGAAATCAAAGCAGGGCCCATGGAGGAACATTGCTTCCTGGCTTGCTTCTCAAAGCTTGCGCACGGCTCACTATTTTTATAACTCAGGATGACTTGCCCAGGAGTGGCACCATTCCAGGTGGGCTGGGCCCTGCCACAACAATCATTCATTAAGAAAATGCCACACAGACTTTCTTACAGGCCAATCTGATAGAGGTCATTTCTCATTTGAGGTTCCCTCTCCCCACATGACTATTGTGGTAACTTGACAGAAAACTCACCAGCACACAAGGCTCTTATTGCCAACAGGTTTAACATGTACTAATTAATTTCATCCTTATAATTATTGTCCTTACCTTAAAGATAATGACGCAGGCCTGAATATCCTAGCTTTCACCACACATCTCACAAGTGTGTTGTTACAAAACTAAGTGACAACCTAAGTGTGTGTCCAAAATGGACGAAGGAAGGAAACTGATATTTTTGAGCACCTACCACTCAATTCCATAAGGTTACAATTTTCTCTCCATTTTTACATTTGACATGAGAAATTCAGATAGACTAAGCAACCTGCTCAGGTCAACTAACTTATTGCCAGCAAGGCAGAAATGTGTCTGTCTTTAGATCCTCATAATCTCTCCCATCATTTTACCCTTTCCCATGCTTCAGAAATCATTGTAATAATTACAGTGGATACTTATTGAATGCCACCTCTTTATTGGACACATCACTGAGCTTATTCTATAAAATATCTAAAGAAAAATTCAATACAAGGTTTTGTGTCATAACGACAAAACATCTAGTTGTTTAGATGGTGAGGACTCAATGCCCCATGAGGCTGGGGGATCCATAGAAACAGTTCATAAAACATCCTCAGATACCTGAGAAGTAGAGTAAAATTGGCGGTACCCTGTAGTACCTAGCGTAGAGACTGTTTTTAGGAGGTGTTTATTTGTTTGTGGGGGGAACATTGTTTCTTCTTTGGCTGGAGTATATGTGGGGAGGTCTTACTGTTATTCCATATGTAGTTCTGGAGTCTCCATTTACCTGGTCTCATATGACCCAAGTATAAAACCACAGAAGGGCAGCTCAGGCAGGAGGCTCTAAAAGCCATTCCCTGAAGCACATCTTTCTCTCTGAGAGGTCGAGGCTTGATCTGTATACATGCACCACTAAATACCCTGACTAGGTCCACTCCCTGACAGACTATGAAGAACATGGACCAGAAAATAGCTCTTTGGAACAGGAACAAAACAGAGAGGCATTTCTCAAATCTAGGGCATGTATAGATCCTTCATTTAAAAAAAAATTTTTAGACCTCTTATGCAAGCTGAAATTATCTAACATTTTTAAATAGTGGGGCTACTTTATCTGGACAAGTAAAAAAATAAAAATTCACAAATTAAATATAAAGACGACTTTAAAATCAATATAAACACTAATGCAAGTCAGATATATGAGAAGGTTTTCTGGAGGATAAGGAATGCTAGAATAAATGATCTTTTAAGACTGCAGGCTCGCATATAAGCCTGAGGAGAGAATCAAAATAAGAAAAAAAATCAGAAAAACTAGACTTTATTAGCATGTCTAGGAGAAAGCAACACCCTTACCCCCATCCTCAAGCTGCTCCCAGCAGGCCAGGCAGCAACCTGCAAAACACCCACATCAGAAGCAAACCTGCCCAGTAGACCTCAGTAGGAGGACCATGAGAATCTAAAACGGAGACATTGCTGAAGCCCACCTCCACACCCCATAGTCCAGGAGAAACAAGGGATCTGACCTCAGAACTTTTGGGAGTAGCCCACCAACATATGGTTTAACTTGAGGTCAACACCCTGAGAGGGATCCATACCTAACACTTCCTGGATGGCCAGGAACTGGAGACTGGACAGCCCCGACATGCCTGGCCAAAAAAAAAAAATATTAAAAAATCAAGAAAATGATTCCTAATGATATCTGCTATACTCGTAGATCAGTGTCTTGTCTGGTCATCATCACAGAGGCTTCTTCTGGTAGCAGATGGGAGCCTGTGCAGAAACCCACAGTCAGACATTATGTGGAGAGAGAGTCTCAGTTGAAGGCTTCTATCCAGTCCCTGTCCTAGGAGACAGGGGAACCCCAAGGAAGAGGTGGAGAAGAGATTGTAGGAGTCAGAGGGGTGAGGACACCAGGAGAACATGGCCCTCAGAATCAGCTAAACAAGCAGGGTTCATATGAGCTCACAGAGGCTGAAGCTGCAAGCACTGGGCCTGCATGGGTCTGCACCAGCTCTTCTGCATGTATGTTATGGATGTTAACTTAGTGGGACTTCTAACAGTGGGAGCCGATGTGTCTCTGACTCTTTTGCCTGCTCTTGGGACCCTTTTCCTCCTATTGGGTTGCCTTGTCTAGCCTCAATAGGAGGGCTTTTATTCAAACCAAAATCCACTGAATTGTTACCTGGTACATTATGCTATTTTCTCTAATTAACCTTGTTAATTAAAGCAGCACAATTTGCACCTATCATGGTGCTAAATACAAATGCCAATTGTAGCACAGATTACTGGTTGAACTCCAAGAACATAAGAATCCCATCAAAATGAACTAGATATCATCTAAATGAACTAGATATGCCTATAATATTCCTTAATCATTGTTTAAGTACTAATACAGAGGTTTTCATCATAATTAAAACCCTGTAGATATCTGCCACCCATAATATAAGACCATATCAGCAGACTCCCTGGAAATTATCAACTTCAATTTGGGAAACACTGAGATAAAAAACAATTAGGAAGGAGTGTGTCCAGACTGCTAATGAGAGAAAATTTCTCTTATAGGAATATTTCAACTAATAAATATGAGACAAAATGGTAGAATGTAGAACTTAACAAATCCTTAATTTGTGACAATGTTAATCAACAGTTATCAGGCTATAAGAGAGATACAATCAAACAAAATGTGGACAAAGCATTCTTCCAGGAAGGAACTTAATCTCAGACCCAACCTGTCTAGATAACTATGAGTTTATAGGAATTAGAGAGACTGAGAATACTGTTGAATAAAACAAAAATCATTCATTTTTTTATTTTATGGAGATAACCATACATATTTTGTTTAAATTTTTTAAAATAATCTGTTTTCTATTGTTATGATGAAATAAAGAGAAGCAGTTACTCAGCCCTTTATGGACTGCTGGCTTTTGGGTATGGCATATTCTCACTTACGGTTACCCAACAGATAACTGAACAAGATTTGGCCCATCCATGGAAGGGGTAGGATATCACAGGTCCCTTCTCTCCCCAAGGATACATAGACAGTTAACAGTTGGTAGGAATCATTTTCTTGATTTTTTTTTTGGGGGGGGCAGGCCTGATAGGGCTATCCAGTCTCCAGTTCCTGGCCATCCAGGAAGTATTAGGTATGGCTCCCTCTCAGGGTATGGACCTCAAGTTAAAACACATGTTGGTGGGCCACTCCCAAACGTTCATAATCCCAAAATTATTGTGGGGAGAAAGAAAGATGTTTTCTCTGTTGGTATAGCCACTCATAAGTTGCCAATCCTCCTGTAAGTAACTCCAATTAAACTCTTTGGTTCACAGGCTACACAGGTAAATTTGTTTCTATAATCTTTTTGGTGCCCTATATGAAGTAAATAGATGTCTGTTTAGGTCTCCTCAGAAAGAGTTCACACAAGCTCACATGTTTTTAAGGTGAAGATAGTATCAGTCAGTCCCATTTATTCAGACTTTAGTGAGGTCCATGAGGGGCTTGTTACATATGGCTCACAGGTAAAGTGAAGTGTGTGTAGGAGGGAAAGATTAAGAGGGAGACAATCCTTTTATAATAACACATCTCTCAGAAAGTGCTGGAATTCCATGATGTTACATCAAACTCTGCAGAGAGCAGTACCCACAATGATCAAACATCTTTGTACTAGGCCCATAACTTCTCAACACTGGGTACTAGGTTTTTAATACTTCAACACTTAGGGCTCAAAATTCATTCAAACCATAGTAACACCTGTTGTAGAATATTATCTTAAGGTGTGTTACTTTTGTTTATGTTGTATTTGTTTAGCTCTGTGAAGCTGTGTTACTTTGCCTGTCTAAAACACCTGGTGGTCAAATAAAGAACTGAATGGTCAATAGCAAGGTAGGAGAAAGGATAGGCGGGACTGGTAGGCAGAGAGAATATATAGAAGGAAAAATCTGAGGAAAGGAGGAAGTAGTCAGAAAAGGAGGAGGACATCAGGAGCCAGCCACCCAGCTACACAGCCAGCGACAGAGTAAGAAACAAAGTAAACTTACAGAAGTAAGAAAAGGTAAAAGCCCAGAGGCAAAAGACAGATGGGATAATTTAAGTTAAGAGATGCTGGATAGAAACAAGCCAAGCTAAGGTCAGGCATTTATAAGTAATAATAAGCCTCCATGTGTGATTTATTTGGGAGCTGGGTGGCAGGCCCCCCAAAAGAGCAAAAACAACCAACAATAAACACCTAACCTACTAACATAACAACTCAGTAGCACAGTGCACTACAGAGAAAACTTTGAGATCACATGGATTTTGCATTCTATCACATCAGATAGTATCACAATGTATATTGATATTTGGAAAATTCGAAGTAATGTACCTATAGAATGTAAGTATGTCACTTCATACAATCCAAGAGTCAAAAAATTTCAAGTGCAGCCATCATAACTTCAGAATTATTTGTAGACATTTGTGGATATTACAGAGGGCTTGGTTGTGTTTCACCAACACAGACTTAAACAAAAATTATCGTGAGGAGAAAGAAGTGGGTGAGAGGATAGGTAACATTAGTGCTGAGTTAGTTAGTGGACCAACTATATTATTTGCTGTATTTTTAAATTTGCTTAAAATTTTCTTTTAAAAGAAAAATAAAATGATGGAAAAATAAAGAGGTCTTTTTTTCTGCATAAGGCCTGACAACAGAGCAAAGTATCAGTAACCAAGGTCATCACAAGATAAAAAGCTTTAACCCCAAGGCTTACAAGGGAGCAGTTAAGGCTGCTAATGCTGATCTTGGAAGTAACTCTTCTCTTGACATTGAACCTCCAGTCTTACTAGGACTATATTACCTCCACTTCCACTACCCTTAGCGTTTACACACACCACACTGAAACAATCTCTCTCATGGTCCAGCTCTTCTCTCCAACTAGAGTTCCTTAATCATCAATGCTCCCAGTCTGCATGTAAACTGTACTGCATGATTTGAATAAAATCTTTAATTTTTCAGCTAGACTACAGAATCCTAGTATATCTTGTTTATAAATTGAACACATGGAAAAATTACTCCACTGCCATCTTTCATTTGAAATCAAGATTACACACACACAAAAAAAAGACTGTGTAGAAAACAAAAGTAAAAAAGAGACAGATGTGTGGGTGCACGCCTCAATTTCAGATGTGAAAAGATAAACAGCTCCATGAAAAATGGCTGACCCAAGTACAGGAAAACAAAGGCCATAAGGATTGACCAAACATCCTTTCCACCCCCGATACAATGCTTAAAGTCATTATTTCAGCCCCACCAAAACCCATCTGTGATTCTTTTCCTACTATATAAAAGGTCAAATACATAAATTCATGACAAAAAACTTCAAGGTCCATGCAAATGAACAAAGGGAACCAAAAGGAATCAGTAACCATTTCTAGTCTACTGTTACATAAGCTGTCCTCTGTGTAAGGATTATGTCCTTGATTTTGTCACCAGCCTGCAACAGCGTCCCAGCCTAAAAAGCAGGAGTGCCCTCTGTGCATTCTTTCTTTCCACTCTCCCTCCTTCTGTCTGTCCTCCCCCCTCTACACGGTTTCTCTCTCTCTCTCTCTCTCTCTCTCTCTCTCTCTCTCTCTCTCTCTCTCTCTCTCTCTCTCTCTCTCTCTCCAATAAAGCTCTAGAAAGGTAACTATGGCTCCTGACTCTTCTGTGACCTGCAGCATCCATTGGCATGGTCGACATGAGGCCAGCCATGAGTGCCGCTGCTTAACCAACACTCTGGGCATTTCCAACCTGGCTACATGTCTACGAGGAAAAGCAAGGGTCTCCAAGAATACCTAATATAGAGATCTGCAAAGTTCTCAGAAATGGGCCTGCTGTGGGCTGCTAGTATATGAAATAAAGATTCAGCTGTATATGATAAAGCTAAATCTAGAAGAGCCAAGGAATTCTTCTAGAAGAAAATCAAATATCAGGGAATATTTGATGTTATTTGGCTTTTAATATATCAGCTGTTTCCTATTATCAATTTCTTGTGTGCCCATAATTCCTAGGTCATAACTGCAAACAGTATAAGCTTCTCAGACCTACTGCTGATCTGAACTAGGTAACACCCCTACAGAGACAATGCCTGTCTCCTAGACTTAGGAGACAGGCAGATAGTAGATACACAGCTTTGTTTCTTATGCAAATGAAGCTCAGACCATCCCTTTCCTTCAGGCTTAGTGACATTCCAGAGCTGTTGACTCAGGACAAAAGGGTTTTTTGTACAACCAGGTGCAAGTGAAGGCTGGGGCAGAATTCCTGGTCTGAGCAGAGTTATGTGGTTGGAGAAGGGAGTACAGGGCAGTGTTTTTGGATGAGTAGGGACTGGGTGAGATTTGGAGAAGAGGACGGAAAGACAGAGGACAGAGGAATGGAGGATGAGGATGAGGTCGAGAGCATAAGAGCTTAGTTATTACTAGAGCTATGAGAAGACAGAAAAAGAAGGGACAGAGAGGAACTGAGTGTCAGAATGGAACTAAAGCTGTGTAGATAGAATTTTGTCCTAGAGAAATAAAGTGGACAGACAAAAGAGCCCTGTGTACTTAGATTCCTTTCCCTCCGAAACCCCATGCCAGCCATAGTGTCTTCCCCAGGACCCTGGGAGGAATCTTCTCAGGGCAGGCCCCTGGCAAGATTCCAATATGTGCCAGAATAAATGTAGCATCTGCACAGGAATTTATGTCACTACCTGAAGCTGGAGTGAGCTGAGGAACAACAGGGCTATAAGAGTATAGGAAACCTGGTGACATTTTCATGTAAGCAATTAATAATTAGGGTAATTGTGGTCCATATACATTATGCATTATTTGACATTCAAATTTCACGATTCATACTATGTTTTATCTGGCAACCAACAAAAGGATTTCCATAGGGCAATGTCCATTTCAACACTTTTGGGTGTAGACAAGAAACCTGTATACAATTTTAACACTTCCACCTCCATGAATATTTAACTCTATGGAGAACCTTATGAGGGATGACTAGGAATATGAGAAGAGCTGAGATGTAACTAGATGAATCTATGTCCTCAGCTTCAATCCTTTTTACTATACTTCACTGACAAATGAATATATTAATAAACAATAGACATTTAATTAAGAATGACAAAAGGCAGCCGGGCGGTGGTGGCGCACGCCTTTAATCCCAGCACTCGGGAGGCAGAGCCAGGCGGATCTCTGTGAGTTCGAGGCCAGCCTGGACTACAAAGTGAGTTCCAGGAAAAGGCGCAAAGCTACACAGAGAAACCCTGTCTCGAAAAACCAAAAAAAAAAAAAAAAAAAAAAAAAAAAAAAAAAAAAAAAAAAAGAATGACAAAAGGCAAGTGATATGCAATCAGTTCCATGATGGATCAGAGAACTATCTGAGCAATAAAAATGGATGACCCACAAAGAGCTGTAAGATTTTCAAATTACTCCCCATGTCTACAGTACACACCCTAAAGGACCTCAGAAATCCTACACAGAATGGTATCTAGAAGTTCCATCCAGCTCCACTATTCAGTGTCTGATAGATTCACAACACGTCCCCAAGGTTGGGCATGCCCAGAGGACCTAGACACTTCTGCCTAGCCATTTCCAGGTCAAAATATCTCACATGACCAGCAGCGCAACCATGTGATCTACGTGCATGCGTGGAGTAGCCACATGAGCCTGTGTGCGCAGGCACAGCCCAGCCTTTATAAGCTGGCGCCATATTCCTGGCTTTTCTCCTTATGCATGTGTCTTTCTGCAGGCCTGTCATGTCTGTCTCTCTCTCTTATCTTAACAAAACTCTTGTTAGTGGATTCTGTGTTTCATGACATTTCTTCACGGGGTAAGAGCGCCGCCAAATAAGTAACAGTGTCTGTATCCAGTATTTCCAGACAATAGCCCCACTGTTCAAAAATTGGGCCACAGCCCAATAATAATTAAGAAAATGGCTAACTGAGATTAGGGATGCAGAAGAAAGCCAGAGGTCCCCAGATGCACATCTATGAATCAATATACAGAGTGTTTGATGCTTATTTCAACAGAGGTTAAAGACCAAGAACCCACTGTGGATTATGCACTTACAAAATGTTTTATGTGTAATGTCTTATCTGTCCAACTTGAAAGGATATAAATTTCTATTTGCCTCCTGCTATTCAGAGATGATGAAGCAATAAATTCTGAGGAAAGTTCCCACGGCTCATTTAATGGCAGAGTGGAGACTTGAATCTGGTCTGATGACTCCAGAGCCTAAACTCTTTTCCATATGTTCTCACACATTCCACAGAGACAGAGCAGTCAGCTTTCTGGGACAAGGATGACTATCATGCCTGGGAAATGCAGAATAAAGGCAGAAATATGCCAACATGGCTAGAGGTTGGGATTGAAAGTCTCCTGCATCTCTGCTAAGGATCTTGGCTGCAGGGTGTGCTTCTCTACAAACTAATGAAAGAAAAAGCAAAAAGAAGAAAATGAAGGAATTGTATCATCTCCCATGGAGCTGCTCCTCAGCCAGGAAGGTGTTAAGAAAAGCTTCAGAGCAGAGAAGCTATGTGGTCCAAATGGCATTTCATCAAGATTAACCTGTCAGCCATGCCCAGAATACATGGCAGGGAGAAAGAGCCTGCAGACAAAGATGCAATCAGGAGGCTATTACAAATGCTCGTTTCTCAGTCTGAGTCAGAACAGCATGATGGGAACAGAAAATAAAGTGGCAAACATGAATGGCACTTAATACCAAGCTTAAAAGAAGAACAGCCCCGCCCTAGGAACCTGTGTGGTCAAGGCTGTGGTCTTTGATGGCTCTGAAGGGGGAAAAAAGAAAAGGGTACGTGCACTGCCAGGGCAGGTCAGTGACCCTCCCTGCTCTCCAAGGTATTTGCCTCACCTGCCTGTTTCTTCACCAGAACACACACTCCAAGGAGTCAGGAACCTTTCATAAGTCTGTCAGTCCCACAGGGTTTCTCATTGTTGACCAAGGGTTTGGTGCTGGGTGAATCAGTATCTGGCAGCCTGTCTCCACTTTCCTGGATACTCCACATGGGAAGAGGCTCTCTCAAGGCTCTGCACTAGTGTGACTGCCTCAAGAGGCCTTCCTTTCTGAGATGTTTTAAATTACGTTGTCCTATTTCATATCCATAGAAACTTATCTTCACAGTATATGTTACAATATGGAATTTTATGTTTCTTCTTTAACTTCTGTTGTTTTTTTTTTTAACCTGCCTCTGAAAGACTGCTAAGCTCACCTATTTTCACTGCACAATTCCCAGCAGCCAGACCCACAGTACCCAGCAGAAGCAAAATTCTCAGTAACCCAGCTAGCAAGATGGCTCAGTGAGTACAGGTGTTTGCAGCCAATCCTCGTCACCTGACGGCCATCCTAGGAACTAACATGGTAGAAAGAGAAGGTCCCAGAAGTTGTCCTCTGACTGCTACACACATGCACCATGCACATTAAGGTGTGCATGTGCACACACACACACACACACACACACACACACACACACACACACACATGAAATAAACAAAATAAAAATTAAATTCCCCAGTCACCACATTCCTAAAAGTAAAGGCTTTCTTTTATGAACTGTGAAGTAAAGTTTAACAATTTTGTAACCAAATATATTCAAATATTATCTTAGAATAGTTTTTATTCCTTACTTTTGTTTTCATTTATTCAACATTTCCAAACTACTACAAAAAATATGACCACAGAGTAGTAAATTAAAAACAAAATCTTCATTCATAAAAACATCACTGCAAATTAAAAAAAAATGCTCACCAGCCAGAGACTGAAACCACCTCAGAACTTACTGAACTCTGGCTTTCTATAGAAAAATTCTCCACAGATTCAAAAGTGTCCTACTATTCTGGTTTTAGGAAGAAATTCCATGGGAATAATGGTTTGGGGATGAGGCAGTGTTATTTTACACTGGGAACACATCTCAGATGAGATGTCACATTTCAAATCTTCACTTAGTAGCTACGTGGGGGTAGTGGTTGCTGACAGCTCTCACAGGGGCTTCTGGTATGCCTTACATATTTACCAAAGACTTGAATAAGAAGAAAGGGGGAGCAGAGAAGCTAGCACCTTTTAAACACATACGGTTCTGTTCCCTCACAAGAGTTATTCCATCTTATTCTCACATCTCACAAGGGAAGGAGGCATGAGACCCACCCTCATCAGTAGATGTGTGTGTAGCTGTCCGGAAGCTTACACGTGATCACATTATCCTTGGAGTAAAAAAGAAAGATTCAGAGTGCAGTCTCCCTTCTCATTTCCTACAATCACAACAGCCGTCCACAAGTCATCTCAACACAACTACAAATCACATTCTCTATGCTACTTTCTACTTTGCTTCAGTTGGGCACAGCCCATAAGCAGTCTAGGAAGAGGCCTCTGGTTCCAAGAGTCATCAGTGCAGCCATCCATGTCTCCAGTGCCAAGGATGGGGACTAGAACAAAAGGGCCGACAAACCCAAGATAACCAGCTTTCATTGCTCTCTGCTGTGTGACAGGCGCTCCATTTCTAGGCATTGTGTGAAGCGTTGGGTATCATTATGACGTTGTCAACCAAGTAAGTGTGTCTCAGTGGAGTCTGTGCTTCTCTTCTCCCCATCCCTGCTCTCGTCTGGAGCTTGGCCTTCTCTCTGTGTTCACGTGACCTGTGTCCTTTTGCCCTCGCCCTGCCCCCCTGCTTGCTCCTCTTTGGTCACTCTCCTTGGCTCTTTTATAGCTTTTTAGGGGTTAACCACATGGATAACCACTTATGGATGGACACATACACCTTACACAGTTACAAGATCTGCAGATAAGTGTGAATGTAACAGTTTTTTACTCTGAGCCAAATTTTTCCTCGTCCCCCCCCACACACACACACAGTGCTGAGGAGTACACCAGAGGGCTTTATGTATATAAAGCGAGCATTCTATCAGCTGAGCTATATCCCCAGCATGACAAGCACTCTTCCCCAACATTATCTCCTAAAACCCTTACCACCCCAAGAAACTAATGTCATTATTATACCCATTTTCTAAAACAGAACTGACTTTCAGAGAACTTAGATTGTTTGTACTGCATCTCAAATACACAGTCCAGTCTAGAATCAAATATGAATCTGTAATTCCAACACTTGGAAGGGAGAGAGAGACAGTAGGATCAGGAGTACAAGGCTAGCCTCACCATACAGTGATCTTAAGGCTAGCCTGAGCTACATGAGACCCATCTCATGAAGGGAGGTGGTAGGCCACAGGAAACACATTATCAAACCAAAAGTTACTCCAGAAATAGAAAACTAACCTTTAGGTGTTTGAGATCAGTTCTTGCTTCGGAGTCGTTCATCTTGCTTAGTGTCAATAGATCGAGCACTTTAGAACTGACCCAACAGGGAAAAGAAAGAGCCGGCTACAACTGCAGCTTTGTTCCTTACTTAAAGCTGAAATTTTCTAGAATAAAGAAGAAAACAATAAGCTGAAGCTTGATACCTCACCGACAGTTTTACACACCCATGCATCTGTATACAGACATGCCAAAGGCAACTAGCATACAATATTAAAACTTATCAATCGTCTACCTTAACCCAATATTAAAATTCACCACAATTTTATACTTGCCCAAGTTCTCAAGACTCATATTTGCTGAAGATGTGCTATGCTGTTGCTCACAATCCTGCCAGATGCTGCTCACAGCTCAAGAGGAGTCTGTTTAACCAACATCAGCCTTGCAACAGCCCCGAAAAAATGACATGCCCTCCTCCTACTCACCTTTTTCCCTGGAGGTTTTATTCACTTCCTGGGGCCTCCACCCAACCTATAAAAAGTCCAGGCTCGCAAATTAATATTATTAGACATAAGCTTCTTATTGTCTACTCATTGAGCAAGGGCTCCGATGACCTCACTGTGCTGTACAGTTGAGGAAGCACTATGTAGTTACTAACATCAGGGGCTTTTTCCATAATTGTGTGGTAAATTTATTTGTTTATTTTCACTCTCACTAGCCCCAACACCTGATCTGTCATTACTGTGCCTTTGTTCAACCTGCCAACTCTGCCGCCCAGGGAATAAGACTCCGGTGGGGAGTTGGTCCACCCATAATCTTGCTTCTCCTGGCTAAGTCAACCTGCTACCCAAGCATCCACATTTACTCCAACACCATCAGCAGAGCAGGAAAATACTGAAAAACACCTCCCTCATCTGAGCTGTCCCTATAAGGATTAACCTTAGGAAGCCAATGAGACGACCTCTTTGTCCTTCCTTCAGAAATAAGCCCCGCTGGAGGGGGCATTGTGGCAGAGGCCTTTAATCTTGGCACTCTGTGGGTGGGGGACAGAGGCAGGTCTTTGTGAGTTCACTTGAGGTCACTCTGGTCTGTCTTGTGAGTGCCATCCCAACCCCAGGCTATAGAGTGAGACCCTGTCTCAACAAAACGAAGCAAAACAAAAGCAAACAGACAGGAAAGCCCAAATGGAGTGAATATGGAGTACACGAATGAAATTTAAGGGTGTGCTGTCATGGTACCCAAAACCAAAACAGTCCAAGGATATTAGAAAATGATTTCTTTTCAGGGCTTTGCTGTAGCTCAGTAGAAGAATATATATACAGCATGTACAGGGCCCTTAATTCAAAGTCCAGCTCCGGGAGAAGGAAGATCATTAGAAAATAGTTTCTCAAACAATTATGGTTTTCTACGTCAGTGATCTCAGCACTCAAGAGGGTGTGTATGTGTGTTGAGGTGACTATTACAAGTTCAATGTCAGACTAGACGACACAGTGAGTTTGAAGTCAGCCTAGGCTACTTAGAGAGATCAAATTTCAAACAGCCAAAATAAATGAAAGAAGGAAGAGAGAGGAAGGGAGGAAGAACAGAGGGGCGCAGGGGGAGAGGCAGTTAGGGGAAGAGATGGGGCTGGAAGGGGAGATGAAGGAAGGGAGAAAGGGAGACAAGGAATGTCTTCTTTTCTAAAGACATCTGTAACACACATTGTCAAGACCTCAATCATCCCTTAAACTTGAAGATCTGGACCAGTATGAAGGCATTCTAGAAGAGAAAAAACGACCTCCCCAAGCTTTCTGCCGAGTCGTAAATACCTTGGAAGCAGAGGATAATTTGCAGCAGTTGGTTCTTCTACCACATGGGTCCCAGGTCTGGCAGCAAGTGCCTTTACCCACAAAGCCTCCTCTCTGACCCGTTTTTTCTTGAGTAGCCTCCCTCTTCATATTGTTCAGGGGCTCAGTGGAACTAACCAAGAGACCTTACCCTAACACTGGCCCCAGCACCTCAGTCAATGTCCCCTTAACTTTTCCATCAAACATCTCATCTGCCACATCGATTTTTAAGGAGTAGTTAATGGCGGCGTGTAGATTAAAAGGGGACGTAAACCCAAAGGAAAGGACAAAGGACAAAAAATGTTCCTTTAAACCAGGTGAAACAAAAATGGATGACACAAAAGATATGCTTCCTCTGGTCACCAGCATTAGGATACCAAGGTGAGATGCTCAGGGAGGGAGGGACGGAGGAAGGCAAGAAACGTCTTCTTTTCAAGGAAAAGTGCTGATACATGCTGTGAAGACCTGGGCCATTCTTGTCATGTGGACCTCTAGCTCACTAAACAAGTCCACAGGCTCATCGCTTCTCCAGTTGTACTAAGAACACCAGGACAGCAGCACGCAGACTCATCTCATCCTCATTTCTGTCTAATGACCACAGAACTGGCTCCCATAAATTGCTTCTAAAGTAGTATACACAACAATAATAAAGAATGCCAGCTTATTATGCTCAAATATTCCTTGAACCGTGGGGAAGAGGGGAATACAAAAAACTCTTAGCTTTAGTTTGAGGATAGTGTAGATGAGAATAGCTATAAATGTCATTTGTTAACTAAGGAGAGGAACTGGTAGTATCTTAGTGAAGGAAAGATAGCATGCTTCCAGCATGTAGACTTTGGTAAAAACTCATTGGAATATTCCATCCCCCAGTCTGGAAATATGTCCCATCAGTCAGCACCATAAGTGACTGGTGAACCCCCTGGATTGAATACCAGGAGGTCTAATGAGGCTCAGTCCTCATCTGACAGTCAGTCCTATTTTCCATAACACAGGAGACCAAGCTCACTGGGCATAGGAGTGGGCACCACAACCTTCTTTTCTCTTAAGAATTAAATTGAGCCAGGCGGTGGTGGCACACCCTTTAATCCCAGCACTTGGGAGACAAAGGCAGGTGGATCTTTGTGAGTTCAAGGCTAGCCTGGTCTAGGAGTTAGTTCCAGGACAGTCAGGGCTACACAGACAAACCCTGTCTCAAAAAAAAAAAAGCAAAACAAACAAACAAAAATAATTGAATTCAATTCATGCCATAGTTATGATGCCTCAAAATATTCCCTCTGGCCACCGGGGGTGGTGGTGGCTCACCTTCAATCCCAACACTTATGAGGCAGAGGCAGAGGCAGGCGGATCTCTGTGAGTATGAGGCCAGCCTGGTCTACAGAACAAGATCCAGGATACACCCCAAAACTACACAGAGAAACCCTGTCTCAAAACACAAAACAAAACAAAACAAATCCCTCTGTTAACCTCATTTTATTCCTCACTTTTCAAAAACTCCTCCTTTAAAAAAGCATTATGAAAAAAGGGAGAGCGCTATTAATTTTTGGGAAACTGAAGAAGAATGCTTACAGTATTACATAAATTCTGTTTTCATGTCAAATATGAGATCCACTAATACAAGGAGAGGAAATACCCCATGAAAGCTTCTTCAGAGTCATGTGAAATTTCTGTGCCAATAAGGACCCTCAGGGGCACTGACAGAGGACCCTGAAAGGTGTTGGAACCTGGCCTGAGAATGTAGGAAACAGGAGATCATAGAGAGGTAAACTGAGACACTAGAATGCACTTGACTAGGCTGTAACCATTTCATGTTGTCGGGCTAATGATCTTCTAGTAGGAAAGGTGTATCTCATGTGATAATCAGTACAAAAACATCCACTTTATCAAGTCACAGAAGTGATTTCACAATCTCCTCATACCACCCTTTTACACATTGCCATCATGTAATCAAATAGCTACAGATATAAAGTCAGTATAAATATAAAGTAAAACCACAGCTCTTTCCACGTTAGCCTCACCTGCATTTCAGGGCATTTCTCTCCCAAAACCATCATCTTGACCTTGCCTAAATCTTCCTGGTGGGCTAATGAACCAAGAAATAGCCAGACCTACAGAGACAGTCCTGAGCTCCTAAGACACAAGTGTCAACTTCTCACCTGCATTTCTTTCATTTACTTGTGAAATAATATTTTTATTTCAGAATTGCATACAATATATTTTGACCAGATGCATATCCCCAACTACTTCAAGACCCACCCCTCCACCCCAGCTTCACTAACCACTCAACCTTATATTCTTATTCTTATTATTCTTATTCTTATTATTCTTCTTCTCCTTCTTCTCCTCCTTCTCCTCCTCCTCCTCCTCCTCCTTCTTCTTCTTCTAGCCCAATAGGTCCAATTTCTGTTGCTCAAATTCTCCCAGGTGTGAATCCTGCCCCAGAGCATGTTTTATCTACCAGGGATCACACCCTTAAAGAAAACTGACACTTCCCATCCTGGCAGCCATCAAATGTCAACAAGTCACCTGCATTTCTCAACCTCCTCTGTGTCTTCCTCACTGGAAAATTCAGAACTGAACCCTCTCCAGTTTGTGTTGGCACCAGAAAAGTATTATTTTATCTGCTATGTATTATTTTATCTGCTATGTGGTTTTTGGTGGCTGCTGTTATCATTATGAAATACTATAAGCTAGCCTGATCTTGGAACTTAAAATGATGACCAGGATGATGCTAATTAATATGTACCTCACATTTCTTCATTTAGTCACTCAACCTATAGTAGTCACACCTGAGAATAGGGTAAAGTATTCCAGAACCATTGATAGACAACATTCTTTCTAGGTTAAAAAAAAATTATTTGAAGTGGCCCTTCTCCACATGAAATACCAAATTGAAATTTCTCCAAAGACTTTAGTTCCAGCCAATTCTCCCAAAGAAAGCAAAATAAGTAATGATACTGATATCCTGCAATGATTTTACATACAATCCTTAACATAAATTGATACAGGCAAAATTTTTAAAAAAGGTAATGTTTTTTTCCCATGACCAGGAGCTTGATAAACTGCATGAAGAAAACCAATGCACAGGCAGGATGGAAAAGAACCCCTGGATGCTTAGTACCAGCCAATCTGATGGAAACTTATGCTGGAAATAAGTGCCTAAGAGATGCAGAACATGAAGTATCAGAGTTGGGGGGGGGAGATAAACATACCTAGGGAGCACATTAAAAACTGTCAGAATCACAGAAGAGACAGCCAGGCTCCAAGTGCAGAGCTCGGGAGTGGACTGCAGGAGCCATTGTCCATGCACAGTCCCACATAGCCTCTGACCTCACCTCCAGCCTCTGGCGATAAACATCGGGACCTTCAGACTCTACAGGTGGATGTGGCTCTCTTCACTCTCAGCACATGGCTCTCGTCACTCTTAGCACGTACTGCATGGGGATTCAAAGGCTTCTGGCTCTGTACCTTGGCATATCCAGTTCTTCAACCTTTCTGAGATCTTGTCTCTCTGGTGTGGCCCTTACCGCCCTCTAAGACCTTTTTTATTTTGAGTCATTCATTAGCCTCAGAAAGTTAGTACCTTTACTATCCTTTATTCTGAATTCCACTAGCAAACATCAAGTCACTGGATAATATTGTAGCTTGGCTCAGCTTCTTATAATATGGAGGGACCAAACATAAAAAAAAAAATGCTTAAATAGTAATGGATATCAATGACCACCTAAGAAGCCAAAGAGGTATCAGCACGGATGGTTTATTATGAACAAAATATTATACTGGAGGTGTTGTGAAGAATGCATGTGGAAATATTTCTCCAGAACAGCTGGGGTAATACACTTCCATTTTATTTTTTATCCAGTTTTTATTAGTTCTTTGATGTAGCTGGAGTTTTCTCTCTGGGTCCCGCCAAGCCCCAGAAGTCCGACAGCCCACTTATAAAATAAACATATAGATGTTTATATTATTTAAACTGTTTGGCCTAATGGCTCAGGCTTCTTGTTAGCTGTTCTTATATCTTAAATTAACCCATTTCTATTAGTCTGTAAGTTGCCACATGGCTTACCGGTACCTTACGTCTTGCTTGTCATGGCAGCGACTGGCAGCATCTCTCTGCCTCAGCCTTCCACCTCCCGTAATTCTTCTCCTCCTTGTCCTGCCTACCCTATCCTTCCTGCCTGGCTACTGGCCAATCAGAGTTTTATTTATTCACAGCATACAGTACAGGACATCCCACAGCACTTTGAGGCCTCATGAAATGTGTTTTGAGCATATTCATTCCTCTCCGGGAACTCTTCCCAGGCCCACACTTTACTTACCCAATTTTGTGCCTTCTTTCTTTTCTTTATATACCATTCAAGACCAAGTTGTGATGCCCAATGTTCTTGGATGTGTAGTCTCCCATGTTCGGCATACTGGGGGCTACCCTCTTGGAGAAAACTATCTTTTCTTCTCCCAGCATCTAGCAACTGCCAGATAGCTCTATGGTTAGGGGTGGAATTGTGCACCCGACTCCCCTCTCCATGCTGTCTGGTTTAGACTCATGCAGCCTAGTGCAAAGTGTCACAGCCACTGTGAGTTCATATGTGCGGCTTCCCTGGTCTGTCTAGAAGACACTGTTTACACATAGTCATCCACTGCCTTTCATCCTTACCTCTTTCTTGCAATGGTCCCTGGACCTTGGAAGTTGTGGGGATGAAGTATATATGTTCACTTTAGGGTTGAGCTTTCTGTGATCTCTTATTCTCTGCACCTTGACCAGTTATGGGTCTCTGCATTAATCACCATCCACTGCAAACAAAAGGGTCTCATGTGAGAGTTGAGAGATGCATTGATCTATGATACAAAGATGTCACTAGCAGTCAGTTTAGCAGTGTGCATTTAAGCAGCATAGTAAATATAACGGCTTTACTATTTTGAGAAGCCAGACATTGTGGATTGTTTTCTGCTTGAGCACTGGTTTTCTTTATTACTACAAGTGTATGATTATATATATAAATGCATACATACACACACATATAAAACACTCTCTTGTCTTTTTTGGGGGGGAGTTTGACCATATAGCTCCAGCTGACACTCAAGTTCTGACCCTACTGCATCAGTCTCCCAAGTACTTGGATTACAAATTTTCTCCACCTAGCCTCTTACGAATAGTTTTGAACACTGTTCTAAAATGATATTAAGTTACTTTGTAACAGCTTAACCCTTTACAAAATTGTGCAAAGGCAAAAATAAACAAATAAAAAGGGGAAGAGGAAAAGATTGCCCGATAATGAGAAAAACATGTAAACAAAATTAGATAAACGTATGAAGGAAAAAAAAATTTAAAAAATATGATTTTTGTGAATTATGGGGAACATTTTGAAAAGTGCACAGTCTGGTGTTAATTATTCTGGATTACTAGATATGTTGCTGTAACCAAATTATTAACACTGAGTAATTTATAAAGATAGAAACTTTTAGCCGGGCGGTGGTGGCACACGCCTTTAATCCCAGCACTCGGGAGGCAGAGGCAGGCAGATCTCTGTGAGTTCGAGGCCAGCCTGGGCTACCAAGTGAGTTCCAGGAAAGGTGCAAAGCTATGCAGAGAAACCCTGTCTCGAAAAACCAAAAAAAAAAAAAGATAGAAGCTTTTTATAGTTTGGAGGCTGGGAAGTCTGAGAATTCTGGGAAGTCAACAGCATCTGCCCAACGTGAAGGATGTCCTGCTACATGATAGTCAATAAGGCATGGGATAGTGGCAGCTCAGATCCCTTACTCTTCTGATAAAGCACCAAGTGCCATCTTTGAGGCCCTTCCTTCATGACCTCCTTAATTCTCGTGACTTTCTGAAGGTTCTGCCTACATATTCATCAGTATATGGAGCTGGTGGTTAAAACTGGACACATGAACTCTGGGGGACATATTCAAATCATAGCCGGTCTCCAATCTGCTTCTAGTGGTTTCCTCAAATACTCATGCTGATCAATATGATGATGAATCTTCAAGTGGTCCCCATACAGGTACCTGAGCTCTCTTTTTTTGTGTGAAGTTTCCTTGTTTCTGATACTTTGTTCCTGTTGCTGAAAACATTACAAACTTTGTTTACAGAATACAGAGAAACCAGTCCAGGACTGAGCTCTGAGCGCTTGCTCCTCTGAACAGCATTCATATTGCCTTGGGTGTTGAGTGGGTCATTAAGGGGGAAAAAAGCAATAGACAGTGTTAGTTAGGATTTCTATTGCATCCATGAAACACCATGACCAAAAAGCAAGTTGAGGAGGAAAGGGTTTATTTGGCTTACACTTCAGCATTGCTGTTCATCACTGAAGGAAGTCCGGAGAGGAATTCAAACAGGGCAGGATCCTGAAGGCAGGAGCTGATGCAGAGGCCATGGAAGAGTGCTGCTTACTGGCTTGCACTCAGCCCACCAACAGCCCAGTCACGGTACCACCCACCATGGGCTGGGCCCTTCCCCATTGATCACGATTGAGAAAATGCCCTACAGCTGGATCTCATGGAGGCATTTCGTCAAGTGAGGCTCCTTCCTCTCTGATGACTCTAGCGTGTGTCAAGTGGACACACAAAACCAGCTAGTACAGATATTCACCAGCTGTGGGACCTGCATAACAATACTGACATACCAGTCAAGTTATGCTCAGTGGTGCAATTGTGGAATGACTGTTTGGGTGGTAACCAACCACTTTCTGATTGGGTTTGATGTGTACTCCGCAGGAGGAGATACATGCCTGGTACTGCAAGACTGGTCAAATGCCTATGGCTCAGGGGCTCACAGGCTCTAAGCAGGAGTCTACTACTGATGCTTTGCTAAATAGACACGTTGCCAAGCTGCCTTCATACTATCCATGTTCATGCCCTTAAACTTCTGGTGCTCTCGGCTTTGAACAGAGAAGCTTCCTTCTGTAAGGGCAGCAGTTAATGAAGAGATTCTTAACTGATTAAAGTTCTGAGAATCAGGGACTGTTTGGTGGTCTCCCTAGATAAGACACCTATATTACCCCTGCTAATGTCCACAGAAAATCACAGGAGAGATGGCTGAAAATCTGTAGGAGCTGGAGGTTGAGGGTGACTGTTTTGGAACACATCCTGATATCTCATGGTCACAGGAATCATAAATACACAGCGGCTTCAGATACCTACACAGATCTGCACAATATTGGGACCTTCAACATTCCACCAGAGATGAAGAAATGTGTTTATGAGGTCCCACCTCCAGCTGAGGAGCTCTTGGCAATTAACAGTTGCCAAAGAAAGGAGCATTATTTTCTTAAGTGTTGTAACCACTGGTAATTCGCCTGTGATCTGGTGCTACAGAATGCAGGAAAATATAAGAACTCTGCTGGTTATGGCAAAGTCACTACTTGAAGGGACCAAGGAATTCCTTCAGAGGAAGCCAAATTCCAAGGAGCTTTTGGTGTTACTTGGCTTGATATACCTCAGCTGTCTTCTGTTATGAAAACCATGTGTGCCTTCATAGCTTTCCCAGTTGATTTTTTTCCTAAGAAGGGCTAATGGTGTGGACTGATCACTCTCTGGACATACACATTCAAGGTATTTGGAGAACAGCCTCAGGAAAGGCTTCCGTCCCCCCAGCCCATCTGTTTCTCCCCTTTCAGCACTGGAATCAGATCTCCCTTAGCCACTTTCAAGAACTAGCAGAAATAACAGTCCACATGCTAGTCTTCTGATTTAAGGTAAATTCCACAAGGAGACACCACCTAGGTCAGGTGGACCTTAAGTAATAGCTTTACACAATTTAGCTCAGACCCTCCTTTCTTACAGCCTTACTAACTTTATAGACCCCTAACTTCTTACCTAACCACTCCTAGGAATATAGATTGAGCACATAAATTTCTTTTGTGATATACTAACTGATATTAGCTCTCAGCTGATCTCCTCCCTTAACCACTTCCTTTTCAGGTTGTAAAAGAAAGCCTGACAATCAGTACCTGAGGAAACTCTTACCTGCCTTTATGATCTTACAGGAATTCAGACCTGGTGACTGGCTGGAGGGGAGGATTGTGATGTTTGGTTATATAACTGAAAAGCTAGAGATGGAGTGGTGAATTAAAGTGCATGGAATTAAAGTGAATGGACTAATGAGCTTGGTGTGCTGAGATTCTATTTTCCCAAAAATAGTCCTCACCATTAGTAGTTTCTCTCCTGACCCCCTGGGATGTATAGTATTAAGGCTGGTCCCTCTAATGTTATACAAGAATCTGGTAACAACTCCCTATCCATGTTCATACCAACAATTTTAATTAAACACAGTGGATCAGAACAAAAGCCAATAGCGTAAAAGGGGAATTAGTTGGGAAGGGGAAAAAAGGGATTCAAAGGGAGTGGGAGGGGAATAAGAGAAGATTTTGCAGGGTAAATATAAACAGTACACTGCATACATATATGCATGTATACACATATGTAGGATATTGTCAAAAATATGTATGTGTATTGTTATATGAATATGAAATGTTCAGATGTGGATGTGTGCATACTTGTATAGGTGGACGTCACCAGAGGGTGACATTGAGTTTCTTTCTATACCACTCGTCACCATATGTTGTATGATATTTTGTTTGTGTTCTGACACACAAAGCTTGCCTGGAGATCAGAGGGTGGAGCTAGCCACACTAGACCATGGGGGCACACACCTTTACACCCAGCACTTGGGAGGAGGAAGCAGGAAGACCAGGAGATCAAGGCCACTCTGAGCTACCTGAGATTGAAGCAGTCTAAAAGAGAAACAGAGCCAGGCAGTGGTGTCACACGCCTTTAATCCCAGCACTAGGGAGGTGGAGACAGGAATATAAGGTGGGTGGAGACAGGATCTCAGCCCCCATTCAGTCTGAAGATTCGTAGAGACAGGGGCGCCCATTCTGTCTGAGATTTCAATTTTGAAGAGTTATGAAGTCTCTGGTGGCTGCTGCTCTGCTTCTCTGATCTGTCAGCTTTCACCATATCTGACTCCAGGATTTTATTAAGACTAACTAGGATCATGCGTCAACCTTCTTTGTGGTATATATTGTATGTATGTGGCGTTTGCAAAGCTCCTTTCTGTAGTCCATGGCCATGAACTCAGATGCCCATACCTGGTCTAGTGCAGAGAGTAGGTGGATTCAGAATGCTCTGTCCTCTGTGCCACACCCTCCCAAGGCTCAGGGACCATTGCAGAAGAGGAAGAAGAAAGAATGTAAGTGTCATAGGTGATGCATGACTTGCATGGAAACTTTTCCTGGCACGATAGGACAATTGCATAAATGAACTCATAGAAGTCGTGACAGCCTGCACATGACTTACGCAAGCTCAAGCCAGACAAAAATCCCGGGACAGAGGGGGCCAAAGTGAGCATAAAGTCCCGCCTCTAGCTGAGGAGCTATTGGTAATTGATAGCTGCTAGGAAGAGAAGAATCATATAAAGTTTTCTTTATAGGGGGATGGCCCCTAGTGGGTCTAGCGTGCTCCAGTAGATGCCCACACACCAACAGTATAGAAGCAGCATGAACTGGACTTGATGGCTTTGAAAGAGTTTTGATGAGGACACAAAGTTGTACGGTAGGAAACGGGGGTTAGGATGAATCCGAGAGAAGTACAGGGGAAGGGGATTAAAGCATGGGTTATGAAATCTTCAAATAATTAATAAAAGAAACAAAAGGTACAAAGTTAGATTTTCAGTCATTTGCTTTGCCAGTCAAAATTTCCCGTCATACCAAATGTCAGTCACCTGCACTGTATTTTAAGCTTTGTCTTTTGGTGTCCACAGGCCAGGTTGTCATCGTCCTGCATATGCACTTTAAATGCACTGGAAGGCCACAAATATTGCTGAATATTTACTTTGCTTAATAAACGTATGAGAGTTTCCATAGGAGATGTTAACAGTGCTGCTCTTTGTATTTGAAAGTGTTGGTGGCCATTTTTCTTGTAGGGGAAACACAGAGATTTAGGTCCAGCATCTGGCCAACACTTAGCTCAAGTCTGCCCCCTGGAGTTCAGTCACTAGAGTGTTTTGACTCCAATGCTGAGCCATCTTGCTAAACCTTCCTGCAAGATTGTCATTTTACATTCTGGATGCTTCTGCATTACTTGGAAGCATATCAAATACTTCGTCTGTGAGCAACTAAAGTTTTCAACTTATGAAGGAAATGTTAACAATAAGTACAATTTCTCGGGCTGGAGAGAGGGCTCAGCTGCTGAAGGCTGAGCTCACAACCAAAAGTAAATAAAAATGTCTCATTCTAAGAGTAATTAATATAGGATGATGGCTTGCATAAAATAGGCAGGATTGGACAAAGCTCTTGGTCTCTGGCTCTTTATTTCCACCCTTGTCTAATTTAGTGAACCAGGGAGTTTATTGGTCTGCAACTGCGTGCTTGTCAAAATGGAAGCGCTTATAAATACACGTTCAGTGGATAAGCAACGTCCAGGACCCAAGAAAGCAAATAGGTTGCTTTGTTTTGTGAGTGGCTTTTGTAGATCAGCTGAAGCATGACTGAGGGGTTACTTACAGGTGGATGAATGGCTGAAAGGCAGCTGTATCAACAAAAGGCCTGCCCTGACACAAGTGTTAACGTACAGAGGTTGAAAGACCCTAACCCTTCAGGCTTACACCCCCAAGCCCCAGGAAATGAGCAACTAAAAATCTAGTTCCAAGGGCAACCTGACTCAATCATTATTCAACCACCCCTGCAACAATGTAACAATGTAAAGAGATCTCTGTTAAGAGATGTGCTCAACTGTGACTGGGATAGTTCCAAGTGTTCCAGGAAGGATCACTGTGACCTTTGTGTAAACTCCACTCCTGCCCTAATACCCCCCTTGAGGTTTTGGGAAGAATGTACATTCGGATGTGACTGTACCCACTCTGTGATCAGACCATGATCTTGTGAAACGAAATTGTATGGGAATTGTAATCTTATGGCTTTTGTGGGTTTTTCCTTTTAAAAGCCCCCATGTGGCTGCAGTAAGATGCAACTCTTGCTCTCAGGACAAGAGTAGCCCGTCTGCACAGTCGCTTCAATAAAAACCTCGTGCTGTTGCATCAACTGGACTGGAATCTGGGTTCTTGGTGCACCCACTTGAGACCCTAGATTTTGGGGTCTAACAAGGCTACATCCCAGGATCTCTCTGCAGGATTTGCAGCAACCAGCTTCTCTCTCTCTCTCTCTCTCTCTCTCTCTCTCTCTCTCTCCCTCCCTCCCTCTCATTCTCTCAACTGTTACTGCATATATGCATACATAATCTTAGACAGGCCTTGTTAATGTTGTAACTTTCAGGAAATTTGTGAACTTCGTAAGTTCCATTCATTTCCTGGAACTTATACCTAGTTTTACTTATACCCTAAGTCTGGGACACCTTCTTTTCCTCTCCAGGAAGGAATGTTTTCATTTAGAGGAAATGGCTGTATAACACTATGTAGATGTAACCAATCGTCTTATTAAAATAAGAAACACAGAGCCAATGTAAAAGAGAAAGCCGAGAGGTCAGAGCTCAGAGATAAAATCTTACCTCCTGCAGTGCTCCTAACTTCCCCGAGAGAGAGCTACTTCCTGTTTGTCTGTGTTTAAATAGTCTTTCTGTTCTGCCTTCTCATTGGTTGTAAACCCAACCACATGACTGCCTCATCACTGCCTGTAAGTACCGCCCTCCAGGTCTTAAAGGCGTATGTCTCCAATACTGGCTGTATCCCTGAACACACAGAAATCTACCTAGCTCTTCTAACCACCACGCTCTTGCTATGGCTCTAATAGCTCTGACCCCAGGGCAACTTTATTTATTAACATAAAATTAAAATCACATTTCAGTACAAATAAAATATTACCATAACACTATTTATACCAAAGTAATACCTATGATTATTAAATTATAATACATTTATGTCTAATAAAATATATAAAATAAAATTTAAGCAAAAGAGAGTCTTGGAAGTTAATCAGGAGATAGCTTGGAGCTGTCTAGTAGAAATACTGTGTAAGATACACGTTAAGATTCATTTTACATAAGCTGGGTGGTGGTGGCACACACCTTTAATCCCAGCACTCGGGAGGCAGAGGCAGGCGGATCTTTGTGAGTTTGAGGCCAGCCTGGTCTACAGAGCGAGATCCAGGAAAGGTACAAAGCTACACAGAGAAACCCTGTCTCAAAAACAAACAAAAAAGATTCATTTTATAGCAGCCACATTTTTAAAGGAGAATAAGGTAGACTATTTTAATAAAATAATTGATTTCAGGAAATGTATCTAAAACAGCATTGCTTCTTTTTTGTTATGTAATCTAGGCTGACCTGGAATCACGGTGGATTCTAGATTGGCCTCAGATATTTGGCAATCCTCATGCCTCAGTCTCCCATGTGCTGAGATCACAAGTGTGAGCCACCATATCTGACTTTTATTGCTCCTTCTGTCAGAAACAGAATGAGATTATACTGAGTAAGTTCAAGTGTCATTTAAAGGCACTTTAATGACTTTAAAGACATTAATGGTTAACTGGACAGAGAATGGAAGAAATTCAAGCAACTTCAAACCAAGCAAGTATGTATGTGAGCAACGGCTAAGTGTTGCTACCATCCACTGAGGCAGGCAACTTTTACTACAAAATATATTGGCAGAAGGATAAATAGAAGGCAGACAGGGCAACAGATACTAAGTTCCCTTTCCCAAGATGAGTTTCAGATAGACTGAACCCACAACAGAGTTGAGTGACTGAGTTGAGATATAAGGATCTGGCATGAGCTTGTAGGAAGGCATGATGCAGTCATCTGAGGCTCCAGATAACACAAGCAGGCAGAGAGAAAAGGGAAGTCCCCTTGTGGGAGCCCAGCTGGGAAACCAGCTCCCACATTTTATAACAGAGTACTCTTGAGGAGTGAGGATAAGAGATTTAGATAGAAGAATAGAGGGGACAGAAACAGATAGAAACATAGGATAGCCTTGGGAGAGCCTGGATCATTATCTACCAGCCCCTCTTATCTCTTCTAAAGGGCTTTTGATAAGAATGCCAAGGGATGGAGCAAAAGACCTCCCCCTAGCTCAGCCAAGTGTAGATCCTTCCAATCACCTAGTAACCATGCACATAGTCAAGCAATCCTCTAATGCAGCTCTGCAAGGCAAAGCAAACTCAGATCTCACTAGAAAACCTTTGTTGGCCTCCAAACCGCCTGTTAACCCTTCTCGGGCTGGGATATCCTGTCGATGTAACCAACCGTCTTATTAAATAAGAAACACAGAAACAATGTAAAAGAGAAAGCCGAGAGGTCAGAGCTCAGAGCTAAAATCTCACCCTTCCTCCTGCTGTCCCAGCTTCGCGAAAGAGACCTACTTCCTGTCTGTTCTTTTTTTTTTTATAGTATGTTGTTCTGCCTTCTCATTGGTTGTAAACCCAAACACATGACTGCCTCGTCACTGTCTGAATGTACAGCCCCCTAGGTCTTAAAGGCATAGTCTCCAATGCTGGCTATATCCCTGAACACACAGATATCTATGGGATTAAAGGCGTGTGCCACCACCGCCACACTCTTGCTATGGCTCTAATAGCTCTGACCCCCGGACAACTTTATTTATTAACATACAATCAAAATAATATTTCAGTACAATTAGATTACCACCACAATATCCTGCTCTTTCACCCTTTGGCCTTGGGTCTTGTTTGGACTTGGCCCCCTGCCTGCAGACTCTCATGTCTTCAGCCTTGGAAATTTACACTAGTAATTGCCCTGGTTCCAAAGCCTTTGGACTTGGCCTAAGCCACAATACTGATTTCCCTGGTTCTCCACCTTGCAGATGACATGGGCTTCTAGGTTTGTGACCATGTACGCCAGCTTCCTTAGTAAATCCCCTCTCACATGTTTACATCCTTTTGATTCTTTCAGGAGAACCCTGACTGTTGCAAGGCTCATTTCTGTGTAAGAAAGATTATTTTAGTATTGCCTAAGACATTCAGGATAACACATAGCATATTAGTTATCAGTTCGTACTAAGTATAGCTATGAAACATATTTAAATAATTACTTCAAAAAGGAAGATAGCCTAAAGAGGCACATCGCAAGATCAATGATAGACAGATTCACAGAGCTGATGCAGAAAAACATTTGCCGAAGATGTGGAAGTAGCTCCCTAAAATTCTTTTTTAAAAAAAACATTTTCAGAAAGTCTATTTAAATACCTTTTGCCTTTTTATTCCCATAGAGGGGTTGATAAAGCAGATGATACTCTCAAGTATGATGCTAGGAGCAATTAGAACGTGACACTAGTCATCCTGAGATCCAGTCATCCCAACCGCCTACTCCAGTCACTTCGCATCTGCCGATGCCTTTTTACAACTCCAGTCACTTCGCATCTGTCGATGCCTTTTTACAGCTACCATCCCGCCCAACTGCTGACAGGACAGGCACTGGGGCATAAAACAACTGGTGGCACCCATCATCCAGCTGTAGAACATGATACTGGTCCTGCCCTTACTCAGCCAGGGGAGCCGTTCATATTTCCCAGCGTTCTTCCTTGGTGGCATTTCTTCTTCTCCGTACATTCTTATGGGGCCTCATCTCCATGCTCAGGTGCTCACTCTCATTCCTTCCCTTTCTGTTCTCAGATCTCTGAAAGGAGATGGTCAGACGAGGGTAGAAATGTACCAGAGGCTGAATATGCTCCCATGGTTCTCCTAGCAACACGACGACAAAGCCCAGGCCCTGTAATAGACTTCCACATTGTAGTGATAATTCCAATAACTCCATTTACTGTATGGTAATGGCTTCATTCACAGAGTGAAGAAATACATGGTCTTGAACATCACAGTCATTCTAGGACAGGTGCTCAGTCTTCACGTGACTGTGACTCTCAGTGTCTCATATGACAATAGGTGTGACTTCACAGTATAAGTCAATAACTACTATCTTGTTGATTAAGAGATAACACTTGGAATGATTGTTATTTCTTTGATATTGTTCCCACTAATAATAAATACAAAATTATTAAATATTATTGTCAGGCATATGTGAATAATGAAATTGAAGAATGAGATCCAATCTGGCAGGTATTTCCAAGCATATTGCTTGGGGTGGGAATGGGAAAGTCACAAGTATTCACTGACTTTTTGAACATAGACTGTTTTCCTACAGCCAGGATACAAAGCCTTAAACAGACTTTATGTTCTAGATATCCAACCTGGTAGATTCATGATGGCGTCAAACAGAGGATAGAAAACACTATGCCTGTGTTGAAAATGTACAAACTGCTGTTATTCCCTAAACAATACAATCCAAAAAATGATTTATATATCATTTGCATTGTATTAGATAGTCTAAGTAATACAGAGAAAGTCATAGACAAATACCATATCATTTTCCATAACGCAATTGACAGCCTGTGGATTTTGATACAATAAGGTGGTTACCAGGATCAGTAACTTAGGGATACTGAATATGTATATTTTAATATGGTTATAATTCCCACTTTTTATGTAGCTAGCTTTACTAAAGTAAATAAATATATTATACAGGAAAGGTTTAGAAAAATTTGTACATAGTGCACATTTCATGTATTTATTTATTTATTTATTTTTTAAAAGTTTTTTTTTAATTTTACTTACCAATCCCCATTCACCCTTCCTCCCCTTCTCTCACCCCTCCCACCTCCCCCCATCCCACCCCCATCCACTCCTCAGAGAGGGTAAGGCCTCCCTTGGGAGATCAACAAAGTCTGCCATACTAAGTTGAGGCAGGACCAAGCCCCTCCCCACTGTGTCAAGGCTGAGCAAGGTATCCCACCCTGGGGAATGTGTTCCAAAAAGCCATTTCATGTACCCAGGATAAGTCCTGGTCCCACTGCCAGGGGCTCCCCAAACAGGTCTAGGCACATTACTGTCAGCCACATTCAGAGGGCCTAGTTCGGTCCCATGCATGTTCCCCAGCTGACAGGGGAACTCCATGAGCTCCCACCAGCTTGGGTCAGCTGTCTCTGTGGTTTTCTCCATCATGATCTTGACCTCACTTGCTCCTGTGATCCCTCCTCCTTCTCTTCAACAGGAGCTCAGTCCAGTGCTTGGCTGTGGGTTTCTCCATCTGCTTCCATCAGTCACCGGATGAAGGTTCTATAATGACAATTAGGGTAGTCACTAATCTGATTATAGGGGAAGGTAAGCCCAGGTACCCTCTCCATTATTGCTAGGAGTCTTAGCTGGTGTCATCCTTGTGGATTCCTGGGGATTTCCCTAGCACCAGGTTTCTCCCTAACCCCCAATGGTTCCCTCTACCAAGATATCTCTTTCATTGCTCTTCTTCTCCATCCCTCCCTCCACTTGGCCATCTCAGTCCATCCTGTTCCCTTATGTCTTGCCCATCCCTTCCCTTATACCCTGCCTCCTAGTTTACCCAGGAGATCTTAACTATTTTCCCTTCCTGGGGCCATGTTTGTCCCTCTTTAGGGTCCTCCTTTTTACCTAGCTTCTCTGGGGTTGTGGATTGTAGCCTGGTCATCCTTTGCATCCAGTATCCATTTAAGAGTGAGTACATACCATGTTTGTCTTCCTAGGTCTGGGTAACCTTACTCAGGACGATTCTTTCTAGTTTCATCCATTTGCCTACAAATTTCATGATGTCATTGATTTTTACTGCTGAGTAATACCCCATTGTGTAAATGTACCACATTTTTCTTATCCATTCTTTGGTTGAGGGGCATCTAGGTTGTTTCCAGGTTCTGGCTATTATGAATAATGCTGCTATGAACATGGTTGAGCAAGTGACCTTGTGGTAAGATTGAGCATTCATTCCTTGGGTATATGGTATTGCTGGGTCTTGAGGTAGGTTGATTCCCAATTCCCTGATAAACCGCCATGCCATATTGATTTCCAGAGTGGCTTTATAAGTTTGCACTCCCACCAGCAGTGGAGAAGTGTTTCCCTTTTTCCAAATCCTCTCCAACATAAGCTGTCTTCAGTGTTTTTTATCTTAACCATTCTGACAGGTGTAAGATAGTATCTCAGAGTTGTTTTGATTGCATTTCCCTGATGACTAAGGATGTTGAGCAATTCCTTAAATGTCTTTTGGCCATTTGAGATTCTTCTGTTGAGGATTCTCTGTTTAGTTCTGTACCCCATTTTTAATTGGATCATTTGGTATTCTGATGTCTAGTTTCTTGAGTACATAGTCTACATTTTAAGTTTTTATATTAATGTAAATTTTATAAGATAGCCTGTAAATGTTGATGCAAATAAAATGTTTAATTGTAAAGTATTTATCTTAATAAACTAGGTTTCATTTTCAAAGCACTAATCTCTCTAATTTTGAATGCAGATGCTAAAATTGTGTTTCTCAAGCTTGGGGAAGACAAGGACTTTGGGGTTACTTTCATGAATATTTCTGTTACACACCACAGGGACTCAAGTGTGCTCTCAAAGCACAGTTTCTACCCAAAAGACTAAGAATTCCTACATTTTTAATTACAGTGACCCCTTCAGCCAACTACCCACTAAACATTTTCTGAGATGCCTCATGTAAGTATAGTTTTGGAATTCCTATTCCTCACAAGAATGCCTGCTAAGGCAGCAGACAGGTTATATAATTCTGGAAAGTACATGAAAAAAAAGGGACATGGGGTTTTAAAATTATGGTATCAGTGCTGAAGAGATGGTTTACATCCTACTCTTCCAGAGAACTCAAGTTTGGTTTCTAGCCTATGACAAGTAACTCACAACTACCTATAACTCCAATTCCAAGAAATCCAACACCCTCTTCTGGCCTTGTGTGTGCTCACACACATGGGACACACCCACATATACATATATACAAGAATAAAAATTAAGAATAAATCTTTCAAGCAACTTATAAACATACTGGATAAAATTAAGTGAAGAAATGGTGTAGCTATTAAAAACTTAACTAAACAGACTTATACTTTAGTGAAATGGTATCTTCTTCGTCAATAAGAGCATCCCTCTACAATGAGACCACAGAGTTATTGGTAAAAATATTAAACAGAACATATCAAGTCTATTTTTTTTTGTTTCTCCATACTAGCACAGTAAAATTGAGGTCTCCAACCCTTAAACTGATATGTCAAAATTAATTCCAATATAACCCTTTTCATTTAGTGAGATAATAACATCCCGTGATGAGCCCCATGCTTTCCTGCCCTGGAGCAGTGTTGCTTCTGTCTCTGCTTCTCATATTCATAGGAGGGGTGGTGGGAGCGGTCCCTGGGTCATCATGATAATGTGATTCCAGAGGTTTAATCTTAGGTACCGCCTGGCACAGAGACAAGGGATGTCAGCACCAAGACAGTGGAGACGTGTTACTGAGTCTGAGGTCTAAGGTCTGAGCTTAATTCTTTCTCTAACCCTCAAACAGTAAGTCTTTATCTAGACTCACATTGATTTGAGTTAGAAGAGGTACTTTACAGGCAATTTTTGTCTTCCTGGCTTATTCAAAATGTTTTTCCTGTTATGTGAAAACCAGGTACCAGAGGTCTCTCCTGGCTTCTTTAGCTCTTAAGAAGGTAGTTTTGATGCATGAATAGCTGTATGGTGAAATCCTTGAGCTGAAAAAGAAGCAGACTTAAAAGGACAGTAGAAGGCATCCACAGCAGAACAGATCAAACACAAGGAAAATTCGGAAACCTTAAAGATGGGCTATTTGAAAACACACTATCAGAAGAGTAAAATAAAGACTAAAGTGTCTTGGGAAAGTTTATGGGAACTCTAGGGCATATTAAGAAAGCAGATGTTCAGCTGGGCAGTGGTGGTGCACGCCTTTAATCCCAGAACTTAGGAGACAGAGGCAGGCGAATCTCTGTGAGTTCGAGGGCAGCCTGGGCTACAGAGTGAGTTCCAGGAAAAGTGCCAAAGCTACACAGAGAAACCCTGTCTTGAAAAACAGAAAGAGAGGGGGGGAGGGAGGAGGGAGGGAGGGAGGGAGGGAGGGAGGGAGGGAGGGAGGGAGGGAGGGAGGAAGGAAGGAAGGAAGGAAGGAAGGAAGGAAGGAAGGAAGGAAGGAAGGAAGGAAGGAAGGAAGGAAGGAAGAAAAGCAGTTGTTCAAGTGTTTCAAAGGAGACCGTCAAATGCCAAAGTGGCAGAAAAATTTGTTAAAAGGAATAATAACAAGGTTTCCTAAACATCTGTATGTTTAGGAAAACATACAAATTTTCATGTATAACAAGACCAAAAGTTACAAATCAGGTCCTACTCAAAGCTAGTCTTCAGTAAGACATGTTCAATTCAAGCAAATCTGCCCCATGGCATATTATAATTAAGCCTCCAAAGGCTAAATGGTGTTGGAGAGATAGCTTAGCAGTTAAAATTGCTTGCTGCTCTTGCAGAAGACCTGGGATTGTTTGCCAGCATCCACACAGTGACTCACATCTGTCTGTAACTCCAATTCCAGGGGATCTGACACCATCTTCTAGGCTCTTAAGACACCAGGCATGCACATGGTGAACCTACACATATGTAAGCAAACACACACATGAAATGAAGTTGAAAAGAAACCTGTCAAGTTAAGATGACAAGAAAAACAGTACATAAGGGTGTTTTAATATTCACCAGATTTCTCAGCAGAAACCTTACAGGACAGTAGGGAGTGGCATGAGATCCCCATAAAGGAAAAAATTAAAAAGCTGTCAACCAAGAATAATGTACCTTCAAAGCATCTCTTTTATATAAAGATAGACACTCACAGATAAATAAAAGCTGAGGGAATTAATCGCCATCAGACATGTTCTACCAAAATAGAAAGTTCTTTGAGCTGAAAGAAACAAATACTAATGAAAAGAAGAAAACATTGAAAGGTCTAGAACTTTCTAGTAATGAGACAAGAGTTAGCTTCTGTTGAGGATGGCACAGCCTAGTGGACCTGTTAGGACATGAACAATAGATCTAAGAAGCAAGGCCAATGTCAACAAGACCAGTGTCAACAGACCAGCTAGCTAGCTTTCATGAGACATATGTTGGCTATTAATGGTCTTTAATATATCATTGTTTCGAATGCAGATGGCTTTTACGAAAGCCCCCACTTTTTCCAGGAAAGAGACTCAAGACCACCCTAAGGACAAAGAGTTAACTATGAACAAATGCAGCCACTTATAAAGAAAAAGCTGGCCACTAGAGATGGGAACAATGAGACCTTGGTAAGTTCACTGCACTTGAGATACATGCAAGGTAGGAGGATGGAATATGCAGGCCAGTGACTAACATTGGGCAGACAATCAAGGTCAATAACTAACAAAATGGGAGATGGGGATGGACAGAGTGGAGCTTGGTGTAGACTAGGTTTGAGTTTAATCTGATTTGTGGACCTTGACCTTCATATACCTAAGGAAGGAGGACTCCCAGTTTGATACCAGGCTGAGCTATGCAGAGAACCAAAGCCAGCCTGAACTATATAAAGATTCTTTGACTCAAATAACAAGAAGGAAAACCAGAAAGGAATGAGAGAGAAGGAGGGAGGGAGAGAGGGTTTTATTAATTTCCTTTTTTTCTGTTTTTTAATCTGTTTCTTGCTCGTGTTCCATTATTATCATTTTGAAAGAGATTATTATAACCAAATGATATACTTTTTATTTTATGGATAGAAATGCTTCCAAATTCTAAAATGGAAACTAAAGCCAACTGAGATCTTTAATTTTTTTGACTGTGACAGGTCTTGTTTATTTTTCAGAACACTAACCCAGGAGCTGCTGTCCATACCCAGATGTACAGTCAGCAGACTACACCTCTCAGGCATTCCCTTTCTTTCAGTCAAGTTACATTTTCTTTACTGCAATCACAGCAGTGGTTTCCTAATACTACCTTCCCAGAAGCAAACCCCCAGCATCCACTCCGCCTCCCAGATCCATTTGTTTTGTGATTCCCACAGCAGGCACAATAGTTAAAATGATAACAAGCTCATGTCTGTTGCCTTTGCATTTCGCATGTCTCCCACTCAGTGACAGCCTCGATTTATGTGCTAGTTAGATTTATGTCTACTTGATATGAGCTAGAGTTATTTGGGAAGAGGGAACCTCAAATGAGGTTGGATTGGCCTGTGGACAAGTGTGTGGGACATGTTCTTGATTGATAATTGATGTGGAAAGACCCAGAGCTTACGACGTGGAATGCCACCTTGGATGCTATACACAAGCTAAGTAGGCCATGAGAAGCAAGCCAATAAGCACATTCCTCCATGACGTCTACATCAGTTGCTGTTTTGAATTGCTGCCCTAACTTCCCCGAATGGTGTTCTATAAGTTACAAAATCAAATAAACCTCTTTCTTCCCAGGATGCTTTTGGTCATGGGTGTTTTATCACAGCAGTTGATAAAACCCAAAAAGACACAGTTCTTGGTTAGTGCCTCCAGCTCACTTCTCCTGCCCACGCACGGAGACGGGAGGCCTTCCTACTTCACCCTCATTAGCCACCACCACCTTTCCCCTGCAGTGAATACAAAAATTACTGATACCAAGACGAGCTCCTTCTTGCCAAGCTCAAACATTTCAAACCAGAGAAAGCACAAGGAACGTGAGATCATGCTCTGCCTGTCTCAATAAGAACTGTCTCAAAGAGAAAGGACGTGAAGTTGGATGGGAAGGGAGGTGGGAGGGTCTGGGAGGGGTTGAAGGAAAGGCAAAAACATGTATTGTGTGAAATACATATTGTTCAAAATACCTTGTGTGAAAAAAATAAATAAAAATTAAAAGCATAAAGCCCTCACACAGAGACACACATTTTGTTCAACTCAGAAAAGATGTTTGACCAGCAAGGGCACTTCTGCTAAGGGGCAACAGTCAACCTCTACCTGTACTCTCTAAAACCAACAAACTTTGTACTAAGCAAAGCAGGCTATGTGAACTTCTTCCTTTTTATTAATAAAGTCTGTCCTTTCCTTCCTTCCTGCCTGCATACCTCTGGCTTGCTATGATATGCATTCTACATTGCAATCTTTTACTCAAATTTTCTCTGTCATTTTTGTATGTGGAGTTTTTTCTGTCCCAACTGCCTGGTCCCAAATAAACACACACAGGCTTATAGCAATTACAAATGCTTGGCCAATAGCTCAGGTTTACTACTAACTAGCTCTTACATTTAAATTAACCCATTTCTATTAATCTATGTATTGCCATGTAACTTGTGGCTTTACCTGTCCTCTAGCACATCTTGCTTTTTGAGTGGCTGGCTCCCATCTGCCTGACTACACCTTCCTTTCCTCCTCCCTCCCCCCTCCACCACCACATTTTCAGTTTTTCAGTTTGGCTTTCCCACCTAACCTTATTCTGCCTTTCTATAGGCCAGTCAGCTTTTTTATTAACCAACAAGAGTAATACATATTCACAGCACACAGAAGGATTATTCCACAGCACATTTCTTTGCAGCTTAAACAGGGCTGGTCATTCATTACTCTCAACAGAACCTGCATCTCTCCCAAAGCCTTTGCCTCCCACTCTAATTGCTGTAGGTGTTGTCTACATATCACAGATGTTATCCCAGGACCTTGCATTACTCACTTGTAACATTGTATAGCTGCAATCAAGAATGTGGGTCATTGTGCCCAGCATCTCCCTATGTCACTAGAATACGAATGCAAGCACATCAAAGGCTGCATTTCATTGACAAGTATCCAGGCAGTCCATGAGTTCTCTAATGTATATTGAATGCATGGATGCATACAGTACGAAAGAAAGGGAAATTCCAAATGGTAAAATTGCTTGTGCTATTTACACCACCAATGGCTCCAGAGTGGTTTTTCATCCTGTACCCATCCCAAGAAGCTACATGCCACCTCTGACACAGCAGGAGGGTGCTGCCTGGGCTGCATAGCCAGGGAGTGCTAGCCTGGCCAAGGCAAGTACATCAGATCAGAATAATGCTCCCCATCAAGCTGCTGGAAAACCTGGAGCTGCCCATCAGCAGCCAGCCTTCCCTGTCAGTCTTCATGGTCATCGGCTGCTCCATAGCTATAGGCTTTCTCTTCAAACGCAGAGACTAAGTTCTCCTAAATGGCGGAGGGTTGGGATCAGAAAATGAGACCCTGAAGCATTTGTCCACCT
This sequence comes from Peromyscus leucopus, assembly GCF_004664715.2. Lineage (NCBI taxonomy): Eukaryota > Metazoa > Chordata > Mammalia > Rodentia > Cricetidae > Peromyscus > Peromyscus leucopus. The sequence continues at coordinate 40,216,258 of NC_051073.1, read as the reverse complement.
ACACTACACTACACACAAACATACACACACACACAGACACACACACACACACACACACACACACACACGCATGCACGCACTCAGAATACATAACATGGCAGGAGCATGTGGTAATATTTTGTGTACGCTCTAACAAATAAAGCTTGTCTGAAGATCAGAGGACAGAGGCAGCCACACAGTTAGACATAGAGGCCAGACAGTGGTGGCACACACCTTTAATCCCAGTACTAGGTTGAGACAGGAAGTGATATGGCTGGGCAGAGAAAGGCATATAAGGCAGGAGGAGACGGGACTCGGAGGCATTCAGTCTGAGGATTCGTGGAGACAGGATCTTCCCCTTTTGGCTGAGCAGTTGGTAGGGTGAGAAGTGGCTGTGGCTTGTTTCCTCTGATCTTTCAGCGTTCACCCCGACACCTGGCTCCAGGTTTTTATTATAAGACCAACTGGACTGATTAGGAACAGGTAAGGCCCCATCTCCGGACTTAGCAGACCAGGTCACTAGTCCCTAGGCCCCAGGGGCACATTCTGTGCCCCTCCTCCAAGCCATTGGAGCCCCAGGAATCAGCCAGCTGCCCCTTCCCCAGCCTCCTTGCCAAGAAAACAGCCCCCTGTGACACCAGTGAAAACTGGAGACATAAGCCCACCCTGCACCGATTGGGAAGAGGTGCTCCCTGAGGCAGAGCCCACTGGCACCCATTGGACTAAGATCTGCTCCCTGAGACACAGAATCCATCAGCACAGATTGGACCAAGAGCCCGGATTAGACCAAGAGCTCCTATTAGACCAAGAGTATCAATCTCAACAAAAGAGGCTCCCTCAGACACAGACAGAACTTGCACGTAGTGGGGGAAGGGATGGGTAGATGCCAGTGCAAAAATGCAGTCAACAACATAAAGACCAATATGGCACCAACAGAACCCAGTGGTGCTACATCAGCAAGACCTGAACATCCCTAAGCAGAAGAAATAGACCTTAAAAATGACTTTAAGCCGGGCGTTGGTGGCGCACGCCTTTAATCCCAGCACTCGGGAGGCAGAGGAAGGCGGATTTCTGTGAGTTCGAGGCCAGCCTGGGCTACCAAGTGAGCTCCAGGAAAGGCGCAAAGCTACACAGAGAAACCCTGTCTCGAAAAACCAAAAAAAAAAAAAAAAAAAAAAAAAAAAAAAAAAAAAAAAAAAAAAAAAAAAAATGACTTTAAGAAGATAGAGTCCTTTAAAGAGGAAGTGAAAACTGCCCTTAAAGAATTCGAAGAAAAGACAAACAAAAAATTGGAAGAAATCAATAAATCCCTTAAAGAAAGCCAAAAAAAAAAGCAATTAAACAGGTGAACAAGCCGGGCGGTGGTGGCGCACGCCTTTAATCCCAGCACTCGGGAGGCAGAGCCAGGCGGATCTCTGTGAGTTCGAGGCCAGCCTGGGCTACCAAGTGAGCTCCAGGAAAGGCGCAAAGCTACACAGAGAAACCCTGTCTCGGAAAAAAAAAAAAAAAAAAAAAAAAAAAAAAAAAAAAAAAAAAACAGGTGAACAAAAAAGTCCAAGATTTGAAAACTGAAATAGAAGCAATAAAGAAGACACAAACTGAGGGAAGGCTGGAAATGGAAAATCTGAGTAAATGAACAGGAACTACAGATGCAAGCATAACCAATAGAATGGAAGAGAGAATCTCTGGGGTTGAAGATATAATAAAGGAAATAGATTCATCAGTCAAAGAAAACACTAAAGCCAAAAAAGTTATAACACAAAACATCCAGGAAATTTGGGACACCATGAAAAGACCAAACCTAAGAATAAATGGGATAGAAGATGGAGAAGAATACCAACTCAAAGGCACAGAAAATATATTTAACAAAATCATGGAAGAAAACTTTCCCAGCCTAAAGAAGGAAATGTAAAGATACAAGGTTACAGAACACCGAATAGACTGGATCCTAAATATACAGAATAAAGAAAAATATTAAGAGCTGCAAAGGAAAAAGGCCAAGTAACATATAAAGGCAGACCCATCAGAATAACACCAGACTTCTCAAAGGAGACTCTGAAAGCCAGAAGGCCCTAGACAGATGTTACGCAGACACTAAGAGACCATGGATACCAACCCAGAGTATTATATCCAGCAAAACTCTCAATCACCGTAGATGGAGTAAACAAAATATTCCATGATAAAACCACATTTAAAAAATACCTATCCATAAATACAGCCCTACAGAAAGCACTAGAAGGAAAAATCCAACCTAAGGGAGTTAGATACACCCATGAAAATACAGACAATAGATAATCCCACACCAACAAATACCAAAGAAGAGAAACACACAACACTGCCAACAAAAAATAACAGGAATCAACAATTGCTGGTCATTAATATCCATTAATATCAATGGTCTCAATTTGCCTAAAAGGAAAGGGATACCATGATAAATGAAGACCCCATGGGAATAGGGAGAAGCAGAGTGCTAGGAGTTTCCCAGGAGTCCACAAGGATGACCCCACCATAGACTACTGGCAATGGTCGAGAGAGTGCCTGAGCTGGCCTACCCTGATGATTGGATGACTGAATACCCTAACTGTCATCATAGAACCCTCATCCAGTGGCTGATGGAAGCAGATGTAGAGATCCACAGCCGAGTCCCAGGCAGAGCTTCAGGAGTCCAAACGATGAGAGAGAGGAGGGAGTCTATGAGCAAGGGATATTGAGACTATGACTGAGAAAAGTACAGAGACAAGTAGCCAAACTAGTGGAAATGCATGAACTGTGGACCAATACCTGAGGAGACCCCATGGTACTGGACTATGCCCTCTGGATAAGGAAAACAGTTGTTTAGCTTGAACTGTTTAGGGGGTCCCCAGGCAATGGGATCTGGACCTGTCCCTAGTGCATGAGCAGGCTTTTTGGAGCCTAGTGTCTATGGTGAGACACTTTGCAGAACCTTGGTGCAGGAAGAGAGGCTTAGACCTGCCTCAACTGAATCTACCAGGCTAGGCTGACTCCCCCATGGGAGACCTTGCCTTGGAGGAGGTGGGAATGGGGGTGGGTTGGGGGAGAAAGCTGGGGGATGGGAGGAGGGAGGACAGGGGAATCTGTGGTTGGTATGTAAAATGAATAAAAAAATCTCTTAATTAAAAAAAAACAAGAAAAAAATATCCCTCATGAAAGCTGATTTACATTAAAGACTTAAAGATATTAAATTCTAAAAAAAAAAAGAAAGTTTTGACTGAAGATTAATACAGAGAGGAATAACCCTCCTGTCTATATCAATGAACAAGGTTGAAGGTGGTCTCCTTCATCTGAATTAACAGTTCAGTCATGTACTTACAGTTAAAGTGGTATTATGGTTTCTAGCTGAAGAATAAACCTCAATAAAAATTTTTTTAAAAGACCAGTTGGATTTGTGCTAGAGTACCTGTACTTCACACACACACATAGACACACACAGAGACACATACACACACACAAAGACTACACATGCACACACATAAACAAACACATGTACATGCACACACATACATAAACACACAGACACACACACATGTGCACACATATACACATGCATGCACTTATACATACACAAACATGCACACACACAAATATACACAGATGTACATATATGCATATATGCACATGCACACACACATATGCACAGACACACACACAATAGAAATAAGTAAAATAATTTCTTTAAATGGGCTCACGACTACAATCCTTTCCAGTGTTATAATGTGGGCAATCAGAAAAGTCCTACACATTTTCAATCCCTAACTCACCATTATTGTTCCAGATGAAAACCATTCATTAATAAATTTGCATATCATGTCCACTAATTAGTTCTTCTTCATGACGGTGATAATATTTTGATATGCTATTATCAAAGAAAAACCCAGAAAATTGCATCAGAGCAATCCTGAATTTTGTCCTGAGAAAATAGCTTTGGCCGAAGCCTAGTCCCACAACTCTCAGTCCCATTTTCCGGGACTGAAAACCATATTCATTGCCTGCAGAGCCAACCAGGGCCTTGTCACTGTGTAAATACTTAATCTTGAAACGCTGGGTTATTCTAGTCAAGGCATTTCAAGTGCCCGTGACTGATCTGCACATATGTATAAAAACTTACCTAGACATCGGTCCAATGGTGCAAGTGCTTCGCTCTGGATACACCCTGAACCCATCACCTCACAGGGCTTTAGGGCGAGTGGGGGCTGTGGACATAGTGTTCTTCTGAGTGGTGCTGGGGGACATTGTAAGATAGCTGTCCACTCAGGGGCATTTGTGTGTGCATGCGTGTGCACGCGCACGCGCCATATGAAGCCTTAGAAGATGGCTAACTTGATTTTTAGTTTTCTCTTTAAAGACTTTCAGACTTTCGGTGATAAGATTTGAGGAAAGAGCCATTTAGCTTGGCCTTTAGAGACATGTCACTGAGACCACCAGATTTCAGATTAAGCCACTATATTGTTAATAAAGTCCCAGCAAAGGGACTGGAGAGATCACTTGGCAGTTAAGAGTGCAAACTGCTCTTAGAAGGACCTAGTTTAGTAGTTTAGTCCTAAAACCTGCATCGGCAGTTCACAGACTCCTCTAATGCCAGCTCTAGGGGATCTGTTGTTCTCTTCTGCCCTCTTCAGGCTCTGCTCTCAAATGCACACACCTCCCCACCACCATACAGACATACATGTGAAATAAATAAAAATAAAACCTTTTCTTAATCCTAATGACGTGGGGTTACAAGATGAGACCTGTAGCAGGCAGAGTGACGTAAGAGGGAAAAGATGAGCAAGAGTCGCTCTCCCTGCATGGTTGAGTCCAGAATGTTGCTGTCAGTCAGCTTGGTTTGAATCACAGACGATGGCTGGAATCCATAGCCAACAGGAGGAACACTGTAGGCCCGAGGAGAGGATGAGCCAAACATGCTCAAACAGTGTGATTTATGCTGAGCTCACACACACACATTAGACAGTGTTCACTATGAGGTGAAAGATAGATCCCAAGAGTCCCGGGCAATGGGGTCAAGGAACTAAGAGACTGAACACCTGCTGCTGTTTGGCTGGTGAAAAGTAATTGTGAATTTTACATTGGTGAAATTTGCTGTTTGGTATTAGAACACATTCTTTTTTTTTTTTTTTTTTTTTTTGTTTTGTTTTGGTTTTTCTAGACAGGGTTTCTTGTGTAGCTTTGCGCCTTTCCTGGAGCTCACTTGGTAGCCCAGGCTGCCCTTGAACTCACAGAGATCCACCTGCCTCTGCCTCCCGAGTGCTGGGATTAAAGGCGTGCGCCACCAACGCCCGGCTAGAACACATTCTTAACAAATATGACTGTGCTATACATCATTTTAGTGCACATTTCTCGTTTTATGTTTGGGCTATATCTATTGGCTATATATTTGCCGTATTTATTTTATATTGTGCTAATAATATTAGACAAAAAGAAATTCTGAGCTATTTTCTTCGTTGAGTTTGAAATGGGTTGCAAAACATTAGTGACAACTCTCAGCATCAACAATACATGTGGCCCAGCAACTGCTAACAGGTGTATATACTTTGGAGATGGGTCAAGTTCTGCAAAGGAGACAGGAGCCTTGAAGATGGGGATCATAGCTGCTGGCTGTGGGAAGTTGATAACGATCAGTTGAGAGCAAACATCAAAGATAATCTTTTACAACTACATGAGAAGTCGCCAAAGAACTCAACGTGGACCATCTGAAGGTTGTTAGCATTTAAAATACAATGAAAAGATTTTTTAAAAAAAAAAAGGTCAGTAAGTGTGTCTCATGAGCTGACCAAACATTTTTTCAATGACCATTCTGAGCCTTTTCTCCTGTTCTATGAAACAATAATGAGTCATTTGTCAATTGAATTGTGCTGTATGACAAAAATGGATTGTAAAAGTGGATGCAGTAGCATCCAGCTCGGTGGTTGGATTGGGGAAAGGTCCAAGGCACGTCCTAAGATCAAGTTTGCACCCAGAAAAGTCATGGTCACGGTTGGCAGTATTCTGCCAGCCTGAACCATCACGCATCCCAATGAAGCTGTGATGTCTGAGAAGTATGTCCAGCAAATAGCAATGAAAATTGCAATACCTGTAGCCAGCATCAGTCAACAGGAAGGGCTGAATTCTTCTCTTCCCCTGACCAAACTCTACACAGCCAGTGCTTCAGAAGGTGAACAAGTTAGGCTACAGAGTTTTGTCTTATCTCCATGTCCACCCATCCGCTAGCAAACTGACTATGACTTCTTCAAGCATCTGGACAACTGTTTCCAGGGAAATCACTTCCACAACCAATAGGATGCAGAATGGTTTCAAGAGCTCATTGAGTTCCAAAGCATGGATTTCTACATTGCATGAATAAACAAACTTATTTCTTAATGTCAAAAAAAAAAAAAAAAAAAGGTGTTCATTGGGGGCTGAAGAGAAGGCTCAACAGTTAAGGGCAGTTGTTGCTCTTTCAGGGGACCTGGGTTTGATTCCTAGCACCCTCATGGTGGTTCACAACCACCTTTAACTCCAGTTCCAGGAGTTAAAGTTCCAGTGCCCTCTTCTAACCTCCATGGGCACCAACATGCACATGATGCATATACATACATACAGGCAAAATACTCATACTCACACATAAAATGGATAAATCTAAAATTTAAAACTCTTTAAAAATGTGTTGATTATAGTGATCCCTATTTTGGTTGATAAAGATGCTTGAGACCAGTTATGGTTTAAAGTTCATAGTTCAAAACAGAAATTCCTTTTCACAAACCTAAGATTTGGGTGGGTACACAAGGCCCAGTCCTCAGATGTTCCTTTCTAGTAGATCCCAATATTAAAATGCCACAGACCAGTCAGTTGGCCACTCAGGGGTGACCTCTTCCACAAAGCCTCACCATCACCACCTCAGGTAGCAGTACTGGTTCATCCTCACACTTCTTAGACTGGAGGTCCGGTCAGAGGTCGGCAACCTACTATGAACGTGGGTGTTCCAAAGGCTGTTGGTCTCTTTCCTTTTTATTTCTACTATAAGACATGCCTTGAGTGGGATTGGTTTCGATTCCTTTTCTAAGTTTTTCTCATCACAGAACCTGCCGTTTCTGCTGCATTTTCCTCAGCAGTTTCCTGGTATTTCAGCATACTGTGGGTGCTGTGAGATGCTGGGGCAGCCCACCCATCTCCTGCCTCCTTGCTGCATGGCCACCACTGGCTGTCCTCTGATGGCATTTCCTCTCACCCACTTCCCACGTTGGAAGTATTTGTATATACATTTTACAGAATAAAACATCTGGTTTTCAAAAATGGTTTGTGCATATCATTGTGCATATTCAAAAATCTTACCTTTTGGTTTAATCTATACATAGTTTGTTTGTTTTTTCCTTTATATTTTGTGACAAGGTTTCACTGTCCTAGGCTGGCCTCAAACTCCTGCACTCAAGCAATCTTCCTATATCAGCCTTCCAAGGACCACCAAACTGATGAAAAGTTCTTTGATGATACCAGCAAGGTAGGAGTATAGGGAGACAGGAGCCACCATCCTTGACTAGTGGGACTATAAATACGTGCGGCATTCCTAAAAGGTCTGGCGGTAGATGTCAACAAGCTTAAAATCCCCGCCTGCTTCAGTCTGTCCACTGGACTTTGTCATGAGGAGAGCTGTAGTCCCCAAAGGGGACTTCCTGTAATGAAGACCCAAGAGCACCAAATGTGAGTGTGTTTAGCAGTAAGGTCTTTACAGACGTTAAGTGAAAATGGGGCATTTAGAGGGGAGGTTTACCTGAAATGTACCGATGTTTTATAAGAAGAGGAAATTTGCATGACAGAGAAACAGCTGATACCTGCTCCAGTGGAAAGACCATCTGAAGACAACAAGCAGCATCCTCCAAAATAGGGAGAGTGCAGAACTGAAGGATTTCCGGGCTACAGAACATTTTTTGCTTGTTTGTTTTGTTTTGTTTTGTTTTGTTTTGTTTTTCGAGACAGGGATTCTCTGTGTCGCTTTGTGGCTTTTCTGGAACTCACTCTGTAGCCCAGGTTGGCCTTGTACTCATAGAGATCCTCCTGCCTCTGCCTCCCGGGTGCTGGGATTAATGGCGTGCGTGCGCCACCACCGCCTGCCCGGCCGGGCTGCAGAACTTTAGGATGGCTAATTTCCATTGCTTCAGCAACCCATTCTGTGGTAGTTATGGCAACCCTGGCTAGCTGATTCATGCAGACAGATATCCTTATCAACAAGAGAACAATGGTTGAAGATTTGTAAAACTGCTACACTCCCTGAGTGAATCCAGTTGCTGTTGGTCAGCCATGGTACTGGGTCCTGTGGACAAGAGGGAGAGCAAAGCAGGCTCAGGTGAGCTTCTCAGCACTGGCGTTTTCACAGGAGACACACGTGTACTAGGGTCCTGTGAAGAAGGTCCGCTGCTCAGCGCTGGTGTTTTCACAGGAGACCCATGTGTACTAGGGTCCTGTGAAGAATTGGTGCTTGAGTTCCAATCTGAGGGCACTCAGTAGGGGATGCTGGCTCCCTTCGGAGCAGACGCCCTGCCATAGAAGGAACTTGCCGGCAGGAAAGGAGGCCCTGGTGTGCTAGAGTGGGGAAGATCAAGAGAGGGGAGGGGGTCTGGGATGGGGAGACACAGGGATCTCCAGAAGAGCCATACCACAGATTGACAGTGTAAAAGCAAACCAAATCATCTAAGGTTTTCTTTGTGCTATAGGAATAATTTCTTGCTTCTCCATTTTAAAATAATCTACCCAGTTCTCTGCAGTGACCTAGTATCAAGGGTGGGAGTGGGGGATAACTTAAGTATTGAGATTGGGAGTAAAATAGAGATGTTTATATACATGTGCTCTTCCATCAAGAACCCTGAAAATACATGCCAAGAGTTTTGGACACAGTATAAAGCATTTACTTAAGATCACCTTATATCACTGATTTTTCCATTTTTGTGCTTTGGTGTGTGATTTTATGGAAAATGGGCATAAAAGATAGCTCTAATTGGTGACAAGGAGACACTTCCTTCTTAAAAAATATTTGCTTGCTAGTAAGACATGTTGGAATTTTTATTCTCTCCAAATATATGGCTCCAAAAGATCATTTGACCATATCCTAAGTAGCTTTAAACAACTTTGCCCCTCTGTCCTTCACACTGTGAAAGGACCCCAGTATTCAGGTCAGGATCTTCCCACCCTCTGAGTTTCCCCTGGCCACTGGAATCCCTGTATACAGTCGATAGTGGCCACTGCTATTGGCTCAGTAACTACGTAGTTGCACTGGTTCCCAAACAGGAGAGAATCCATACAAAACAAGAGTACTTACACTTCAGAATAGCGCTCACACTACAGCAAAGTACACACACACACACACACACACACACACACACACACACAGAGAGAGAGAGAGAGAGACCAGGAGAGTACTTATATCACAGAACAGTGCTCACACTACAGCAAACTACACACACACACACACACACACACACGCACGCACGCACGCACGCACACACACACACACACACACACACACACACACACACACACACCAGAAGAGTACTTATATCACAGAACAGTGCTCACACTACAGCAAAGTACACACCTATGCCACAGAATAGTGCTCACACTACAGCAAAGTACACACACACACACACACACACACACACACACACACACACACCAGAAGAGTACTTATGTCACAGAAGAGTGCTGCTTGCACCGTGTATGCCCAACACCCCCCAGTCAAAGCCCTGTGCACTCCCTGGTTCCATGTCACAGGTTCTCAGTGACACGGTATTCAGTGTCCACACTGCTTGGTGGACATGACATGCCTATGGCATCTATGAACTCACAGCAGCTGTGACCGTCCAACCAATACCTTTCCAAGACTATGCCATCAACATTCCATTACGTATAAGGAAGGCCCCACCCCCTCCCTGTGAACCAACTGGTAGTTAATGGTTACCAGGGAGGAAGGGATCATTTTCCTCAGTGGTTGAACCATTGAGGAGTTATTTGTGGTGGTATTGTGTTCCCCCAAATATTGTGTACCTTAATAAATTTATCTGGGGTCAGAGAACAGAAAAGCCACTAGTTAGGCAGTGATAGCACACGCCTTTAATCCTAGCATTCCAGAGGCAGAAATCCATCTGGGATCTCTGTGAGTTCAAGGCCACATTGGAAACAGCCAGGCATGGTGACTCACGCCTTTAATCCCAGAAAGCAAGCCTTTAATCCTAGGGAGTGATGGTAGAAAGCAGAAAGGTATATAAGGCGTGAGGACCAGAAACTAGAAGCATTTGGCTGGTTAAGCATGGGTTGGTTAAGCTTCAGGCTTTCGAGCAGCAGTTCAGCTGAGACCCATTCCAGATGAGGACTCAGAGGCCTCCAGTCTGAGGAGACAAGACCAGCTGAGGATCCGGCGAGGTGAGATAGCTGTGGCTTGTTCTGCCTCTCTGATCTACCATCATTGACCCCAATAACTGGCCTTGGGTTTGATTTTATTAATAAGAACTTTTAAGAATCCTGCTACAGTTATCCATTCTCCAATAGATATTAATAATAAATAAATAACCCCCTCTCCATGCTCATGTAACCTTAAATAAACTAAATGGATCACACACACAAAAAAAAAAAAAACATGAAAGTAAGAAGGGGTTTGGCGGGGGGGAAGGAAGTTCAGTAGGAATAGAAAGAGGATAAGGGAAAATAATAGGAGATAGAAGTTATCAAAATATAGCAAAGTTGCCAAAGGATTTTCTAAAATAGAAATCCATTTCTTGGCATGGAACCATCCTTGACACTGTCACAATAGCGTGCACATGTATGTGTGTGGTTGTACATTTGTCTAAACTACAAATTGTACAAAACCAAAAGTGAAGTCTAAGGTAAAATATTGACTAAAGGTAAAAACGAGGTGATAATGGAGGTTCACTGATGGTATCAGCTGGACCACTCTGATGGGAGATGTTGATAATGGGAGAGCATGTGGAGCCTGTGTGTGGAGATATGACTAGTGGTTGGGGTCCAGGCCAAGTGTTTCCCAGATACTGGCTTCTTATCCAAGGAGATGAAAACAAATGCTCCTACAAATTTGCAAAAGAAGCAAAACCAGTTGCTTTATTCAGAGCAAAGCAATGCTTTGTACAGATCAGAGAGGGAGACACCATCAATATAGAGAGTGTGCCAGCCACATGAGTAAGAGTACTTAAGAACCCCAATTTTTATTTGAAGTTTCTTTTATGGAGTTCAAGACATAGAGATTGGTTACTAAGGGGCATTCTCTGTTTTGTTTGATAAATTAGGTCAAATCATTTTTCTACTGCACATGTCCCATAATGCATCTGACATAATCATATGCATGCCTAATAATGCATAGGCATAAGATGTTAAAAAGAAGAGTCTTCCTATAAGTTTACTAGATATCATAATTTTGTTTTATTACACAGGCATCTCAAAGCAGTTCTGGCCAAACTGATCCTTTTATTATTTATACTTGAGTACATTGGGAATGCATTCGAGTAGAAACTATCTAAATCTGATGTTTATTGGGAGCTAGGAGACTTAACCTATTGTTCAGAGTTAGCAGTGCTAACGCAGATAGAGGTTCCAGGGAGTTCTGAGATTGCTAGGTGCACTGTTTAGAGAGGAGTGTGTATATGCGTAGCATGTACAGGTGAAGAAATTGAACTGCCAAGTGCTTTATTAAAAGAGGGGAGGGTATAACCAAAAACAAATAGGGTCTCAGGATACTGAACTGTCTCTTATTCTTCCTTGACTGGAATTGTGGATAAGTGGGAAATATCTGTACCTTCTACTTCATACTGCCACAAATATAAAACTGATCTTTAAAAAGGAATCTGACAACTCTAGGAGACACCATGTCACAGCAAACACCCCGTTCCTCTGGCTCTTACAGCCTTTCCTCCTGCTCTTACACAATGTTCCCCGAGCCTTAGGTACAGGAGTTGTTATAGATGTACCACTTAGAACAGAGCACCAAAACTCTGGATTTTGGTTGGTTGTGGTTTTTTTGTAATAGTCTCTGCCTATTGCAAATAAAAGTGCCCTTAATGCGGATGGGGAAAGGTCTCAACCCTGCACGAAGAACTTCAGGCAATTAAGGAAAGCTGAGAGCAGGAGGGAAGAACACACCAATTGGATATTAACTATCAAATGGTTAGCCTTGAAAACATGCTTACAGTAATAGTAAAGACTGAACAGGTCATAATTATACATTTGATGTGAATATATAAAGAGACCATGAATTTGAAAGAAAGCAAGGGGGAATACATGGAAGGGTTTGAGTATCGAAAAAAAATATTTTTAAGAAATCTTTTAAAATAAATGTGCTCCAATAGGAAAAGGAATAGGGAAACCTTGGTTATATAATACCTTCACCTTTTGATGTGCTGTACTCCTGCTTTAACTACAGTCACCCTTCAGTTCTATCACTTCTGTCCTTGAGTAAATGATTACCAGGAAGGCGAGAGTCAACAAAGGTAAGACTCCAGGTCATGGGATTATAAAAGCTGAAGCAAGCCAGAGTGCAGAGTGCACCAGGCACTCGGGAAACTATTTCTTTGTTATCTAACCTCAGAGAGAAAAATCCTGCAGTGGCGTTGTTGCTCCCACTTAGCACAAGGAAAATTAATCTCTTGTGAGGACCAAGTACCTTCCCTGAGCTATGTGACTAATGACTTTATTATGATGATAAAGTGACATGCCTGAGCATATGACATCTTGTTCCTGAATTAGCAACCCTGAACCTTTCATATTTAACAGCAGCAACAACTTCAGTCTAGCTCTCTGTGAAACTGCCTACAATGTGACTTTTAACAAGGTGCTAATTTTAACAATTTTATTACAAAAGCATAATAATAATAGGTAGGTGTTTAGGAATTAGTTTAAAATGTTTATGTAAGGAAAATTTTATAGCATGGTTTCATTCTATCATTAGAGCCCAGGGGACTGTAAATGAGTCATCAAGTCATACATAGAAACAATGAATTCAGGTGCTTAATGTGTTAAACAATAACTCTTCCATAATTAATAAAGATAAGTTCAACACCATGCACTGGACATCCTTTGAGGAAGCAACATGTTTTTAAATAATCAGAATTCTTTTTCCGATTCAGGAAATGAGTAGGTCCTGCTCTAACTGCTGTTGCACAATAAACCAATGCAAAACAGTCATGAAGACTCAATCATAAAGCATAAGCTGGTTAAACAAAGGATTGTAAGACAAAACTCCTTGCAGCTTATAATACTCAATTCTTTAGTCTCATTGAAACTTCTCCTACAGCATTGCTTCTTAAACTATCAGTCATGACCCCATACGTAGTCACACAACTTAATGTAAAGTTCAGGAGAGCATTGACAATAGTAAAATAGTTTCTGAGCACACAATGACCAAAATTTGTGAAAAATAAAGCATGAAATGAATCTGAAATACTTCTGGTGGTGCTCACCTGTGTTGTATCACACAACTTCACTGCAACCTTGGTTCTTAACACACCAAGTACACATCAAAATGCATGTGCTATCATGCCTGCATTGCCAACAAAACTACTGGAAACACCTTAACTTACACACTGGCTGGCAGGAATATGTGAAGACACATAATTTATTTTTATTTCCAGTCATGAACGCCATGGAAAGGGTGTAAATCCCCTAACAAGAGAGGAGATCTATTAGAAATACATATGGAGAGAGATTGTGAATTAGCTGGGTAAGTATTGGAAGACTAATTAAGAGACGACAAAGCCAATAGTCTTCTGAGAAGCAAGTTGTGAGGTTTTCAGGAGATATTTGGCCTTTGTAAACAGCAGTGGCTCTGGTGGCTGAGAACAAGAAAGGCAGGATAATAAAAGACATAATAGTTAAGTGGCACTACAGAGTGACCATTAGGAGTAGGTAAAAAAAAAAAAGGGGGGGGGGATCATGATATAGAGAATCAGAATGAATTTAAATCCCACTCTCGACACAGGAGCTCAACAACATTGAGGAAGATGAATAAAAACAGGGACCATAACCTGAAGTAAGTAATGTCCCCAGTACAGGAACAGTTTAAGAAATCTCCCTAGAGAAACAGGCCCAGGATTAATTCCCTGAAACAGGCTTGGTCCTGTAGGATCATTCAGTTAAAGGAAGCTTGTAAAATCATATCTGAGAACTGATAAAGGGAAGAAAGAATCTTGTCTACTCATTGGAATCTAGAAATGTTTGAGGATAACTTTCAACTGTATCTCACTAGAAAAGGAAATGGCATCTCCAAATAGTTCTTAGGAATGGGCTATTTGAGTTTTAGGTAGAGAAAATTTTAACTTTTTCTTTGTTTAAAAAAATTGTTTCCATAAAGTATATTTTCATTATATTTGTTTACATCCCCCAACCATCTATCTATCTATCTATCTATCTATCCATCTATCTATCTTTGTCTCTATCTATCTCTCTCTCTTCTCTCTCTCTCTCTCTCTCTCTGAAAAAGAAAATGAAAACTAAAGCAAACAATCAAAACTAATAAGACAAAAATACTAAAACAAAACAAAGCAAAAAGTGTACACACAAACAAAAATCTACTTGGTGTTGGCCAACTACTTCTGGGTATGACGCCTGCTCTGGAGTATGATGGATAAGGCCAATGACACTCTGTTGAGGAAAACTGATCTCCCCTTTCCCAGAAGATATTAATTGCAAATAGCTTCTTGATTAGTGTATGGGACTTTTTGTCTACTTCCCTTTCTCTGTGCTGGGATCTTGTCCAGTTTGAACCTGTACAGGTGTTGTGCATGCTGTCATAGTCTCTGTGAGTTCATATGTGTGTCAACCCCATTGTGTCTACAAGACATTGTCTCCTGGAAATCATTCACAACCTCTGCCTTTTACAATCTTTATGCCTCCTCTTCTGCAGTTCCATGAGCCTTGAGGAGAGGGGTTTGATGAAGACATACCACTTTTATCTGAGTGCCCCAAAGTCTCTCAGTCTCTGTACATTGTGCAGTTGTGGATCACTGTATTAACCACCGTCCACTACGAGAAGAAGCTTCTCTGATGAACGTTGACTGAGGTACTGATCTATGGGTATAGCGATATGCCATTAGGAGTTATTTCATTGCTATATTCCTTTAGCAGAGTAATAGTAGTCAGTTTTCTGCTAGGGCTCATGACCTATTTTTGTCAACTTTAGCAGTGTCAAGTATAGGTTCCACCTCATGGGGTGAACTTTAAAATCCAATCAAGAAGTGATTGGTTACCCTATAACATTTGCACTAGTATATCTTGCTTGCACGTCACTGTTGTAGGTTGTAGGCTTTGTGACTGGGAGATATTGGTAATTGCTTTTTTCCCACCTGTACCATACAGAGTACCTTAAATGCTACTCAGTAAAGGTGAAGCCTCTAGTTGGGAACCAGCCCTATATTTCTGCCTTCAGTGACATAAGTAAGTGATGTATTCAGCAACAGGGCCTTACCATGAGGTTGTGGGTGGTAACCAATAGTTTGTGGTGTTTGGGGAAGCAGGTATATGGGACCATTTTGGACCACTACTCAACAAATTGTAAGTCATTGTAAAACTGGAAGTTTTACTTGGTGGCGTAAGATGTCTAGTTGGGGCGTTGTCTCCCCTAGTGGATGATGACTTTATTCCCTTCATAGATGTATATATTTTAGGAAGCTTCTACAGTCACACATCTGACTTTTCAGAAGGTCTTCAGTGTTAGCTGTCCTTCCCCACCTTCCCTCTTCTCCCCCCCCCCCACACCATTTAATACTCCTACTTTCCCCTCTATCTCTTTGTAAAATCTTATTGTCTTAGTCCTTCCTTGGGAGATTCCCTCCCAACCCCTCTCCTGGTCCCTTATTAGCTACCTAACCTCTGGGGTTATGCCGATAACCCACATGTTAAGAGCTTAAACGCTAACATCCTCATATAAGAGAAAACATGCAATGTTTGTCTTTGGTGCTTCTGGATTACCTCACTCTGTTTCAAGTTCCGTTCATTTACCTGAAATCTTCAAAACTTCATTTTTCTCAACAGCTGAATAATCTTTGAGTGAATGCGCCATGTTTTCATTATCCATTCATCGGTTCATTGATATCTAGGCTGTTTCCGATGTCTGGATATTATTAGGAGAGCAGTAATGAACACGAACGAGCAAGGGCTTTCTGATCAGGACACTTGAGAGCACAGTCATTAGGGCCAGCAATGAATAAATAGGACTTCAGGAAGTTATAACTCTCTATCATATGTATAAATGGTAACTTTTCTTTCCAATTCTGTAGGCTACCACTTTACTTGAATGATGGTTTCCTTTGCTGTAAGATTTTTAACTTCATGAAGTCCCATTTATTAATTGTTGGCTTTAATGCCTGTGCTATTGGTGTCCTGATCAAAAAGTCCTTTCCTTTGTCAATGAGTTTATACCTATTCTCTACTTTCTCTTTTGTCAGATACAGGGTATCTGATCTTATGGAGTTGAGGTCCTGGATCCATGTGCAGTTGAGTTGTGAGTATGGTGATAGAAATAGACCTATTTTGATTTGACCCACACTATTTTTTGGAGACACTACCTTTCTCCATTTTTTTTTTGTTGTTGTTGTTGGCTCCTTTGTTAAAAAAAAAAAAAGCAGGTATCCATAGGTGTGTAGGGTTGTATCTGGGTCTTCAATTTGATTCCATTGATCACCATATCTGTCATTATGGCAATGCTATTCTGTTTTTATTACCACTGCTCTTTAATACAAATTAAAATCTGGAATGGTGATACCTCCAGCAGTTCTTTTACTATTCAGGAGTGTTTTAACTATCCTGGGTTTTGGAGGGTTTGTTTGTTTTATGCATTTCCATATGAAGTTAAAGATGATATATTTTTCTTTTCTTTTCTTTTTTTGGTTTTTTGAGACAGGGCTTCTCTGTGTAGCTTTGTGCCTTTCCTGGATCTCGCTCTGTAGACCAGCCTGGCCTTGAACTCACAAAGATCCACCTGCCTCTGCCTCCTGAGTGCTGAGATTAAAGGCGTGCGCCCCCGCCGCCGCTGCCGCCGCTACAGCCGCCACCACCACCACCACCCAACAAGATTGTATTTCTTAATTTCTGTGAAGAATTATGTTGGACTTTTAATGGGGATTATGTTGAATCTGTAGATTGTTTTTGGTGGCCAAAATGTTTAGATGGCCATTTTCACAATATTAACCCTACTGATTCATAAGCATGGGAGATCTTTCCATTTTCTGGTGTTTTTCAGTTTCTTTCTTCAGAGTCTTAAAGTTTTTATTATAAAAGTCTTTCACTTGCTTGGTTAGAGTTACTCCAAGATATTTTTGAGGCTCTTTTGAAAGGCACATTTCTTGATTTTTTTTCTCAGTTTGTCATCATATAGGAAGGCTACCAATTTTGTGTTAATGATTTATTTTACTACTTTGCTGAAGGTGTTTTATCAACTGTAAAACTTTCCTGGTGGAATTTTTAGGGTCTTTTACGTATACTATCATAGCATCTGCAAATAAGGACACTTGACTTCTTCCTTTCCAATTTGTATCCCCTTGGTCTCTATCAATTGTCTTATTGCTCTAGCTAAGACGTCAAGTACTATATTAAATAGGTATAGAGAAAGTGAACATTCTTTTCTTGCTCCTGATTTTAGTGGAAATGCTTTGGATTTTTCTCCATTTAGGTTGATGTTGGCTTTGAATTGCCTTTATTATGTTGAGGTATGTCCCTTGTATCCCTAGTCTCTCCAGAACTTTTATCACAGAGGGATGGATGTTAGTTTTGTCAAAGGTCTTTTCTGTATCTGATGAGATGATCATGTGTGGTTTTGGTCTTTCAGTCTGTTTATGTAGTGGGCTACATTTATTGATTTATGTATATCAAATCATTCCTGCATCTCTAACAGGAAGCCAGCTTCATCTTGATCATGGTGGATAATCTTTTTTATGTGTTCTTATATTAAGATTGCATTTTATTAGGAAGTTTTGTATCTATGTTCATAAAAGATATTAGTCAATAATTTTCATTTTGTTGGATTTTTGTGTTTTGGTATCAGATTAGTAGATGGTGCTATAAAAGGAGTTGGGAAATGTTCCTTCAGTTTTTATTTTGTGGAATAGCTTTAAAGTCTGGTAGAATTCTGCACTGAATCCATCTGTCACTAGGCTTTTCTTGGTTGGGAAACTTAATTACTGTTTCTGTTTCACTAGGAGTAATAAATTTGTTCAAATTGTTCATCTTGATTTAACTTTAGTAGATCATAATATACATCAAGAAATTTATTCATTTCTTTTAAGTTTTCCAATTTAGTGGAGTAAAGATTTTTAAAGTATGTCCTTCCTTATGAGTCTCTGAATTTCCTTGGTGTCTGTTGTAATGACTCTCTTTTCATCCCTAATTTTATTGATTTAGTTATTCTCTCTCCAACGTTTTGTTAATTTGGCTAAGGAAAATATTGTTTTTTTTTTCAAAGAACCAACTCTTTGTTCATTGATTCTTTGTATTTTTGTTGTTATTTATTTCAATTTTACTAATTTCAGTCCTGAGTTTGGTTATTTCTTCCTATCTATTCATTTAGGTTATTGTTTCTTCTTGTTTTTCTAGTTTTCAATTGTATTGTTAAGTTACTAATATGAGCTCTCTCTGGATTTTTTTTTTATGTAGGCAGTTAGTGCTATGAACTTTCCTTCTAGAACTGCCTTTATGTGTCCCATGGGTTTGGATATGGTTTGTTTTCAAATTTATTCAATTCTAAAAAGTTCTTAATTTCCTTCTTGATTTTTTGTTTTGACAAAATTTTCATTCAGTGGTGAGTTGTTCAGCTTCCACGTGTTTGTAAACTTTCTGCCATTCCTATTGTTATAGATATCCAGCTTTAATCCATGGGAGTTACAGATGCACGGTGTTATTTAAATTTTCTTCTATCTGTTGAGAATTGCTTTGAGTCCTAATGTGTGTTCAATTTGGGAGAAAGTTCCATGGACTGTGAGAAGAAAGTATATTGTTTAGTGTTTCTTGGAATGTTCTGTAGATGTCTGTTAGGTCCATTTGACTTATGGCTTTCTTTGTTCTGGAAAAACAATAAAAGCTTCATGAAACTGCTTCCATGTTAGAACATGGAATTTGGGGTAACCTAAATCTGTGTTTCTGGGCCATGCTTACTCAAAATGGCTCAGAATAAACAAACTATCTCTGGTCCCTTTAATAGGAAAGCTGTGGCTTTTACATCAACAACAGGCACCAGAGTAAAAAGTGGCCAAGAGAGGCTCCCTTTCCCAGACCATCAAAATGTCATGTGGGATAGTGTTAACAGACAGGCAATGAGCAGTGTGGTGAAAAAAATCACCACAAATATTAGATATACTGTGGTATATACACAGCAGGAAAGGCAGTGGATAGCAAATGCACAGCACATTCTAAGGGGGGGTTGCATTTTAACGGTTCCTATCAGGTGGTGTTTCAATGTCACATTGCCCTAGAACAGTTGCAGCAACTATTCTGATGACATAACAAGATAAGAGTTCTGCTTGGAAGCAGCAGTGTCCTTGCTCTGAGCCCAGCCTGTTCCAAGGCAAAACAGCCTTGATCTGTAGTTAGAAGAACCTACAGCAGTTACCTCTAAAAGGCTTTCACGTACAACATCAGGCCTCTTTCTGTTGGTCTGAATTTTGTCACTCAGTATGATGCTTTGTCTTAGCTAGAGCTGTGTGAACAGCAGTTAAAGGTATCTTTGATTACTAAAAATGAAGAAGTCACTACCTAGTAGACAAAAGTTGGGACCTTTAAAGGACAACATAAAAAGACTTGAAGGGCTTTCACATGAATGAAGAGAGGGGCAGGGAGGGGGGAAGAGGAGGAGAGAATTGGAAGTACTGATTTTAACTTTTCCTTAAATAGTCTCTAAGTCTTCTGACCCCATTCTTTCTCTAGTTCTATGATAAATCAGTGAGTTGACAGCATTTCCTGAAACTGGCACCTTGTGGTTTAGTAGGCCATGTTGTGATTTCAAAGTTTTCTGTCACAGCTGTCTTTCTGGTTATGACCACAGAAGCTTCTTGTCCAATTGGCAAAAGGCACATCATCATCACCTTTATACTTTTTGCAACAATGAATTAAAATATTAAAAAAAAAACCTCAGGATCTACTCCAGAGGTCAGAGTAAACTAGTATTTTTTCAGTTATTTCCAAGAATGGCATTCTTGTTTCTTTGAGACAGGATCTCTCTAGCTAGTTCAGGCTGGTCTTGATCTTGTGATCCCCCTGCCTCGGTTTCCCAAATG
Organism: Peromyscus leucopus; assembly: GCF_004664715.2. Classification (NCBI taxonomy): domain Eukaryota; kingdom Metazoa; phylum Chordata; class Mammalia; order Rodentia; family Cricetidae; genus Peromyscus; species Peromyscus leucopus. The sequence continues at coordinate 40,196,030 of NC_051073.1, read as the reverse complement.
CTAGGACTACAGGCATGCACCACCATGCCTAGCTGATGATTCTTTTCTTATCCTTGAGGAGAGAGATCTACCAAACAAGCACTTTATCATCAGTCAGCCTTCAGCAATGTCTATTTATAAACTGCACAGCCCACACTCCTCTTGCCTTTGTCTATTTAAATTGGGAAACTTTTTAAACATTCTTCCAGGACTTGTGGCTTGCAGCCTAAGGGTAGGAAGTACAGCCTACTGCCTGGATTGCCCTGCACCTTGCTGCCAACAGCATGTGGTGACATCTCCAGCTGCCAATAATGATGGAGTGTGACCCTCATGTGATTCCTACCAGCTGCAGACCAGTTGTGAAATGACCACAAATAAAGACCAGATGACTGTAATTTGAAAGCTGTTATAATGTACATAGACAAGAATGCTCTTCTAATAAATTGATAGTGGCAGAAAATCCAGATCCTGGGTCAAAGGCAACTTTTAATCAAAATATTTTCCATATACACACAAAGATAAAATATTTATTTCTTAAGCACAGTTTGATGAATTTCGTGTATACATGTCCCTGCATTACCAACCACTGTAGGTGAAGACACATTTGCAGCATCCAATATGGCTTCCTCTATCTCTTATCTAATTCACAGACCCTTACATTACCACTTCTGACCTCTGCCCTTGCATGCAATCTGGAACCTTGGGTGGTAAGCATGTTGTGATTTAAAACATTCTCTAAGTAAGGAGTGGCTCCTTAAACTGTGCACACACTGTGATTTATGCTGAACATCCGCTTGTTTTCTGGGAACCTGGAATTTGGTATGAACTAGGCAGGTGTGTCTTAGCTGAGGTTGCTAAGCAAAACCACTCGGGGTTGACCAAGGGTTAAACAACAAGCTAGTATTTTTTACAGTTATGGTTGCTGTGAGGCCCAGGACAAAGGCAGCAAAAGAACACATTTCCGGTGAGCATCTGCTCCCTGGCATGTAGAGAGCCACCCTCTTGGCTTGCAGAGAGCTGCCCTCTCAGTGCATCATGCCAAGCCAAAGATCATTGTTCTGTTGCCTTTTCTAGGGGCACAGTATGAGTCAGAGTTTTCTAAAGTATAGAACCAAAATACTGAATGTCTTTGTGTGGTCCTTCCAAAGTCAAGCACTCAGCTGAATTAATTGAACAGGGAACTGTCAGGTAGAAGAGTTCCAACACACACACACACACACACACACACAGAGAGAGAGAGAGAGAGAGAGAGAGAGAGAGAGAGAGAGAGAGAGAGAGAGAGAGAGGACAAGAACAAGGGGAATATGAACAAATGTGGAAAACTGACTCATGGAATTATGGAATTTCAGAAGTCCCACAATCTACCATCTGCACAGTCTACCATCTCCAACCAAAACAGTTGGTGGAGCAATTTTGCCTGACTTCAAAGGCATAAAAATCAGGGGAATCAATGGTGTAAATGTCAATTCAAAGTTAGAGAAGATTAGATGAGATGTTCTGGGTCAAGCAATGAGGCAAATGGGTAGGGGATTATTGCTCCTTAAACTTTGTCTTCAAGCCTCCAGTGGATGGATAATACACATCTAGATCAGGAAAGCAAGCTTCATTATGAAGTCAAACAATTCATATGGTAATTCCATTAACACATTTAGAAACAAATGTTTAATCTGAATAAAATAATATTTAATCTGAGTAATTCATGGTCAATCAAGTTGGTACATGAAATTAACAATCTTGTGTGTGGTGGTTTGAATGAGAATGGCTTCCATAGGCTCAAATGTTTGAATACTAGGTTCCCAGTTGGTGGAACTGTTTGGTAAGAATTAGGAGGTGTGGCATTGTTGAAGGAGGTGTGTCACCTGGGGGCGGGGCTTTGAGGTTTCAGAAGACTTGCACCTTTCCCAATGTCCTCTCTGCCTCCTGCTTAAGGATCAAGATGTGATCTCTCAGCTGCTGCTCCAGCCTTCTGGCTTCTTCCCCTCACTCTACCATCACAAACTCTAGCCTTCTAGAATTGTAAGTTGCCTTGGCCATGGTGTTTTATCACAGCAATGGAGAACTAACTAATACTAACCCTTTCATAAGAACTCTATCTCAAATTGTGTTTCCTCTTAGAAGGTGCAAGATGAAAAAGAACATGTCACAGGGGATAGGGTCTCTTCCTCCACTCCTAACGGATGAGACAGTTGACTCCTGTTGTGCAGCAATCCTGAGGAAACATGGACAAGCACTAATTCGCCCATGGTAAGTCACCAATGACAGATTAAAGAAAGGATCCCACCCAAGTCTAGTTAGTAAACTGGAGTATTTGCTGGAGTTACAGCAGTAGGGGTGAGGAGTTGCTAATGGGAGCACAGACAACTCAGAGGCAGCTACATCCATGAGAAGCCCACCCCAGTATGAGGAACAATTCACAATTGCTCAATTCTGGTAACTCCCTGCCTGACTTGGAGGCAGGCAGCTTCTCCAGGTCACAGAGTCTCTTCTACCCAGCAATTATTAGTGATAATATAACCTTGGGAGGGGCCTTGTCAAAGCTGTAAGGGTTTCCAACGCCTTGGGAGTTTCATTTACTTCCTGACTCTTAATGAATCTCCCTCCTGGAAGGAATGTTTCCATTTGGAGGAAATTACTACTGAATGATCCTTCTTTGAGTTTCTCAGAGCATCTGTTACGTGTTCTAGATTGTCTGGAGTTTGCAATAATGGACAGAGCCAAATTTACTCCCTTTTCTCATTTGTAGATAGTTTGGTGGTTCAATGAAGCTGGATCCAGACAGATTCATAATTCCAGGCTGTTTTCTGAATTTCTGAATAAATGGCAGGACAAAAAGAAAATGCTACTCTGAACTTTTTGACAATTAGGGATTTGGGCCCAGTCAGAATATGATATTTTCCTGACCAATGTATCCTTATTTTACAGGAGCCTTCCTCTGCATCTCAGGCTAGCCTAAAACTATCTAACTTAGGCTAGTCTCACACCCAGAGCATTTCTTCTGCCTCGGCCTCTCAAGTGCTATAGAGACATGACTCACCATACCTAGCTTAAAATTGTTTTTCTGCATAAATTATCTCATTCTTCTGGTACTACACCTTTCTAAGTAAAAGATAAGATAACATAATATCTGGAAATCTGTGAAGTGATAGACTTCAAATGAAACATACTGATTTTGTCTTAAGAAAATCACTTTATTCTAATTAACTCAGTAATAAAAATAGCACACAGATGGTTTAAAGAGGCCGCTCAAACACCACCTTGTCCCAAACTCTATGCATCTTATTGATCTACGAAGGCAGAAGGGCTATTTTGAACTGGTTCTGTGATGGCAGAAAAAAAAAATTAAATCCCAGAACTTGGGAAGCTTCATGGAAAGATGACATTCATGATGTGCTTTTCACAAAAGCCCTTGAATACCAGGATGATAAGCGGCAGTAGTGTAAACCAACAGCTGGGCCTGTGATCACTGAACAGAGCTGAGGATGAGGCAGCAGAGCTAAGTGCCCCCCCTACACTTCACCAATCTTGTTTCTAAGATCGTTACAGTTAATAGAATTTATTTCACAGCCGACATACACAACTCTTTGCTTTCAAATGAAGTCAATACTGCAGACCAGTTTCATCCTGTAACCTGGGGTCCAACTGATAATAAATTTGATACAAATATCTTGTCCAAGGGATTGAATTGTACTTAAATACAACTAATGACTGAAACTGCCTATCTTTAGAAAAGACTGTCCACAAGAATGGTCATTTACTGCATCTCAGAATTCCCATAATAAAGCATTCCTGCAGTGATGTAAAAGTTTTTAAATTGTAAGACTGGTTTAAACTGTTTATGTTACCCAATGTGGTTTAATAGTGTGTTAATCAATTTTGTATGATATGACAAATTATCCAGGATAACCAATGTTATCTTAGATATTCAACCAAGGAAGAAATAGTTACTTAGGGGTTTCAGTCCACTGTTGGTTGGATCTGCTGCTTTTGGATCTGTGATGAGGCAGAAAATCGTTGCAGAGGGCATGTTTTGGAGTAAATCTGCTCACCCATCAAGGCTGCCAGAAAACAGATGGATGGATGATAGATGATAGATGGATGGATGGATGGATGGATGGATGGATGGATGGATAGATAGATAGATAGATGAGAGAGAGAGAGAGAGAGAGGAGAGAGAGAGAGAGAGAGAGAGAGAGAGAGAGAGAGAGAGAGAGAGAGAGAGAGAGAGAATCGCAGTAAGTTCTTCAGAGGCATAGTTTCAGTGAGACCCTCCACTTGAAAGTTCCACCACCTCCCATTAGCACCACAAGATGGCAGCCCGGCCCTTAACATGCAGTCTATGGGAGACATTTAAATCCATCACATGCTGAAAAACTGATTTTATTCTGGGAGCCTCGAATTTGGGTATTTGCTATGTTGAAAGTGCCTTCAAAACTAGTACCCAATAAAAATTTGAGATGCTAGGTCTCTAATCCTACCCAGCAAACATGTCCCTTGATGTGTCACAACTCACTGCTTAAGGGATTAAGCATGTCTTTTGTGACTGGAAGAAAGCTCTTGGAAACATGACTCAGTTTTGCTCACGACTTTGCCTATGTACCTGTTCAGTTTAATAACTTTCCTTGCATCCTTTCATTATAATAAATATTAATCATGAGTTTAACACATGCCACGTACTTTGAGTTCTTTCAATGAATCACCAAACCTAAGGTAGTCTTGGAAACCCTGATTGAGGAAGCAAAGGGAATTATTTAAATCGTTGACTTCTGGATTATTTAAATGTAAACATTTCCCAAAGCAACTAGATTTTTTACCCCAGAAAGAAAAAGATTTAACGACAACAAAAATAAGAAGAAGGGGGGGGGGCGAGAGGGGGAGAACAGGGGAATCTGTGGCTATTATGTTGAACTGAATGGTGTTGTAAAATAAAAAAAAAAAGAAAAAGAAAAAAATAAGAAGGAAGAGGAGGAGGAAAGAAAAAAGAAAAACAAAGAAAGGAAGGAAGGGGGAGAAAAGGATTTGGTCTACATGACAGAAAATTCTCCATCTCATTGGTTTCCTAGCTAAGCCCATTTCTTAGAAAATACATACACGTATATGGGAAAGATGACTCCTACACACATTGCCTGAGCTAAGGTTTCTATAACAGGCCTGGAAGAACAAAGCTCAAAAGCAGCAGTGGTTAGGTCTCAGCATTGGGAGAATGGCTCTCCCAGCCTGTCTTGAAATTCAAAGGACACATTACCCTTAAAACTCTGTCACCAGCTTTCTCACAGGGGCCTTGGACACTTGCCTGGGAGATGCTATCAGGGACACAAGATTCAGAAGAGATGTCCCTTTAGTTCTTTGGCTAGTGAGGAGACAGATGTGTAGACCAATTCGGTAGAATACAATAAGTTGAAATAGACCTATGTATATGTCCAATAGAATTTTGAAAAGGGCACAAAACTAATCAGTGCAAGAAATATCAGATTTTCATCAAATGCTACCAAAGTAGTGTGTATCCACAGTTTAAGAGAAGAAGGAAGAGAAGACCAATTTAAATAATTTAAGTTAGGTGGCCTCTATTCTGGTCCATATATCCATTGTGGCAATAGCATGCTGTCTTTATCTTTGTATAGCATGGTACCTCTGTGGGATAAAATGAGGTCAGATACTATGATGGCTCTAGCAGCATTCCTTCTGCTAAGGATTGCTTCCACTATTTGTGGTCTTTTATGTTTCCATACAACTTGTCATTGTTTTTCTAGTTCTGTGAAGGATGTCATTGGAATTTTGATGAAGAATCCATTGAACTCTCAGATTATTTTTGGTGATAGAGCCGTCTTCACAATATTCTGCCAATACAGGAGCATGGAAAGTCACTCTACTGTATACCATGATCCTTAATTTCTTTTCCCGGTCTCCTAAAGTATTCATTGTAGATATCTTTCACTTCCCCGGCAAGTTGATTCCTGTGTTTTGTTTGGTTTGGGTTTTTTGAGGTATTGTTAATATGTTAGTTTCCCAATTTCTTTCTCAGCGTTTGTTTGGTATGTATGAATGCCTCTGATCTTTTGTTTGGTTTTGGTTTGGTTTGGTTTGGTTTGGGTTTTGGTGTTTTGAGACAGGTTCTCACTGTATATCTCTGGCTGGGATGGAACTTACTATGTAGTCCAGCCTGGCCTCAAATTCACAGAGACCCACCTGCCTCTGCTTCCCAAGTGCTGAAATTAAAGCTGTGTAGCACTACATCTGACCAAACACCACTGATTTTTGTATGTTGATTTAGGATTCTGAAACTTTTTACTAAAAGTTTCAGGTTTTTAATTATTATGTAAGAGTTATCTCATAAATTTGTAGAATCTTTTAAATATAGAATCATGTTATTTGCAAATAGGGATACTTCAAATTATTTCTTTTCTATCCTCATTCTTTTATATTTGTGTCTTGTCTTATTTCTCTAACAAAGACTTCAATTTCAAGCACTATAATAGGGGAGAGGAGCCTTAATATCCACCTGTAAAAGAAAGAAATGAGTTGCATATTTTTCACCCTATACAAAAATCAATTCAAAATAAATCAAAGATTTTAATTTAAAGCCTGAAATGCTGAAAGTACTGGAGACACAGAGAATTCACTTCAAGTAATAGGAATAGGTAGTAGGACTTCAGCAGCACAGGAAGTGTCCAAAGAGAATTAACAAACAGGCAAGGCATAGATTTATGAAAATGGATTAATTTAAGCTATAAGAACATTTAGCAAGAAGCCCGCCACAGCCATACAGTTTGTAAGCAAAAAAAAATAAAATAAAATAAAATAAAATAAATAAAATTAAATTAACAAACAGGACTTCATGAAATTAAACACTTTCTGGCCAGCAATCAACAAAGCAAACAGACTGCCTATAGAAAGGGAGAAAAAAATGCCAAGTATACTTCAAACAAGGGATTAATACCTAGAATATAACTTTAAAAAAATTACACCTTCACCAAAACAAAACAAACAAACAAACAAAAACATGTTCAACATCGTCAGCCATCAGGGAAATGCAATTAAAACTACTCTGAGGTTCTACCTCACCCCTCTCAGAATAGCTACCATAAAGAGAAGACACAACATCCAGTGCTGGTGAGAATATGGGAAAATCGGAACTCCTAGTCCCAACTAGCAGAAGTGTAAACAAATGTAGCCATTATGGAAATCAGTATGGATATTTCTATTTTAAAAAAAGAGAGAGAGCCATATGACCCAGCTATACCATGCCTGGGCATAGATACCAAAGTAGTCTATAGTTTGCTACAGAGACATTTGCACATTCATGTCTATTACTGCCTTACTTAAACAGTTGGGAAATGATAGCAGCCTAGCTTTCCATAACAGATGAGTGGATAATAAAAATGTAGTACACATACACATCACTTTACTCATCTGTAAAGAAAAATGAAATCATTTGCAGGGAATGGATTGATCTAGAAAGTATATTGTAAGCAAGGTAACACAGACTGAGAAAGGCAATATTGTCTCCCATACATGGTTCATAGCTTATAATGTCTCTGTATACAAGTGGGAGGTCAGAGGTCAATGTGGGTACATGTTATGAAACTAGTACGGGGACCACCAGAGGAGAGCATGGAGGTTGAGGAAAAGTGGGAGGCAGCAAGACCGGCAACATCAAAAGGAAAAAGGGAAAGAGGCTGTGGAAGATGACAAGGGTGTGACCCCAGGCCCCAGGGAGATGACAGAGGAGGCGAATAAATACATATACGTGTAAGTTTTGTTTGAAAAAAATGTCATAATGAAACCCAGAATCCTAATTTTAAAACTTTCAAATTAAAAAAAAATTGAAAACAAATTTATTTAGATGGAAACACAAAATAAGGACAGGCAAAAATATTCACAAACTATGCATTCGGAAAGGACTAGTATCTAGAATCCATATACATTTTCAAAATTCAACATTGAAAAAAAAAAACCAAAGAATTTAATTATAAAATAAGCCAAATCCATGAATGTTGTTTTTTTTCTGAGAAAAATAAATAAATGGAAAATAAGTTCATGAAAAGGTAGCTCTCAACATTAGTTTTTAAATAAAGGAGAATTAAAAGCATAAAGTGGCGGAAGAGGCGACTCAGTCATTAGAGTGCTTGGTATACAAACATGAGAACCTGAGTTTGGGTCTTTGGCACCCACGTAGTAATACAAAGCTGGGCATGCAAGCCTGTAATCCTAGCATTGGAGAAGCAGAGACAGGAGGGTCCCTGTGTCTTGCGGGCTAGCCCATCTAGCTGAACTGAAGAGCTCCAGGTTCAGTGAGAGATGCTATATCCAAAAACAAGGGGGATAACTTCCAAGGAATTAGCCCCCAACACTTGATCTCTGCCTTCCACACACATGGCAGCCACCAAGCCTGACAACCTGAGTTTGAAGTCTGGAACCCACATGGTTGGAAGAGAGAACCAGCTCCTGCAAGTTGTCCTCTGTGTGTGGCACTAGAATGTCCACACACAGGCAAACTAAACAAACAAAAAAAATGTAATTAGATCCCCGCCCCCAAATAGCAGTCAAGTACAAGGCAGCATTTCTACACTTCCAAAAGATACCAATTCTCAAGAGTGGCAATGAACTGAGTCACTAAGGATGCAAAGGTCTTATAAACCTGTGAGTGGGCAAAAAGGTAGCAAACGAGCGCATAAATTATACATGAGTTATCAGTCACAAGGGAAGAGGGGGGAGTTGGGTTACTATTCACGGCTCCTTGCAGACAAATGCAGAGGTTGCCTCTGACAGCAGAATGAGCTGCCAGTTGATTGAATCATGACATGACAGTCCCCTGACAAGTAAAGTAGTACCACCTACTCAACCGAAGATTTGATGGAAGTTTCATGAGGTAGAAACCATCAGGACCAAGAGACAATTATCATCAGGGAGGCTCGGGAAAATGGGGATCGTACATATCATAAGTAGGGTATGAAGCACAATGCAATCAGGTCCCACTGGAAGCAGCTGGAGGGAAGGTGCAGGGCAGGGACCACAGCACAGTGAAGGCTGGAACTAGCAGTGATGGGAGTGGTTGTGAGGGAAAAGGGCTATCTGGGGTTCAGCCATAGCAACTGAGTTGATTCCTAGGTGAAACCCCTATTAGTGATGGTCGGCAACATTGGCGCTGGACTGGCAAGGATCCTAGAAAAGCTGGAGCAGCCAGGAACTTGTTCTTTAAATATTTTATCAACCCTTTATCCTGCATTAACTGTTTCAGGCATTGCGTTGGGAGGATAAATAAACTAACAAGCACCCATCATATATCTAATTTGGTAATAAGTTCGGGAGTACAAAGGTTACTATATCATGATCCCCACTCTTCAAGGAGTCAGAATGAGCTGAGCAGCCGATATAAGAACAAATAACTATGGCGATATGGTATTAGTGGGAAAGAAACAAACTGTCATCTGATGGTATAGTCATTTTGCTGATGCTATAAAAGATCCCCAAGACCCACATGGCAGAAAGACAGCAGTGACTCCCAAAGGTTCCTACTATGATCCACAACATGGATGCACCCATACACAACATAAATAAAGGGGAAAACTTTCAAATATGTTCTAGTTCCAATGGTTTATTCAAACTGGGAATTTATAATCCTCCAAGATATCACAGAAAAATGTGAAGTTATAGGGGGAGAATCCTTTTGTTGTTCTAAAAAAGCCAAGATTATTTACAGGGCAAGAGATTCCTCTTTTGAAGTTCTGGTACCAGCAGAGTACCCACAGCGATCTCTATTTGATCAATTCCATTACACTACCATTTTTAGTTTGTTGCCAGTGGAAACATTTCACTGGTGCAAGAAAAAAGGCACAGCCCTGAAGTTTCAGATTGGGCCATCCTAATTTAATCAGTCCATGTTGGCACATCTCCTTTGCATATTCATGTAATGCTGTTATGTTGAGCGTCCCGTGGTACTTAAAAGCCAAATGACCACCTATAATTTTTTTTTTGACACAGGGGTGTTCAAACCTGAAATGAAGAGCCATAGTCCAGAACAAACATTTATTTATTCATGCTTGTCTTTTCTTCTTGAAAATAATGTGAATTCCAAACACCTTGCAATGTAATGTTCATCTTTTGAGACCTGACCCAGAGTTCATAAAAGAAAACATAGATGTGACAAAGTTATTACAGATAAAAGAGTTGAATTAAAATACACTCTGGAAACGAGGGAGGAAGGTTTAAGAAAGCTATTTCAATAAGTGAGCAAACCAGAGTGTTGTGACAGGTGCATGCGCTCCAGGGAAGGTTCTACGGGCTAGGATGTCAGGTGGAATTCCGCTTTAAGACACAGACGTAAAGGTGACTGGATCCAGGGATGGCGAAGAAAGTCTCTACTCCGAAAGCTTCCTAACAGACGCATCGCCTTTATAACTCCTGCAGCCTGAGCACACAGGCACCCTCAGGTCACTTCCATCAGCCGACCTCCCTCCCTCCGTTCCCATCTAGCCTTTGCCCTCTGCCCTTGCCCCAGTCCCTATAAACTCCGTCCAAACCACAGTCTGGATCGTGCAGCGAGATGAAGCCGGGTTGCACCGCACAGTGTCCTCACCTTTTCCTCACACACAGCCACAACCCCCACACGGGGTCCCCAAACCCACCCATCAACTGGGGAGGCCAGGCCCCCCGACCCTGCCGGCCAATGACCTCCACAGTTCTTCTGCGCTCCCGCCCACTCCCAACGCTCCTGTTTGCTGCCCCCCTGCGGATCCCTGAGCCCCGATCTCGCCGTGGACAGCCCCCCTCCTCGCTCCACTGGCGACCGGGCCCCCTTCCTTCCCTCCTGGAAGAGGAGGAGGAGGAGAGGTCGGCTGTCACCAAGGGACTGTAAGCCGGCGCCAGGCACAAGGGAAGTCCGGCTACCCGGAACGCCCGGCTCAGACCCGGCCTCCTGACCCCGGAAGTGATTCTCCCCTACACACTCGAGAGGGGCGGGCCCAGCCGCGGGTCTAGCCCGGCATGCCCCGGGCTTCCGGTGACCTCTGGCCCTTCTCTGTCGTCCGCCCGTGCTGCCTGGCGTGCTCGCTCGCGCGTTGCTTTCTTCCACGCTCCCGGCTTCCTCCCCACGCTGCCCGGTGACCGTGGCGCCCGCGACCGGCGCGGCGGCGGCGGCGGCGGCGGAGGACAGTCGTCATGGCCGCCTCTAAGCCCATGGAGGCGGCGATGGCGGCGGCGGCGCCCGGTTCTGGGAATGGAGTGGGCGGTGGCAGCGGGACTGCGGGCCCCGGCTCGGGCTCGGGGACCCTGCCGCGATGGCACGTGGCTCTGGCCATCGGGGCGCCCCTGTTGCTGGGTGCCGGGGCCATGTACCTGTGGAGCCGGAGGCGAAGGCGCAAGGAGGCGGGAGGCCGGGGCGACGCCAGCGGCCTGAAGCGCAACAGCGAGCGGAAGACCCCGGAGGGCAGGGCCAGTCCGGCCCTGGGCAGCGGCCACCCCGACGGCTCTGGCGACACCCTGGAAATGGTGAGGAGCCGCCCGGGGCCGCAGAGGTGGAAACGAGCGGATGCAGCTTTTCCTTCCTTGACCCCGTGGTGCGGGTGAGGGGCCCTCCCACCGGTCGGAAACCGCCGAGTGGCCGCGGAGGACCCGAGAGTCGCTCCCGGTTGCCTTGGTAGGGAATGGAGTGGCAGCTCCTGGCAGGCTAGCTTAGAGATTTTCTTGAACCATTTCCTTTGGGGTCCAGCAGAATCTTTTGCGTGTCCTCTTAGTGACACAGCATTTATCCCCAGTGGTGTAGGGATGGGAAACACGTACCAGTGTAATAATTCTATTAAGCGGAGAAAGGTAAATTTCACGAGCGATGGGAGTTGTGACGTGATTTCTTCCTGTGATTCCCAAGGCCAGAACTTTACTAAGAACCGTTTAATAACTAACGAGCCATTCCTCTTTTGGAAGGGGGAGTTGAGCAACTACGGGACAAAATTGGAAAAATTCGTTAGGTAGCTTTGTGTATAGGAAATAAGCCAGTTTCTAAGGAGTAAATTAGCGGTCCGCCCCCCCCCCCACATACTTGGGCTGAAAGCATCTTAAAATTTTCTACTTCACTTGCATGTATACATGTGTCCAAGCCTGATATGTCTGGTAAAGAGTCTCTGGTGTTAGAACAAGCATTGGAGTGATGAATTGCTTTGATCTGGTGATCTATTAAATCTTTTTGACAAATCTGACAGCTGTGTGGAGAATTGGCATGGCCTGAGATTGAGTGAGGTAAGGGGCTTTATCTAGATCTGGAGTTATATGGTGGTATTACCAGGGTAAATCGAGTTCAGAGAGACTTACCAGTAATAATTCAGTAAATTCTTTATACACGTGCAACCTATATACACTTATGGTCATGAGAAAAATTGTGTACAGTTAAATGAATGACAGTCATTTTCATTCTACCCTGACTAAAGACCCATTTTATTTGTTTAGTAAGTAGCTTCGGGAGAAGTTCTGATACATGACTGTAGAGATAGTGCTTACCGTGTGTGACTCGCTGTACGAGCTCCGAAAGAAAGCCATTTGTTCTTTCCTATGGGGAAATAGTCTATTTCTAACTAGAAATTACTATGTTAGAGGGAACCATGATCTTTAAGAACTGAGATGTCATTCTAGATTGGCCTGTGGAGCATTGGTGAGCCCACTTTATCTCACTGGCGTCCTAGTAGGCTAAGAGGATTAAAATATTAAGCCACTTCTATTTCATCCAGCAATAACAATGTTAAACCAAAATTTTAACATTTAGGATGAAAGCCTGGGCACTGGACTGTGCAAACTGTGCTGGACTACCAACCCCAAGAAGCCAGTTTCAGAGATAAGTAATGGTAAAAAGCAGAGGTTTATTTAGTGTGGCCGCCTGGAAAGAGGGACAGATAGAAGATTCCAGTAACCCCCAAGTTTGTCTTTAGGCTGCTCACTAGAACTTAAGGTTTAAGAAGAGAAGGAATCAGACAAGAGATATGTATAATTAAGCAGCTGTGGTCAAGAGTGATATGGTTGACCTTTGTCTCCAATCTGAACCTGCAAGGTGGGAGGGCTGGGTGCAGGGCTCCTAAGGGGATTAATTTGGTTCCTACAAGATGATTACTGTGTTCCAGGGTGTGGACTCCAGGATAATTACCCTCATCTGAAGGGTGCTCTGCCCTCTGAAGTTTTGTTCTTACTGGAATCCAAGGTGACTCGGAAAAAGGTTAAGGACAATGAAACCGCTGCCTTTAGTTGGACTGAATGTGGCAGACACAAAATGAATGCTGGGTTGTTAGGCTTTTATTCTTTTGGGCCAGAGTGAAGTTGTAAGCATATTTTTAGCAAAGGCCTCTTCTAAGTGCTTGTTTCTGGTTTGATTGTGAGTGCCGGTGAAGATGGTTGTCAAGAACATTCTCTGACTTGGTTATCCATTGTCATACATCTTTTCCATATGTATGAAATTTTTTTTTTCTTTTTTTGTTTTTTTTCGAGACAGGGTTTCTCTGTGTAGCTTTGTGCCTTTCCTGGAGCTCACTTGGTAGCCCAGGCTGGCCTCGAACTCACAGAGATCTGCCTGCTTCTGCCTCCCGAGTGCTGGGACTAAAGGCGTGCGCCACCAACGCCCGGCATGTATGAAATTTTGTACATGTGAAAATTTCATGTACAAAATGTCTATTTAATTTTAATCTGGAATAGGAGATAAATAAGTTTCATAAGAGTTCTTGGTTCTGTCGTAATTATAAATATAATTAAATTAATAAGGGAGCTGGCCTGGAGAAGTAGCTTAATAGTTAAGAGTGCATATTGCTCTTGCAGAGAGGACAGGAGTTTGATTCCCAGCACCAGTGCCTGACAGCTCATGCCTGTAATTCAGCTCCAAGGGACCCAGTATCTACAGCCTTCGAGGACACCTGTACATGGGTGCACATAAGTGAGCACACACTCAATTAAAAAATAAATGAAGAGTTTTACATATGAAACTGCTTTAGCATTACACTGTAATTTGAGCCACATCCCCTGTTCCAGGCATCCTTTTACTGTTGGTTTGGAAAGAATTAGTAAATTCTCTTTTAGAATTTAGATTTCTTTAATTCTCTTTTCAGTTTTGCAGCATTGTCTACAGCCAATGATTTTCGTATTTTATAAGTGGTTTATAGTTTTATAGTGAATAATTTTGATTGACCTGACTTCTGTTGAATTCTCTGTGTAACTTGGACTGCTTTAAAATGATTATGTTTGCTCCAAAATAAAACTGAGCAAAACACTTGCATATACCATTTTCTTACTGCACCAGGTAGAATTTAGAGATGTGTTCTAGGAATTACTAGATTATTATTTAGCAAGGCAACATTAGAAATCTTCATATTTTCTAATTGAAATGTATACTTTTAACTGTTGGTAACAATAAATATTGAAGACTATTTTTGTCTTTTAAAAATGAATTTCCTTAGTGTCATTATGAATGTCTGAATGTAACTGACTGTTCATCCTAATTTATATATTACCTGTGGTTGAAGGACTTGCTCTGTATTTGAATAGATGAGCATTTGTTTTAGCTGAAGGAAAACTAGAAGGTTTCTAAGGCTGTGTTATATCTCCAGCTGAGAAATAACTACATTTTAAAGAGGATTAGGAATCAACAAGTATCTGTTCAGAGTTTACTATTAGAGTGAATGGAAAGCCTGTTTAGTTTTGTCTTAGGGCTTATGTTTGCCCAAAAATGTAAAATGAACTAGAGATATTACAGAGTTTCTGTCTAGTGGATTGGATGTTTATGTGTGTGATGTGGACCATATCCAATTACCACTTTTATGAGGTAGCAAAAACTTGGAAGAAAAATGTAAAGCTATTCATGTTGGTTTTAAGTAACTAGAATTTCAAGATATCGTTAAAGAAAATATCTGATGGTTGATAGCTTCTAAGATTGAAGTAAAGTATGAAACCTTATTCCATTTAAGCAGTTGTAAAATCTATCAGTGTTCCATGTTGCTCCAGTAGTTTTTTCAAAACTTGAATTACAGATTTTCAAAATTGGAAGATTTCTTATTTTATTCATGACACTTCACGCTCTAGATTTGATCAACCTCAAAGGACTAACAAATACGCACTAAACCTGGTATCCTAATGCACTAATAAATATGCATTAGTTTAAGAGCGGTGTTGAGTTCATAAATTTATTGATTTCATAATAATTTTGTATTCAGTTATGCTTTAAATCCAATGATAAGAGAAAGTAGCCATTGTGATATTCAAGATTTTTAGCCATACAGATATTATACCACATAAAGTATTAGGGAACCACAGATCTATGCCAGAATAGTATTTAAACATGTTAGTGAAGGGTTAAGATGGTTTGCTGTCATAATCTTCCTTGAAATGAAATGATTCTCTTTTCCTAAATGATGTTTCTAGTTTATTTTAGTCTTTTTTATTTTTACTTATGTGTTTGTGTGTGTACAAGTATGGTTATGTGCACCTGAGTGAAGGTGCTCCTGGAGACCAGAGGCATCAGATTTCATAGCTGCTTGGGAAGATTATGTAGACCAGGCTGGCCTCAGACTCAGAGATCCCTCTACCTCTGCCTCCCAAGTACTGGGATTAAAGCTATGAACTGCCCAACACCAAAAAAATAAATCTTTTAAAAAAAACAATTACAAGCCGGGCGGTGGTGGCGCACGCCTTTAATCCCAGCACTCGGGAGGCAGAGGCAGGTGGATCTCTGTGAGTTCGAGGCCAGCCTGGTCTACCAAGTGAGTTCCAGGAAAGGTGCAAAGCTACACAAAGAAACCCTGTCTCGAAAAACCAAAAAAAAAACAACAAAAAAAAAACAATTACAAGATAATTTTACATGTTTGTTAAGAATTTATAGTAATTTGCTGTTGCCAATTGTATATCACTTTGAACACACTCTGTAACATACTCAGGATGTCAAGAGACTTGTTTTTAGATTCCTGTCCTTTTCTGGTGTCTTGTACATTTTTATGTCTATTAATTTTCTTTCTTTCTTTCTTTCTTTCTTTCTTTCTTTCTCTCTTTTTCTTTCTCTTTCTTTTTCTTTCTCTTTTTTTCTTTCTCTCTTTCTCTTTCTCTGTTTCTTTTTCTTTCTCTTTCTTTCTCTCTTTCTCTTTTTCTTTCTTTCTTTCTCTCTTCCTTTCCTTTCTTCTCTCTCTCCCTCCTTCCCTCCCTCCCTCCCTCCCTCCCTCCCTCCCTCCCTCCCTCCCTCCCTCCCTCCCTCCCAAGACCATTTCTCTGTGTATCCCTGGCTGTCCTGGAACTTTCTATGTAGACCAGGCTGACCTCAAACTCACATATCTGCCTGCCACTGCCTCCCAAGTGCTAGAATTAAAGTCTGCCTATTAATTCTTTTGGGTTGATGTTTTTCCTCCCTGAAACACTTTTTTGACTGTTCATTGGTCATTTTGATTTCAGAGAAGATTATAAGCAACTTTCATTAACAATTTACTGGCACTGAAACTTAATACCTAGAACTTCTATTGCAAACTGTAACTTGTTTTTCAGAGGATTGCCTCTTCAAGACATGGTGGGCAGCTTTTACCTCTTATTTGACAAGTTTTTGCACAGAGTAATGTTGGTTGAAGAGAGAAAAGATATATTTAATGCTTTTCATTGTTTCTTAAATGTATAGCCTGAGATACCTGCTTTTGATTCTGTTTTACCCCATACATTTGGATTTATGTGCATATGTAGTTGCTATTCTTTGAACTAATAATTTTCTTGTCAGCTGTGTGCTTTACTACTAGTCTAACGTGTTGCTTATGTAGATTGAGATTTCAGTATTTGATTAGTAGTAATTCACTTGAAATTGGTCATTTACTTGTATTCTATACTAGCACATAGCATGTTCCTTCGGGATTAAGACTACCTTTTGGTTGTTGTATAGCTGTGTCTCTGTCTACAAAGGATTGGTGCCAGGGATGTCCAAACTTGAGTGCCTTGGGGTTTTTTGTTTGTTTGTTTTGTTTTGTTTTTTTGGTTTGTGTGTGTGTGTGTGTGTGTGTGTGTGTGTGATACTTTTGTATAAAGTATACATCATACTTTATATGCATACTCATGCTGATGTCTTCTTGATATATCTGTAATACCTAATACAAGGTAAGTGTTATTTACTTACTATTTTTGGAATAATAAAAACAAAAGTGTGTATATGTAGTACAGATTCAAGATCTGATACAGATCTTTTGAGGCCTAATCAATATGTGCCAACAGCAGTTAAGGGTTTTTGTTTTTGTTTTTGTTTTTTTTTTTTTGTTTTTCTCCCTTGAATATTTTCATTTCACAGTTTGTTGAATCCGTGAACATGGAGGGACAAATGTGTAGTTATGAATTTAGAGCTTGGGGATATGACTCAGAAAGTAACATGCTTATTGATCAAGTCTGAGAACCCGAGTTCAGATTCCTAGTACTCACGTAAAAGGCAGTTGGAGACCCTAGCATTGAGAGAAGAGAGGCATGTGCATCCTAGAGGCTCACTAGCCAGCCAGTCTAGACAAAACTGCCATAAGGACCGGTTCTCACCATCTCAAAAAATAAGGTAGAAAGGCAGTTGAGGAAGATATCCCAACATCAATTTCTGGCTGCCACACACAGACGGCATGAACTAAATTGTGCTTTCGTGGCAAAAAAGAAAAAGAACTGGTTGTGCTGGAGATTTCTATTTGCATGGAATGGAATAAGTCTGTAGTGAGCATCATATTTGAGTGTTTCCTTTGTTTAGTTCCAGAGTATAAGCATTGGTTGGTTGGTTGGTTGGTTGGGGTTTTTTGTTTTTTGTTTGTTTGGCTTGTATGTGTAGGCAAGTGGGCAGATATGGTGAGAGTTGCTCTGTTGATGAAGATTCTTAATTTCCTAAAGCATCCTCCATAAACACAAGCCAGCTATACCATACAGTATAGAAGTAACATGTACCTAAGTCAGATCCATGGAGCTTGACTCCTCCCTTGGGCATATTTTTAATTCTGTCATGGCTTTATGCATTATGTCTTCAGTATGAAGCTCTTAAGAATATTTCATAAGCAGGCTGGAGAGATGGCTCGACTGTTAAAGGCTAGGCTCACAACCAAAAATATAATATTTCATAAGCAATTTTGACAATAACTGATGTGCTTCATGCATCATTTCCATGATCCTCCAGTTTTGGATCCAGATAATTGTTGGATTGATTTATTAGAATCACATGGGCATAACTGCTAGTGATTATTCATTATGAGGAGAAGGAACTTACTCAAATCTGGGGCAGAAAATGTTAAATTTTATAATTTTAAGTAATTGGTAGTATGACATAACAAGGAGAAAGGAACATCTTTAATTTATTTATATTCTTTTCCAATATCCAAAGATTAAATTTATGGCCTTGTATTGCCTTCTTTGAGGAAAGTAGACACATGAGACTTACTCTCTTCATACTATCCTCGGAGAGACTGAGGGAATTTTAGCTTTGTTTTAATATTAAACAAGTCTTCCCAAGGTTGCCAGGCTGGCCACCACCATTCTGCTGGTATCAGGTGATCTTATCTGAGCTTCCCTAAGTGGGATTAGCATGTGGTATTTATTAATGTTTGTGAGTGTGCATGCACACACACACATGGGTGTGAAGGTTAGAGGTCAGCTTCGGGTAGTATGTCTCAGAAGCTGGTCTACTTTGTTTCTTAAGACAGGTTCTCTCACTGGGACCAGGGGCTCTGATTAGACTAAGCTGGCTGGCCAGCCAGGCAGCCCCAGGGATTCACCTGTCTCTGCCCGGTTCCGGGATTACACAAGTGCCAGCATGCCTGGCTTTTTATGTAGGACCAAACTTAGGTCATCTTATACTGCATGCACGCTGTGAACTGAGTCACCAAGATTAATGTTCTTTAAGCTTGCCAAACATGCATGTATGCGACCAGTGTGTAATAAAACTAATTGTGATAAAAGACTCAGGAGAAATAACTTTTCATAAAATTTAATTATAAAATTTATAGCACTGTGAAAAGATTACCAAAATCAAGTTGTTTCCAGTAATGTTTAAATGACGCTTTCCTTTCTTTTAATAACTTTAGTAGCTTATGAATAGACCAGTAGACTACATGAAAAGATAGAACTGGCTTCTCATGATGTTCCCATTATGTTTGAGATCTTCTTGTCTTCATTCTTCATTTGTGAAAATACACTTTCAGAATTGTTTTGAGGTGTTTTCTCCCCTAACTTCTGCCTTTAATTCTAAAGATATTTAATATAACTCAAGAGCGTGGACAATGAAATGCCTTTGAAAAACAGTACGAAAAGATTTCTGTGGGGGTGGAATTAAAACCCCTTGTATTAAAAAAAAGTCTATTGTGGTCTTCTTTTCCCTCAGTCCATTTAATTTTTGCCTGAAAAGCCTAGTTTTGGGTATAGCAGAAGGCTAGTGTTTGTTGATAAAGTTCATCATGTGGGAAAAGGTAGCCTCTCATGACTATCCTTGCTGTGTTGCCATCTCTTCCCTGCAGCTTTATTGCAGAGAAGCTATGGGCCAGAAAATAATAGGAGTCCAGGGAGTCAGAAGGTGAGGCCTGGTGGTGAACATTGTGATACACTGTAGTTAAGTGGCTCTCAGAAGAGTTTGCCAGTTCATTGTGTGTCTGTATAATTGGATTCTTTTTCAACTCTGTCTTCAGACCACCATTTATTTTCAGTAGTACAATAAGGACATTAAGTAGACTTAAGAAATCAGTATAATTTTAAAAGGAAATTGTTATAAAACTTAATGAGGGGCTGAAGAGGTGGCTCAGGTTAAGAATACTTGTTGCTCTTGTAAGAGGACCTGAGTTCAATTCCCAGCACCCATACAGTGACTGATAACCATATGTTATCACAGTTCAGAAGATCTGATACCTTTTTTTGGCCTCATGTGGTGCATGGACATTCATGCATGCAACACACCATATGCATAAAAATAAATACAAATTAAAAAGTAAGTAGCTAGTTGAGATTCAGTTTGTTGATTTTCACACATTTAGACTTTGTTAAATGAAAAGTGCTGCCCTTTCTTAAATCTCGTATCCCTTTCTCCAGGTTCCTCCCCATCCTCTTCATTTGTCAGTCCTAGCTCCAACTGATTCTCCTTGAGTTCTTGTGATTTAGGAGGAGGAATTCATTGCCTGTTTGTGCTAAGGAAACAGAGTTCTGTACTATGACCAGAAAGTCTTTAGTTAAAATATGGAATAACTGGCCAGGCGATGGTGGTGAACGCCTTTAATCCCAGCACTCGGGAGGCAGAGGCAGGCCAATCTCTGTGAGTTCGAGGCCAGCCTGGGCTACCAAGTGAGTTCCAGGAAAGGCGCAAAGCTACACAGAGAAACCCTGTCTCAAAAAACAAAAAACAAAACAAATATATGGAATAACTGAAATGTGTTGATAGTTATGTACATTATTTTCTACATAAATAGTCCCTTATGTTTTATGGTAGTGAACAGTCTTCCAGTAACTCAGAAACAATGAAAATTTACTGTGCTAAATAAAATAATGCTTTTCTTTTGTTTTATGTACTATTGAAGACAGTCAAATTGTTTATTTTAAAGTTTTATTAAGCAAAAAGATCAATAATTATACTTTTGGGCAGATTGTACTTTTATCAATAGAACTATGTTACATTCCATCTGTAGCTTTTTAGAGTGGTCCTTAGATACTGCCTTTTGTGTTATATGTGCCTTTTATAGTATTTTTCCTTTCTTAAATGTTTCTGTGTCATTTTGCTTTAATTCATCTTATTTAGGCAGCGTTTAGTTTTGCTTTTAAACAACTTGAAAATCTTAATCAAAGACTCACCCATTCACATTTATTACTGATTAGTATCATTAATGATTATTGCTATATTTATTTTTTGTTCTTGTGCCATCCTTTCTGCCTTTCAATATATTGGCCGTTCGCCTGCTCTAGGTTCATTTAGTACTAAAGCTGTGGTGTCATGTATGTCTATGTTGTATTTAACTTCGAACACTCGTTTGTCAAATTACAGAATTTTGAGTTGAGATTCTTGCTTCAGAGCTTTGTGATAGTTAATTATTTGTCAGGACCTAATCTTGGCAGTGGTACCTGATTTGTTCTTTTGTAGTTAACCTGATTTTCTTTTCTACTTAAGCATCTTTGGGATTTTTGCTATATAAATTTCAGCATAACATGTTTTTAAAAATGTAGGGTTTTTTTTTTTTTCCTAATTTTTTATACCCTCTTTATGTCTTTCCCTTGGAACCTTGGTAGATAGATGTTGGAACTATTTTGGAACTAAATTTGCTTATTTCCTTCAAATTTCTCACCCCATCCTCTGTTCTCATTGCATTCTGGAAGTTTCCTTGATTCCATCTTGTACTTAATTTGTTCTTCAGCTGTACTTGTTGTAATATAGGCCCTCTATTATGTTAATTATATTAATTTTTTTTTTCCTTTTCAAGATGTCTAACTGTAGGTTGTAGGCGTTTTGTATTTCGGTGGTAGAACTTGTACTCTGCATGTAAGAGGCCCTGAGTTCAAGCTCCAGCAACTTCTCCCCACTACCTTCTCTTGCTACTCAGTTTCTTTATCAGATAGCAGTTTTCTGTTGGAGTTAGGTGCTTCTCTTGCATGCATTGTCTTTCTTTCAGTGTTAGCAATTTCCCTTTGTGGTTTTTTGGAAAGAGACCCATCCTCCCTTCTGGATGACACAGTCCTAATGCAATATGACTTGTGCTTTTTTCTGGTTGAGAAAAGCAATTAATGAGGTTATCCCAAATGCAAACTGTCCAACTATCACCCTGATGGTTGTCCTCCTAATGTCACACAGGGGTTCTCATTTGCCGTTTTATCTTTTCTTTCTTTCTTTCTTTCTTTCTTTCTTTCTTTCTTTCTTTCTTTCTTTCTTTCTTTCTTTCTTTTCTCCCTCCCTCCCTCCCTCCCTCCCTCTCTCCCTCCTTTCTTTCTTTCTTTCTTTCTTTCTTTTTCTTTTCCTTTTCTTTTTTTGTTTTTCAAGACAGGGTTTCCCTATGTAGTCCTGGCTGTTCTGGAACTCACTTTGTAGAATGGGTTGGCCTCCAACTCAGAGTGCTGGGATTAAAGGTGTGCATTGCCATGCCTGATTTGTTTTTTTTTTTTTTTTTTGTTGGTTCCAGTATGTTTTCATAGTCCCATGGATGTGTCCCCCCTTCCCCAAAAAATATCACGAAGTTCTAAGTAAGATTACAATTTTGTTCTTAGCTGTATTCATAGCTATCCTAGGACACATGAAGCCTTGGCTGCAGGTGGGACATTCATGTAACCTATTTATTCTTGAAATATGTTTCATGATTGCTGTTTGACTTATACTGGAAAAGCTTTTAGAAGATGAATAAATCTGTTGACAAATGAAAGATTTTCACTCATCTATTGATTTGTGTTCTTGGTTGCTTTTATCCCACATCTTGGTTTTAAAAATACATATATTTGCCGAGCAGTGGTGGCACATGCCTTTAATCCCAGCACTCAGAAGGCAGAGGCAGGTGGATCTCTGTAGGTTCAAGGCCAGCATGGTCTACAGAGTGAGTTGCAGGACACGCTCCAAAGCTACATAAAGAGACCCTGTCTTGGAAAAAAAAAATGCATATATATCTTGTTAGTACTGTCCAGCTTACACTATCTAGGTTATATCCCTATGTGAAATAGTTTGAGTTACCTACAAATCCTTCCTTGTATAGTATACTGAGAAAAAAAAAAAAAAACCCTATAAGATGCTAAAGAAGGGCAACAAAGAGTAAACAGGAAGCTTGCTAGCCTGTGAGAGGCCCTGGGTTTGATTCCTAGTACCTCCAAAAAGAAAAGCAGTAGTATATATGTTTGAAGCCATTATCAAAATCCTCTGAGGGTTATAAGGGATCAGCTGACATGACCCCATCATTTTGGTCATAACTACCCTTTACCTGCCAATGGTTGCCTTAACAGTGTCTTAACTGATAGACATAAATAATAAGCATTTTGAGAGAGGCTAGGTACTCTCTTGTTAGCAGGAGCCTACCTTTGTCTATGCCTTCTGCCTTGATATAGGGATTCTTGCTGCTGCTCAAAATGTGAAGTTGAGGATCTATTGGCCTCTTTTTTATTTAACTGTTGCTATTTGCTTTTGAATAGGGTCTTGCTCTTTAGCCCAGACGGCCTTCAACTCTT
This sequence comes from Peromyscus leucopus, assembly GCF_004664715.2. Classification (NCBI taxonomy): domain Eukaryota; kingdom Metazoa; phylum Chordata; class Mammalia; order Rodentia; family Cricetidae; genus Peromyscus; species Peromyscus leucopus. The sequence goes on along the minus strand of NC_051073.1, from coordinate 40,172,936 downwards.
GCCTTATACTTTCTAGTGCTGGGATTACAGGTTTGTGCTACCATACCCAGCTATGGTTACTGGTTTTCATACACTGGGACTAGATTTTTCCAAAACAAGGGGTTTAAATAACTTTGGCTGGCAAACATGTCTTGATAGCCATTTGGTTGGCAGACATTAACATTGTCACTTCTAACATTGGCAGAAATGATATTTAACGTGTTAGTATTTTTGGTTTTAAACTGTAAACAGCCATCCTATCTTCTCATCTTTCATCAGCTTGTTTAATCACTGTGGTCTGAATTTATTCTTGAACGTCAGTTCTTAATAATGGTTTTCTCTCATTTCAGAATTCTCTGGATAGAGCCCAAGCAGCTAAAAACAAAGGCAACAAATATTTCAAAGCAGGAAAATATGAACAAGCTATCCAGTGCTATACTGAAGCTATTAGTTTGTGCCCTACTGAGAAGAATGTAGACCTTTCTACATTTTATCAGAACAGAGCTGCTGCCTTTGAACAGTTGGTATGTACTCTGGTGTTTCCTGTTTATCTGTTTAAAGTCTCAGTTAATTCTGCTCAGATCCAATGCACTTTTTGAAGTTATTTTGAAATTATAAGAATTTTTCATTTCAGTGTTGCTAGCCAAAAATGTACACCAAAATTCTACAAATTTTAATTTTTATTAAAATCAGATAGTTTAGAAGGTTAACATTTCATGGTGATTCTGGCCTCCTCAACAGTTTGAGACTATTTGTTCAACTTTCTGTCTCTCTGTCAACAATATGCAAAAGGAAGAAAGAGATGAAATCCTTTTACACGTGCTGTTTGTGCCCATGTCTTTTGTTGCTGTCGTGTCTCATATAGTTTTTATATCAGCGTAGCCAAATCTTTCATTCTTATTAAAGACTGTAGTAGGACTGTATGCTTTCAGAGAGGATTGATGCATTTAAACAGTGGAGAAGAGGGTGTTAGTAGAGGAACCAAGACATGTAAATGCTCTGAGATGAGCATTTGGTGTTTACAAAAGTAAAGTCTACTGAGTCCAGTAAGTGAAAGTGGAAATGAGCAGGGACAAAATCAGGAAAAGCCGGTAGGCAATAAGTTTACATTTGAGCTAAGTGTGATGCTAGATTTCTGTGTTCTTAGCACTTGGGAGGTAGAGGATCATGAGTTGATGGCCAGTATGGGTTACATAGCAAGACCTTGGCTGAAGAAACTGATGAATAAATGAAACAAAATGAATTTGCAGTTGATTCTGAGTACAGTGGAAGTAAGTATTTAAGGGATTTTAGCAGGGGAGGAATATCATCCAAGATTTCTCCCACTGTTCTGTCAAGAATATATTGAATTAGAAAGGATGACAGCATGTTGTTGGGATAGCCTACACAGCATGTAAAAGAAATCTGAAGACCAGCAAAATTTGCTATTGCATTGGATATGAAAAGTAAATACAAAAGAATTTAATACCATAAAGGTGGAGAAGGAGCAAGGCAGCTAAGTGGATAGTTTTAACACACATTTGTAATTTAGCAGGGTAGCCCAGCTAGTGATAACTTTGTGGATCACCTGATTTTAGATGTAAAATAAAGCCAGTCAGTCACCCAAGGAGAAGAGAGAGGTGAGTCCTTGAAGATCGTAGCATGTAGTCAAGTAGAAGGAAGGAATGCAGCCAAATAAATTGAAAGGGAGCAGCCAGGAATGTAGACAGCAAGTCAAGTGGCAGTGAGATGAACTGATGACAGGTTGCTGCTAAGTAGGTAGTAACTGTAGAGTAACGAGGTCTGGGCATGTGTCCGTGTCATGGGATGGTTCAGAAGAGAAGTGGACTTTTGCAGAGAAGGAATAACTGAAAGAGTCAAGATCTTGGCATGGGGAAGGTGTGGATCCACATCACCAGGATAAAAGGGACTACTTTTCTCAGTTTTAGCAGGAGTGAAAATGTGCTGTGAGCACAAAGACACAGGTGGGTCTCAGGTAGAAAGTCTAAATATCTTCATTGCCTATTTGTAGAAATCTGGTGTAGTGTCTTTATTTGGGGGGGGGGGTGCGCGCGCGCGTGCACACGTGAATTTATAGTATAGTCTAGTTATTCTTGGGAATACTTTTATTAAGGCACTCTTAACTCTTGGCCTGTTAGGTTTTGAAAACTCAATTCTGTTGAACTGTTTTCAATGTAACTTTTTTTTTGTTCTTTTCATGCTTTCAATTACAGCAAAAATGGAAAGAGGTGGCACAAGATTGTACAAAGGCTGTTGAACTTAATCCCAAATATGTGAAAGCTCTCTTTAGACGTGCAAAAGCCCATGAGAAGCTAGACAATAAGAAGGAGTGTTTAGAAGGTGAGGGTCTTTCTATGTTTTCATAGGAAAATTGCTGGAGGCTTTGTGGTCATTAGTCAATTTATATGAAACTGCCTGTGAGTGTAGAAAGCAGCTAATTGTCTTTCAATGTTAAACTGTTCCCCAGTTGAGAATTTTGTTCTCTAAATTGAAATTACTGGTATGTAAGTTCTCTCTGTTTTCAACTGTGGAATTTTTCATTGTTTGTTTGGTTTTTATTATTGGTGATTTTGAGACAGGCTCTATATAACCTGGCTGTCCTGGAACTCACTATGTAGACTAGCTGACATCAAACTCACATAGATGCACCTGCCTCTGCCTCCCAACTAAGGAGGTGCTGAGATTAAAGGCGTGCACCACCACGCCCAACCTTAACTGAGGAATTATTAATAAGTATTAAGACTCATTGAATAACTCTTTGACTAAAGAAATCAGAAAAGTAGTTTTAGCAGGTTAGTGTTGGCATATTTTCAACCACTTTCTTGTAGGAATGTGAAATAATTTGGAGGTGAATCATTAAGGAAGATGCTTTTTGCCCTTCGTATTTTCTACACAATTGCAGAGTGTGTCATTCTCGGAAAATGTTACAAATGTTCTTTTGCCTGTAATTGGCCATGTCTGCTTCCAAAACTGCAATTAAAGTACAGGTCACGGGCTTTTAAAGTTCATTTTTCTAAGTGATGTGATGCTAAACCAAAGTGTAATTTCTACAGTCTAAAAGTACTTTCAGTACATGTTCACAAGTTCTTTAAAAACATCAGTAATAAAATTTAGCCACAATTACTCTTTCGATAACTTTTGGGGGTTGATACTAGGGAATAAAAACTCAGGATCTCACAGATGCTAAGCATGCTTTCCGCCATTGAGCTGAGCCTAAAATGCTTTTTTTATTCTGTTTTGTTTTTTTTAAAGGATGTGGCTGTTTTATTTAGATCATGTTAGAAAATTTAAAGGGGATTGGAGATATATAGCTCAGTGGTAGAGCGCCTGCCTAGCAAGCACAAGGCCCTGGGTTCTGTCCTCAGCTCAAAAAAAGAAAAGAAAAAAAGAAAATTTAAAGGTTTTGTGACATCATATAATGGTTGAAAGAATATTGTTTTTAAAATGGGAATACTAAGCTTTGAACTAGACTTTGAAGCAGATGTAATTGGCAGAGAAGAGGTTGATTGGAATTTAGATCAAAGAAATGGGGTGAGAAATGAAGAATGGCGTTAGAGCTAGCTAAAGTTAGAAGGGAATTGTAATGCCCTGTTGACTTGTTTGGAAGAGTTAGGCTGTGGACTTGTGAACAATGAAGAATAGAAAGAGAAGTAACAGCTACTGAATGAATACTTGGAGGAAAAGGCTAAGTGATTAAGGAACTTCTGTTCTTTCACATTTCAGACCACTGGATTGTGAGCTAAGGCATAACCAGTTGAAAGTGGTGTTTTCAGGCAGATTTTGAATTCTGTGGCAAAGTAGCTTTAGAGACAGGGAATAACTTGAAGGCTTTAAAAAAGCTACTTAGGATTAATTGTGTGCAGTAGTTTGATAACAGCCTGGGCAGCAAAGCAAGATGTGAGAGCGTCTGTTGTGTCCACTTGCCTTGTGTTACTAGTCAGAAAAGATTCTGGACTCCTTGTTTTCTTTGCTATCTACAGAACGTTAGAGCATTGCCACACATCAGAAATAAACAGGATAGGCCCATTCATTTCACAGGTGAGAAAACCCCCAGAGGAATAAAGTAGTGACACTTTCTTGATAATTAAACAGTCCCGCCTTGCTTTGAGTTGAGTTTGCCATTTTGTAGTTTAGTTGTACCTATTTGATGCTGCTGGTCATCTTCACAATAATTCCATAATTCTACTTTCACATCGTTTCCAGATGTTACTGCCGTGTGTATATTAGAAGGCTTCCAAAACGAGCAGAGCATGCTGTTAGCTGATAAAGTCCTTAAACTTCTCGGGAAAGAGAACGCCAAAGAAAAATACAAGGTAAGTTAATATGAGTTGGGGAACAGTTGGATAGTCCTTGAGACTGACAGTGTTATGATAACAGCTGAAACTAGAACTGGGTTGTGTTTCTCCTTCTCCTACTCTTAGGTTGTTATGGTATATCCATTTTCAGTAAGCCCAAACCTGTACTCAGAGACTAGAATTCATTTTATGTATTGGAGATTGCCCAAAGACCAAATCCAGTCTGCTTCCTATATGTTAACCACTTGCATATTGTTTAGGGCTACTTTTGTGCTGCTGCAATACATTTTAGTGGTTGTCAAGTATACAAAGTCTATGTAGTCTACAGTGTCTCTCTGTTTATCACCTGATCTTTTATAAAAAAAAATATTTGCCAACTCCTGCTCCGTATCATTAATTTTTAAACAAAGCTCTATGCTAGAACAGCGGATACAATTACATGTCCCAGATCCAGGCTGGTAGCTCTTAATGTAATTCAGTTAAAGCTCCGTGCTAGAGCAGTGTGTACAAACGCTTGGTCCCAGATCCAAGCTGGCAGTTCTATAATGTAATTCAAGCACTTGGGAGGCTAGGATAGGAAGAGCACCATGAATTTGAGGCCCTATCTGAGGGAGAGAAGAGAGAAGGCCCAGTCTCTTCCCTTACGGGGGTTTGCTTTAATGGGAGAGATGTCATTAAGTATAAAAGATGTTTTAGAGGGGAGAGGTAAGTAGAGTGCTAAGAGAGTGACAGAGCTTAGCCAGAAATGACTGGTGATGTACTGCTGATTGCAGGAATTCAGGGCACTTGTTCGCGTTTCCTTTACTGATGACTCCATTTTCTCCTACATTGATCTTTGTAACTAATCTCTATAGCTAGGCTTAGGTGGTTCATGCCTATAGTTCCAGTAATTGGGAGGCAAAGCAAGGGGATTCCCAGTTGAAGAGGAGCTAGTCAGTGTAGAGTGAGACCCTGTCTCAGAACAACAAACACCTGGTTTCCTTAACATAGGCTTTCATGTATCAACATGCACTGTTAATCCAAGAGCAATATAAACTAACTGTATTAGGGCCCAGAACTTTTTTGCTTTTGAGCAATTCATAACGGAATTCTTTACAATCACCTGGGAAACATGTTAGATTCCCAGTCTTACCCTGTGGCTTAGAGCTTAACACTGTCTGTTAATTTGAAACTGAAAATCCACTGTTTATAAGTCATTACTCTGCAGTGTACTTGCTTCTTTGATTAGTGTTTTCTCATTTAAAAAAGAAGCTTAAACATGGTTGAATTTCAGAACCGTGAACCTCTGATGCCATCGCCACAGTTTATTAAGTCTTACTTCAGTTCTTTCACGGATGATATAATTTCTCAACCAATGCTTAAAGGAGAGAAGTCTGACGAAGATAAAGACAAGGAAGGAGAAGCTTTAGAAGTAAAAGAAAAGTAAGTATGCTGAGCATGGTGTCTGCTGGGTGGGCTTTGGGACCATGGAGCACAAACAGATTCACAGTCACCTTTAAAGGAAAATATACATATAGATACAGTTACATATAACTAAGTTGTATATAACTGTAGATATACCTCTTTCTAGCAGTTATCTGTTATTTCTCTGGTACTTCAGATTTTACTGGCTACTGCTTTTACGATCTTAGTGAGGTTATCAAGAAAATACTGCCGGGCGGTGGTGGTGCACGCCTTTAATCCCAGCACTCAGGAGGCAGAGGCAGGCGGATCTCTGTGAGTTTGAGGCCAGCCTGGCCTCCAAAGCAAGTTCCAGGAAAGGCGCGAAGCTACACAGAGAAACCCTGTCTCAAAAAAGAAAAAAGAAAATACCCCTTAAGTCAAGGGCGCTGTTGGTAGGTGATTTGAATAAAGGGTACTACCTTAAGTTTAAGTGCGGGGTAGTTCTCATTTATACGCTGATGAACGATTAGCAATGCTATAAATTTCTTTAAGGTTTTTCTGCTTGTCCAGGACAGTGACATTCCTAATGACTTGTCTTTGATACTATAGAAAGCTGAAACCAAAGGACAAGTGCCTTTATGGCTGGAGACCTTGTGATGTCTTCCTATTCATTCATATCTGTCAGTGCTTGTGGTTTTCAGTTAGACTAACTCTTCCATGAGAGAAGGCAATATTACTAGTCTATTAATGTGTGTGGAAGGGAGAAGAATACTGTTCCCTGTAGTAAAACATAACTGAGTTTTAAGCAAGTCTGCAATTACACCAAGATATGTAAATGTTAATTGGTATACAATCTTTCAGAAAGTCATAGTTGGGAAATATGTTTCAGATGTCACTTAACTTTATTAACAGTGATACAGATAATTTCCTCTTCTGCTAAGTAAATAGTTTTCATCCCATAAAAGCTAGAGCAAAGTTAATCATATTCTATGAGCCATGGTGAGCAATGCCAGGCTGTGAATCATAAACTCAGAAGAGCTCACAACTGGAACTGTTGCTGCAATTTGTGGTTTGTAGTTCGGTCTCTCTCTGAGCCTTAGCGTCATCCTCTTTTTGATGAAACTAGTACTTCTAATTCATAGCTTACAGGGTTGTTTGAGGGTTTAGAGACCTATGTAATTACTTACCATGTTTTCAGTATTTGCTTTCGATCTGATTTTAATATAATTGCTCCTATTTTCTTACACTGGTAATCTGAGCAACAAAATAAAAAGTAAAAGGTTAGTGTGAAGTTAGAAGAGTTTGATATAATTTTTTTTGTGAATCACATACTAGTTTTCTCTATATAGACCAGTGGTTCTCAACCTTCCTAATGCTGCAACCCTTCATACAGTTCTTCATATTGTGGCAACCCCCCAACTATGGAATTATTTTGTTGCTACCTCAACTGATTTTGTTACTGTTAGGAATCGTAATGCCCAACCCTCAGGTTGAGAACACTATCTAGAATATAACAACTGAAATGAGAAATTAAACTTTAATTTACAATGCTCTTTAATACAGATGCCCTTTAACTTATGAAGGATTAACCCCCTATAAATACATTGTAAGTTGAAAATACGGTAAGTCAAGTATGCATTTACTTTATGTAGCCCACTGAACAATATAGTATGCTGTCATTTATTTACTTGTAGTCCTGTGGTGACTGGGAGCTGTGGCTCTTCAGCATCGTTGCACAGTATTGTGCCACATGTCTCTAGTCTACGGCAAGATAGAAATTTGAAGTATATACTTCCAAAGTCTATCATTTTCATGTCATGTTAATATTCAACTGTCATAAATCAAATGTCTTAGAAGTCTTGTGGTATACTTTTTTTTCAGTCAGAAACCTCTTCATTAAGCATCTCCAGTAGCAACCATCCTAGAAGAAGAATATTGTACCCAGGCGGTGGTGGCACACACCTTTAATCCCAGCACTCAGGAGGCAGAGGCAGGTGGATCTCTGAGTTCGAGGCCAGCCTGATCTATAGAGCAGGTCCTAGGATAGCCAGGGCTAAACAGAGAAACCCTGACAAGAAAACACTGAGAGGGAGGAGAAAGAGGAGGAATGTGTTCGCTGTGTTTTTAAAGAGAGATCATTCTAGGGGCTCTGCAAGTTCGCTTGTTGGGTAAAGGTGCTTGCCTCGCAAGTCTGGTGAACTGAGCTAATTCTGGGTCTGCTTCTTAAGGTGGAACAATAAATCTATTTTTGAGACACTTCAGTGTTTTTACTTCTAGTTTTTCTTCCTTACTCACTCCATCCTCCATAAAACAATGATCTGTACAAAACACAGGCCTGGCCACTCTTCTTGCCTTGACTATTGTCTATTTCCTTCTGTGTTCTTCTCTTATCCCTTGAATAGCTATTGAGTACACTACTGATAGGCCCCAGACAGGAAGTAAGACAAGGTCCTCATCCGTATTACAGAAGAGTGTCTTTCTCATTAGCTCACCTCACATGGTACTAAGCATTCTGCCAGTGACCCTGCTGCTGCCTCTGCTTGAAAACTGTTTCTGGAGGTATCAAGAAAATCCTGCTGGTTAAGAAATCTTAGTCAGTTTAATCTCTAGCCCCAGCTCCAGTCCCATTCTGACGGATTAATATAGGAGGAAATGACAGTTTGGAGTGCCGTATGTGGCAAGTTTTAGCATTTGATCTTTCCTTAGTAATGATCTCCTGTTTGCTTTCATCTTCAGTTCTGGATATTTAAAAGCTAAACAGTATATGGAAGAAGAAAACTATGACAAGATCATAAGCGAATGCTCAAAGGAAATAGATGCTCAAGGCAAATACATGGCGGAAGCCTTACTACTGCGAGCCACCTTCTACCTGCTCATTGGCAGTGCCAATGCCGCCAAACCTGACTTAGATAAAGTCATCAGTTTGAAGGACGCTAATGTGAAGGTACGTTTGGAAATGTGTGTGCGTGTGGAAAGTCAGAAAGTGAACGTGATTTCTTATACAGTTGCATTGCTTGATACCTTAGCAAAGCTCCATACCTTTCGCTAGCAGTTCTCTGAAAGGCTGTTCTTTATTTTGAGGCATCTGCATCTATTACTATTGCTGTAGTGAATCTGAAGGGGTACTATTTATCTTTAGGTAAGAAATAGACATCTTGTTTCTACAGCAGTTGCCATTATTAGCTCCCTCTTGTGGCTATGGCCTACTAAAAATTATCTTTGGATAGTAGTGTCAGTGAATGATGCTCTTTCTTGTAAGTATTATTAAAATCCTTTTGAAATTAAGTTCTCATATTGAAGTTACCCTACAAAATTTTCCTTAATTTCTTTTTGTGCTGATTTCCTAATTACTAAAACTATTGTATTCTGCTATAAAATATACATATTATTGCTTGAAGAAGAAACCTGTATTTATGATCATGACCTATAGCTTTAACAGAAAGGAGCAATAATATCTACTGTATGCCATGTATAAAAATTAACTCAAAAGGAACCAAAAACATAAATGTAAGAACTAAAAATAAAACTATTAGGAAAAACAGGATTTAATATTTGTTATCTTATAGTAGGAAGTGGTTTCTGAGATACGACACCTAAAATACAATTTCAAAAAAAAAAAAGGTGCCAGCAAGATGGCTCAGTAGATAAAGACCTTGCTCCCAAAGCTGACGACTTGAGTTCAATCTCTGGAGCCCCACAGGTAGAAGGAAGGTGGACTCAAGCAAGTTGTCCTCTGACTTTCACACACATCATGTGGTAGATGCTTGTGCCACACATGGTAAATAAATGAATGTAGAAAAGAGAAAAGAACAACTTGTGAGCCGGGCACAGTGGCCTGTACTTGGGTGTCTGAGGTGGGAGGATAACTTAAAGTAAGCCTGTGCTTGAAAGGACAGTTTCAGAAAACTGAAAACACCTTCCAGAGAATGGAAGAAAATGTTCAAGAAGCTTTCATATGATAAAGCCTTTGTAATCCAGAATAGAAGCTTAGAACCCACCAGTAAAAGGGAACCTAACCTGAGAATACACAAAAGATTTGGACAGCTCTCCAAAGACTGTTGTACAAATGACCAATGACAGCATGAGAAAGTGCTCCAGCACCACTGCCTGCTGGGACAGTGTCAACCAGAACTTTGGAAGACCTCTTCATTCCTAAAGCACAGGCAGTCAGACTCTAAATAAAAAACAGGGATTGTAACAAATACTGGTAAGAACATAGGGAAATTGGAACCATGTGTTGCTGGTAGGAATGTAAAATGGTAAAGAGTCTTTGGAAATTAGTTTGGCAATTCTTAAAGAAGTTAAAACAAATAATTGCCTTGTAATCTGAAAGCTGTTTCCAGGGAATTTAAGACATACATACATAACTGAATGTTCACAGCAGTATTACTCATGACAGTCAAAAGATAAAAATAACCTATATGTCCACTATCACTTAAATATTACTGTGCCATAAGCAGGAATGCTAATGCATGCCACACCAATGAAAATTCTAAATGAAAAGCAGAAAAGGAGCCATATGATATATGAAACATTCCAAATGTATAAATGTGAGGAAATAGACAGAGATACATGGTTTCTGTTGGAGGCGTTTACTGTGTGTGTGAGCTCTTTGGGTACAATAAAATGCTCTGAAATTTGTAGTAATCAGTCTTCTGTTTAGTGAATGTACTACCAAACTTGCATACAATCTTTAGCAGGGTAAACTTTATAGTAGGCATTACAGAATTTTTTTTATTCTAAATTAGATTTTAAAATTAACCAGGAGCGTTTTCTTATTTTGGGTGTGTAGCTTCGAGCAAATGCCCTTATCAAAAGAGGCACCATGTGCATGCAGCAGCAGCAGCCTATGCTATCTACTCAAGATTTCAACATGGCTGCGGAAATCGATCCTCAGAACTCAGATGTTTATCACCACCGAGGACAGGTAGGTCTAGGTCTGTTCTTATCTACAATTTTGGTCGATAACTTGGTAACTACATTTCAGAATTTCTTGAAGGTTAAGTATTTTGGAGATTGGATTGGATTTTATTTACATCTTGAATGTTTATTATAGTTTTGGTATTATGGAAGATAGGGAAGGCAAAAATATATGGGCTTGGCAGATCAGCTAGTTGATTAGGTGTACCTAGGTTATAAATTTTCAGCAAGTAAACACTAATCCCACTTAATAAACATTGAAATGATTCTTTGTAATTACATGTATGTGTCTGTAGGGGTTTGTGTATGAGTGCAGGCTCCCAGGGAGGCCAGGGTATCAGATCCACAAGAGCTGGAGTGGTGGCAGTTGTAAGCTACCCAACACTATCCAGGGAGCCAAATACCCAGAACACACCCAGTCTAGTTTGCTTAAAATGACTTCGTACAGTACAGTGTAGTAGAAGAGAGGACCAGTTCCTATAACAACTAAAACTATTTGTTCATTTATTTTAGACCTAAGCCTTTCCTGTTGTGCAAGCTCATCTGAGCATACAGTCCTTGTGCCTCAGCAGCCCGAGTACTGGGATTGCAGATGCATCTGACTTGAAGTTCTTTATAGGGGAGAATTTTGTCCAGTGTTTCTGAAAGGTGTTACATGGTGTTGAAATGACACTTAAAAATTCTTGCCATTTCTATCTTTATTTTTAGAGTCTTGAAATTAATTGAATGGTGATTATATAAAGTCTAGTCTACTTTGAAATGTACAGAGGCACATAAATTTTTTACATTTCTTATTTTTTATCCAAATTGCAGTGAAAAATGGGCTATCATGTTTTATTTTTAAATCAGACATGTTTTGAGTTTTTAGAATTATGACTTGTTTTCCTTCAAAGTAATTTTATGTTGAATAATTAATAAATGCTGAGCATTAACTGATAATAGGAGAGAAATAGAGAAATGTAGTGCAAGTTTAAATGTTGAGCCTTTTATTTTGATTGCATTTAATTATGTATTCTTTCCTTAGCTGAAAATTCTGCTGGATCTAGTTGAAGAAGCAGTGGCAGATTTTGATGCGTGTATTAGATTAAGACCCAAGTTTGCTCTGGCACAGGCTCAGAAATGTTTTGCATTGGTAGGTGCTGCTTTCACTTGTGATTTTATAAGCACCATTTGTATTTCTTCGTATTCCACAAAGTGAATATCTCATTGTCCACAGCATCATGTTGTTCTCAGATGGTAAACTCAGGGAGGAAGGAGGTTTGAAGCATGTTATTTGACACACAGCTGACCTTGGACTCACAACCCCCCTGCCTCAGCGCCTCATGCTGTTGTTGCACATGTGCACCACACACCAACTCCTGATTTTATAACAGAATTCCTTCTCTTCCATAAACTAGTTTAAAGGATTCAAAAACAATTTGAGGAAATAATTTATAGTCATGACATGACTTAACTTCTTCTGCTTTCCCTATGACCAGTCCTAAAATAATTTTCTCCCTATTGAAAGTTGTTATAAATATTTATAAGTTTAAGATGAAAATAAAATTGCTACATTAAAAAGTCTGTAGATAGGCTATAGCTTGGTGGTAGAGTGTGTAAAGACTTAACACGTATATGGTCCTTGTTTTGAATTTTGGCACTGCAGAAAAGTGCATAAATCAAAATTATGGTATAGGCGGAGTTTTCCTGTCCCGGCAGTACTCTCAAATAACCTCTCAGAATCTTAGTATTAATTGTAAATGCTCAGCCAATAGCTCAGGCTTACTACTAACTAACTCTTATGACTTAGACTAACCACTTTCTGTTAATCTCTGTGCTGCTGTGAAGCTCATGGCATTTACCTCTCTGGTATATCTTGCTTCCTCTCCATCTAGCTGGTGACTACTGGCCTATCAGCTTTTTATTAAACCAATTTGAGCAACAGATCTTTACAATATACAAAAGGATCATTTCACAGCATTATGCCGTCTATATGCTTAGTTAACATCTTAGTTTTCTGTTGCTGTGAAGAGACACCATAACCAAGGCAGCTTAGAAAAGAAAGCATTTAATTGAGTGCTACATTTTGAAAGGGTGTCCATTATCATCATCATGTCAGGGAGCATGGCAGAAGACAGGCAGGCATGGTGCTGGAACAGTGGTTCAGAGCTCACATCTGAGCCCTGGAAGGAAAGAAGGGAGGGAGGAGGGAGGGAGGGAGGGAGGGAGGGAGGGAGGGAGGGAGGAGGGAGGGAGGGAGGGAGGGAAACTGGGCCTGGCATGGACATTTGAAACCTCAAAGCCCACCCCCATGACACAGCTCCAATAAGGCCACACCTCCTAATCCTCCCCACAAAAAAGTAAGAACTGAGCATTCAGATTAATAACCCTATGAAGGCCATTCTCATTCAAACCACCACAAGGCCTTAAGAGTTTCTCTGCTTTCTTCAGCACACACAGTGGTCCTGTAGTCCTAACATGGTGTTTGATTCTCTGCTGCTGAGTTGCTTGTTCCTTGGAGTCTTTTTGGATACAGCAAATTGTATTAAGTCATCTGCTTTTCTGGAAATGCTTTTGTAATGTTCTGTATCTTTTATAATATGCTAAGATTCCAGAAGTTTCTTTAGCTCTTTGACTGGGTTGTTCTGATTTTTAAACAGTATCGCCAGGCTTATACAGCAAACAATTCTTCACAAGTCCAGGCAGCTATGAAAGGTTTTGAAGAGGTCATAAAGAAATTTCCAAGGTGTGCCGAAGGCTATGCACTTTATGCCCAGGTAAGTGTAAATATTTTTTTAAGAACTGCATTCATAAACTGGATCCCATGTGGAATTGTGCTAGCCTGATCACAGTTTCTGTGGATGCAGGCAGCGTTGTTTCTGCTTTGATTGTTACGTCCTGAGTCATACAGTCTGGAAACTGACCCTAAGCTCAGAAGGCGGAGAAGCTCTGGGCAAGCATTTCTCTTGTGCTTAGTAGGACTGGATTAGCAAAATTGCCTTCAGAAAATTTACTCTTTACTTAAATGATAGGGAAAATATCCATGGAATGGGGGTCTTTTTACTCTATCAAAGCCCTTTAAATGGTTATCTAAACTGTAATTATTTACTTTCTCTTTTGTTTGTTTAAAATTCTCGTTAATTAGCATACAAAGTAACCCTTTCGATTGCTTTTTTACTTTTATGCTACATGTATTCTGTTACCCATTTGTCTCTCAAACCTCTTTTTACACATTAGTGGTCCGCTTTCTAGTTTCATGACCTGTAACCATGTACTTATACTCATGTATAAACATAAAAATTCAACGCTTGATTATGCACATGAGATAGATCATGTGATATTTGTCTTTCTGAGTCTAGCTTACATCACATAATAAAATAGTTTTCAGAACTATTTACTTAATGAAATTGCCTGTCATCCTTGCACAGGAGAACATACTAATCTTTCTTGGAATGTCCTAATTTAATATATGTGCTGCCAAAGTGAGAAATGTCTAACTCCTACCTCCCCAAGCTAGAATATTCCCTGATATTAGAATTGTAGGTAGTTATTAGCTACCTTATGGGTGCTGGGCATCAAACCTGTGTTCGTCTGAGAGAGCAGTCAGGACTTTTAACCACAGCTTCTCTCGAGCTACTGTCTAAAATTCTTTTTTTTTTCTTTACTATGTAGCTTTGGCTGGTCTGGAACTCACTACATATACCAGGCTGGCTTTAAACTTGTAAGATCCATCCCCTTTACCCCCCCCCCCCCCCCCCCAGTGCTTGGCTTAAAGTCATGTACCACAAAGTTTGGCTAAAAATTCTTGAAACTTTTGTTTTAGAGTTGAAGCTACAGAAAGCAAGATTTAAGCCCAAATTAACTTTAATTTGAAATTCTTAAAAACACTGATTTTTGAGTCATCTGTGTAAGTGGATAACTTCCTTCCCTTTGTCTTTCAGTTGAAATTTGCCTTTTCTGTATATTCTTTTTTCCCTTTCGTGAGACAGGATCTTACTGTGCAACCCAGAGTGGCCTTGAACTCATTATTTTCCTTGACCTGGCCTGCTAAGTACTGAGGTTGTTGTGAACCTTTGTCACCATACCAAATTCTAACCTTTTTCCCCCCTTAATTACAAAAGAAAACCCTAAGGATTTTCTCCATAAATAACAGAATAGAAAACAATAAAAAGTTGCTTTGTAGACTCTTCTCCAATCCCTTCTTAAGTTGCTAGTTTTATCTTATTTTCCCTCATGCTCTTTAGTGACATTTCATAAAATCTTGGAGGGTTTATTGAAGGAGGGGGGCCTGTAAAAAAGTTGATTTGTGGGGGCTGTTCTTCCAATGTGTTCCACACGCCCCTGGACAACTGGATCATCTGGGACATGAAACAACCTAGAAGTTGTTGTCTCTTTAGTCTTAGTTCTGCCCAGTTCTTTATAATAATGATGTGTTGTTGCTCGCTACACATGCAAAGTAACTATAAAAGCATGCTCTAGCCGGGCAGTGGTGGTGGCACACACCTTAGTCCCAGCACTCAAGAGGCAGAGACAGGCAGATCTCTGAGTTCAAGTCCAGCCTGGTCTACAGAGCAAGTTCCAGGACAACCAGAGCAGCACAGAGAAAGCCTGTCTCGAAAAAACCACAGGGCAGGGGTGGGGTGGGGTGTGTGGGTGAGGAGAGTAGGGATACCACTCACTATATAAAGGTAAACTAAGACAAACATCTATCATCTATGTAATAGAGTGGACAGGAACCATTCTTGGTTGTAGAATTCAGGAGTTGTAGAAATTTGTTGTAGAATTCAGGGCTTGTTGTAGAAATTTGGATAACTTTCTGTGAGGAATTAGGAAGGCAAAGACTCTTTAGTAGAACTAGCACCAGGAAGATCTTCTGCAGCGTGTCTCCAGATCACCCTTTTCCTTTCCCTTTTAAGTGGGTTTGATTCATAGGCAGCCTCTTCACAGTGGTACTAGCATTCATTCACTGAGGATGTCAGTGTAACTTTACACATGTGCTTATGTAGATCTAAGGCTTGTTTTCCGTAGCTTCTTTAAAAGGGATACAGGATCAATTTTGTTTTAACTCTCAATGCTTGGGTTAGGTGCTAGCACATCTCCAAGTTAATATGCTCTGGTAGCCATGAAAATCTGATGACAGTGAACATACATTTATAATGCACCCTTTGAAATGAGTCTAGCCCTTAGACTAATTAATTCCCTTACTATTACTATAATACGTACAAGTATAGACTTGTGAAAATGTGATGAGATAGCTATCGTTAAAGTAGGCTCCTGGGTTCTTCAGCTCCCACACTGTCTGATTTCATTTAGCTACTCATGAAAAGACAGGACGGTTAGGATCACATAGTTATAGTAGGCACGACCTAAAAACTTGAATAATTAAGATGTAAAGTTTAAACTGGCTTAAATCAATTTCAAACAGTAATTTGATGGTAAATAAACTTAAATATTTAATAAACAGTATACTTTTAACTTTCAGGTTAACGATTACATTAATATATATAACTGAAGTTTCTCTTCACATAGGCATTAACAGATCAACAACAATTTGGTAAAGCTGATGAAATGTATGATAAATGTATTGATTTGGAACCAGATAATGCTACAACTTATGTTCATAAAGGGTATGTATTTTTCTGGTTCTGTTTGTTCCAATAAGACACTAACATTTCTTTCACAGTAATAGAGTATTTCTTTTAGCCTTACAGAAATGATTCAGAGTAGACATATCAATGAATTAATTGATTTCTTACAGTATGTAAATTTTACATATCAATGAATTGATTGATTTCTTACAGTATGTAAATTTTTTAGCATGTGATATGTGTGCATGTGTGATATGTGTGAATGTGGACACATGCTTGCCATGATGGATGTGAGGGGACAGTTCTCACTTTGCACCTTGTCTGTGTCAGCTTCCCCAACCAAAATGGGGGAATTTATTTATTAAACAGTATTTGAAAACAGTGGTCGTAGATTGTTCCGTGATACACAGCCTAAATTTACCAATAGTTTGTGAGTTCATAGTATTTCTGCTATGACTAACTATGAAACTAGTCATTTTAATTGTAGTATGTTGTGGAAGACTCTTGGGATGCAAGCTTGTTGGTGTGTTTGTTAGGAGACATCCTTATTATGTAGTCCTAGCTGACTTTGAATGCATGAAGATCATTTCCATCTGCCTTGCAAGTGCTGGGATTAAAGTGGGTACCATCATGGCCATCTGCAAAACTAATTTGTAGTGTGTGTGTGTGTGTGTGTGTGTGTGTGTGTGTGTGTGTGTATTGTTGTTGTTGTTGTTGTTGTTGTTGCAGGAAAATAAGCTATATTATAAAAATTAAAATACAGAGAAGCTGAGGCAGAAGGATCTTGAGTTTGAAGCCAACCTGAGCTAGTGAGAACCTTTCCCAAAAAATTAAGCTTAAAATAATTACTGTATTTGTTAGGATATACATATTTGGGTGGAGTGTAAGGGGGGGAAAAAACTAAAATTAAGTCTGGATGGGACTGGAGAGATTGCTCAGCAGTTAAGAACAGTACTTATTTTCCAGAGGACCGAAGTTGAGATCCCAACATCCATGTTATCAGGCAACTCTAAACTGCCTATAACTCCAGCTCCAGGGGATCGGACACCCTCTTTGGCCTCTATTAGAACTTGAACATATGTGTCATACATCCACAGAAGCACACATAAACATAAAAATAAAGAGTAGAAAAGAGATAATGAAATGAGACCCAGATACACAACATTCCCCTGGGACCTGAGGCCAGGAGTAAAACTAGGACTGGATTCCACAGTCAAAACCGGTTCCAGGACGAGGGTAGAAGGGAGAGAGAGGGGCTTGGAAGCAGTCAGTCACTCTTGGTATTTCCATACAAAATCAGTTGTCCCTCTTTCTTAGAAATAGAGAGGCAATAAGTTTGGACCGCGATCTGTGCCTACAATTCACCATCAGAAGTCAGGACCGAAAGCCGCCATGGTGGGGTTGACTGTGTTCTGTTTTTGTCTGCTTTTCCTTAGAAATTAAGTTATGTGTTTATGGAGGGCAGAAACCAAACCATACCTTTCTATTTCTGTCAGTACTGGGTCCATCTAACTGCCCTTTTTTTCATTCCCAGTTTACTTCAACTTCAGTGGAAGCAAGATTTGGATAAAGGTTTGGAGCTTATCAGCAAAGCTATTGAAATTGACAACAAATGTGATTTTGCATATGAAACCATGGGAACCATTGAAGTGCAGAGGTAATTTCTAGAGTTTCTTCTTAGAAATGTAATGAAGCACCATAGATTTTGGGTTTTGTTCTCATTTTATACATTTGATTATCAATTGATAGCCATTAAATTTTTAAACTTTGCTGGACTTTTGATGCACACTTCCCTAAAAATTAGGGACATTGGATTTGCCTCATTTCATTACTTTTCCAAATTAAAAGTTATATTTGTGCCGGGCGGTGGTGGCGCACGCCTTTAATCCCAGCACTCGGGAGGCAGAGCCAGGCGGATCTCTGTGAGTTCGAGGCCAGCCTGGGCTACCAAGTGAGTCCCAGGAAAGGCGCAAAGCTACACAGAGAAACCCTGTCTCGAAAAACAAAAAATAAAATAAAATAAAATAAAAGTTATATTTGTAAAAGCTGTCATGCTTGTCCCTTAAAAAGTGACACTGGGTCTTTATGTATGGTGTATGATTTCTTTTTTCACTTTGATTGTTCCTGTGGGAAGACCAGAAACCCCTGGTTTTGTTAGTGTGAGTTACAAGGAACACAGCCAGGCCAAAGTGGGTTCTGGATCCTGCTACAAAGAAGCAACCAGCCAAGAAACTGGACAAGTTGTACCATCTTCTGAATTGGTTATTGAAAAGTGCTGGTTAAAGACTCTGAAATTTTGATTTTTTTTTTTTTTTAGAGGAAACATGGAGAAAGCCATTGACATGTTCAACAAAGCTATCAACCTGGCCAAATCAGAAATGGAGATGGCTCATCTGTATTCACTTTGCGATGCTGCCCATGCCCAGACAGAAGTAGCAAAGAAATATGGATTAAAACCACCGACATTATAAAACCAAGGGGAAAGCAGACTGACTCTTTTTAAAGAAGTTTACCCCCTTCAACTGAACCCTGAACACACTGTCATGAACTGTGTTGAATGGTGGAACTCCGGATCCCTTTGTGATGTTGTCATTCATTACATCTGTTTCATGTTTAGGTGTTGTGGGCGTGGCTGCTGAAGGAAGTTTGCAGTCTTGCAGCTTTTATTCCCTGTGCAACAAGAGCTTAGAACCTGTTAAAGGGATATGAAAACAAACCTGTAGAATACAAACAGTAATTGGCCATGCAAATAAAAACTTTGATTTGTTGATTTGCTTTTTTTATATTGGGGTGGGGATTATGTTCTGATTTTGTTTTTATAGCTGTTTGTATAATATGAGTGTTTTATAGTATGTTGGTCTTTAACAAAGTAAGTGCTGTAAAATAGACTTCTTTTATATTCAATTAATCCTTTTTAATTTTTTTGAAGGATGAAAAGCTTCAATATGGATTTCAGTAAAATTGAAAGACTTTAAGCTATTGTCAGCATGCACAGTGCCTCTGATTCTGTAGTACTTTAGTAAATTATGCAGAAGCAAACTATTCTGATTGATACTTGTACGGGAAGACTATTAATGAGGGACTGAACAAGGAAGGTAAGATAAGAGATGTGTATATAATTGCCCGTGCCTATTCCATAGTAAGTACTATTTAATAGTGTGCTTTTTAAAGAAAGTGGGTGTATGTGAACAACCCACATACAGATGGAGTACATGTGATGATATATAGGAATATTTAATTAGTTTAAATTTTTTAGTGACAGAAATATGGTAAAGGTTCAAAAAGGATGTCAGTCCTGGAGCCAGAGCATACTTTTTTGAAATGACAAGTTTAATGCTTTAGCTGTGGCTGTATTAACTTAAGGGATTTTGAGCCAGTATTTTCAGAGCTGTCCAATACATAGAGTACTTTTTGACCTCTAAGGACTGTGGTCCATGTCCACATCTCCAGGGATACTGACAGCTGACTTGACTTTTGTTCTGTTCATTTTTATCTGTACCTCATCCTCTTTGGAATCACTAAGGTATGTTTCCATTCATTACTTTCACAGACTATCCTTTTGCTTATTTATATGCTGGATTTTTCTGGTGTGTGTGTGGGGAGGGGGTACGGATTCTTAGAGTCTGTTTCCAAGATCCAGGACAGGTAGAGGTTTATTTACCTGAAATGATTTAGAAAACGAGCAAGTCTGTTGAGACTTACGGACATGACGTCTAACTGTAGTTTACATGGTTGAGAGTAAAGGAGCATTTTACACTCTTATTTAAAGGGTGCTTCATCCCACCGAAACCAAATGACTCTGTCTACAAATGCTGTCTTTTTAGAAACTATTAGAAATGACTCCTCTTTCAAAGGTAGTCTTTGGACAATATTGGGAAGCCTGTGGCTGATTTCAGTAGGGGCAGTTAATATGATTTAAGGTGATTGATTGGGATAATGGAAAGTTGGAGAGCTCTTCGTTTTGTTCTGAAATAATTCTCCAATGATGATAACCCTAAATACAGGAATGTCCTACATCTCTGAATGTGACCTCTTCGCTTAAAAAGTTTGTTTTTTTTTTTTTTTTATTTGCATGGCTGTATTTACATTGATACTGACATTTTTCTACTCTGCTCCTTTCTTTCTTGGGGCTGGGTAGGAAACAATAAAGCATGTGCCATTCAATACTGTCATTCCAAATACTCACCAACTTTTTTGCCTGTTGTGAACATATTTGAAACTGCACTAAAGCTGCATCTGTCTGTATCTTTTCTTTTGTAAATGGCTTCACATGTAAATTCACAAAATAAATACTACATTCAAGCTTTTCTATCTATTCTTGTAACAGAGATAGGTAGTTTGTTCATTTATTAACTAATACCCTTTTCAGTCAGTCTCTTGTTGGTTAAAACTAACTGTGTAAATAGACATATACAAGTTTGTATTAGTATGGTTGGGAAAGTCCTACGACTATTCATTCCTGTAACAATGAAACAAAGCTCTCTGGAGAGCAGGAGCTGAAGAACCCCTTCCTCCGTCCTTTATCTGTATCTTATACTTGTACAGCAGCCTAGAAAACCACCTGTTAGATGTTGTCATGGAGCTCCGTCCTTCATACTGTTTAGGGGGTGGACTTGTGATTGTAAGCTAAAGCCATAAGTGTCAGAGCACACCGAGTAAAGTCTTAGTGATTTGGGGTTTGATACACAACAGAAAAAGGACAAACTTCAAAAGGAGATAAAGGAGGGCTGGGGGGTTTGGTTTCCAGGACTGCACCCGTATGTGGCAGCTCACAGGCTGTCTGTAACTAGCTGTAGAGCTTGCTTCTAGAGTCAGGCACAGACACGTGCTCTGCAAACATGCATGCAGGCAAAATGAGTCAACACCTAAAAATAACCATTAAAAAATAAAAAATAACTTGTCCTTCATGAAAACGCACCATGTTTGTTCTTCAAATAATTCTTTAAAAAATGAAAATTATCCAGGTGCATGTGGCATATACCTGTAATCCCACCTCTTAGGAGGCAGAGGCAGGTGAATCTCCATGAGTTCAAAATCAGCCTGGTCTACAAAGTGAATTCCAGGACAGCCATGGTGGGTACACAGAAACCCTGTCTCAAGGGGGGAAAAAAAGTTAGTTGGCATGGTGGCAGAAGCCTGTAATCTCAGCACTGAGGAAGCAGAGATAGGAAGGTCACATGACAAGACACAAAATAATGAAATACTAAGAATGGGTGAAGTTCCAGCTGTGGGAAAGAACATGTGTAGCAGTGAAGTCTCTGTTTAATCCCCAGTGTGGGAAGGGTAAATGTCATTTTCCCTCAGAGTAGGAGACTGTCAAACAATACTTGAAAAAGAATTTATATCAAAATAGATAAGCAACTTAACACTTGATAAATAAAGCCATAAAAATATGGGCAAAAGGTACGAACTGATACTTCACCAAAGATACATGTGAAAAGAGGTTAGTACCAGTCATTAGATAAATCAATTTTCAGAAATATCTTTTGTCTTACTGTATGAGGCATACATGTAGAAGGCAACTTTGTAGAATTGGCTCCTTCCATCATAGGTTCCATGGACTGAACTAGGTTATCAGGCCTGCAAAACCAGTGCTTTACCCACTGAGTCATCTCACCAGCCCAAGAAAGAAATATTAAACTTAACAGTGAAGAAGCTGGTCATGGCATGGTGCCTGTAATTCCAGCACTGGGGAGGCGGATGTAAGAGAACTCCAAGTTCAAAGCCAGTATAGGCTACATAGCAAGACACATCTGTGGTGGTATTGTGTTCACCAAAATATTGTGTACTCTAATAAAAATATCTGGGGTCAGAGAACAGACAGCCACTAGATACAAAGGCTAGAAAATGGTGGCACTCACACCTTTAATCCTAGCATTCCAGAGATAGAAATCCCTCTGGATCTCTGTGAGTTCAAGGCCACATTGGAAATAGCCAAGCATGGTGACAAGCCTTTAATCCCAGAAAGCCAGCCTTTAATCCCAGGGAGTGGTGGTAGAAAGAAGAAAGATATATAAGGCGTGAGGACCAGAAACTAGAGGCATTTGGTTGGTTAGGCATTTTGGCTGGTTAAGCATGTGGCTGGTTAAGCTTCAGGCTTTTGAGCAGTAATTCAGCTGAGACCCATTCCGGATGAGGACTCAGAAGCCTCCAGTCTGAGGAGACAAGACCAGCTGAGGATCCGGTGAGGTGAGATAGCTGTGGCTTGTCCTGTCTCTCTGATCTACCAGCATGAACCCCAATAACTCGGCTCGGGTTTGATTTTATTAATAAGAACTTTTAAGATTCCTACTACACACATCTCCAAAAAAGAAAGTGTAATAAAAATTTAACCATCCTGAGTGTCAGTGAGGATAGAGAATATGGGACAGCTAGAACTCATACAATTGTTGGCAGCAGTATAAAATGGTATGACCATTTTGGAAAACAGTTTAACAGTGAAGTAGATATTTGAACCCACCACTCCACTCCTAAAGACATGAAAACCTTTGTTTCTAACTCTTTGATTTGAAAGCCGGGAAGAACTCAGATGTCCATCAAGTAATACATCTCTGATGCACAGGTAAGATAAACTGTACCAATAAAAGTACTAGATTGTAATTCACTTTTTACATAATTCTAGAAAATTCAAAGTACTCTGTGGTGGGAAAGCTTACCAATCGTTGAATAGCTAGAGAGGTTACAAGATTATAGGAGGGCTGGAGAGATGGTAAAGAGTGCTTACTGCTCCCTGGTCTCTGGGGGAGGACCTGAGTTCAGTTCCTGTCGCCCATATTGGGTAGCTCATGAATACTTCTAACTCAAGCTCCGGGGGATTTCCTCTGGCCTCTGAGCGCCTGACATCTCTACACATGCACATGAATAATATATTTTTAAAGCTTATAGGAAACTTCTAGTACACATACTCACTTTCTTGATTGGTATTTCATAGTTTTATATGTGTACCAAATTTTACCAAGTCATATATTTCATTTTTTAGTCACTTGATTTTGTTACTCTTCTGTGAGTAACCACAGTAAGACTGACTAGCTATCTAGCTATCTATCTTAAGTTTTGACTTAACCAGTATGGTAAATAGCTATTATATATTGAATCAGTTGTGTTAGAGCAGTATTGCACAGGCCACGGAGCCCAGATGCACATCTGTTACTATTTAAAAGCAACATGTTAAACTCCATTGTTTTCTTTTTTGTGGACTTTTTATTTCTATTTGTCTTACTGCTTTTATTTCTATTTGTCTTTTGCTTGTTGGTTTTGATTTTCACTTTTGTAGAGTTTTTGTTTTTGGAAGAGAAAGAACAAAGTTGGATGGGTGGGGGGGAGTTGGAGAGGGGGAAAACATCAAAATATATTGTATGAAAACCAATTTTAATAAAAATGTTTTTTAAAACATTTGGGATATTAGCACTGTGGAAATCAGTATTCCTACAAGAGTCCTTTTTCTCAGACAGCTGAGTATCACACCTTGACCAGCCTACCACTAGCTACACAGACAATCAAGAATGCCTAGTCTTCAGGTTTTAATTGTACAAAAGGTTCTTAAGACTGAAATACCTAAGAACCACCAGCCTAAGTAATTCTTTATCAGGGGAGCTAGAACATCATACCAAGCAAATTTAAAGAAAAGTCTTCACTCAATAAGGGGCTTGTGATGCAGATCAGTGGTGGAATTAACGTGTGTAAGGCTGGGTTCATTTCCCCAGCACTGTCCCTAAAAAGGCTTTAGTAAAGTTGATTATCGTACAGAGTACTATCCTGCTTGTGATAAGTCGGGAACAAACTTCAGGGCTTCTTTGCCTCTACTGCATAAAGGTCTGCTCTTTTCTGTTTTAAAATGGGGATTTGCTGCCGAATTTCAGCCAGCTTCTTCAGGTCTGCAAAAACAGGAACGTGCATGATGAATAATTGGCAGCGCCTTACCAACCAACTAGATTCTTTCACAGACTAAAAACAACCAGTCTTAGCAAGTGACTCAGTAACATTCGCCTCATCTGGATGCTGTTGTCCTGGCGCTGGTCCCAGGCTCAATTCAAACCAAACAAAGCCCAGTGAGACAGACCCAGAGCTCGTCAGAACCAGATCCAAAATATCAACCAGAATAGAAGAGCAGGACACCTGAACCACAGCAGTGCAGATCTTACCTATGTCTGAGTATAGGATCATTTCCTCAGTGCCAGCTTTGGTTAGGACCTGTCCCCTGAAGGAGATTGAGAGAATGAATTGAGATTCACTGACATCTGGTGATAGTCAAATTCTCAATATTTTTCTCCTTGTCTAACAGGCCAAAAGAAAGACTCTAAGATCTAAAACAAGTATAAAACGGTATAAATTCGGGGCCTACTATCTATGTTGTTTAATAAACTGCACACTGCTAGAAAATGATAGCTATTCTATGATTATAAATATATGGGAATAGAGCTATCAATAATCAACAGGAAGTACCAATACTACTTCCTGATGAAGCCCCTTCCAAGGATGGTCTCCATCAGTTCCTCATACCCTCCCAGCTGCTACCGCACCTGAGGGTAGTGTGGCTGGGCCTGTGCAGGACCCAGATCTACTAGAACAGTGTTTCTCAACCTATGGGTCATTAACCCTTTGAGGGTTGAATGACCCTTTCACAGGGGTCACCTAAGACCATAGGCAAACAGAGTATATCAGTTATATAGTAGTGACGAAAATAACTTTCTGGTTGGGGTCCCCACCACAGGGTCGCAGCCTTAGGAAGGTTGAGAACCACTGCGCTAGAGCCTCTACATGTGTGGCTAAGATCCCTGGCTCCCTATGCTAATGAGTTCTGGTTCAGACTGGAGGGAGAGACTAGCCCACAAAGTGGTAAGGGTCTATACGCTGGCAGAAGCAACAGCCCTTCAAAAGTCCAGGGGAAGGCTAATCGGAAAACTATTTCCAGTACTCAGCCTTTTGGCCCAGCACAGGAGCTCAAAAACACATCTAGAAAAATTATTAATTTCTAGAATAATATATCATAACAAACCATCTGGCATAACTGATTGTACTCATCAGTCACAAACTCCTGGAAAGGATGAACTACTAATACCATTAGTTTCATTTGATTAAATCCTCTTTTCTAATTCCCACCCATCTGTCCTGCCAAATTCAAAGTTCTTTCTCTATGTAACCCCCAGGCACCAAAACCCATCACAAGAAATAAAAGGGTACAGCACATAGCACATGCAATTCCTCTTCAGAAACAGCCACTCTAGGTAGCAATCAGAATTGGCTGTAGAGCCTGTCACCAACATCTAGACAGGAATATGACAGAAGCCAGCCTAACCCTTCCAGTTCTCCAGTGCCCATCAACCCTGGCAGTAGTGTGGAACTACTGAGAATCAGTCGTCACATCTTGTAAAGCCTCTGCATCACACACACACACACACACACACACACACACACACACACACACACACACTGCGGAAACCCTCTTGGGACCCCATAGGGATATTTAAACTTTAAACTCTTGGTTTGATGACCGGTCTGTTTATTCTGAAATTGTAGAAATGCTTTTGTGTGTGAGCATGTACATACAAAGTACCATGGACTAAAGCCAAATTCTGAAGTCCAAAGTTCTAGTAGGGACGCATGTCTGAGTTGAAATCCTATGTGTGAATGTATGCTGTAAACTTATACCTGCAGTTGCCAGCCGCGTGGCTTACCCATGGAGAAAACTCTGCTACTGGACAGATGTTTTATGTTCACATAAGGTAAAATGCTTTACCTTTTCACAGGGGACAGCTAGTTTCCTCTAACCCAGCGGTTCTCACCCTTCCTAATGCTGTGACCCTTTAATATGGTTCCTCATGTTGTGGTGACCCCGAGCCATAAAACTTTTCATTGCTACTTCATAACTGTAATTTTGCTGTTATGGATTATATATATATATGTATATGTGTATGTATATATATATATATATCACATAATGCAGATATCTGATATACAGGATACCTGATATGAGATCCCTGCGAAAGGGTCATGACCCACAGGTTGAGAATCATTGCTTTAACTCACTCCCCTATCTTTCTAATCGTTACATGGGGAGTAACATTTTTGCCTTATTTCTCATTCCTACCCTGGGACCAGTCACTTAGCCTAAATTTTAGCCAAAAGCAAAGAATTCTGGAATCTTTTACTAAAACCAACTGCCTACCCCACTGCTGCTGCCTTACTTATTTTGTATGATTGCCAAGACAGCTCCTGAGACAAGCAAAAGAGGACAAAGGCCGAGGACAGCCTGGCAAGCAGGATGGTTTTCCTCACAGGGATTGGAAGTGGAAGCCTCCCTTATGCCTGTTGGGATATGTGGGTAAAAGAGAGGAGGCGTTTCAGGGGACACAATCCTGTGTCATCTTTCAGTTTCCAGCTGAGCGCAGCCTAAGACACACTCACCAAGGATCCACAACAGTGCTGTGTCCCCAGACCACATATGAGGCTTTGTCATCCCGGGCAGGAGAGGCTGTAGCCACATACACCTGGTTATCAACAGCCCTGTAGTCAACAGACAGAAAGCAAATACCTTACACTTTGTAGATCTGCAATATGTTTTTTGTTTTGTTTTTGTTTTTTTGTTTTGTTTTGTTTTGTTTTGTTTGAGACAGGGTTTCTTTGTGTAGCTTTGGAGCCTGTCCTAGAATTTACTCTGTAGACCAGGCTGGCCTCAGAGATCTGCCTGCCTCTGCTTCACAAACGCTGGGACTAAAGGCGTGTACCACCACTGCCCAGATGCAATATGTTTCTATCCAAGTGTATACAGTTATTTAAAAAAAAAAAAAAAAAAAGACCAAAACTATGAAAACACTAGAAGAAAACATAGGAAAAGGCTTCTGGACATTGGAATGAGCAATGATTTTTAGGAATAAGACACAAAAATAGGAACATGGGATTATGATCAAACTAAGACAGCAAATGAAGGTACCAAGAATAGCAAGAAAACCTCCAGGAAGGAGAAATATATACAAATATGTAGCTAACATCTCTAAAATCTCAATATCACAAGACAACCCAATTTCAAAATGGTGAAGCATGTTTGTAACTCCACCAGTCAGGAGGCTGAAGCAGGAGGAACCAGAGTTCAAAGTCAGCCTGGCCTACTTATTGAGACTCAAGGGAGAGCAACAGAGCTAAATGGGTATTAAAAAGAAGCCAAGCAAATAGTGCTACAATTCAGGGCTGGAATGTCCTCCAAAGGCCCATCTGAGGCTGGGTCCTTAGCCCACAGCACTCCTGGCAGGGGAGCTAATACAACTTTTATAGGGAGTAAGTCACAGAGGCAGAAATCAGGCTCTTGGGGGTGCCCTGGAAGAACACGGGGACCCCAGCCCCTCCTCTCTCTCTTTTCTGCCTGGGGTGAAAAGGCCCCCACTACACTCTCCCGCCAAGTGAAATGAAACCTCTGAAAGCAGGGCCAAGATACACTGCCCATCCTTCTAAGTTCTTTATCTAGGGCATTCTGTCACAATGATAGACAGCTGACAAACACAAATGGCCAACGTAAATATTTTTAAAACGCTCAATATCACTAATCATCAGGCAAATGCAATTCAAAACCATGATGACCAACCACAAACTGCTTCACTCTAGTTCAAATGGCTGTTATCAAGAAGCCTAAGGGTAAGAAATCCCAGTGAGGGCGTGGAGAAGAAAACCACTACTAATGTGACTGTGAGTTAGCACAGCCATTGTGGGAAGCAGTCGAGTTTCCTCCAAAAGTTATAAACAGAACATGTGGTCCAGAAATCCTCCTGAAAGGTATAAATCCAAATGAAATAGAATAGCACATGAAAAAAACCATCTGAACCCCAGCATTACTGGACTATTCACAAGAGCCAAGAAATGGTAACATCCTGTGTCTGTTAACTGACGAGTAGATAAAGATCGTACTATGTACAACAGAATGGCGCTTAGCCATTGCAAAATGGATGGAACTAAAAGTCACTGGATTGGTGAAATAGTCCAGGCGCGCGTACACACACAGAGAGAAAAAAAAAGGGGGGGGGGAGAGGTGTACAATCTAAAATAAATTGATTTTATAAGCCAGGCATGGCACAGGCCTTTAATCCTAGCATCTTCAGAGGGCACTGCTCTGGCATTGGAGACCGTATCCAGCCGAGCTCTTTGTGCAGATTCACCCTTTCTAAACGCATCTGGATGCCAGGACAGGCTGGGTCAGGGGCAGGATTCCATTTAAGGCTGATACTCCATCACCACTGAGATGCTTGATTCCTTTCTTACCGGGCTCGCTGGAGCAACTCCCAGTGGGCAGGTCCAGTGGTCAGATTGAAAGCTCCGGGATACACCAAGAGCTGGCAGCCTCCAGGCATGAAAGAAGAAAATGCAATGTTGAGCACTCGATGACTCTGGTCCCACCCTGTATTCCTTATCCAACAGAGCCAAACTCAAACTCTTCCACACACAACAAGAGGTCCGTCGGGTAAGACACAGACAGATACGACTCTGAATTTAAAAGTCTTAGAGCTATTTCCTATGAAACACCGCCACAAGAAAAATGAGCTGGATGGCTGACATCGGAACTTGCACCTGCACTTTTAAAAAGTGGAGAGCTGTAATCCAAACGTTGCTCGGCGCCAGATGGTCAGCACCGCACAGTGAAGTGTCATGTGACTTTCCAGCCGACTGGGGCAGTACAGTTTCCGACACTGTTATGCCCAGAATGCATGCGCCGCATCTGCTGAACAGCTGTCCAGTCATCCGTACCACTTCACTTAGGTAAGTGGCAGTGGTTTCAGTGCCCTCGTAAGGACACTGGGATGTGCTGAACGCCCGTGAGACGGGCTTTGTAAGTTCTCTCCTTGGTCCTCCTTGAGAGCAGTTCTCTGAGGGAGCTAGAAACCACACCTCTTTAGAGAGGAAAAATGAGGGATCAAAGTGCTGTGCCATCTACGGGGAAGGGCTAGAACCAGAATTCGGATCTCCTGATTGGCTCATTCTACTTTACCAGCAGGAGGTCTTGTCCAGACCAGAATATTACTGACTGTATATGTGAGTACTGAACTCCAAGAGGGTACAGACCATTCCTCCATTTCCAGTGAACCCCTGCAACTTCAGCAGTGACAGGAGGGAGGCAGAGGGTGGAGAGGATATTCGGGAACAAAGCTTCTGCTTTGGCTACACAGTGTCTGAGATCAGATCCCCCAAACCATAGCATCAGCAGAAGTCTGTTTAGCAAGCTGGTATGGTAGAGCTGGACATGAATACATTAACACTCTACCTCCAAGATTTTGTGCATTTGTGCAGATTTTCTGTGTTTTTGTTTGTCTGTTTTGTTTTGGTTCTTTTGAGCAACTTCATGTTAAGAGCTCCCTTCATGCCACAGGACCATCCATCCCAGAATCAAACCTCCAAGGAGCTTCCCAGCCCACCTGTATATTATTATCTCACCTCTCTGTGCATAGATTTGTGCAAGTTCTGCGAAGCGCATATCGTAGCAGATGCCCAGGCCTACTTTGCAATAAGCTGTTTCCAAACAGAAAACACACCCATGAGAAGTGAATCTCCGGTAGCACGGGGCAGAAGGGTAAACCTTCTCTGATCACAAAACACTGACAGGGAAGAATTGATACGGACTCCTATATAGAGACAATGTGTATGTTCAATCCCATTGGGATATCATCTCAAAGATATCATTCACCACCTCAGGACAGCTATGAGAAGTTCCTTGTGAGTCATGCACACTATCTAAGTAGGGTATGTCAATTGTGGCCCAACAGGAACACTGTGGATGGTCAGGAGGCTGTAACCCAATGGAAGAGAAACATCGTGTCAAAACCCAGGGTTTCCATTCTGTCCAAACTTTCTAGACCTCTGACTGCTTACCTTCCCCAATTCTGAACTTTTAGGGATGCTAAAAGTTGATGAAAAAGGTAGGGACAGACATAGAAGGAAAAGTACCTGCTCCTCTCTTCTGGGATTACTCTAAGAGGCAAACGTATCTGGTACGTACGAGTGTCAAATGTGGAGAGACTGTCACCAGGACTCAATGTTTTAGATTCTTGAAATGTAATTTTCCCAGGAACATCAATGTCAAACAGATGGATCTGCATCACAAATAATTGATTTGGTTACTCCTTTCCCTACAGGCCTCACAGCAGTACTGGTGGATAGCTCACTGTGGTCAGATATGGAAATACTCTTAAGATTGACAATACAAACATTATCCCGTTTGCCCATATTGCACCTACAAGCTGACGGACATCGAATCCCTATTGCTCTGTGTGGGATCTCAGGCACAGCATTAAACAATAGGTTTAAATAATCTTGTATTTAAATAAGAGTATTAAATAATCTTGTTTCCGGTCTCTGAAGGAACAGGTTCACTATTTCACCTATTCCATCTACTACAGGAAAATGGGGAAATGATGTGGGTTTTAGCACCTGTTTTCTACAGGTGTGCAGTATGCACGGTCTCCTCATGGGATGTACTATGTTGCTTTTACTCACTATAAATGCTAAGGAAAATTTCTCAGAATCAGAGTCAAATTGAGGAAATTGGTAAAAGAGAAGGAGACCCTTGGGAGGCAGAGACAGGTGTAGCGCTGTAAGTCTGAGGCCAGCCTGGTCTACAAGAATAGCCAGGGCTAAGCAGAGACCCTGTATCAAAAAAACCAACAACGACAGCAAAGAAAACAAAAAGAATGGGCAGCATTTAAAACAGGCAAGCTGTCGGGCAGTGGTGGCACACGCCTTTAATCCCAGCACTCGGGAGGCAGAGCCAGGCAGATCTCTGTGAGTTCGAGGCCAGCCTCATCTACAGAGGGAGTTCCAGGAAAGACTCCAAAGCTACACAGAGAAACCCTGTCTCAAAAAAACTAAAAAACAAACAAACAAACAAAAAAACAACAGGCAAGCTGGCATGGGGGCACATGCCTGTAATCCTAGAACTAAGGATGCTCACACACGGCGGTTGCCACAAGTTCAAGGCCAGTCTGAACTACTTGAGTTTAATTTAAAGCCAGCCTAGGTTACACAGAAAGACCCTGTCTTCAAACAAAACAAAACAAAACAAAATCCCGGTAAAATCTTGCAAAACAAAGTCAGCAATGCATATATAATAATGCATCTCTTCCAAATGAGATTTTTTTTTTTTTTGAGACAGGGTTTCTCTGTGTAGCCCTGGATGTCCTAGAACTTGTTCTGTAGACCAGGCTGGCCTTGAACTCAGAGATCTGCCTGCCTCTGCCTCCTGAGTCCTGGGATTAAAGGTGTGTGCCACCATCACCTGGCTTTTTCCTGAACTTTTTTCCAGGAAAGCAAATGCAGCTTGATATCAGAAAATCAACCGATGTACTTTATCACATGAGAAAAGGGCAGACGCCCCCAAGGATGTACACTGAGCATTAGTCAACTTACGCTGAGGAGTGGTGGCAGTGATTAAACTCCGGCCATTCCCGTGCTACATAAGCACTCCACCACTAAGGTGTGTCCAGCCTGTACCTGGTGAACTTCTACAACCAACCATGATTTTAAAAATGAAACAAGACTCTGCCATGAAAAGAACTCAGCCGGGCGGTGGTGGCGCACACCTTTAATCCCAGCACTGGGGAGGCAGAGCCAGGCTGATCTCTGTGAGTTTGAGGCCAGCCTGGGCTACCAAGTGAGTTCCAGGAAAGGTGCAAAGCTACACAGAGAAACCCTATCTCGAAAAACCAAAAAAAAAAAAAAAAAAAAAAAAAAAAAAAAAAAGGAACTCTTTTCATCTCATAGTCATACGAAGCAATCCTAAAACAATCATCATATTTAGGGGAAAAAATGATGAACGTGTTCCTTCTGAGACTGGAAACAAGATAAGAACACCTGTTACTTACTGCTGGTATTCCTGAGACCCTACATGGAGCAACAAGAAAAAAAAAAAAGGTGAAATACGGAAGTAGGAGAAAGAAAGAACGAGGCTGTCTTTCTCAGATTATATAACTGGCACCCAAAATTAAATTAGGAGAATTAATGGGTAAGTTCAGTGACATTGCTACATACAACACCAGTAGTTTAAGGATTAACTATATTTTTACATCCTAGCAAGAAACAGAAGAGGAAAGATGATGGGATCTGTACACCCCTACTCACCTTTCTGTGCTTTACCAATAAACTCCCATCGGGCCCAAACACAGCACAGGTGTTGTACAGTTTCCCAGCATCCTCTTCGGGGATGGAGCCTTTCATTGAGGGAAAGATATAGTCACTCCAAACAATAACAAAAGAGAATGGGCCAATAACTTTGTGATGCTAGGCAAGGCCCTGGGAAATAGTCACTTGGTCCAATAATAAACTTTATCCCAAGCAAATTATTGATACACTACAATTAGGCCAGACGTCACAGGAAGGTTTAAAAAATAACCAAATTGGCCCTGAAATCCAGCCACGACATTTCGCAACAGTTAATATGTAACATTAGAGCAAAATCCAGAATTCCTCATTGCTCAAATTCATCATCTTACAACAAAACTGAATCCCAGAGCCCCCAGGATAAGAATGTTACGATACAAGTCTTTCTCCATCACAGAACCAATCCGATACACATTGCCACCACCTATTCATTCCTAATCCTTAATAATCATGATAATCATGACACAAAATAATCTTGTTCTTTATATTTATTGAACCTCTGGAGGTTTACTATGCGTCCCCTCCCCCCCCCCCCCCCCAATCAGCACATAGAACACAGGTAAGGTTTCTCTTGCCACATTCTATCTAGTCACACTCCTTTTACAGGGAAAGTTCTCAGGATCAGTTTGGTGTGTTTCTTTCTATGGTATTTGCTAGGCCTTTTACATACATAACTCCCTGAGAGAGCATATCTTTTGTGGGGAAGATTAATCTAAGTGGGCAAATTCTGTTCATAATCATGCTGAACTTGCATATTTTACACTTAGTGTTTCTTGAAGTGTATCCCAAGCTGACGTTGAACTTACAATCCTCCTGCCTCTGCTTTCTAAGGGCTGGGATTATAGGTGTATGCAACCTGACAACCTCATTCTTTTCAAGGGCTGAAATGTGTTAGTTTAAATGTAACAAAAGACATTCTAATGTTTTTAACATTTAGATGTTACCCCACATGGAAGGAATTACCTCCAATGAGATAAACACTATTCTCCTTTGCTGCTTCAGAGAGCTTCTGTGTGGACTCTCCGGGAATCTTCTCTGCATACTCAGGAAAGTAGTTTGTTCCGTATGGAGAATTAAAGCATTCCTAGATTAATGTTAGAAGAAAAAAAGGGGAAGTAAACCTTTTCAAATTCTGCAGGAAGTGGAAGCACACTACTTCCCACTCTGGTCCTGTGTGAGCAGATACAACACCTCTAAGAAAAGACCTAAGGCTAAACAGCGCGCAATCAAAGGCAGACAGGTAATTAGCCTGGTGAGGATGGAGGAAACAGACCGGTTATTCTGGTGACCCTGGCAGACGGCTAGACCTGGAGACGGTCGAATGACCAGTTTTTGGACATCCAGGCCCACCGTAGCTCAGGTTTATTCTGTGATTTTGGATACTGAGGTGAATTCTGGAGTTCAGAATTATCCTAAGTTTGTACAGCAACAAAACTTATGCATAAGACGTTCTGAAAGGCACAGAAGCGACGACGCTTTGCTCACTGTAGACAAGCTGTTTCTAATCCCACCTTGGCACTGTCCTCGTGATTCCATGATGGCTCTCACGGACGAGAAAAGTGGGTGAGGATGGAACAAGGACAGGGATGGGACACCAAGGACAATGACACCAACACACACACACACACACACACACACACACACACACACACAGCACACAGCTGCCTTCAACAGTTCTCTGACGCCTTTAATCCCAACACAACAGAGAGGCAGGCGGATCTCTGAGTTCGAGGCTACCCTATTCTACAGAGAGTTTCGGGACAGCCAGGGCTACACAGAGAAACCCTGTCAAGAAAAAGAGAGGGGGGGAGATATGAGAGAGAGAGAGGGGGGGGAGGGAGGGAGGGGAGGGAGGGGAGGAAGAAAAAAGTGGACTTCTATAGAATGACATCCAAGACTGACTGATCTCTGGCCTCTCAGGGAGTGTATACACACACACACACACACACACACACACACACACACACACACACACACACACGAGATTAATAAGATTCCCTTTGTTAATGATTCCTGCTTATCCAGGAACTCCAAGGCTGACCCTGTACTTACCTTCCATCAAATATGACACATGATACAACCTTCAACCAAAGGCTCAAAACAATTTTTTCAAAAAATGCTAAAACAGCATGGTCTGACCTAAGCTTAAACATGACAACCACAGAAAAGCCTTCGCTGTGTAAGGAACAAAGCAAGCATTCAGCCCCTGAGAGCGTTACCTTGAGGTAACGCCCCTGAAATTTTGTATTCCTCATCTGAACAGAGCAGGTGATCCTGTTAGACCTGTAACCATGCTATTAGACATCTTACGACAAAGACCCCTGCTAGTCTTTGTGATAGACGAGACAAACACGGAACAATATTACGGTTCCAAAAGACACCTCTGGAGGTGGGGCACATGAGGACCTCCACTGGCAAGCAAGACTGAGGCAGGTCCCCGGCTCCTAGAGAGGGCCGGCCGCCCCCATACTTACCGGCAGGGAGACCACTTTGGCACCTTGCTTTGCTGCCTCCCGGACTAGGCTACAAGCCCGGGCAATGTTATCCGATTTAATGGAAGAAACGTGAAGCTGGATGAGCGCCAATCGGAAAGCTGAGGAAAAAGACAAAAGCAAGCCGTCGTCAGATCGGCCCACTAAGTTCAGAGAGAACCAGGATTCCCAAACAGGGCATCTGGCAACGTTTGGACATGGTATTGATTGTCACAACTACGGACAATCTAAAGGATACATTACGTCACCGACACTGACAAAACTTGGCTTCTGATGAAGGCCAGAATTGTCCTTAAAAGTATTAAAAACTACGATCTCTCATTCCTTGGTTTATCCTAAATATGGTGAACGAAACTACGATTCGCCCTGGATGCCTTTTAATGAACAGTGCCAGAATCTGGATTAAAAACAAAAGAAACCAAAACCCGGCCTTACTTTCAGGCTGACACACCCGAGCTGTCACCAGAGTTGACACAAACTCACTAAGGTCCCCCCCTCCCCCCCGAACCTAAGAAGCTGGGCTGTCTCTGTTTCTGAGGGATAAACTCGCTACGATCTAGCTTCCACTCTCCCTCAAGTCACTGTAGGGATGAGGTCCCGACCCAGGCTCGGGGCTGGTGGAAAGCGCCCTCTGCAGGCTGGAGCAGGGAACCCCGCCACTGGAGTCCTCCGAGGGCCGGACTTGTGGCTTCACCTGCACAAGTGAAGATCCCTGGCTGTCCCAATAACCACCATACATTGGCAATGACGATGACCCAAGGGGGAGGGACGCAAACCACCCCGAGGGAAGGGCCCAGTATGGGGACAACATTTAAGTGAGCATGCCAGGTCGTTGCACCGATAAGCATTTACAGACCAGGAAGCTCG
This sequence comes from Peromyscus leucopus, assembly GCF_004664715.2. NCBI lineage: Eukaryota > Metazoa > Chordata > Mammalia > Rodentia > Cricetidae > Peromyscus > Peromyscus leucopus. Next base: position 40,137,302 of record NC_051073.1, on the reverse strand, counting down.
CTGCGGGAAATCCGCACCAAGTCCCTGGACGAAGTGGCCCTTGGGGCTAACAGATGAAATGTGAAGTTCGAGAGGCGACTAACAACCCTCTGTTAGGCGAGGGAGTTAGGGCCACGAAATGTGAAACCACCACCCACCCCCACAGCTCTGGGACCCGCAGCGGGAGCAGATCCTCCGACTCAGGACGACTGGCACGGAGACCTGCGCTCGCACGGCGGCCTGTGCTCGCACGGCCGGCGGCTCCACTAGCCGGGGCTTCCCGGAGCAGCCCCGGCTCCGAGCCATCTGAGCTACCGGCAAGGCGGACCGGGGCACGCAGAGGCCCAGCCGGTTCCTCTGCACCGCCGCACCGAAGCCTCCGCTCCCCCGGGGGAGCTCGACGACCAGGCCGCGAGGCACTTACTAGCCATGGCTCTTCTTCGGTGCACCGAGCGCGACGGGGAACGCGACCAGTCAATCCAGTGGCCGAGCGCGGGAGGCGGGGCCCAGCAACGCGCAGAGGGGGCGTGGCCCAGACCTGGGCCGAGGGGCGGGGCCTTGATGAGTTTGGAGCATTATGTGTCTGGCTTTGACCTTTGTTGTTTTGTGCTGTGTTGCAGTGCTGGTCCGTAAGCCTCTGGCTTTGCACTTGTTGAGTATCTGTCTACCACTGGGCTACCTCCTTGCCCCGGCTCTGCACTAAAAATGGCTCACTCTTTGCGCTTGGATACATTAAAGAGAAAGGGATAATTACAAATTCTTTAAATAAGGCCTTCAGAAGGAAGGGCAAAGAGGAGCAGCCTACATTATGGTGGTGTGCCTTAAATGGTTAAGGAGTGGTACCTTTTGGTAGAAAGGCTCTTTATGTGGTAATAAGGACTGGTTTCAGGTTGGATCACAGCGGGGGTCGGAGTAATGAATGCTACATGCTGACAGTCGTGAGGTGGTGCACCTGGTTGATTCAGGCCAGCAGACTTCAGAAGCTTGCTCAGAAAGTGTCAGGTTGAGAGTTGGCGCTGTGCAGTTCTAAGATTTGACGTTTGTATTTATTACTTAGTTCGCTGTTTTGATTCGTTTGGGGGCTTTTCTGGTTTTCAGACAGGGTCTCAGGTAACCCACGCTGCCTTTTAAGGTATTATGTAGCTGAGGCCGGCCTTGACTCCCGAATGCAGGGCTTGAGTCATGTACCACACCCCGAGCTACACTGCTTTCTAACTTTTGCAGTGGTGGGGTGAAAGTGCATACCTTTTCACATCTGCAGAGCTGGAAGCAAGGGGACTGGCGAGCTGGGACAAGACAGAAACCAAATGCCTGGAGATCAAATCCCCCAAAAGAAAACTTAGCCAAAAGAGCATGGGGGGGGGAGGTTGAACCTTTACAAACTTTGGGGTGTAACATGGTGGGGGCGGGGGGGGGGGAGGCAGAGAGCCAGAAACAACAGTTTAAAAAGGTCAAAGCAGGGGCTGGAGAGATGGCTCAGTGGTTAAGAGCACTTACTGCTCCTGTAGAGGACCTGGGTTTGGTTCCCAGCACCCTGTCATATTTCAAAGGGATCCCAGAATCTTCTAAGAACCTGGGGACATTGTGGAGGAGGGTAAAGAATGAATGTGTGAGCCTAAAGGTGTGTGTGAGTGAGTGTTGCAGTATGACCTTATTTCATCCAGGTATAACATATTCACCCCATCTCCATCTTACACTAGAAACTGCATTGGCCTGGTAGCCACAGCAACTATTAGAGAGAATGCCAGGTCTATGGAAATGGATCTTGAAAGGAAAAGTATCCGCTTAAGACCCCCAAGGCCAAGTTCTCAGCACAAAGGAGATTCATTTTCCCCAGAGGGACAGAGGGCAGGGACTAAGAGACCAACACTGGAGACAGAGGACAAGGGAGATGGGGAAGAGAACAAGGGAGAAGGGGGAGGGGTATCTGCCCCAGAGGGACAAAGGACTGCCTCTGGATAGAGAGGAGACAGGTGTGGTCCAGAGGTGAATGGCAGTTTATAAAGGTTCAGGGGAAACCCTGTGTTAAGACGAGGTGTTTAATTTTAATTGGCATGTTAATGAGGTGAGCCAGGGGGCGTTTGATTGCTTGACTTCAGTACTTTGATAGCTGGATCTTGGTAGTCAGCCTCAGGAGGAGGAAGTAGTCAAATAAGGAGAAAGAAAGACCTAAGTGGCCAGCTTTAGGAATGTAATCTAACGGTTTTTGAAAAGCAGGATGGGAGAGAAGGGCAAGGCCTGCCGGAACCATGCCTGCCACGCTTAAGCTGGCCAGAGTCCTTTTAGATCTATTGATCTGTCCTAGTAAAAAGAGGAGGGTAGGGTCACAGGACCATTACTTCCTGAGCTCATCATCCTCCTGCCTCAGTATTATTCTTTAATAGCTGGGACTATGAGCACCCCAGCACCCATAAGGTGTCATTAGTTTTAAGCTACCTAAGGTGCATGAACAGAAATAGGAATATAGCAGAAATGCTTACTCTGCAGATAAAACACAAATAAAAAAAGGACAGCCTTGAGAACAGAAGTTTTGAGCAAACTGTATCAGTTTATTTACAATTGTAATTTATAAACAGTAACACAAACATCTTTACATTAATATTATGAAAAAAGTCCCATAGCTGAGATGGTTGAAAAATGAGACTTCAGGACATTTCAAAGAGGGTGTCAAGAAAATGGAAAAAATGCAATACAATACTTTGGGGAAAGAGTTATAAATATCAAGTACTGCACAGGTGCAATTTCATGCAAATGTCTTCAACCACTCAAATAAACTGTTTTTATTTAGATATCAGAATAAGGTTCTTTAATTGTGTTATCTTTTATTCACTTGATTTCCATTAAGCAAATTAAAACAACTGGCTACTAGTGGGGTCATCTAGATATTTCTATCAGCCAACCCCTCAACGAAAATCTATTACGTTTTATGACATGGCAGGTTATAGTTACTATTTTTCAAACAGATTTTATGAAAATCATCCCATGGTCCAAAAGATGTTTCTGGATCTCTCATCACATGTGACTCATCTGGGCCACAGAAATTAATCTGAGCAAGCTGCAAAATACAGCAGACTGCTTCAGTTTGTCAGAATGAAAATCGTTTCAACAACTGACATTTTTACTGAGAAGACAAAACCAAAAGAACATTTTTAGAAAGTGATATAAAAACACTGCAGTTTCTATGGCTCTCTGATTATCTGTCTTTTTTTAAACTGGACATTAGTGTGGTCACAGGCGATCATCTCAAGAAGGCTAAATCAGAGCAGTTAAAACACTCTGAAATATCCTAGACCAAATGATCCATGTAATAAAGACCAATGACATTTTACAGATGCCATTCTGTCCCCCAAATGCTAATCTGAACCTTAACATGCCTGCTTACTTCTAATGCTGTTAACTGTTCCTTAGCACCACGGGGATGGAGCTTAGGATCTCTGAGGCAATCAGTGGACAAGTCATTACCTACTGGAGTGAAGGTGAGTGAAACTGAATGCAGTGTTTCACTGGGGCTCGATTCTGAATTGGCTACACTCTCCATTCATTCCATTACACAGACTTCAATCTTTTGAAGAACAGAAACAGTGAGCTAATTATTAATCTATACTTTCAATGTTCTGATATTGCTCACTGCAGCAAAACTCAATGTAGCAATTAACTCTCTTCAACTAAATCTATCTCTAAACTTCAGTGAAGACATTGCAAATATGTGTGTGTACAGTTGTTTTAAAACCTGAAAATGATGCATGTCCCTTAAAACAGCTCTTCAAAACAGAACTGCATTCTGTGCCCTTGGTCCATAGGGCACAAGGCCAGTTACTTCAAAGTCATTTAATAACTGGCCTTTATAATAAATCATTTTATAAAACCAAAGATGCAAAAGAAATTTTTAAAAAAGTGTACCCATCCCAAGATTGATTACAATAATTTGCACTTAGACCCTCTACTCAGGCATCCTCATGAGCAAATGAAAGGTCTCTGGTTAGTATTGAGTCAGGAAATATATTTTCATGTTTCTCTTGGTTGCCATAATTTCACTTAAATAACTTTCTTTTACATTAACTTTCCAAAGCATCCAACACTTTCATGATCTGCTGTTTTATGGCTCTGGTAGCATCTCCTGCATTTGGAATCAAATACCTATGGGAGAAAAAAATACAGATGCGTATTAATACAGCTCCTTCTCCAGTACCATTTCTGCCTGCATGCTGCCATGTCCTGCTATGAGGATAATGGACTAAACCTCTGAAACTATAAGCTACCCAATTGAATGTTTTCCTTGCAAGAGTTGCCATGGTCATGGTGTCTCTTCACAGCAATAGAAGCCCTAAGACACATGCTGTCTAGTACAGACCTAATTCAATCGGCTACAGTTATAATTTTGTTTCAGCATCCAATTCCAAAGACAATGACAACTCCAGTACTTGCTAGTTTGAACTTAGGCAAAATATTAAGTTGTCGAAAAAAGATTCAAACCACCCTCCACTTACCACGTTTTGATGATGGAAAATAAAATACCAATTTAGCATTCTAAGACAAATTCAGCACACCGAAAAGTCAGCATTTAGTATAGCAGTTATATAATTCTTTTCCTAAAAAAAGTTCACTTGTGTATGTGCATGTGTGTATACACACATGGGCAGGCATGCATACATGCATGTGTGAATCTGTGTAGGTCTGTGTACACAGACAGCAGAAGAGGGTGCTGGATGTCTTGCAGGTGGACACTGGACATGGTTTCTAGGTGCTGGAAACTGAGCTCGAGGCCTCAAGCACAGAGCAGGGTCTCTACTGTTGCAGCATGTCTTACTGCTTTGTTTATTTTGATGTTACACTGATTTTGTGTGGAGGGTGCTCATAGAGTGTTAAGTGGAGGTCAAGAGAGTTGGGTCTCCTTCTACCATGTGGATCCCAGGGACTGAACTCGGGTTGTCAGGCTTGGCGAGTGCCAAGTGCCTCTATCTGCTTAGCCATCTCTCCTGACCTCTCGATTATTCCTGATGATGTCAAGAAGTTTCTGAAATTTGCTACAGCATTTCTGAACTCATGCATCAGTGTTGAGGCCACCTATGACCAAGTATCAGGAAGAGAGTGACAACGGGCACCGTCACCAGTGCTTCACGGTCCTATTCCAACACCCACTCACCAAAATCAAGAAGCAACTGGTTAATGATTTACATTCATTCAGACAATATAAAAACATCTTACCTTTCAATAGCCAAGATTTCTATCCCGGAAGCACTGCTGTTTCCATACTTGAAGGTAATCAGCTCGGGATGCTTTTTTTTGGACGTAATTTTAACTACAGAATTTAGTGCTTGTCGAGACTGGATGTAAGCCAGTCCTTTCCGAGAAAGAATCTCCCTTAAGCAGTACATATGTGTTGCAGTTACCAGCAGGTGACTTGAAAGAAAGAAGTTTAAATGAATGGGATTCAAAGCAGACATGTTATTTCAACAGCTCCAGTGTAAGAAAATTCAACTTTAAAAGACATGATTTTTGAGTTAGCTATGAAGCTACTCTATAAACAAGATACATATTTTTCTTCAATTTTATGTAAAATTGTTTTGTTAACAGATAATACCACAACTATTTAAGAGTTTTATAGTAAGAAGTCCAGTATAATATATAAATAATTTTTAACTCCAATGGACTATCCTGCCATTCTCAAAAGTTTTAACAGGATTCTCTACGCTCAAAGTATTCTCTGCCAATACACCATGGTCAATATCGAAGGCCACTAAGCAAGTGTTGGGTTTCCTTACATATTTTATAATATTCTGCAACTAAATCCTGAAGGCAAAATGGGCATAGATTAAACAACAACAACAGAAAACCCCCAAACTCTTATATCTTAGCTTGTAACTTTTAACACAACAATAATATAAATTATCAGACGTGCCTAGACTATGAAACACTTCACAAGATAACTGGCCTAGACTCCTGAAGAGAAGAGTTTGTGGGAGAGAGGTCAAGTTCAACCACACCCTGGACGAGATGAGCATTGACAGACAATGCAGTATGGACCCAGAAGAGAAAGATTACCACCCAAGTCAACTTGGGAATACTGAAAATTCCAGGGTCTCAGTGTTGGGCAATATTAATTTAATAACATTCAGGTGAAGTAATGACATCGGAGTTATGTCAAAAAAATGCTCTTATTCTTGGGCTATCTATGCTGAAGCATTTAGGGGAAGTAGAACATGTATAAGCTGCTTCTGAATGACCTGAGTGTGTGCTATGTTTATGGGGACCTGAAGGGATGCCAAAAGCGGGCATGTCTAGGGGAGGCATATCAAGGAGTTCAATATACTCAGTCAATGTTTTGTCTCGGAATTTTCAAAACGCAAATTACTTAAGAGACACTTAACACAAGTTGACAGTAGGAAATTATGTCATTTTGCACTTGAATAAAAGTCCCTTGCAATTACTTTTATATTAACTTCACCCAATTTGCGTTTACTTCTAGAGACATTTTCGAAAGTACCTGGGAAACATATGCCCGCTTTCCTTGACTTCTTTACAGGGGAAATGGTGCTTGGTGTCTGGCTTGTTTATCCAGGTCTGGATGTTTACCACTTCCTTTCTGTCGTCATCTGACATTGAAGAACTGTCAATTTCATCTAGGAAGAAAGAAGAGCGTTAACCAGGGCATCAGCCACTCAAACAGGTTTCTCAGCAGCCTGACTTTTGTCGGTGTGTGTTGAACTCAGGAGAAAGAGAGGGGGAAAAGCCATCTAATCCTACTGGCTATATTACGCAACAACTACTTTACGGTAAGAAAGTCAAGTCAGACTTGGGGTACATATTGAAGAGTTTTGATAAGGGTAACACAACTATGGTCTACCCTGTCAGCAATAAGCATCTCTCTTGAGGCAAAGGAGGCCACACTAAATTCAACCTGCATTACATCAGGAAAATATTTTTCATGAAAGAAAAAAAAAAACCCACAACATTCTAATTATGTTTTTCTAATGTAAGAAAAAGGAATTACAGGTTCCTAGGGTTAATAGTTAGAAGTGCTTCTCCCTTTGTACTTGTGTGTGTCCCTGTGAGTGCACATGTGTGTGCAAGCGCCTGTGGAGGTCAGAGGGTAACCGCTGGCGTCAATCTTCAGAAGCCAACTACTTTCTACATTTTTGAATTTTTATATTTATTTCCTTATCATTAAACTATCTGTTAGTTTTATTTATGTGCACGTATGTGTCAGTGTATGCCATGTGTGGGGATACCTGTAGAGGACAGGAGAGAACAAGCAGTTGTGAGCCACTTGACATGGGTACTGGGAGACAGGCTCAGGCCCTCTGGAAAAGCAGCAAGTGCTCTTAACCAGCTCAGCCATCTCTCCAACCTGGTTCCTTTTGTACATGGTGTGGGTGTGGGTGCTGGGTGTAGGTGCAGAGATTCTTTTGTAGGAATCAGGTCTATCCTTCCATTCTGTGGGAGCTGAAGTTACTCAAGTTACCATGCTTGGTAGCAAACATCTTTACCTGACAACCCATCTGACCTCTTCCCTCCCCTTCACAATCACCTTTCTTTTTCCTTTTCTTTCTCTTTCTCTCTCCTCTCTCTCCTCTCTCTCTCCTCTCTCTCTCTCTCTCTCTCTCTCTCTCTCTCTCTCTCTCTCTCTCTCTCTCTCTCTCTCTCTTTTTTCCTTTACTTATATTCTCAAGACAGGGTTTCTCTGGGTATCTCTGGCTGTCCTGGAACTCTCTCTGTAGACTAGGTTGGTCTTGAACTCAGAGCTCTGCCTGCCTCTTCCTCCTGAGTGCTGGGATTAAACTCATGTGCCACCATGCCTGGCACAACCACTGTGGGGCATTTACCCACCAACCCCACAGCTCCCCAGAGTTTTCTTGAGTGTGAGCAGCAGGAAATATTAGACAGAAGGATTTATATTACAGAGATAAACAGATAGAAAATAAAGGATAGCCATGAGAGGGCCTGGAACCTTTTCCAAGGGGCCCCAACTGTCTCTGCCCCAGGGTATTTATAGAGACGCCAATGGGTGGAGCAAAAGACCTCCCCCCAGCACAGCCAAGTGCAGACCATCTCAGACACCTGCACTCAGGCCCATGGTCCTAATCATCCTCTCTGCGGACCTGCTGGGTAAGGCCACGAGGAGCCCGAAAACGGGCTCCCACAAACCACCTTTCTTTTGGAGATAGAGTTTTCACTGGCCTGGCGCTCAGTAAGCAGACCAGGCTGGCTGGCCAGCGGACAAATTCAGAGATCCATATGTCTGCATTCAGGCTGCTGGGATTACCAGCATGGGCCACTGTGGTGACTAGTTTCATGACAACTTAACAGAGTAATTCTGAAAGAGAAAACCTCAACTGAGAAAATGTCCCAGTAGATGGGTCTAAGCAAGTGTGTGGTGAGTTTTCCTATTGATGACTGATGTGAGAAGGCCAGATCACTATATGCAGTGTCAGCCCTGGGCTGGTGGATCAGGGTGCTGTAAGAAAGCAGGCTGAGCAAACCATGAGAAGCAAGCCAGTCAGCAGCACTCCTCCCTGGCTTCTGCTTCAGGTCCTGCCTCCAGGTTCTGTCCGTGAGTCCCTGCCCTCAGTGATGGAGATGACCTGAGAGCGGCAGCATGAAACAAGCCCTTCCCTCCAAGCTGCTTTGATCACGCCATTTCATCCCAGCAACGGAAACCCTAACTGAGCCACCACAGTACCGTTCTTAAGTGGCAGAGGGGCCTGAACTCACGTCCAAGCACTTTACTGACTGGGTTATCTCCCCAGTCCTTTCCCTCTGCTTTTTAATAACTGGTTCAAAATACAGACGATGCAAAAGAAAATGTCGTGTGTCACTATTCCAGCTTAAGTAGTAGTAAAGCCCTCATGGTATCACTCCCTAATCAAGAGTCCCTTTACTGACAAATACTGACCACCTCTGTGTGAACAGTTCTCCATGTGTCTTTTCTGTCATCAATTTGCTCGTCTTAATAATGTGGGAATGTTTCGCAGTTCCCATGAGAGAGGCAATGTAATTACATCCATTCTCCTGTGCCTTTCCTCTTCTCCCAAGACTGCTGCATTTACGCACAACTGGCACATGTGGCCCAGTTTCCATATCATAAATATGTGTGTGTGCAGGGAAGCGTTAGACAGACCACAATCTACTCGTCCACTCGCCTCCACTCTGGCTCATGAAGGAAGCTGAGACAATCAGAAGGACAAATGCATAGCAACAGGAAGATGGCAACAGAGGGACCACGAAAGGACAAGGAAATAACTAGAAATACACGTACTTCAATGCAGGTTTTCTAGCAGTCAACTCTGTGATAGTCATAAACATCAACTGTGCTTCTCTTTAGCAATCTTACTGCTAAGAGGTAACTCTCCAGATATACTTTCAAAGTTCATCTTGATATATGTATAAAAATGTAGCCACTTAAAACTGACAGAAATCAGAAAACTACTAGAGTTGAATCCTAAACTAGGCAAGCAGGTGATTATACATGATGAAGAGAGTAAACAGATAAGATGGGGTAAACATCAGGTGTTACTAAGTGGAAAGGACAATGGCATTTAGGAGTCTTTCCCTCATTTTTGTACACATTAACATAACTTTTTCTAACTCAATGTACACATTAACTATGGTTATTTAATCACATAATTGAGGCTGTGGAATTATAAGTAAAATTGATAAACTGAACTTTGAAACACAAAGACAATCCTAGGTGAGGTAACTCTTCCTGGTACCACAGTGCCATCTAGTGGCCTTGTAGGACCTTTGCAACTTCCTCCTATCCCACAGATCTCAGGCTCCAGGGGGACGGGTGGGTGTGCAAACGGATTTAAATACAATCACGAGGGTTTGAATACAACTGCCACAAACTGCCTCTTAGCTGAAGACTCCTGTTAGCCGAGACCTATGCAAAACTTCTGCTTAGATTTTTAGTAGGCACAATTCAAGAATTCTAAAAACAAAGCATTACATTTCATAGCAGTAGCAAAATGACAGTTATAAAGTAGCAATGAAAACAATTTTATGGTTGGGGTCACCACAACATGAGGAACAGTTTTAAAGGGCCAGAGTATTAGGAAGGGTGAGAGCCACTGCCCTGACTTCTCGCTACAGTAGTCTGCTCTGTGAAGCGTCTGTGTTCTAGCCCCAGGATGACTGCCACACGGAGATGTGTGAAAGAGCCTGCACAGTAGTGTATTGCTCAACCTGTGTCGTACTCCTCTTCATCCCCAATGCTGAACACGGGCTTTACTCCACGGTAAGGCTTGCCCACTCGGTCGCTGCTGCTCACATGCCTGTATTCAAACAAGTTAAGGAAGAAAACATCACTAAGAAAGAATCAGAGTTTTAACTACTCAAATAAAATAGTTTTGCCCTTCACAGACCACACATAGCTTCAGGACAACTATTCTAAGAAAAGTGAAAGAAGATAAATTATGTGGGCGAAAAGGCATTATGTCTAGCCAAGTTAAACAACTTCAATGCTCCTATTTGATCAGTCAGATGCTTCGGTGTCTGAGGAAGTTACCCTCTATGCTGTCCCCTCAATTGTAAAGCAGTGATAACGAAAGATTCTGTCCTTCAGGATTACTGTGAAAATTAACAAGCTATCCCTCTCCTTTCAAAGCTCTTAGAACAATCCCTGTCTACAGTGGGTGCTATATACACGTTTACTGCACCGAGAACCCAGCAGGAAGGCTCGGCTCCTTCAGAAGCTGCAAGTTTCTCAGTTTTCCCTCTGTTTCCATCACTGCTGCTTCTGTTCTAGTCCATACCAAGATTCTACTTCTTTTGCATGAATTAAAATGTTTCCGTAAAATACTACATGGTTATGGGAAATTGTTTCCTTGGTAGGAGAACTATCCACTACCAAAAAGACTAGAAGTGTTCTTTCTTCATCTACCATGAAAACACTCAATCTTCTGTTTTTCAAGAGTCTTAACCTGGGGGGGAGGGGGAATCTTCATTTAAATAGACTTATTTACTTTTAAATCAAGCCTCCTCAAAGCAAGCAAGCAAGCAAACACTGAGTTTAGTATGACAGATCCTCTTAGAATTATAAGTTAGGTTAACCTGTACTTAAAATTTTATTGATTTAAAAGTCAAAATTTTGTTAAAACATTTATTATTAATTATTATTATTATTATTATTATTATTATTGATTTTGCCTGCATGTATGTCTGTATAAGGATGTCAGATCCCCTAGAACTGGAGTTACAGTTGTGAGCTGCCATGTGGGTGCTGGGAATTGAACCTGGATCCTCTGGAAGAGCAGCCAGTGCTCTTAATTGCTCAGCTACACTCCAACTAGTTGAAACATTTCTAATGCAAAGTTATCCTATGAGCTATCAAACTGTGTTCATTAGGAGGCATCAAGAGTTTAGACCTGGAATGTCCCCCGGAGAAGCAGGTGGTAGAGCTTATTCCCAGTGTGGAGCTCTCTGGAAGGTGGCAGAGACGACAAGCTGTTTCCATCTAAGTTTCTGGGATTAAACTCAGGTTCTCATGCTTGCAAGGCAAACATTTTACTGACTAAGCTCCTTACCCTACAGTAAAGAGTTTGTATGAACAAGAATGATAAAGATTTCTGTGACATTTCCTTAAATTCCCACAAGTGTAATGAAATTCGATGGTGTTTTTTTTATTTACACTGGTTTGTTTGGACTATTTTTTAAAGGTAGTATATTGATATTTTTATCAGAAATAAGATACATCTACAGAAATAGTTTGGACAACAATTAACATGCTGAGCTCAGAAATAAACTATATTCATTCAAATTGCTAATTGAATTGCACTTTCAAAACAAATACACCTGTACATGGACCACAAAAGATACAAGTAAAAGTAAAATTAAGATTCTGGGGAAAAACAAATTTAAACTGCCCAAGAGGCCAACTCAGTGGTCTTATAGAAGGATGATTCATAAATAGATGATAATTCCCAATAGGACAATTTTCCTTAAAATAGCCTAAGGTAAAATTAAATAGTTCTCCTCTAGCTGCCTTGTGTAGGAACAGTCAAAAAATATTCAAGTTATTCAAGTGTTATTTTTAAAATGCTTTTTCCAATTACTGAAAATATTGAAACGATGAGATAGTAAACCCACAATGGCTTACTTTCTACCCAGACTCTTTACAAATTCTCTCTTAGTATTTGTTGTGTGTTCACAGACTTGTATGTGTCATAGAGTGTAAATTTAATAAATGTTAAATTAATATTTATATTAAATATCAATTTAAACCGAAGAAAATTCTGCAAGAATGAAAATTATAATGCAGCATAAAGTTATTAAGTTGGTAGTGCTCATTTGCTTAACGTAATTTAAAGACTCCAAGTTTTAACCTTAAATCAAATCTCTGTATCAATCGCCAACTGCCATCTTACTGGGGAGAGAGAAGGAAACAGCTTAGACAGTAAATGTCTCCCATGGTCTCCTTCAGGGAAAATCCAAATGCAGAACCCTAGAACTACAGTTCTTTCAAACAGATTTATAGATGTTAATTCATCAACCTAAATGCATATATCCCATTAAGAAAAAATCAGAAAATATACATTTACATAAAGTACATGAGTTAAAACTTGATGCTGAGGATGTGGCTCACTGGTAAAGAACATGCATCAGCATGTTCTAGACCCTTGGTTTAACTCCAGCATCAGGTTTTGGACCATGAACTGTTTCTAAATTTAGGTGCTGTAATTTTATGTAAGGGCAGGAGAGAATGGTAAATTATTGATAAACTAATGTTCTGATAACTCCTGACTCAATGGATATTGTCCTGTTTTCCTTTCCCTGCTTCAGAATAAAGACTGCAGAACTTATCAAGTCCTTCGGTTTGAGCAAGTTTGATTTTCATCTGAGGAATGGAAGATGGAAACATGCAAGGGAAAAAAACAGCACAAAACAAAACGGAAAGCAGAATGTCAGGGTGGTCACTCCCATAATCACACTGAAAAGGTTAGCTCTAGAAAGAGCAGCAGGAACCGGGCGGCGGTGGCGCATGCCTTTAATCCCAGCACTCAGGAGGCAGAGCCAGGCGGATCTCTGTGAGTTTGAGGCCAGCCTGGTCTACAGAGAAGATAGATCCAGGACAGGCACCAAAACTACACAGAGAAACCCTGTCTTGGGGGAAAAAAAAAAAAAAAAGAGCAGCATGAAACTTTAGCCGAGTCAGCACAAGGTTCACAGACAGCAGAGGCATGCTCAAGGGAACTGACAGGTGGGATGATGGATCAGTTGGGCTGCTCTACTCATTCGCTTACCGCTCTGTACATGATCTGTCTGGCCAAGGAAGATTGAAAGACATTCTATAGCAAATCAAGGCAGAGGACAGAACAAAATGATTACAAAAAAAAAGCAGCAACTTTAGAAAATACATAATAAAATCAATTTCTCAACCCAGCACAGACATTATAAAGAAAATATTTCAATCATCTCAAGCACAAAGGGAAATGAAGAGAAGCCAGTTTTATATGCTACTTTACCAGACAACAGTCTTTTCAACTTACAGATATCATTTGTCAATCTTAAAGGAAACTAGTGTGGCTAGAGTTTTCCTGCCTTGCCCACAGTCAAGACAAATCTTTGTCACCCGCCAGTCCCACAGCCGCTCAGACCCAACCAAGTAAACACAGAGACTTATATATTGTGTCAAACTGTATGGCCATGGCAGGCTTCTTGCTAACTGTTCTTATAGCTTAAATTAATCCATTTCCACAAATCTATACCCTGCCACGCAGCTCGTGGCTTACTGGCATCTTTTCATGCTGCTTGTCAGGGTGGCAGCTGGCAATGACTCCTTCTGCCTTCCTATTCATTTCTCCTCTCTGTTAGTCCCGCCTATACTTCCTGCCTAGCCACCGCCAATCAGGTTTTATTTATTGACCAATCAGAGCAACTTGACATACAGACCATCCCACAGCACAGCCAAGTGCAGACCATCTCAGACACCTGCACTCAGGCCTGTGGTCCTAATCATCCTCTAAGCGGACCTGCTGGGTAAAGCCACAAGGAACCCAAGAACGGGCTCCCACAGGACATACAAAACATCCCACAGCAAACTAGTGCACTTTAAAACAAAAATTTTAATGTTCATACACAAAATGTAGCAGCAAAAGACTGGGGACTCAGAAGCACTAACTGAGAGCTTGGCTTTTGAGAGCAGATGTAACTTTATTGAGCAGACAAATCTTTCAGGCTTGATCAATACTTTAATACTGGCTACTTTAGATGAGGCAAAATTTCTGGATTAGTGAAGACAACCTCTTCATTACATTTGTACTTACTAAATAGGATATACTTTTGTGTGCAATGTGCACTCTACTGAAAGGGGCATTCAGTTCTTAACATCAATGTCTCAACTTTCCTGATACTTGCACGGAAGACAGGAGAGGAAATCAAATGCTAGCTCATGCTCATGCTCAGGCTTGCTCAGAAACAAATCCCACATTTCAATTAGAATCTTTCGGCTTTTGACACTGTGACATAGCATCATCTACAAAGTTCACACTTGAGAACTGTGTAATCAAGTTACACACATCACAAAAGTATCCCATAATGTTTTAAGTTTGGCCACACTCACAGCTATCCTGGGCTGCAGAATGTGCACCCGTGAATCAGACTAACACACACAAAAGTGTATCCTATACTCAGAACAAACAGCAAAACAAATATCTTCCAATGTGCTTGTCTGTTGCTCATCATGTCCCCTTTTTAATTCATGAAAAAATGGACTTCATTCATATTTTTAAACAAATTCCTACAGAGATTTGAACTTAGGAAAGTAGGATTCTATTGTATTAAGCATGACCAAATTATGTAGGTTTTCAATTCTTGGAGCAGAAGTTCCTGTTGTGAACTAACTGTCCGGTGGCATTTGGAAAGCAGCTGCTCTATGAACTACTAACCACGAACACAGACATGGGGATTATTTTAATGAATGGAATGAAGAGAAAACTGGGAAAGGGATCTCCAGAGTGGACACAAGCAGTAAGCTCAGCCCCGCAGTTCGGATGAAATCAGATCTGACAAAAAATGTATGGTCCTGTTCTACACTACTTTCAACGAAGTTCATTCACTGTGAGACACATCTCTTCAGTTTTAAGTATCCACCATAAGTCCATACTGTATAAGAGACTCACCGGTCCACAGGAGTTGATGTATTCTCAATAAAACTGATGACCTTCTCCCTGACATTAACAGATTTCGTCTTTAGAGCCACAGTCATTTTATTTACAAGGGACTTCATTCCTCTATCATTTGAGCCATTACAAGATTCACCCTGAAAAACAAGAACATTGATGAACCACTCTCTAGCTAATTAACACATACATGACTGTTAAAGGTTATCTACACTGTAGACAGAATTGTATCCCCACCAAATTCATGCTGAAGTACTAAAATCGAGTGCATCTCAGAAAGCCACTGTATTTGGACAAAGGGCCTTTAGAGAAATAATTAGAATTAAATTAGGTCAGGATAGGTTCAATTCTATCTATGGGGGAGAATGTACATTTGGGTATTTTCAGGTATGTGCAGATGTTCACCTTTCCACTTACTCTCCTATGGCCTTTCCTCTACACACACTCCCATGTCTCCTCTTCTGTGAAGAGTGGGTTAGAGGCTGGGGAGAAGACTCAGTTGATCAAGTGTTCACCATGCAAGCAGGACGATCAGTTTCACATGCTTGTGAACTTGAGGCACAGCAGTGTACATCTACAACCCCAGAACTGCAACAGGGAGGGACAGGGACCATAGGACAATACCTGTCCTTGGCCATCCAAGCTATCTGAACTGGTAAGCCCCAGGGTCATTAAGAGGCCTGTCTCAAAAATAATAAGGTGACTGAGAAAGACCTTTGTCTTTCTCAACCTCTGGCCTACACGAGTGCACAGATATGAAGCTGTGTTTGTAACAGAAAAGGGTGGAAAATAATATAAGTACTTAGCAACTGGGTATTAACTAAATAAATTAGAACACACACACAATGGAATATTATTTAGTTCTTGTATACCTAGAGGATCAAGGTAGAAAGAAATATCCTCAGAGAAGCCTTGTCTGCCAATGTGACAATGATGTTGATCACATGGCAGAAAATAAGCCTCCACACATCTACAGTGCATCACTATGCATATTCCTGTTACCTAGTCCTCAGGCCCTCCTTACAAGAACAGTCTGTTATCACTGTATTGCACAGGTAGAGAAACCACAGCTCAAAGGTCTTACTGGAAATCAGAAAAAGGGGAAGCTATGTTGTGGAATATTTGTTTAATTCTGTAAAGATGTGTGGCTGTTTTACCTTGCCCGCCTAAGGCACCTGGTTAGTCTAACAACAAGCTCAACTGCCAGTAGTGAGGGAGGAGGTACAGGCAGAACTCCCAGGCAGGGAGAGTAAGGAGGAGGAGGAATTTAGGCTCGAGAGAAAGCAAAAGAAATGCCAGGGAGACACCAGGGGCTAGCCAGGAGACACGGAGGAAGCAGGGAAGTAAGACACACAGAATGCAAGAAAGGTAAAAAGCCCCAAGGCAAAGCGTAGATGAAGAGAAACAGGCTAGATTAAGTTAAAAGAGCTAGTGCGACAAGCCAAGGCTTAGTGTTTGCTAAGGCCAAACACTCATAATTAATAAGTCTCTGTGTCTTAATTTGGGAGCTGGATGGCAGGCCAAAGAAAATTCTAACTACCAATTTGTACAGATGAATTCTGGACCCAAGAATGGCAGAGACCTAAGTCCAAATGAGTAAATGTGTTCCTGTACATCACTTTTATCTCTGTTTTACAGAATAAACACTGTAGATGACACTTAATAAACATTGTTTATTAAGAAAACGATGTTATGACATCTAATTCAACTGACAAGACTTTTTGCCCAGGTATTTCCAAAGCAAAACACATGTACTTACCCCCTATAACAAAGACTCACATAATTCACATCACAATAACTAACCATCAAATATACTTTCTCTACCTGGACCATTCACGCATGGAAACAGACTGAAGTCTTAATCATGCAAGCTCACAGTGAGGAAGGGTACAGGAACACGATGCAGGAGATGTGGACAGACTCTAGTATTCTGCCAGCCCAGACAAAATGAGCTCACTCAAGAGAGCTCCACCCCGTTCATCACTTCATTAACTGCACAATAGTAAGTCCTCATTGCGTACTAAATCTTTCTGACATCTCTGCTGTCGTGCTGGAGTTGGAGAGTTAAGCACCTTTTTTTCTGGAAACTGATCCACCATGTTCTCCACATGTACTCACATCAACAGAACTGATGCTGCTCCTTGAGCCTGAGGTACTAGCAATCCAATGGCCATATCCACTTTCTGGTCCCTCCACATTAATGTCGGCCAGGTGCTGCTGCAGGGCTTATGACAAACAAGACAGACAAGGCAAAAGCTGAGACTCTGGAAAGATGCAAGTATAACAACACAGCACAGGGGATGAAGAACCATCCAGGGACATGATCGACAAATGTGCTGTCCTGCAGCCTCACTAAGAACTCCAGGCCACAGCCAACCTCCTCTCCATCTGTCTAAGGTCCTCTGCCATCCCGAGAGTGAAGATCAGGAAAGCTTTTGTCTCCTCCTTACAAAGCCATCTTTCGAGTACTAACAGATCTATGTGCAGAACTCAAGACATGAAGAATTAATAGAAAAACCTAGGAGACATCAATCCATTTTCCCATAATAATGTAGAGTTAGGCAGTAATGGTCAGACAGAGATTAATGGAGGGGGGAACCTTTAAAAGGCTTCCTAAAACTCTAGACTAAAGCTCCAGCACTCAGCAATCTGAAGAAGGGAGAAAATGAGTCTGGGTCACATGGACTACCTGGGATAGGTAACAAGTTCGAGGCCAGCTTAGGCTGGAAGGACAGCAAGAACACTCGAGAATTAGATGACTAGTAACCAACTTTTGTATTGTGTTAGGATGTCTAGTAACAGTAGGTAATGCATCAATATTTGTTTACCAGGATCTTTTTTTTGAGACAGGGTCTCATTATGTAGTCCTGGCTAGCCTCAAACTCACAGAGAGCCACCTGCCTCTGACTTCTGAGTGCTGCACTTAAATGTGTCCTACCTGGCAACAATGTATTTTAAAAAATTTTTTGAGACAGGGTCTCATTTGTCCCAAGCTGTTCTCAAATTTGCTAGGTAGCTGAGGATAACCCTGATCCTCCTATCTCTACCTCCAGAGAGCTGGGAAGTAAATCCAAGGGCCTTGTGCATGCTAGGCAAGCACTGCACAAAATAAGCTATAGCCCCAACTCACTCTCTCTCTCTCTCTCTCTCTCTCTCTCTCTCTCACACACACACACACACACACACACACACACACACACACACACACACACACTCATGCACACATCTTTATTGTTGTGAATGGTAGGGATTTTGTCAATTTTGCTATTTATTTATTTGTTTATTTATTTGAGATGGGACTTTGTTATATAGTTCAGGCTGGCCTGGAACTTCCTATGTAGCACAGTCAATTGGTCCTCAAACTCCTGGTCCACTTAAAGGCTGAGGCAGAAGGATCATGAGTTAGAGGATATAGCTCAGAGGGAAACTGCTTGCCTTGCATGCATGAGCCCCTGGGTTCAATCCCAAGCACCTTGTGAAATAAAAACAAAAAGGTTTGAAACAGAAGCTAAGTAAGCGCATTTATATATCTAAATGCTCTGTATTCACTCATTTCAATCGCCTATGTCATTTGTTACCTATGTATGCTCTGCTTGCCTTCCCTTTTCTGGAACTACGAAATGACTGGAGACAGAAGATACACAATAACTAGTTTATAATTCTAAATCAGCGCTACTGATAATCACTGTATTTTTTGTCTGAAAAGTAGAAGCAAAATTAATGCATTAAAGACTTACCCATAAATCCTCCACTGGCAATACTAACATATTCTTTGTTTTTCTGTAATAAAAGACAAAATGCAAATTATTACAAAATGCAACTTAGTTAAAGCTCTGGATAGTCCTAAGGTCCTAAAATATATAGGTATATCTTACATTTCTAACACATCACTTTCCTTGACAGTCTGGACTTCAGCACTGAGTAACATGTCTTGATCTGGCATGTTGTAGGGGATGGTGCTTGAGCAAAAGACAGGGAACAGCTTCATGGCTATTAAGACTGTGTGTGGTTTTATTTGTGTTACAGTCTCCACAGTACAAGGGTCAACAAAACAGAATGAAATGACATTTCAGAATGTCATCAAAGTAAGTTTTTAAAGTTTCAAATCTTTTGTGTCCTTTACTAAAAGGTAATATAAAAATATTATAGCTGGTTATAAAAAAGGAAATGACGGAATTACCATTTTGCAAACTACTAAAAACTTGTAAACATTAGATGCTAAGTCCTCAAGGTTGCAAGGCTGAGACAGCCTGGGCTACATAAAAGGGGAGAAACAAAACAACAACCAAAACAACTAAGGCCAAAAAGATGACTCAGCAGGTAAAGGCACTTGCCACCAAGCCTGACAGCCTGAGTCTGACCTCCAGAACCCAGGCGGTAGGAGGAGAACGGGATCTCACGAGCCGTGCTCTACTCCCTGTATGCAGTATGTCGTGCTTGTATGTGCACACTGGTGCAATATGTCATGCGTGTATGTGCACACTGGTGCAATATGTCGTGCGTGTATGTGCACACTGGTGTAATATGTCATGTGTGTATGTGCACACTGGTGCAATATGTCATGCGTATATGTGCACACTGGTGCAATATGTCGTGCTTGTATGTGCACACTGGTGCAATATGTCGTGTGTGTATGTGCACACTGGTGCAATATGTCGTGCTTGTATGTGCACACTGGTGCAATATGTCGTGCTTGTATGTGCACACTGGTGCAATATGTCGTGCGTGTATGTGCACACTGGTGCAGTATGTCATGCATGTATGTGCACATACACAGAAATGAACTAAAATGTCATTTTCTAATTCAAAATCAAAAGGAAAAATACGTAATGGATCTAAGTGGTGGCAAAACAAAGCAGAGATGGAGAAAGAAACACCAGGTGAACATAAGCAGAAAACTAGTAGTAGGAAAACTACAAAGACAAATTAATTGGGTTGTTTCAACAAATACATGCAAGGATACAATTAAAAACTGGAAACCCATAAATTAAAAACATAACAATGCCATGATTTAAAAGCCATAAAAAGCAAGAAAATGAGAATACTATTTTTTGTACTAAAGTATGACAGTATGATTATGTTATAAAGATTTTATCACAGTCTGTTCCTCCACTTTAAAAAAAAAATTAGCTGGTTGTGATGGAATACACCTTTAATCCTTTAATCCCAAGCACTTGGAGGGCAAAGGCAGGTGGATATCTGTGAGTTTGTGGTCAGTCTGATCTACAAAGTGAGTTCAGAACAGCCAGAGCTAGGTAGAGAAAACCTGACTCAAAACAAAACAAACCACCGCCACCAACAATAACAACAAAACGTTTAAAGATTAAAAAAAAAAAAAACCTTATATTTATTTGTGTAGGTATATGCATGTGAGTGCAGTTGCCTGCAAAGACATCAGATCCCCTGAAACTGGAATTACCGAAAGATGCAAGTTGTCTTTAGTGGATGCTGGGAACCAAACTGCTAGCCAACTCTCTAGTCCCCTACTTTTCTATTTTTATTTATCTTCATTTTGCGTGTGTGCATGTGTGTTGGGGCGTACAAATACATGTGTGGTGTGTGCATGTGTAGGCAAAAGCCAGAAATCAATGGTAAGTCTTCCTCATGAGCTTGCAATCTTTTTTGAGACAACGTCATTCACTGAACCTGGAGCTAGATGAGAGCTCCAAGAATCCTCCTGTCTGTCTGTATTTCCCATCATTCTGGGATTATAGGTGCACACCACCACACCAGACTTTTTATGTGTGTGGTAGGGATTGAACTTAGGTCCTCAAGACTCTGTGACAAGCACTGTACTAAGCCATCTCCCCAGGCCCCCAATTCTTCTACCTTGCAATTTATTTGAAAGTTTTGTGATGAAAATAGGGGGAAGGAATTCTAAAACTCCATCAAGAATTGAAATAATAGCCGGGCGTGGTGGCACACGCCTTTAATCCCAGCACTTGGGAGGCAGAGGCAGGCGGATCTCTGTGAGTTCGAGGCCAGCCTGGGCTACCAAGTGAGCTCCAGGAAAGGCGCAAAGCTACACAGAGAAACCCTGTCTCGAAAAACCAAAAAAAAAAAAAAAAAAAAAGAATTGAAATAATAAACAACAAAGTTCATAATAGTCCAAACTCTTGCCATATGATATCCCTTACAGCATAGTTTATACTGGAACATTTTTAAATGGGCCAGTTAGGTTTATGACTAAGGTGAGTACGAACTCTGCACTCTCTCAAATAAACCTTAAGAATGTATAAAGGCACTGAATAAACCCTCTGCCAAAGACCTTTGCTTCTCTGACGTTTTTCCCAAAGACTTACGTGTTAGAAGAATTTTCTCAAACCAAGTCCCTCAGAAAATACAACAGAACTAGAAATGAATCAAGATGGAGTGGCTGTGGAGGATCAAGACCACTGTCTTCCTGTGGGTGGACTTCAGGGTGGGACCGACCAGAAAAAGTACTGAACTAACAGCTGTTTTTATAAAGAGCCATCAATGGCTGAGCCACTGAGGCAGAGGGTCAACTGCATAAAATCACCAATGCACAGGAGCTGTGTTAAAGCCCCAGGGAGAAAATATGTCATGGGTAATATATATACATACACACACATACATACATACACAATATATATAATCAAAACAAGTAAAAGCATTCAAATAAATCAGATCTCTACTATTTAAAGTTCTAGAACATGAAGAGAGAAAGATGAATACAACAGAGTAATCTGGGGATACATTCTGGCACAGATATCCATTCTGGCATAGAGGAAGCCAGTATGTTAAGGAAACTCATCAGCAAAGCGATAGCACAGTTAGTTAAAAAAGAATCACATCCTACATCATTTCTTACACAAAAAATTGATTCCATATGGTTTATAACTAAAAATATCATATAAGCATATAACAAAAATGTTGCAAAAAGATATTTCTTAATAAGATACCAAGTAAAGAAGCAGTTATAAAGAATATAGATAAATCTTGTAAAGCATACAAAAGCATACTCATTAGCTGTGGATTTCTTCAAGGTGTCGGCAACAACCAAGCCAGATGGGATGGTCTACGTCAGCATACCTGTAAAAAGTGTGCCAGCACCATGTTCATATACATGTCTTCTTCCTCTCGGCCACTGCCCATAAAACAGAGGTGCTCCCCACCGGCTATGGAGCCAGACTCAAGGGACTGCTTCTGTGCTTCCAGCAAGGACTTCACTGACTGTGCAAACTCGGATGGATTCTGGAGCATCTAGACAATTTCAAAAATTTGAAATTTGACAAACATACATTTGCAAACCTTGAAATATATTTCCAAGCACACTACCAACATTAAAACCAAGCATAAAAGGAATGGAAAATGAAAAGGTTTAGTTAGGTAAGTACAACTCCGGGGATAAAATAAAAGTTTCATGTACATATTGGAACAAAGGCTGAGAAAAAAATCATGGTGGCTAAAAGGGTTTAACTTCAAACAGAATAAGTAAAAACTACAGATCAAAACCATAGGCAGAGTTTTCCTGTCCCGCAGCCGTTCAACCAGTAGCTGCTTCCCAAACAGCTGACTCAGAGACTTAATACAAATTATAAATGCTCAGCCAATAGCTCAGGATTATTGCTAACTAGCTCTTAAATTTTAAGTTAACCCATATTCCTTATTTACGCTCTGCCACATGGTGGCACCTTTATTAGCATGGCCCACTCATCTCTTGCTCCCCCTGCTTCTGCCTGGCCACTCTTCTGACTCTGCCCAAGATCAGTTTTAGACTACACACTGCTCAGAATAATTCCACCGTAGCTAGCTGAGATGGTCCACCCTCATGTACTACTCCAGCCCGGACTTCAGACAAGCCCTTGACTTTCCCATTACTCAGAGACTGACAACAAATGATAGAGCTAGCTCTCCCAGGACTTGACCATTGTTTTGGTTTTTTTCAGGATCCCCTAGAGATGCTGTTGCCCCTTGGACAGCAGGAAGTAATTTTAAGTACACAACGCCCAAGAGGTGGGGTTGAAGGTTTTTGGTCTTTCACTGGGTTATGGATATTTGCCATTGTGTAGGGGGGTTAGTTACAAGTTGTTACTGGGTATGGTCAAAAAAAGGGGGGGGTGGGGAGATAGATATGATAGGATAAAAAGGTAAATTATTGAATCTACTTCAAACTAAAAAAGCAACTACTAGTCTTAAATAATTTATATTGGTATGAATTTTTGTATATTGATACCAATTTAAGGTTATTTTTGTTATACTATATATATATGTTTCTACTTCTGTTTAAGGTATGTTTGTATATTGTTTCGAATCTGAAGTTATTGTCCTTATACTATACATCTGATTCTATTTTTGCTTAAGGCATTACTTATACTCCTCCCTTACAACTTGTTTAATTATGCAATGTGAAGTTAGTCCTTAAAAGCTATTTAGGATAATAAAAAAATAAAGGCTAATAGTCACTCATAACTATCAAATATCATAACTATAGTCATGTTAGTTAGGTTTTCTAGGTATACAGAGATATATTTCAGATAGACAGGTAATCCTCAAACGATTCAAAGATCTACAGAATATAGCATTTAAAATGTTTTAATAACTTAAGACTTTCCTCAACATGAGATACGTCTGCTCCTGGCAGCACTGATCTACTTCTAAAAAAGATGATGGGCATTGAAGAAACTTCATATGGAGTTTGCTTTCTTTGTGGCAAAAACTAGCCTTTAGGGCAAGAAACTGCCCTTGCCTTGAATGTTGACAGTATGCTGTCCAAACTGGACAAGCAGAACACAAAGAAAGGTGACTGTCGAATTTTGCAAAGACAGAGTAAGACAGTCCTTCAAAATTTCCTGCTTCTGAAAAACATCTGTCAGACATTCTAGACCTGTAGGCCAAAGATATATACCCCAATTCTGCAGAGGAACCTTGGGGGACTGTCCAGGAAGTCAGCTGTTTCTGTCATTTCTCACATTCTTTGGAAGTCGCTTGCTTGCACTTCCTGCTTACTCAGGTAATATTAATTCCTTCTCAGGTCTCTGATGGGGTTGAAGACTAACAGTTACAGTTCTCCTGAATCTTGGCAAAAGGCATATTAAGTACAAAAGTTTGAACTCTTCAGGAGAGGACAGCTAATGGAGTAACCTCTATAAATTTGTCAATTACTTATGGACTGAACATCGAGAATGTATTTCTTACTTGATAATTGTTCTTGTATGTAATTTCATTTTTGTTAAGGTTCTTACCTTTCCTTTCTATTTGGACACTAGTTGACAACAATTCTTATTGTATATAGTTTTACTATGTTAGAATTAGAACCTTTCCTTAAGACAAAAAGGGGGAAATGTTACAAGAATTCTGTCACCAGTCTGCTAGCTAATTGAGAGGAGTGTTTTGGTCCAAGGGGCAGGGTTTTCAATGGGGATAGATATGACTGAGAGAAGAGGCAGAGTGGAGGAGTGTGTGGCCCATTTCAAGCAAGGAGCAAGTGATGGTGGGTGTTAGTGGTGGTTTGTCATTCAGCTCAAGTTCCCCTTTTGTTCTTTCATATTTGTGCATGGGTTTTATTTGTTAATAAATGGTAAAGAAATCCTTTTACACAAAATAGTTTCCACTTACAAGGCAATCCATGTATTTCTTAGAAAACATCAGAAACAATAGAGACCATTTACTTATCATTTACTTTAGGTATTGATAAAACAAAGATCAAAAACTCCTTTTTATACAGAATGAACTAAATATGCCAATAACTACAAAAATTTTAAGCTATTCTTACTGAAATCATATATAAACTACAGTAAAAATGCAATAAAAAACAGATCAGAGAGAAGAGCAGTTTCTTACATTAGTTTTAAAGATTTATTTATGGTTATGTGTGTGTGTGTGTGTGTGTGTGTGTGTGTGTGTGTGTGTGTGTGTGTGAATGCACCAATATGCACTTGTTCATATGGAGGCCAGAAGATGGGTCAGATCTCCTGGACCTGGACTTATAAGCAATTGTGAGCTGTCGTGTGGGTACTGGGAAACAAACTCAAGTCCTCTGCAAGATCAACATGTGCTCTTAACCTCTTATCCATCTCTCCAGCACCATAGGAAAAGAAAACTTTAAAAAGAGAGACAAAAGGTGTTTGCACCTTACTTGTTTACCTCTATTTTCAGCCATCATTCTAGAACCCATGACTGATAATGCCCAAGAATGTGGCTGCTACAAAACACGCCCAGATGAGGTCCACAGTATTTCGGATCTCTAAAGAGCAATGTCCATAGCCCTTAACCCAATAACTTGACTTCGAATCGTCTACTTCTTTACAGAACTATGTGAAAAACTACACAACATATGTGTAATGTTTTCAACAGCAGCTTTGTTACACAAAAACTGAAAGTAATTCAAATGTACATTAATCAAGAACAAACTATGGTAATATCTGTACCAGGGACCTTTATGAAACATTGAAGGAAATGTGTTTAAATGAAAGATCTCTAAGAAACTGTTAAGCAAAAATAAAGTTGCAAAAGAAGAAATATGTACATATGTATTAAAGGTGAAGATTGAGCAAGCCGATAATAGAGCTTATTCAGAATATTTTTTTAAAAGAATGTTAATTCATGAAAATGAAGGTATCTATCAATCACGAGTAAATTCCAAGAACAAGCATGGCAGAAATCAGAGGGAGAGGCACAGCGTTCATGCAGGGGACACCCATAGGCTAACATGTCCTTTCTCACCCATGATGTCAGAATTCTGTGCCCTACCTTCACTTTCTGTCAGTTCCTCTCAATACCACCCAGCCCTGAAACACACCCTCCGGGCCCAGAGCCACCATCTCCAGGCATGATGAGGAAGAGAATAGAAGGCAGTGGTGGTGGTAGCTGGGTGTGTGTGTAGGGGGGGTTTCTCCCTATTCCTATGTCTGCTCCTACCTCTGAGGCTCTACAACCTCAGAGTGGCTTACATGGTGCCAGTTTCAACAGTTCTAAGCACCCTTATGACCATATATATTTTACCCACTTCTCCAACAGAAATCACCCAAGGACAGTAACTTTAACAGGTAAGCACGTACATGTCAGCTACTACTGCACCCACCTATCAGCTTTTTATATACATACTCATAAACTTTAAAAACAGCTTCCAGCAAAACCATCTAGGTGTCTTATCCAATTATGCTAAGAGCTCATATTTCTACAGTACTTACTAGGTGCAAGGCACAATGCTAAGTGATCTACCCTTGAGATTGCTCACAGCGAGTGCAGAATTGACTGACATAACAATGGGAAGGAACAGTGAGCCACAGTTAACAGGGGTCACTCTCTATGATGACACTGACCCCAGGAAAAAAGGGAACTCTAGCCCTACCCACAGGCAGACTCTGCCTTAAGCAAAAGGAAAGCATCCTCATCAGGTCATGAAACCTGGTCATGAGCCAAAGGGGAAAGCACTGTCTCTTGTAGGACATCTGCCCCGCACTCGTACTAACCAGGTCTGAATCTAAGTGGAAGGCCGTTGACAAATGCCCGGCATTATACTGTTCTGCAGGACGGCAGTCCACCACGAAGAACCGGACTCCTTCCTGAAAGGGAAACAACATTTGACATTCTGGAATTTGACAGGAAGTTCACATCACATGACAGAACCATGAAAAGAAACCAAAACATGGGGAACAAGAGTTTTGTAAATGGATCTCATAGGGAATTAGGAGGACCCAATTTGTATAGACACAAAAAAGTAACTTTTAGGACCTAAATACTTATGTCTGTTTTAAATAGTTAACACATTTTTTTTAATGTATTGAGCTTGAAAGTCTCAATATGTAGCAAGAGTCTAGCAATTTGAGCTGAAATACCAAATATAGTGGAAATCAACACTTTTTATTATCTTAAACACAGTGCCAGATAAAATTATTTTCGGGTCCACAAATTTACCAGCAATCCAATTCAAAGAACTAAATGTTTTTAAGTATATGGAGGAGCTAGGTTCACATGAGTCTTTTTAACCTGGACTTTATTTTCTTTTTAATGTTACTTATGAAAAGAAAAACATGAGTGACTGTTTACAAGCCCAGACAAAGACAGAGCTACAGTAGGAAGTTGAACTTGATGTGCTATAAAAGCCCCATCTTCTCACAGCTGAGCCTCTTCCAGGCAGTCTTGGAAATACAGCACATATTCCAGAGCTTAGCCATGGCACTGTCATTTCGGCACATACCCAGAAAGCTCACTCATTAAACTGACTCATTTTTATGAAGAACACACTAGAAAACCATGACATATTTTCATAACTCTCTTTGGTTTGCTTTATGGCATTAAACCATATAATTCAGCAAGCTGTGTAACTGTCCAGGACTTAACTGTCAAAGGCTAAGTCCACCCCTTTAAGTTCTTCACACAATTCCATGTTCATTTGCTTTAATGACATGTGAACAGGGAGCAGTTTATAAAAGTGTTGTCAAGAGAGATGAGAGTAATTGTTGGCAATACAAATACACAAGCCACATGGACAGGAGACGGAGCATCTTTATCTCTAGGCAATGGGATGTAAATGAATGGTGTGGGAATGCTGATTATTTCTTGTCAGTAGCAGGTACTGAACCCAGGGCCTCAATCATACAAAATCCGTGCTAACCCTCCACTGTAACTGCAGCCCCAGCTCTACACATTTCCAGGGCACAGCTTCTGACGGGGTTTTGCTTGGCTTACCCTTTGCAGCTGGTTTGCTTGAAGGATCTCTGACACCGAAACAGCCAGACACAGAGCCTGGCTCAGATCTGCCTCTTCATCCTTGATTCCCAATAGCGTACTACCAAAGAGATGATGATTGTCCTACACAAAGAGAAAACGGTAAACGTTACAAGAAAAATCAAAACGTTCTTCCTACAAGTATTTTAAACTATGATAAAATGTAGAATTGTTACCACCTTGAGCCTAACTGATTTTTTAAAACTTAGTAACATAGAATCTCAAAGTTCACTCTGTGTGTGTGTGTGTGTGTGTGCGCGTGTGCGTGTGTGTGCGTGTGCGTGTGTGTGTGTGTGTGTGTGTGTGTGCGCGCGCGCGCGCGCGTGCGCGCGCGCGCGCACGCGTCACAGTCAGTCTCTGTCAGAATTCACACAAAATCAAAGACTAAGAAAAATCCTTCTACACAGTTCTATCCTAATACCTACATTAAATACTAACTGTTGGGGCTGAAGCAGTCAGTAGTAGAATAAGCTTCCCCGGTATGCTCAAGACACTGGGTTTGCCTGGTGTAACGGTGCACACTGTTAACTGGGAAGGTGAAACAGAAGTATTGCATCAACTACAGACCAGCCTGGGCTATAGAGCAAGACCTGTCCAAAAGGCTGGGGGTTTGAACCCCAACACTGGAGTAAGAGCACAATGATGAATAGGTCAAAGAAGAAATAAAAAATTCCCTGGAAACACAACACAACAAAACCTCTAGGTCACAGTGAAAGCATTCCTATGAGAGAAATTTACAGTTCAACTGCCTATTTTAAAAAAAATCAGAAAGAGCACAAATAAATGACTTAATGATGCTATTTAAAAAACTGGAAAAACAAGAACAAACTAAATCCAAACCCAGTAATTAGCAAGAAATTATAAAAAAAAATTAGAGCAGAAATAGAAATAAAGAAATAAAACAATACAAAGAATCACTGAATCTAAGAGCTGGTTCTCTGTGAAGATAAATAAGATAGATAAATCCTTGGCCCAACTAACTAAAATATTGTGCTCAAAGCACTAGTTGGAGCAATAAGGGAAGAAAAGGAAATTAAAGGGATCCAAATAGGAAAAGAAGTCAAAGCATCCCTATTTGAAGATGACATACATAAGAGACCCCAAAAATTCAACCAGAAAACTTCTCAGAATGCTGAGCAAATTCAACTGCATGTTTGGATACAGAATCACCTTGCACAAATCAGTAGTTTTTCTATACATCGACAACAAAGGTAGGAGGCACAGAGGCTCTTGTGCTCACAGATAAGCACTAGGGGAACCAGGAATATTAAATACACAAGGTTGTCTCTTCAACGGAGAGATGTATGGACCTGTTTCCACCCAGAAGGCAGGGAGAGGAGGTGGTTAAGAGCTAGGTTACCTCTGTACTATCTGTATGACAGAAACCACACTGGACCCTCCCCCAGACCCTTATAGTGAATTTGTCAATCTATGGAACCTGTTGAGGAATATTATTTTAAGGTGTGTTACTTTTGTTTATGTTGCATTTGTTTAACTCTGTGAAACTGTGATACTCTGCCTGTCTAAAACACCTGATGGTCTAAAAAGAACTGAACATCCAACAGCAAGGCAGGAGAAAGGATAGGTGGGGCTGGCAGACAAAGAGAATATATAGGAGAAATCTGGGAGAAAAGAAGTCAGAGAAGGAGGAAGACATCAGGGGCCAGCCACCCAGCTACATAACCAGCAACAGAGAAAGAAAGAAAGGTGTACAGAAATAGAGAAAGGTAAAAGCCCAGAGGCACAAGACAGACAGGATAACTTAAGGAAAGCTGGCAAACAACAAGCCTAGCTAAGGCCAAGCATTTATAATTAAGAATAAGCCTCATGTGTGTGTGATTTATTTGTGATCTGTGTGGCAGGACCCCAAAGAAAAAGTAAAAAAATCCAACCAACAACAGGAACCTATCTTTATGGAAGGTGTCACATGTACTTTACAAAGAGTTTTAATGTAGTCATGTCTTAAGGTTTATTGTGCTCAGAATTAAGTTAATTACCACTAGGAAAAATTTTCACCAAATTGTGCTGTGTTTAAGCATGCTTAAGATAAACTATGGAGGGTCAGGTTCCTGAACTTTCAACCAACACTGGCTACTGAGTCATGTTAAACCAAACTGCCTTCTTGCCTCCCACAGATCACTACTCTGCTGGCTGTGGTAGTTGCAGAGACTTAACCAAACATAGAGAAAAGGAGATCATGGACATACTCTCATTCACCACAACATCAAGAAAATATCTATGAATAAAACTATCCAAGGAAGTGAAAGACTTCGATAATAAAAACTTTAAACCTCTGAAGAAAGAGATAAAGGCACTAGAAAATGGAAAGACGTCCAATGCTCATGCATTGGTAGAATTAATATTATGAAAATGACCATTCTACCAAAAGCCATTTGAAGATTCAACACAATCAAAATCCCCATTTCATTCTTCACAGAATAGAAAAAAACTATTCTAAAATTCATATGGAACCACAAAAGACCCTGGATAGTCAAAACAATCCTGAGCAAAAAGAAGAATGCTGGAGGATTAACATCCCAGATCTCAAGATATATTAGAAAGCCACAGTAATAAAAACAATACGGTACTGGCTCAAAAACCAACATGTAGACCGATGGATCAAAAGCAAAGACCCAAACATGAGTGCATGTGCTCCAGCCATTTACACTTCACCAAGATGCTAAAAACACAGGCTGAAGAGAAGAAAGCATTTTTAGCAAATGGTATAATGAATAAATGGTACTGAGAAAACATGCAGAATTTAATTATACCTGTAGCTATTACCTTGTATAAAAACTATCTTCGTATGTATCAAAGCCCTAACCATGAAACCTAAGACACCAAAACTGATAGAAGAAAATATATATACACACATACCTCTAAGGTAAAGTGACCCCAGTAAAGCAGTTCTGCATATCTATGGTTACCCAAGGATCAACTCCATACCCACCATTGGATCACTCAATTTCCAAAGTTACAAAACACTAATTTAGGAAATAATACCCACATGACTAGAAACTAACAAAGAAACAGAACAAAGGCAAGATACTTCCTGCTATTATTTTTGTCAAGTCTAAAGGAAATTCCATTCCCCCAAATTCTGGCAGTTAGACAAAAGCCAGCATTCCTCAGGAACTTGTGAAGTCAGTTGCCCTCTATCAAAAGGAGCCATTTCCCTTATCACTGACAGAAGGGACAAATGACTATCTGGTGGCTATTAGCATACTAAAGCGCATGCTGGCCTTCAGGCTCCCTCAGCATCACAGGTACCTGTTACACATTTCAGAGTCAATGCTAGCATCCTAGCTCTTCTCACCTCCGCCCTTACCCTGAAGTCCCTCCCACCCTCCCGAGTTACTCATTCTCCTTATAACCCTGCTATTTCCTCTCTGCTCACTCTTTGTCCTCCCTTTTCTGTCTTCATCTTCCTCTCTGCTCTCTCTGGCTCGTTCTCTCTCCCTTCCTCCCACTGTGTGTGTGTGTGTGTGTGTGTGTGTGTGTGTGTGTGTGTGTGTGTTTTCGGGCTTTTCTACTTTCTTCTTTCTACTCTCCCACACTCTTCCTCTCTCTGCTCGGCTCCTGCTTCTCTCATGGACAGGTCCAGTCTGCTAACCATGTTCCTCTCTGCTGTGGACTCTTCCAGATGCCTCTGGCTGTTCTCTCTCATATCTACAATAAAAGCCTTCCTGTTAACCATACCATTGGGCAGCAGCAGTCATGTTGACAGTTGATACAACTGTCTATTTAGTCCATTTCTCTACGAGGGAGAGAATTTATGGTGGAAGACCACAAAAACAAACTAACACATTTTTTAAAAAGTGGAAAAGAACCACAATTGAAATAGTTTAACTGAAGTGACTACAATGTAAACAAGAACAGAAAACATCCAACACAGACCAGTTTGCCTTTCTCTTCTTTTACCTTCCTAAAAGAAGCTGGTGTTTTACTACAGTAATACTGAGCCAAAGAGAAGAGGTCTTCTATATCTTCCAGATTCAAGCTAGATGGAGTATTTTCCAAGAAGTCTGAAATGCAATGACAGACATGGCAACAATTAATCAATTATTTATCAAGTATTTTCTTCACATTTACTTGTGAAGAAAATTGTCCCTGTTTAAAGCTACAGCAGTTCTAACATAAGCAACATATAAACAATCTCAGCAGTGATTCTCTGACGGGCTGTTTTGTTTTCATCCTTTACACAATGCTGGGAACTGGACCAGGGCCTTGTGGATATTAGTGCTTAAGAACCTGAGAGCTGAATGAAACCTCAAAACTCTGCCACACCCATCCTGTAACACTCTGGATGAGGTAACTGTGTTAGAGGCAGATCACACGACCTCAAGTGTTATTTTACACTACTTACGGATAACTTCTTCTTTGCTCTCAGACTCTTGTGCTGAAATGACTTCTCTGTAAAAAGGAACCAAGTGAACTTGAGTTAAATATTAAAGCACCATATCAAAAGTTGAAAAAAGAATAACACACTTGATACTTACTTTGTATTTACAAGGATAATTAACATTAAAAAATAAATAAAAAATGGATCTGCTTGCTGTAGATATCCATCCCATATTGCCTGGGTGACTTCGATGGAACAGTAATGTGCAAAAAGGCTCCCAAGCTACAGTCAGGAAAGAGAGAGAGAAACATAAACCACTGGAGCTGACTCGGCCTTTTCAAGTTAGTGAAGCAAACTAGTCAGTAACATCACAGTAAATCATCTGCACCTGGCATTTAGTGTGTACCTTAACTTTAGCATATAAAATCCAAAGGCAGAATACTGGGGCCACTTAACTAGCTGTGTGACTTAAGGCATGTCATTTAACCTCATTAAAGCTTCCATTTCTACTTCTGTGAAAAACAAAAACAAACAACACAAAAGAATACTCATTTTCTCCAGTGCTGAGAAGAGATAGTTAGCCTAACTTTAGAGTGATCAAGATATACCTCTTCCATCGCATTGTATGTGGTATTCAGAACTTGTAAGGTGAACTACCACATTATTACTGATTACAGAAAGCATTCAGCTTAGAAGGTAATCAAGAGGATCAGGCACAGCAGCTTAAGGAGTCTAGTAAAAGCTCAACTCAGTACTAATGTCAGCTGCTCCCAAAGCTTACATATAAATAAATCACTGAAATATCTGAGACAAAATTCAAATTCTTCAATTTTTTAGATTTTTGGGAGCTCTCTGGGTTTTGTGTTTCAGGTAAAAGGAGTTACTAATTTAGATTTTCTCTACCACCTAACTGTGTTTTATTTTAAAACACATGAAGATCTAATTTCACTAGCGATTAAGTTTTCCTTAAACCCAAAAATAACTACATCTAAAGAATTACATTTAAAGTATCTCATGGCTAAAGGGAACATAAATATTTAGTGGAGACTTTGTATCAGGCACTAACTTATTGTTATGTAACTGTTATGTACTGTTAGTTCTTACAGTAGGCCTTAAGAGTAAGCTTCTCTCCCTAGACAAGGACTAGACTTATATGACATAACTATCCTAAGTTCATAGAGCTGAGCTGTGGTGTTGGGACTAGGAAAAGCCCATGATTCCACAGCCCATGGCTGAGCATCTAACCAGAAAGCTTTAAAGCACAAAAATGCTCCAAAATACTTTCTCGGTTTTTTTTTTCTGAAAAAATTACTATAACAAATGCAGACATGAAGGTATGAATATTAACTAGAATATGCAGCCATCCTTAACCTCAGCTAAACTAAAGACACCATTACACTCCTCAGTCATGGGTTCCAAATAAAAAAACAACAAAACACCTTGCATTTCATCAAAGGCAAACTATCTGGCAGACCAGCTGGAGAGAACTTAGTTGTTTTAGCACATATTTTAAACCCTCTAGCACAGCAGAGTACTAATGTAGAGTTTTGGCATTGGAAATGTCATATCCTAGGCAGAGGCCAACATTAATCATTAAAATGCTTAAGAAATGATTCCCTATTTTAACAAAAATAAATAGGTTTAATGGCAACATATAAACTCAGGGATGCTACAATTTTATACGAACATTGTTATTTTTAACTCAAAATAACAAAATTGGGCAAGAGAACTGAGGAAGAGGCTATTGAGATTTAATGCATATGGAAATGAAACCAGTTAGGATGCTCGAATTACCATTTATGATTTCTAAATGATCCCATCATCTCCTGAGACATTATTATATTATTATTCCCATTTTACAGATGAAGAAACTGGAGCTCTGAGCCAAGTGCCTAGGCTCACACAGTTACCAGGAGGCAGAATGGGAAGCTCCCTAAAGAAACGGTAGGTAAGATATGATCAAAGAATATGTTTAGGGCTGGAGAGATGGCTCAGAGGTTAAGAGCACTGATTGCTCTTCCAGAGGTCCTGAGTTCAATTCCCAGCAACCACATGGTGGCTCACAACCATCTATAGTGAGTTCTGGTGCCCTCTTCTGCTGGGCAGGGGTACATACAGACAGAACACTGTATACATAATAAATAAATAAATCTTTTTTTTTAAAAAAAGACACATATTACAAACGTGGCAAAAAAAAAGAATATGTTTAGATCCTTAGTAGTCTTCTAGCACTCAACCAATGCTGTAGGAATATCTTCATGTCAGCCTAGTAGGGCATTCTCAGAATATGATCTGAGGATCCTAAAATCCCCAAGATTCTGTACTGGGAAATTCATAAATTACCACTATTTCACAAAAATTCTTAAGACTTTTAGTTGTCTATTGCACACTTATTCCCTCATCAATGAGCAGAATTCTCAGAAGACTATGAGATAACATTACAAACTGAATACATTTAGAAGCAGTTATATGAGCCCATCTGTCTTTAATTTAAGCAAGCAATAATGAAACATGAAAATATAAAATAATTGCATTATTCTCACTACTCTCTTTGGGAAATACAGACATTAGGTAGGCTAATTATGTTAGCATATAATAAATTTAGCATTACTTTTAGATGAACTAACAACAAATAATTAAAATTCCTTAGTTTTTACCTCCTAGTCAACATAATTGTTATGGACAATGAATCATCAAGAAATTGTAAGAACATATGGGGTTCTGAGACTCAAAGATCTGAGGAACTATGAGATCTAGAATGAGACAGCCCACTGAAAATATAAATATAGAAGGAAAAGCACTCTTTTATAGTCTTTTATATTAACCATTTGGTAATTTTGGCTTTCCTCATGATTATTGATCAGTTCATATACACTGTCAATAGTTTCAACACGTAAAGTTTATAAGCATTATATATATATATATTTACAAAAATATAAAAATCAGTTTTAATACATATCATATTTAAGTATATAAATACATAATATTCACTAATATATATGAAATATATTACTGCTATTTATATATATATATATATATATATATATATATATATATATGTAAAATAACAAAAGACTAATGTTGTGGGGTCTTGGGGAGATTCAGCATTTTACTACATAGCCCAGCCTAGCTCTGAACCCACATTCTTTCCTGCCTCTAACTAACTATGGTTTTATAGAAACTATTTTTCATTAAATGTTCCTACTTTCACTTTATTACCCAGTTGAGTGCATAGGAGTCTGGAGTGATTTTCTTTGTATCAAGAAAAGAACAAAGTTCAGGCTCATGGTACTGGATGAGCAATCGGAAGAGATGAAATGGCCTCCCCTTCAGGGAACAATCCCTACGAGAGAGAGAGAGAGAGAGAAGCAAAGTTTCTCATTACTAGTCAGACATGATCACCCTGGCATTCAGTCCTCCTGAACACCCATTTCCTCCTTCACTCTCAGAGCATCCCAGGATGCACAGCGAGCCCTCTGAGAGCCAGGCGAGCTCTCTTCTAACATCTTCCCATTGACCTGCTATGGCTGACCTGCAGCCACTTGAGGGAGGCTTTCCAGGCAAACCCAGGAACACTCAAGTGAAAGGACTTCAGGGATCCCTAAAAATAGCATTTAGGTTATTGTGACACAGGCAGGGGAGCCAAAGATCTAGAAGGCCCTGAGAGTGAGTCCAGCCTCCGCCTTCCTTGCCAAGAAACTAGAAACTCCTTGGACTGCTTCAGTTTTGCATCACAGTTTACACGTTCAGAGAGGAATGTCTTTCAGCAAAGGCATAAGTCTGGAAAGACCACAGATGACATTTCAGAATAGGACCCCTTAGCCTGAGACACTATCAAAATGAACTAAGTACCAGGTGTCCACAGTAAATTCCAGAAAGTACTAAATGCCCAGCTTCAAAGGGTGTTGTCTAAGTAAGATGAAAAACTTGAATTTATATACTGTTTCAAAGTAAGTCACCAAATATATACTCTGCCATTTTTATTATCACAAGGCTTTTCCCAAAGAAATATCACATTCCTGTGCAGATACTTCAAAAGAAGAATTGCAAAAGGATAGAAACGTGTTCCGATGCCTGAATTCCCTGTGGCCTCTCACTATTAACTCAGGAAGCATCTTATCTAGTCAGCCACAAGCAGGCTCATCTGCCTAGGGTGGTCATGGGAGCTACCCAAACCCTGACTTCAAACTGTAGCCACACATCTGCTCCATGTGGAGCAGGTACAGAGCGATCCACATGCTAGCTCAGTCCTCAGGAGACAGGGTTGTCTCTTTCTGACCACACGCTGCCTCTGATGGGAATACAGAAGCCACACCTTCAAGTAAATGGTTGGTGTGCTCAAGATGTGTGATTGTGTACTTTACATCTCAAAACTGAACAGTTATTTCATGGCAAAATAATCTATCCAAGACAGCCCATTTTCAGGAGCTTGATCTTACTGACCTCTGAACCACTGTATCTAAAACCAAACAAACAAAAGCACTAAAAACATGGCTACTCTGCCCAGTGGTCTGTTACAGTCAGGTGGTACTATGAACTCTTCATTTAGGCCTGTAGGTTTCACTCACGGCTCAGTCTCCATTAACTACCTCAGCTTTAGTACTGAGATGCGCCCTACTCAGTACAAAGGAGCGAGGCAAGACTGTTCTCTGATGTAGTAGTGAAAGCCCAGGCCATCATAATAAAAGCTAGTTACTTATGGAAGAAGCACTACCACATACTGTAATAAACATTTCACAAACTTACTTCATTTTATCTTCACAAACAACCTATCGACCCCCATACGCACTTTACAAATGAGAATACTGAGGTTCAAGTATGTCACTGAAGGCCATACTGCTAGCAAGTAATAAATTAGGAACTATGACTTGAACACAGAAACTGGGCCTTAGCTCACTATGCAATGCTACCTACCATCTTCCCATATGTAAACCGTTGTACATAGCCGGGAGGTGGTGGCGCACACCTCTAATCCCAACACTTGGAAGGCAGAGGCAAGTGGATCTCTGTGAGTTCGAGGCCAGCCTGGTCTATAAAGCGAGTTCCAGGACAGACTCCAAAGCTACACACAGAAACCCTGGGGGCGGGGGGGAATGACACTTAGTACATAATTCAATAATTCATTTTTGGAGGGGTACAGCCTTAAAAAGCAAACTTTAAAAGAAAATGAAGCAAAGAAAAAAAGTTGCATTTACAACAGTCCACTAAATAATTATCACAGCTTTAACATGAAAGCATCATTAATTAGGGCCATCAAGATGACTCAGTAGGTAAAGGCGTTTGCCACTAAGCTTCATGACCTAAATTCAATCCCAGGAACCCACTCCCACAGACTGTCCTCGGACCTCCATACATACACATGTGCATGCATACATACACAATAAAGAAATAATGTAATAAAAACTTTAAAAAGCATCATTAAAATATTTTTAAATGTTATTTAGAGATGGCCATTTAGTTCAGTGGTAGAACATATACTTGACATGTGTAAGGACACAGGTTCAATTCTCAGCACTACAAAAATAAAAATAAATAAAAATGCTATTCAGAGAGCATAAATGAAAATTACATCCGTAAATACAATATTTAACGTTGATGCAATGGTTTGTTATGGCTTTCAACTATTGCTGTCTTATCTTTGTCTTTCAAGACAATGTCTCCTCCTGTAGTCCAGGCTGGATTAGAACTGACTATGCAGTCCACGCTCACCGTGAACTCACAGCCATCCTCCTGTCACTCCTCCCAAGTGCTGGGATTGCAGGTGAGCCACCATGCACAGCTTGCTTGCTTGCTTGTTTGTAACTTATAAAATGTATTTTATATATTGGAGCATTTTGTCTGAATGTATGTCTGTGTACTATGTTCATGCAGTATCTGAAGAGGTCAGAAGGTGTCAGATCTCCTGGAACTGGAGTTACAGACAGTTGTGAGCTGCCATGTGGGTGCTGGGAATAGAACCTAGGTCCTCTGCATGAGCTGCCAGTGCTCTTAACTGATGAGCCATCTCTCCAGCCTCCATGCCCACCTTTCAATCTACCCCTTTTGATATTACAAATGGCAGCGCACAGAAGGCCCAGAGAGAACTGGATTTATCCTGGTAAAAATAATCCTAAATCCGAGTACTTTCCCAATTGGGTAAATGCAGAACAACCAAATGCTAAGGTAGAACACAGAGGCAGGAAGGACACAGGGAACATAAACAGTGGCTGAGGTAAAACAGTGGGCATCACTGGGAGAAGGTCACTGAAGCCGTATTCGTTTAAGGGCTGCATACTCAATGTTACTCTCATCCACAGGGTTTGTCCTTGATACAGTCTACCCATCTTATGTTCCAATCAGTGGTAAGATGATATATTAAAATAGGATTCCTCAGCTGGGTGTGGTAGCGCACATCTTTAATTCCAGCACTCGAGAGGCAGAGGCAGACAGATCTCTGAGAGTTCAAGGCTAGCCTGGTCTACAAATCTAGTTCCAGGACAGCCAGGGCTGTTAGACAGAGAAACTTGTCTCAAAAATAACGACAACAGTAACAAACAAACAAACAAAAGGGACCAGGAAGAATGTGACAAGATGATGTGTGACATTGTTGAATATAACAGCCCCTTCCTCTCCACCTGCCACTCCATCATTCTTTAGAGACAGTGCTGGGACGTCATGTCTCTTGCTGTGACTAGCTCTGTTACTGAGAGATGGCCAGGAGAAGTAATAAAACACAGACAGCTATAGTGTGACAGAATGATTCCTAACCAGGCATCCCAATTTCAGCTTTGCCATGACCATGGCCTTCTCCTTCAGTATCTTTGGGACCGTTTTCTTTACATGGAGAAGTATGGCTTCAAGGAAGCATAGAGTTTCACCACTCTGTTCTAACTATAATCTCCAGGGAGCTTTAAAAAAACATGTAGAAATAGGTCTAGTATACTTATACTTAAACTCCTGGGACTTCTGGCTGAACCAACCTTTTTTTTTTTCTTCTTCAGATATTTTTTGCCTATAGATTTGGTTTTTGGCTAAACATTTCTCCAAAGAAGATAAATAACCAATAAACATAAAAGGATGTGTAACATCATTGGCCAGCAGTAAAATCCAGATCAAAAACCTCAACAAGGAAGTGGTGCGCAGCTCAGCACGAGCAGACTCCCAGCATGTGTATCCACAGCTGCGCAGCTGAGCCACTGGACGAGATTAAAGTTTCTTTGGGCTCTGAAAATCTGACTGTCTGAATCATAGCAGTGGGAACTACAACAATTTTCGGCCTTATGAGGGCCTCCCCACCCTCCCCACTGCCACGGCCCCTTCCATAAGCAGCTACATGTCTGTCTAGTCTCGGCAAAAAGCATCATTGGCTGGGGAAGCCATCCTTGATCCTGAGGGTAAATGAAGTCACCCACAGCATATTCCTATAGCATTCTGTATTTCACCTTCCTAAGACTCTGCACATTTCACTTTACTAGTTCAACATCTGTATATGTAGGACTAGGTTCCTACCTGAAGTAGCTCCCGTGAGGCAGTACTGCCAATTATCTGTACATGCAGGATGACATTCCTAACTGCAATCCCAGCACCTCACAGAAAGTAGGACTCACACAATCCTGTTAGTTTTACTTTTCAGTAAAGATAATAAGGTTAAAAATAACATCAAACAAACCTAAAGTTAAGCTACAAATATAAACTCCAGTAGTGCAACTTCCTAATACAAAGAATCCTTTAAAAATCTTTATAATGGGGGCTGGAGAGATGGCTCAGCACTTAACTGCACTGGCTGTTCTTCCAGAGGGCTAGGTTCGATTCCCAGCACTCACATGGGGACTCACAGCCATCTGTAAATTCAGTTCCAGAAATCAGATGTCACATTCTGGCCTCCCCAGACACCAGGCACTCATGTCATACACATACATACATTCAGGCAAGACACCCAGACACATAATCAATAAATTTTTCCAAATGTTTGTCACAAGAACAAAGTCAAATAGCAATTATACCTCTGGCAACCTTAAAAATTACTTGGCCTATTTTCTTTACCACCAAAAGAAATCTAACAAACTTGATTTCCTACCTTACCTGGGAATGTACTTATTCATGATGGCGTAAAAGCAGTTGTACAGGTCGCTGCGAGGCAGCTGGAGACACACCAGGGGCTTGAGAAGGTGGGTCCAGCTCAGGGATGCGCTGTACTTAACATTGCGTGATTTACAGTAAAAGGTAATTACAGACTCCACATCCAGAAGTAAATCTGCTGCCTTCTCCTCTGGCACTGAGAGCTGCTCTAGAAATAAAGCATCAAACCAAAGTTACCAGGGGACTACTAGAGGCTCAGGGACGGGGTGTCCTGTCCACAAATACATTCTGGGGGTGTTTGAAACTAGGATAAAAGCAGTCAAGTCCTGACAGTACTTTTCTCATCATTTTATTTTTTATTTTTGTAGTAAGGAAATAGAACCAAGGCTTTGCATAAGCTAGGTACCTGCTTTATCACTGAGCTATATCTAGTAGTTCTTTTATTCAATAGACACTGGTTCACAGACGCAAAACCTAAGAAAAAACATAGTTAAAATTCTTTTTTTTTTTTTTTTTTTTTTTTTTGGTTTTTCGAGACAGGGTTTCTCTGCATAGCTTTGCGCCTTTCCTGGAGCTCACTTGGTAGCCCAGGCTGGCCTCGAACTCACAGAGATCCGCCTGGCTCTGCCTCCCGAGTGCTGGGATTAAAGGCGTGCGCCACCACCGCCCGGCATTAAAATTCTTAATAACAACCTCATTTTAATTTTTAAAGCCGTCATTGTGTATACTCATTGTACATGGTACTGCTTTACCTAAGGACATAGTCATACAATGATATATTTATGCTGAATATATTCTCCCTAATCTTCTTTCTAACTTAAAGCAAGAATGCTGTTACAGAACAACCCTCAGTTTCACATGAAGTGTTGTGTTTTTTCCCTAGTCCTCAGAGACAAGGGAAGACAAAAGACAGTTTACTAACAAACAGTACTTAGTGACATTGACCACAGTCATGTGAAACGGAAGATGGCCAATTTGAGGCAGATTGGTGGGCAATGACAGGCATAAGCCATGGAGCTGGAAAGCCAACGGAATTTTCTAACAGGACTATCAAGTGTTCCACAATGTGGTGCTTTGGTAAGTAGAGGGAAAATTCATTCTCTACCATAAAATTTAGTACTTTATTCCTTCCCTTCCCTTGTTTTAAACCTTAGTTTTTATTTTGTAATAAAGCTAATCAAACATGCACAAGCAAAATTACCTATGACTTCTCTACTGGTATTCTCATATAGAATAAACAGACAAAGTACAAATTAAATATGAACAAAACTATAACCATTATTATTAACATCAAGGTAATCTCAGAAATATATAATATACATCATGTGAAGTCTTCAAATCTCTGGTTCAAATTCCCTTTCTTTTGTTCACACTAACAATAGTCTTTCTGCCTGCCTGCCTGCCTGCCTGCTTGCCTGCCTGTCTGTCTATAGTACTGGTGATAGAACCCAGGCTCTTATATAAGCCAGGCAAGCACTCCACTAAGCTACATCTCAGATACAGTTTCTGAAGAGTTAGTACACTGAAGCCTGTTTAACCAATGCATTAACTAAGAAGTAACAGAAAAACAAAAGATTCCAACATACTATAAATAATCAGAAAAGATAGGTATAAACTACATTAGCTTAATATAGATCATGAATTAACATAGATTTGTAGAGTGTCAGGAAACCTATTCACCCATGATTTGTAACAATTTTAAAACAGTAGATCATGATCTGCAATCCATAAACTTTGAGAAAACAGTTTCTTTTTCTGAAGGCTGCATATAAACATGTGAGCCTGTAATTACATGAGAAACAAGGGGAAGAGCACAACAAAACTGTAAATGTGTAAAAAAAATCAATAATATAAAAGAATAGTAAAAACTGGGCTCTTTCTCAAAATTGTATGTCTCAAGGTTTTTTTTAAAGGGCCAATCTTTTTAATAGACTTTTACAAATTCAACAGATCACAAATGACAACAAGATAACTTTTTTGCAGTTATCAAACTTACCAATAAACTCTAGGCAATCTTTATGAATAGTGTTCTGCTCGGGCAAGTCTAAAATACCATCCCAGGATGCTAAGCTATCACCTTTTCCTGCAACGTTCAGAGCGATCTGGAAGAAAGACGGTAGAAGCAACTAGCACCGTTGTTACTGCTCCTTCCTGTACAATAACTGCACTAAAGAAAGCGGGAATTTAGGAATAACAACAAGATTACAAGCTTAAGTATCTGTACACCAAAGTGTCACCACCATCAAGTGACAAAATTCTCCTATAGAAGATTTCCCCACTTCATGGTATTCAGTGAATAGAGTGAATTATACAATATCTGTATACTTACAAACATGGCTTTATTTAAAGCCAACTCTTTTGAAATGTAAAACTAAGAATATAATATTGAAAATTAAAAAATATACCTATGCCATGTACAATTAAAATTATAAAAAAGAATTCTTAATGAATTGAGATGTTATTTTGTAAGTTTTTTTAAGTATGTGTAAAAACTATTCTATTCATTTATTTATCTATTTATTTATTTGAGACAGGGTCTGTCTGTGTAGCCCTGGCTATCCTGGAACTCACTCTGCAGACCAGGCTGGCCACCACACATTTTTATTTTATTTTATTGGCAATGTTGAGGGGGGGGGTTGAACCTAGAAGCCCTGCACAAGGTGGGCAAGCACCCTACCACTGAGGCACATCCCCAACCAAAATTATCATTGTCTTAATTAACAGACTCAAGTGACCGTCAAATGCAATAAGTAGTCCTTCCAGCATTTGAATCTGAGTAAATCACCATAAAAATACTTTTCTAAGACAACTGAAGAAATTATCTTGATACCAAAGAATTGTGACTTTTAGACAGGTAATGGTTGGTGGAGAGGGAAAGACACTTTCTTCAGTGGGTACAGCCACTGGATAAGAATGCCTACACTCCTATAAGTAATTCTAAAGATACCTGGATCACCTCCCCACAAAAGGGGGTGAAAAGACATGAAAGTAGAAGGGACTTACTACAAAGAGGAGCAGGACCAGCGAGAAAGGAAGGGACAAGAGGGTGGTGGAGGGGAATATGACCAAAGTATATAATAT
Organism: Peromyscus leucopus; assembly: GCF_004664715.2. Taxonomy (NCBI): domain Eukaryota; kingdom Metazoa; phylum Chordata; class Mammalia; order Rodentia; family Cricetidae; genus Peromyscus; species Peromyscus leucopus. Next base: position 40,094,033 of record NC_051073.1, on the reverse strand, counting down.
GTATGTGTGAAGCCGTTACAATGAAATCATTATTGTGCACAGTTAATATGCGCTGATAAAAAGTAAGATGTCTGATAGTCTTAAAGTCACTTCAAAAGTCACTTGGTATGCTACCAAGGATTTGCTTTAAAATAATTCAGCATCAAGGGACAGGGAAGACAGGAAGAGAATATTAGTCAAACAAGACTGGTCTGATGCAGGTAAAAGTTAAAGCTGAATTATAGATACATGACAGTTCACTGCACAAGTCTCCATTCTTTTCCATGGCAAGGCTACACACAGCATCTGTACATTCTGCTTTAGGAGAGAGATTTCTGCCTTCACAGACATTATCAGATTAGAGGAACTATTAAATAAAGGATGGCACAAGCAGGTTGATCAATTGCACTGTGAAATCGTGAAAACAAACCACGGTAACTATCCATGGCAGTAGAAATGGCTAATGCCTGATACAGCACTCACCATGTGCCATACACTATTCTATGTGTTTAAATTCCTGCAATACTGCATTTAGAATGTTATGTGCATTTATAATTCCAATTCTGTTAAATGTGTATACACATAAGAAAAAAGAAAGGATATACACCTAGACACTACTGTGTGGTTTACCTACTGGTAGTAACATGATTTTTTTGGGGGGGGCGAGGGGGGGGTGTTGGTTTTTTGAGACAGGGTTTGTCTGTGTAGCTTTGCGTCTTTCCTGGATCTCGCTCTGTAGACCACACTGGCCTTGAACTCACAAAGATCCGCCCGTCTCAGCCTCCCAAGTGCTGGGATTAAAGGCGTGCACCACCACTGCCTGGCGTAACATAATTTTTTATTTCATCCTTTAAGCTTATAACTTTTCACAAATATGTACTATCTTTATTCAATTTTTTCTTTCTTCTTTTTTTTCAATCTCCCACCCTACCAAGCCTGCATCTCCCCTATCTGTCCATTTCCCAGATTCATGACTTTTGTTTTTGTTGTAGGATCCATTTGGTTGACTCAGGGCCATCTATGTGACCACTGAACTAGAACTGCCCATTGGAGGCTGGTGGGGGTCACCAACAGATAAACAACTGATGGCATTTACCACCCCATTACCTCAGTTTCTCCCTAGGAGAAAGCTCAGTAGAAAGGGGTAGAGACCCAGGTCCCTTCTCCATTCCTGGCTGGCTGACGGGCCTATTCTTGAGCAGGCCCGGTGTGGTTAGCGTAGTTGCTGAGCATTTATGAGGAAAGAAGACACGTCTGTGAGGTGTGGCGGTGCTCACCTGTCACCCCAGCACTACAGAACAGAGGGGAAGGATGGTGGATTGCAAGGCTAGGCAGTGAAACATAGCAAGATCCTGCCTCAAACCAAACAAAGTCAAAACCCACAATCAAAACCCCACATACATTAGAGAACAGTTGGAAAAGCAAAATAAAGGAAAACTGTAACCCCAACCCTCGCAGACATATTTACTATACCTCAGATCATTCCATGTATGTCTGTACGTATTCTATTTTACTTACTGTACATGTTTCTTCTCTTAGCTACCATTCACTAACAATCTTCATACAAATTACAGCTATTTCTAATGGCTATAAAATATCACCATTGTAAACATTATTATTGAGGATAGAAAACACTACAGAACCATTTATTTTGAGACAGGGTCTCATTGTGTCTTCCTGGCGGGCCTAGAACTCACTATATAGACCAGTGAAGCCTTGGGCTCACGGAGATCCGCCTGCCTCTGCCTCCCAGTGCAGGAAGGGATTAAAGGCGTGCGCCACTACACCTGGCTCAGAAACAGTTAGTTACTCGGGTCCATTTTCTAGATGCAGCATACTCCGAAACAGTCTTTTCAGAGAGTTGAAAACCAATTATCAAAACTTCTATTAAGTGACTACATTTTACTCATAGGTTTCAAGTTACCTTCCAAACCTGGGCCCTCAGTTCAGCAGGCAGTGGTCTCCCTTGAATTATATTTCTCAAAGTTTCAAGATCACAACCTCCTGCTTCCAGGGCTTCTTCAAGATCTTTTTCCCTAAAAAGAAGAAGAAAGAAAAGTTCTACTCTTGAATCATCTTTTTTTTTCTTGCACAGATTCTCTCATAAGGACGGCCAGCTAAAGGTTTTGGGCAGTCCGAACACAACAACACAGGGTACACGCAGCACCATACGTTCTGTTTCAGGGACAGTTCTGCCTTCCCAGGAATTATCGACCAGAGACGTTGAGAAGACAGCACAAGCACGCTGACAGCACCGTCCACTCATGAAGACAAGTCCCAGGGACGTAGTCATGGCAGTGGGAGGGCCTGATGCAGCACCCACATGTGCAAGGCACTGTTCCAAAATTCACGTGTTCACTTCTTGTTTGTTTAGAAACAGGATCTCATGTACCCCAGGCTGGCCTGAAACTTACACTTCCGTTCCTCCTCCCTCCATCTCCCGAGAGCTGGGATTACAGAACACACAACCACCCCAACCCATACGTGTTCTTTTTAATCTCCACGACAGTGAGCTTACACACATCACTGGCTGCAGCTATGGTACAAAATGAGGCAAAGACGGGTTATGAAAAGTTACAAGACAACTGGAGTAACCATACTATGATATCAAAAATAATTATTCTTGTGTTTGATATGTTATCATCTCATGGCTATAATTGATAGCAAAGCCAGAAGACAAATTTTAGCAGTCTGGATTCAAATTCATAACATTATGCTAAACAGTGGCAAAGATGAGAAACCCTAAAATTCCACCAAGAAATCCAAAGCACTGCAGTCGGGACTACTTAATGCATAATTCTATCAATGCTCTTCCCAGAGCAGAGCCCGACTTACAAGTGTTTGATAAATGTCAACAGAACAAAACAGAGCTCCACTGTTGTATTAAAACTGAAAACAAAACATCATCAAGCAAAGTAGGGGGCAATTTTGCTCAATCTACCATGTCTGAGGAGAAAAGTAGAAAGTTAATTTTCTTTCCACCATGCATGGTTAGGATGGTAAGTTAAGAACTTCCACAAGGTATGAGCTGTTTTGTAGCTAGAAATACCCTTAAATCAATTCCTTAGGAATTTCAGAGGTTGAGAATTCAGTCATTTATTATTTTAGCATATATTAAAATCTATAAAAATGTAAAAAAAAATCATAACTCAGTCATAATTTATAGCATTCTTGAAGCAACTTAAGAAGGTAGGGTTGCTAGAATCAGGAAATCGGGATGCTGTCTAACCTGCTGTAGTTTTAAAGAAAAATCAATGACTGAATAATTTAGACCTCCCCACGCTGATACCATTCTAAGACTACCGTGTAAGTGTACACATTTCATTAGGTTGTTCTCTTAACAGAAAGAAATGAAATGAAAATGGAATCACTCAGGTACAATCAACAGAAAAGCACCGGTCAAGTGCAAAGTGTCCTTCAACTAAGTTAGTCCAAATTCACATGGACACACTGATGACCACACAAGGCATATTTTGGTCTTTTGCAAATAATTACTACAAAGCTGGAAAATGAAACGAGAAAATAATTACTACAAAGAAAAGGAAACAGAACGAGAGATTTCAAGGTTAGTGTTGTACGTGCAGACCTCATAAAGACTGGAGTCTGTCTAGTTCATGCTAACCAAGCTATATAAGACAGACAATAACAATTTCAAATGTGGTTTATAACTGTGAAATTAAGAAGACAATGTATGCATGGTAGATAAATACCATATGTTGTTAAATGTGTAAATGAAATGAAGAAAATATCCTTTAATTGAGATGGAATTTTATAACATAAATGAACTAGAATTTTTCTAAATTTTTAAGCCAACCCTTATTTTCTTTTTGAAGTAGCTCTGCCAAATACCTTACTATTCTAGACAACAAAGCTAGTATTTGGTCAAAATGCCCACTCTTCCAAGGACTTTTAGAGTCAAAAGTAGTGTACAAGCACACCAGTTAATGCAGCTGCTGCTGGATTGTGATACTGTGCCAGGGGATCACCATCTGTGGTGGCAACAGAGACTGTAAACAAGTAGAGACCAGAAAATACTATACTTGAAGTAGTAAAGACACTTTCCACAAACCTAAATAATTCAAAACAACAGTGTCTTTTGAGGAAACCAAAGGTTCAGTTTTCAGACTTTAAACACTACCACTTGCAACTGTAGTAAAGAGCTGTGAACACTGCAGTTGAAGATTGTATGGAAGGATGAGCAGAGATGAGAACTTGACATAGCATTCAGCTCCCAAAGAGGCTCAAGTCTCAGCCTTTGAGCACGCGGTAACTACAAGTCTAACTGGGTCCAGAGAGGTTTGAGTGGACAGACTGTAGTTTTCAGTCTTCTTTGGCTACAAGAAACTTCTAGTTGACCTTACAAGCTAAAACTTGGTACAAATATACTAGACAAGCAGACAAGGCCCCAAAACAGTAAAGTATAAGCTTTATTCATAAAAATAAGCAAGGATCCCCTTTGCTTGGCAAGTTCAAGACACAGAAAATACAAAGTCTTGTGGTTGGAAGTAAAAAGAAAACCACCTCCCTCTGGCTCTGTAACTCTGAAACTATAACATATATTAGAACACAACAGAGTGCTTCAATGAGCTACCAATAACATGCTTACAAAATATAAATAAAAGTCCAACAATGGTTTTCACATCTGTGATCTCAGGAATCATGATACTAAAGGACAAGAGAACTGTGGAAGTTCAAGGCCAACCAGGACTACTGAGTGAGTTCCTGTCTCAAAAAATAAAAACCTAAAAACAGAAAGAAAAGAAGGTAATAACTACCTCCAAAATAAAATTTCCTCTAATTGTATGTTTTGTGGCAAAATCAAAGCACTCTAACCCAAGCTGTTTTAGAATTACAGCCAGGCAGACACGGGCTCATACTCTAGCTGTTAACTGAGTTGGATCCTCTTCCATCAGACAGACAGGAGCTGGGACATATAGAACACATACACAATTGTACAGGAGACAAAAGCATAAACTCCATCCACTTCCAAACTTAATATGCATTCCCAATGCTTAGTAAATCCAACTGAAAATTTTTATAATTGTTTTTAAATAAGCCATTAAATAAATTATATGAAAAACATGACTTCCAAAACAACAGATATTATCAATGTAGACCTTGGTTGCCTCTGTAGAATTGAGGGTGAGTCCCTATTGCTGAAGACACCAGACAAATAAGACACAGGATGTGGATGATGTGAACTCAATCTGACCTGAAGGCCTCTTTCCTGTCATCTACCTTCCATGGTTCCAGAAAATACTATGCAAGCTTCCGACAGAGAGAAGCAACTAAACAGTCCTACTCAGCAGCAATACCTATGAAGCATGACAATGACCAGAATGACATGATAGACATAAAGGTGTAATAAATGGCACTCACATGTCAATGGTTGTCTAACTGAATTTAAAGCCCACTCAATAGGTGGGAAATCCTCGTATGGGAACCTAGCCAACTTCCTGGGGCTAGTGAAGCCATAGATCTTAGAAAAGAACTTATTACCGACACTTTGCTAGACCAGCATAATTCCTTACTACATTCTAAATCTTATCTCTATACCCACAGAAAAATGTAGCAATCACCCTTATCAGAAGCCTCTCTTTACAGCAAATGAAGACCATCACTGAAAACCACATCATGATACAATGAAAGATCAACAGACTTTGGGGAGCCCAGCCCCAACAGATACAACTACATCACAGTTCCTTTATCTATGGCTTAGCCAACATCATGGAAGAGAGTGTAGAAGACTGTAAGAACCAGGAAGTGTCCTGTGAAACGTTCTCTCCTAGAAACAGCTGCATAAACAAGAACAGCAATATCACTGTACATGTAATGTGGAAAGAGGGAAACTTCCTACTACTAAACAAAAAACTACAGGCAACTACTGACTGCTGGGAGAAGGGTAATGAGCTTCCCCCAGGGATGAGCCACTTATTGGTTGTCCTATCCAGAATGGTCAGACTTGAAATCATATACACACCACCAACAGAGACAGACTCAGATTGTTGTACTCACATATATTTGTGTGCATGAATGCACGCACACGCATGCATGCACGCACACACACGTGCACACAGACACACACTCACACTTAACAATAATAATCAAAGTAAAAGAGGCTATCAACTTGGGAGACGTGGGAGAGGCTTGAGGGTAGCTACATGAGGCTTGAAAGAGGAAAGGGGAGCAGTGATGTCATACTATTTGAATTTAAAACATTTTTAAAAAATAAACAAAATTTAACAAAAATTAAAAGAAAAGTTACAGAAAATCTCCAACTGAGGGAAAAGCCGAGTAGTTATTAGACTTTTTTCTAAATTGTCTTTCCCTCAACTATGTTCAAAAACTTATTTTACTCACAATTTCAAAACTTACAAAAACTGTTTAATCATAGACATTGTTTATATGTAACAAAAGGAAAACAAGACTTACTTCACCTATTGTTTCAAGCATATTTCTGTATGTAAAGAAACATCACATCATTAGAATTCCCTCATCACTCCTTCCCACTAACCCTTCCTCACCTCGTTCAGTTATTCTCTACCTCTACATACCTACCTACTTGGAGTATTTCACATAAATGTAATCGTGGCACGTGACCTTTAATGCCTGGTTTCTTCCTTTAGCATTATGCTTCAAGCTCTACTCATGCTATAGTCTATGTATCAGCACATGCTTTTACTGCCAAATAATCTTCCAGCACATGACTATATATTTTGTTTGCCCATATGATGATGGGCATTTGAGTTGTTTCAAGTTGGATATTATGACTACCTACTAAACTTAAATCAAGAGGTTAAATGTATGATCTATCCTTAAAGAGCTCCGGAAGAATTTAAGAAGCAAACCCATGAAAGAGATGGGAGCAGCTCTTACTGGCTTGCAGTTCATTCAGATTTGTTCAGATGTAAAGCCCTATGTGCACATGTCAAGCCATGACAGCTCCATGTGTGTATCATGTATACATCACTACTAGCTTTGAGCCTGACCAGTTGCTTCTCTACTTCTAAACTAAGTAACCAGCCAGCTGTAAGCACTCATTTCAAGTTGTTTTGTGGCTTACTTTGTGCCCTGCACTTCTGAGTGTTTCCTATTGCAGGGCTCATGAGACATCAGCACCAAACTTCTTTTGGACTTATTATAGTGCTATGATTTTTAGCATGCTGGTTACAAATTACTAACCCTGAATACTCCGTAGGACAGCTGGTAGAAACACAAATAGGACAGTTTTGTTACCAAATCATCTGTACAATAGCTATGGACAGAGTTCAGTGACCATAAGGTGTTTTGTGTATCCTGCTATTTTTAAATACAATCTCAAACCACCAACACTTTCTGGGTATTTCAGCCAAGACATGGGATGAAACATTAAGAAAGCCCTGGGGAACTCGCAGTCTTTTGAGAGCTTAACTTATTTATAAAATCTTGTCATCCGAGTTGTTGTCAGAATAAGGTATGACTGTCATGAGTATTTTATTGGCTGGTATATTTATAAGCCATGGAAGAACATACCACGTTTTTAGATTAAAACTTAATGAAACTATGGTTAGAAGTATTTCTTCAAAAGCAGCCTTGGGAGATTCCTTTATCAAATGATACAACCCTTACCAGAATATGTGTGTTAACCAGAACCCTTTATTAAGTAAAGAAGATGCTAAACATAGTTCTTTTGGTCAGACAGCCCACACAAATGTGGCAGCTACAAGATTTCTTCACTATGCAACAGGAAAAGGATACAGCAATCACAGAAATTCAGTTCTGTAAAAATTAAAATTAACTATAAATGGAAAAATGTCAGCAAGTCTTTTTTAAAGATTTCCTTTTTTAATCCACAAGCTATGAAGATCAAATTGTACCACATGGTAGCCCTTGCTCTCCTAAGGGATAAACCTGAGGAGTAACTATGGAAGGGGGGAGGATGGATTTCTAACAGTTGCACGTGTGAAGCTGAGCTGTGTTTGCTGTACGGTTTTCCATTCGAAACCGCAGAAGAGTTCTCCACTGGTGAACAGTAACCTCCATCTGCTCTAACATCTTTCCCTGTGCTTCTCAAGATCAAAGTCCTCAGCATCGTCCTAGTCACCCACGCATTTACTTGCTGGTTTACTTGTGTATGTGTACACGTGCACATGCCACAGCACATATGCAGAGGCAACAGGACAACTTTCAGGGTCAGTTTTCTCCCTCCACCCCATAGGTCCTGGGATCGAACTCCAGCAGTCAGGCTTGGCATCAAGCATCTTTACCTGCTGAGCCATCTCACCAGCCCACTTTCCATAGAGAAATATATTTTCAGTCAAAGCAATTTACTTGGGAATTAAAAACAGAAAAGTGTTAGCTTAAAATAAAGAATGGGATGAAAATGGCAAAGTCTATCGGAGACATTACCTCTATCTGTTACAAATTTCTTTTTCTTTTTGGTTTTTTGAGACAGGGTTTCTTTTTGTAACAGCACTGGCTGTCATGGAACTCATTCTGCTGACCAGGCTGGCCTCCAACTCACAATGATCACCTGCCTCTGCCTCCCGAGTGCTGGGATTAAAGGCGTGCACCACCACACTCGGCTCCCTTACAAATTTCTAGTTTACCCAAAGTACAATGACTAAAAACAAACAACAATAACAAAACAGTATTATTTCTCTTGAAAACAGTCTTAGGAAAAAAGAGACCGAAGGGGGAAAGTGATCATTTTGTAACATCTGTGCAATCTTGTTTCTCAAAAGCCCTTGATTTAAAAAAAAAAAAAAAAATCCTACTTTGGCAAGGAATGTATATGCCCGATTTACTTTTTAAAACTGGGTTCCAAGCACTGATCAAGATTTCCTTGATAAAAGAGGCTTTCACTTATCTTCACGTTGGCTGCTTGATGGAATTTACAAAACAAACCTCAAGAAGTTCTGGTATTCACTGGATATGATGGTTCCCACATTATCCTAGAACTGGGGCAGGAGGACTGCCACAAACTCAAGGCCAGCCTGGCCTATATACTGGGTTCTAGGCCAGCCTACACCCTGTCACCAAGCAAAAGGGATTTCTGGTATTCACCTGCACATTCACGAGAGGGTACAGTTTTCTAAGGAGCATTTTTGTAACTTTCATCCTTCAGAACAAAGGAAAGGGCCAGGAGGTCAAGGTGCTTGCTGCACATGCCTGCTGCCCTGAGTTCAACATGAAGATGGAAGGAGAAATCCAACTCCATAAGTTCGTTCTCTGTCCTTCACACACACACACAGACACACAGACAGACAGACACACACACACACACACACACACACACACACACACACACACACACACACACTAACAGAAAGTCTTTATAGAGGAAATAATACACAGTTTCCTAGGTATTTAAAGCAAGTAAGTTACTTATTTCTCCATCACTGAATTAAAGCAACAGAGAAATTGCCGAGTTGTTAAGGTTATCAAAACAGTATTATTGCTTCCATGTCCTAAATATTATCACAAATAAAAATAAACTAATCTTTTTTTTTTTTTTTTTTTTTTTGGTTTTTCGAGACGGGGTTTCTCTGTGTAGCTTTGCGCCTTTCCTGGAACTCACTTGGTAGCCCAGGCTGGCCTTGAACTCACAGAGACCCACCTGGCTCTGCCTCCCGAGTGCTGGGATTAAAGGCGTGCGCCGCCGCCGCCACCACCACCTGGCCAAAATAAACTAATCTTCTAATATATGATAGATGACTTGTTATATTAACATACAGCATAATATACATTATGTGCATTTATCTAATATACATATATTTATTAATATATAACATTATATAAATTTACTTTCTATTTAGATGACGTAGGTAACCATACTTCAAAGTTAAAAAACCCTGTGATTTGAGACAGGGATATGAGAACATAATATTATGAAAATGAAAGGTCTATAAAGATATATATATATATATATAATGATAGTGTACATATAAATTTCTCCATATTATCCTATCATGTCAATCATGAATTGTCTCTTCTCATGGATATAAGAGAGTTAGTAATGTACACAGCTCACAGATGTATCCTTATATCTCTACAGGGTCCACAAATAGTCAACATACATATATGCTCAATAATGCACATCTTTGAATACTGTGCTTTCTAAAACACATAGACAATTCAACATTTGATCCATATTTTTATGAGGGCTTCCTTTAGGAGTCTCTTAAAAGATATGTGAGATATATAAAATAAATGCAGTCAGTATTAGAACGAACACAGGGCTTACTGAAAGGAGACATTAATTAAGTACATATCTTCGATTAACAGGATTTGCCATATGACCTCTCTAAGTCCATCCTCTCTCCTCCAAGAAGGCATTAATAGTAATTCTTAGCTTCCCGTCTCAAAGCACTGTTGTAAAATGCACATCAATTGTGTGTGTGCACATGGGTACATAGCAGGAAAAGCTCCATACACATGCTTAATAACATTGCTAAAATTTTTAAATATCATCTGGTATGGTTTGTATCTGAAATACTTTCTCACAGGCTCACATTTGAACAATTGGCCTCACACTGTGGCACTATTTTGTATTATTCCTTTTGACAAAATGATGAATTAAACCAACCAGAACACAGCTCTACAATGAACAGCTCTGGCTTTAATACTGCTTCCATTTTTCCCTTAAAACTTTACCCAGCAGCTTGAATTAAACTGTACTGAGTGGATATTTGTTCAGCCATGAATGCTTTGCTAAACGATTTTTCTTTCTGATATGTAAGGACGGGCATTGTCTTTGGTTGACACCAAACAGAGGCCACATTTCAGCATTGTGTGGCAGAAATGCTCTACCAAGCACAGTTATCAACTCTATTCAAAACTGTCCTCTTCATAAACTGGCTGTACATTACAGATGTACATTATATTATAGATGTTTCTTTATAGAATTGATCCTTTTACAACTAAAAAAAAGTGTAATACTTGAAGAATTCAGCAACACATTAGAATCATGAATTAAAGTGCATGCTGAGTAAAATTTCTACATTAATTAAGTAAGTTCAGAATGCCAACAATCATAAAATTAAAAGAAAAAAGTTTGGTTATAGATTTGTATCTCTAAGGAATATTTAAGAGAGAATTACAGAAAATAAAAGCATATGAGCCAGGTGGTGGTGGCATAACCTTTAATCCCAGCACTCAGGAAGCAGAGGTAGACGGATCTCAGAGTTCAAAGCTAGCCTGATCTACAAAGCAAGTTCCAGGACAGCCAAGGCTGTTACACCGAGAAACTCTGTCTCAAAAAACCAAAAAAAGAATAATTTAACTTTGATTTTATTAATTCAAATTCCAGACTAGTTTTTCAGTTAACTGTAAATCATTTTAAGTTATAAAAAAATTTTATTAAGGAAATTTTTTTTTTTATCTTTCCAGTTTTTATTTAAAGCTGTCACATGGACACCTGGCTTGTAACACTCCATGAAAAATAATCACTCTCGTCAGCACTCTGTGTCAAGTTATGTTCAGATATGGAATATTTACTAATATTCACTCTAATTTTATGTAAACCTGAAGAAAATAACATTTTATTATAATTTTCAAGCGGCAGAGAGTAAAAATATCTTCTACAAAATAAACTAAGTGGTATGAGAAAAAATTATTTTCTAACAGCATGAATCTATTGTCCAGCTTCCTAAATGATACAGATGTAGAGAGGTGGCAATAAGTGCTAATTACAGTGATGTCATTAAATGTCAAAAAAATTTAATGGGCAATGTATGCATGAAGGTGTGTATATGTGGCTGACACATAGATTTAAGAAATTTTTTTCATTCATTTTACACACCAATCAAAGATCCCTTCTTCCCACCTCCTGCCCCCCCCCAAAGTTATAAAAATTAAACCATCTTAAGTTATAACAATTTTATGAGGGATTTCACCACACCCTTTGAGCTTCCATGGCAGAGGTTCTAGAGTGGTGGGAAGCTTAAGCAGATCACCTTGCTTTCCAAAAGGAAGGAGCATACCAGCCAGCAAACATTAGGAAATGTATATGAAATGATAGCTTGGTATGCATTGCTCATGGTTACACAAAAGTCTGTATTCATTCACATACATTCATCCAACAAACATTTACTGAGCTACCTGCTATTTCCTTGGAAGTCATTTCCTTTGAGAAGTTCACTATCTACAAAGCAGTAAAGTGAGATGGCTCAGCGGTTAATGTGCTTTCTGACAAGCCTAATTACTTGCGTTCAATAACCAGCACACACGGTGGAAAGAGAATCTTGACAGACCTCTACATGTCTCTCACACACAATAAATTAAACCCATGAACACACATATACACACAAAAATGTTAAACAAACAAATAATAAAGAGCGATCTATGTCGCTCAGGTTGAACTTGCACCAACTCCCCTGCCCCAATCTCCTGTGTGAATAATGCTGGGATTAGGAATAAACTACCATGTCCAGCCTAGTTTGATCCACAGTCAAAAGGATGAGTTTGGCGGTGGTAATATGCACAATATACTTTGGAAAACCTTACAAGTGACAAAGTTAAAATTAAAACATGACAGCTAAACTAAAAACCATTTTGGTTTTGGTTTTTGTTTTGTTTTGTGTTTGTTTGGTTTTTGGTTTTTCAAGACAGGGTTTCTCTGTGTAGCTTTGCGCATTTCCTGGAACTCGCTTTGTAGACTGGGCTGGCCATTTTGTAACAAGAGATGGAGTGAGACTACAAATTACACCCAACATTGGAAATAAAACAAGTAAAAGTGGGAATGCACACCAAATATATGAACTGTGCTGGCTAGTGTGATGTCAACTTGACACAAGCTAAAGTCGTCTGAGAGGAGGGAGCCTCAATTGAGAAAATGCCTCCATATGATCAGGCTGTAGGCAAGCCTGTAGGGTGTTTTCTTAATTAGTGATTGATGTGATAAGGCCCAGCCTATGGTGGGTAATGCTATCTCTGGGCTGGTGGTCTTGGGTGCTATAAGAGAGCAGGCTGAACAAGCCATGAGGAGCAAGCTGGTAAGCAGCAGTCCTCCATGGCCTCTGCATCAGCTCCTGCCTCCAGGCTCCTGCTCTGTGTGAGTCCCTGTCCTGACTTCCTTCAATGACTGCAATATGAAAGTGTAAGTCAAATAAACCCTTTCTTCCCCAAGTTGCTTTGGTCATGGTGTTTCGTCATAGCAACAGTAACCCTAAGACACAGACTGTAAGGGACCTTTAAGAGAATAAATGCTACCACTAGCAACCATCCACTAGAGTGCCCTTGCCCCATAACCACACACACATAAGAGTCCCAACCTAAGAACTTCCTTACAAAGCTTTAACTCAGAAAAATTCACCCCCTAAAGTCCTCAATCAGCTGACTAAAGGCAGTTTATATGAAATACAATTCAATCTTCAAAGACTGTAAATTCCTATCTTTGTCTTAAGGCAAGCAGCTGTAGTTATTACTCTCCAAACAAATCATTAGTTTTCTTGCCTAAGCCCCTGCTTCTGCCATTTCTCTGGTCTCTTGATGGCACGGCACTATCCAGTATGTAGCCACTGGCCATGCACAGTATCTAATGTTTCTAATGTATCTAAAATGGCTAGAACAACTGAAATTCAGTATAAATGCAAACCATACACAAGCTTTTTCTTTCTTTCTTTCTTTTTTTTTTTTTTTTTTTTTTTTTGGTTTTTCGAGACAGGGTTTCTCTGCGTAGCTTTGCGCCTTTCCTGGAGCTCACTTGGTAGCCCAGGTTGGCCTCGAACTCACAGAGATCCGCCTGGCTCTGCCTCCCGAGTGCTGGGATTAAAGGCGTGCGCCACCACCGCCCGGCTCAGAAGCTTTTTTATACGGTAAAAATTAAAAACTGAAGCTGGGCGTGGTGGTGCACACCTTTAATCCTAGCACTTGGGAGGCAGGGGTAGGTGGATATCTTTGAGTCCAGTCAAGGCTACATAGACCGTTTCAGGGCAGCTAGGGCTACACAGTGGGACCCTGCCTCAAAATAAATATGTAAGTGAAAACCTTTTAAAATAATAAGTGCATGTTCAAATAACATACTGGATATATATTTTTAAATACAGTAAAATTTTACCTCTTTTAAGTTTTCAGTGAGGCAAAGGGAATTTTTTTTTTTTTACTTCTGTAGCTCACATTATAATTATTTTGAACAGTGTTAAGGTAAATTTTACTAATTCTTCAGAGTCTAACTCACACACCAGGGCCTCCATGAAGCTTTTGTAATGTATGTTGAGGTGGTTTCTGCCTCTTCTGAATTCCCATAACACTTTTATTCACAATCTCAAAGAACAAAATTAATTTTATCTTGTTATTCTGTGTACCTGTCACAGTCCCCCCAAGTCCAATATAAGCTACTTGAAAGAAACAAGATTTATGTTTTCCTCCTATACTCTGAAGAAAACATGCACTAAGATGCTGATGTCCGCTGAGGTGAACGTCTCAATTACTGCATCATCTATCCCATTCAACTATTTCCATTTTCCCCAATTAGTAAAGTATGTCTTTTTTATTTATTTTTTTGTTTTTTGTTTTCTGTTCTTTTGTTTTCCGAGACAGGGTTTCTCTGCGTAGTTTTGGTGCCTGTCCTGGATCTCGCTCTGTAGACCAGGCTAGCCTCAAACTCACAGAGATCCACCTGGCTCTGCCTCCTGAGTGCTGGGATTAAAGGCGTGCGCCACCACCGCCCGGCTAAAGTACGTATCTATCAATTCTTTTCATTGTGTTTACGTAAACAGTGCCAGTGATCGATATAAAAACAGTGGGGGGGCGGGGAATCCGTGAGTATTACATGTGTTCAATATACTTATATCAACTGATCAAACTACTTCCAAAGTAGACCTGTTTGCCAATAATTAGTGACACTGGGTGGAAAAAAATGCCTACCAAAAGGTATTAGAAGGGTTGGGGTTGTATCACAGTTGGTAGACTGCTTGTCTTAGCACACATGAAACCTTGAGTTCAATCTCCAGCACGACATACACCAGGTAGTATAGAGGTTGCCTATAACCCAGCAGGAGAAAGCAAGAGGATCAGAAGTTCACAGTCATCCTTAGCCACACAAAAAGTTCGAGGCCAGCCTTGAGCTACATGAGTCCCTTCAAAAACAAAGTCTTCCCATGGTCCAGAAAGGCAGACATGCAAAAGCTTGGGAGAAACGATAATAAAGTCTAATAGGTCATCCAAAGCTATGCAACCAAGTTGTGAGGAAAGTGATGGGAAGGAGAAAAAACACTTGAGAAAGACAAATATTGGAAAATGTTGGGAGGCAAACAAAATTAATTAAAAAAAAAAAAAAAGCTGAACTATGGAGGAGGAATGCTGCTGGGTGTGTCCCCCAACCTCTGCACTGTCAAAGGTTGCGTAGGTTATTTCCAAAGACCTTGTTTCAAATGGTCTGAGCTCTTCACCCAGCCAACTTCCTCCTTAGCGCGCCCACTCCAAACTCCCTGGCCAGGGACTCGGCGAACTCCGTGTGGAAGCCACCCTCCTCAGCTGGACCAAGAGGGAGGACCTGCCTCGGGCGCAGATCCGGGACGACCCGGGGGTGCCCGGGATTCCGCCCCAGGCGCCGGAGCCCACGGGCAGAGGGGACCCGGAGACCGAGGGGGGCGGGGCAGAGGACCCGGAGGCGGACAGGTGCCCAGCTCCACGCCCCGGGGCCGCCGGCCCGTCCCGGACAGGGCAGGATGGAGAACGGGAGGAGAGGGGGGCCATGGGCAATGACACCTGGGCTCGCACTCACCAGCTGTCCCCGCCCGACGTTGACAGTGGCAGAAGCTCGTCTCCTTCCGCCATTGCTGTTGACGTCCACGTCACTTTGCCGAAAAGTGGCCCTGGGCGCCGAGACTTGCCTCTGAGACGCGGTGTCGTAAAAGGAGTTCTGAAGTCGGACACGGAGGAGGCTCGCTCGGCCCGAGCGAACGAGGCGGGAGGCGAGGCACTGGAGGGAGGCAACGTCACCGCGTCCCGAGGGCGAAAGGCGGAGCCTGGCCGCTTGTGGGAGGCAGCGACTCGCGGAAGACCACAAATCCCAGGATGCCATGGGGCGGCGAGCAAAGCGGGAGGGGCGCGAGGTGTGGGGTGGGCGGGGCCACGGGAAGTGGGCGTGGCGCGGCGCGGCGGGAAGGCGTGGCTCGGAGGAGGCTCTTGAAGGTGAGGCGTCCCGGCTTGGCGTCTCCTTAGCGTCTCCATTCCTGTTTGGTGTGGAACTGTGAGCCAGAATTGAGAGAGCCCCAGCTGGTGGAGAGAGGAGGGCAAGAACGAATTCACACAGGGGTGGGCTGAATGGAAAGTAAGGAAAGGGCAGGCCACCTCATTTGTAAGGACCATTCAAAAAAAAAAAAAAATGCCAAGGAATAGTGCAATGTACAGCGCCTGCCCAGTGCAATCCTCCTTTCAATCGCCAGCGCCACAAGAAAATAAAAATACACAGAAGGCTACATACTCTGTGTCTGAATACTTAAAAGTTATAAATCAAACTATTCTGTAAAGATAATAAGGCCTTCAGAGCCAGAAGAATCCACTCTAGTTGGGATTCTGGAACGGGAATTCCAGTTGAAGAGAGCTGTCAAGATCCTTCCTTTCCTATCCTATGTCCCATTTGTCCCTCGTAGAGAGACCTTCCGGTTCCACACCCAGGTTTCATCCACAGCACCAATATTACCAAAACTCTAGCCTCTTGGCTATCCTTGACCACTACAGATTCAGGACGGACCTGAAGTAGTACTTGTAAGTCCTAGGAGCAACGATGCAGTGAACTACATAAAACATGAATAAATCTGAAAATTTCATGTTAAATGAACAAAACGGATTACAAACGAATGGCGTTGTTTATGTCTGGTATCAATATATTAGGAATAAATACATGTACACTGAAAAATGCATGGGTGATGTGTAGAAAAATTGGAAAGGCAATTAAATTTTAGATGGGGCAAAAATGACCTGTTTCATTGGTTGTTTGATTTTGTTTTGTGTTTTGTTTGTTTGGTCTGGGTTGGGTTTTTTGTTTTGTTGTTGTTGTTTTTGAGACAGGGTCTTACTAGGTAGCCTTGACTAGCTTGGAACTCGATATGTAGACCAGGCTGGCCTAGAACTCATAGAGATCCACTTGCCTCTGCTTGTGTTTGTTTTTTTAGACATGGGTTTTTGCTGTGTTACTGAGGTTGGTCTGGACTCCAGGCTCATGTCTTTGAGCTCATGGGCTCAAGTACTTTTCCTGCCTCAGCCTTTCAAGTAAACAGTATGACAGGTGTTTGCCACTGTACTGGCTTTATAATTTAATGTTTTATCTTTAGGAGCTGAGTGGTGCCTTCAGGGGTGCCCATTATTTTTTATAAAATATACTTTGGTACCTAAAATGCTCTATAATTTAAGAAAATTATTTGAACGGTGCAGTACAGCTGTCTCCGTTATAACCCCAAACATGTTGTCTTCCCTTTGAAAAAAAGAGACAATAAAAAGCTGAACATTATTGTAGTCACTTCCAAGCCTGGAGTAGATGTGTAATACTCAGTTCTTCGTTGCAGAAAAATTTTTTTTACATAGAACGTGGCTATAGGTGACCATTATCAATCAATCAGTCAATCAATCAATCAAAGGTGTGACTCAGATCATCATTCCAATGCACAGACCCTCTGATGGGTCCCTTCAGTTGTTCCAGGAGGTTTTCAGAAAAATGGCTCTAACACTATTCAGTCAGTGACAAGCAAGTAATTATTCATCAGTCAAGGTGAGTCTAGCCTCCAACGTGCAGCTTATTTTTATTGTAACCAAATTAGTGAGTGTGTTCTAGTCAGTGCAGTAAAAATATCCTATTAAAAATATATTACTTAATATTTTCAAACAGTTCTTCACTCTGTGAAAGTAGGTTGAAACTTTAGATTTCTTTTTAATCTGTTCAAACCAGCTATGTGGGCATCTGACCTATGTAGATCTAAGACCCAGGCCCAGACAAGCACTCTGCTTATTTGGATGAACTGCTTCTGCCATCTTGAAATTAATGTTTGGAATAAAGAGTCTTCTCCTTTTCTTTTCTTTTTTGTTTTGTTATTTTTTCAAGACAGGATTTCTCTGTGTAGCCCTGGCTGTCCTGGAACTCACTCTGTAGACCAGGCTGGCCTTGAACTCACAGAGATCCGTCTGCCTCTGCCTCTCAAGTGCTAGGATTAAAGGCATGCCCCACCATGCCTACTTGAGTCTTATTGTGTTCATTTTGTACCCGTTCTCACAATTACGACAGCTACTGCCCGAAAAAGTGAATAGCATCTTAATATCTAATAGAAGAATTTCCTTTGGTAATAATGCTGTCAGGGGCATTTGTTCATTTCTCATCAACCCATTCCAAGTTCCCCATAATCTTCACTTGGAGACCATGATGTGCATAACGAACCCCATCTCCTCCATTGACAATTGGAGGCCTATGCTTTTGAAGTCAACTCCTCACGTCGTTAGGATGCTTTTGGTTGTCTTCTTGAAAAGCTTCCCCTGAGTCATCTCCCTTGTGTTTGGGTTGTTGACATCCAAGCTGCTGAGCTTGAACATGTTTCTGTGGTAGGTCAGTCTTTGCCCTCTCTAGTCTTTCTTTTGTTCTTCTTCAGCATCATCAACCTCTTCCTTTACCTTGCTTGGTCTTCTGAAAAAACCAAACCCGCGCACTGGGTGAGGCTGCTGAGACAGTGTGGATAGTTCTGGTTGTTGGGGCCTCTCATCGTAAGGCCTTGTTTTTGCTCTGGCTCTGATTTTCCCACAGTTCCCCTAACATGCCTCATTCCCTGAGATGGCAGTGGTTTTGCCGCCTGCAGAACACTTTCTAGCTGGCTGCATATTTTTGTGTGTTCTTTCCATTATTCAAAAGGTCCTGCTAGCTACCTAGATGGTTACATGTTTAAAATATTAGCATGAAACCACTAGTAGAGTATGGTGATATTGTGTCCCCCAAAATATTGTACACCCTAATAAACTTATCTGGGGTCAGAGAACGGAACAGCCACAATATTAAACATAGAGGATAGGCAGCGGTAGCACATGCCTTTAATTCTAGCATTCCAGAGGCAGAAATCCCTCTGGATCTCTGTGAGTTCAAGGCCACATTGGAAACAGCCAGGCATGGTGACTCATGGCTTTAATCCCAGAAAGTGAGCCTTTAATCTCAGGGAGTGATGGCAGAAAGCAGAGAGATATATAAGGCATGAGGACCAGAAACTAGAAGCATTTGGCTGGTTAAGCATTCAGGCTTTCGAGTAGCTGAGAGCCATTGGGATGAGGACACAGAAGCTTCCAGTCTGAGGAAACAGGATCAGCTGAGGAACTGGCGAGGTGAGGTAGCTGTGGCTTGTTCTGCTTCTCTGATCTTCCAACATTCACCCCAATAACTGCCTCAGGTTTGATTTTATTAATAAGAACTTTTTAAGATTTCTGCTACAGTAGAGTGTATTAAATTCTAGTGATAGGCCTCTGCTTCAGACCAAACCAAAAATAAAGCTCTTAAGAGAGAGATTTCATAATGAAATTATGTGCCAACACTTTCCTTACAGTATTTTTCTCTCTTAACTATAACATCTAATTTACATTTCTTCATCTGGAGCAGAGGGGTGTAGAGTCCTTTTCTATTGCTTTTATAAACCTGGTGCTAATCTTAGGTGGAGTTGATTGCAGTGACAATGTGCGTAGTGCTGTGCGGTCACAACATCATCCAGTGAGATATTGTGTCCCCAGCCTGCATTTATGCATGAGTCCTCACATCCTAAAGAAAAGGTATAATATTTTTCACATTAACCTTGAATAAAATCAGAGTTTATTTTATTTGAATTGTAGAAAAATATAAAAATGCTGTTAGCTATTATTTGGTGTTTGGGGTCTGTGGTGGTTTGAATGAAAAATGGTCCCCATAGACTCGCAGGGAGGGGCATTATTGGAGGTGTGGCCTTGTTGGAGTAGGTGTGGCCTTGCTGGAGGAAATGTGTAACTGGAGGGTAGGCTTTTGGGTTTCATAAGCTCAAGCCAGGTCCAGTGTCTCTCTTTCTTCCTGCTTCTGCCGATCCAGGTGTAGAACTCTCAGCTCCTTTTCCAGCACCATATCTGCCTGCATGCCACCATGTTCACCATGACGATAATGGACTAAATACCTAAAACTGTAAGCTAGCCCCAATTAAATGTTTTTGTTTTTTTTTATTAAGAGTTGCTGTGGTCATGGTGTCTTCTTCACAGCAATAGAAACCCTAATTAAGACAGGGTCATATAATTAGGTGATTTATATTCTATAACATATACTTAATTCATACTGTTTCTATGACAAATAGCAAATTCTCAATAAATATTTGTTAAATGAACTGAGAGATTTGGGGAAGTATTTTTAGAATAGATGAAACCATTAAACTACATAGAAACAACTGGTTGTTATCAAGGTCAACTAGGATTATGAACTGATCTGTGTGGTCATAGTAACTGAACTGTATGGTAGTTTCTTTTATTGGTTTTATTTATTTATTTACTTACCTAATTAAATTGGGTCTTGGAGGCCTCAAATTTCTAGGCTCAACTGATTCTCCTGCCTCAATTTCCTGAGTAGCTGGGAATATAAGCACATTCTACCACACTTGTGTTCTTTACTTTTCATTATAGAATTATAGCATATATGTGGTGTGTGTGTGTGTGTGTGTGTGTGTGTGTGTGTGTGTGTGTGTGTGTAGTGGAAGGATATATGATTTACAACTTTTGATCACTTATCCCATATTCATACAGCTCTTTGATGACTCATGCACATTCTCAGCTAATGATGACACAATAAGATATAGTAGTCTACCTCTGTGTAGCAAATTACCTCAGAACTCAATTGCTTGAAAGAAGAACCCCTTATTATCTCTCAATTTCTATGCATCAGGAATTTGAGAACAGCCTGGCTGCATGTTAAGGCTCTGTTTTTTGTGTTGTTTTGTTTGAGACAAAGTCTCACTCTGTAGCCCTGGCTGGCCTCTAAGTGGTAACATAGACCAGTTTGGCCTCCAACTCCCTAAGATCCACCTGCCTCTAACTCCTGTGCTGGGATTACAGGGTCTTTTGAAGTCATGATCAAGATATCAGCCAAAATGGCAGTCATGAAGTCAAAGGAAGGCTTCCCTAGGACGAAGTGGTTACTCCCTTCCGTGGCTGGTCACTCACACAGCTGCCTTGTAGGCCCACCCCATATGAGCTTCTTCATGGCCTGCTTGAATATCCTCTTGAAATGGCGACTGCTGTCCCCAAGAATAAGAGTTGAACAGATGGACTGGTAAGATCGCTTAGAGGGTAAAGTTGCCCATCACTAACAAGCTGAGTTTGAGCTGAGAGAGAGGAAACCAGCTCCCTCAAGCTGTTCTCTGACCTACACAGAGAGAGACAGATACAGCTAGACAGACAGAAAGACACACACACACACACACACACACACACACACACACACACACACAAAACGCATAATAAAAAAAAAGAAAGGGAAAAACTAAGGTCAAAACCATAATTTGTGTTTGTGCTCTGGCCTTGGATGCCAGAGTCCCGTCACTTCCACAATATCCTATGTATCAGTTCTGTTGTGTAGACGGAAACTACATGAGGCTTGGATGCCAAAGACGAGGATCCCCATATTAGAGGCTGGCCGCACATCAGATCCTGCATGCTCTTCATTGGCCCATCGGGTTTGATACTGAGGTCCCCGCTTCTATCACCGCAGCCTCCTTTTTATATTCTCCCTCTTCCAAACTTGTAAAAGATTGCTAGCAAGCCCTTTCATCTGCGCACACACAGCATTCTGTGATCTTGGTTGTCTCTTTGTTTTATTTTGTAAGAGAGCATCTTGAATTCTTGAACTCTGAAAAAAATGACAGCCATTTATAAGTTCCTAGACCCCGCTAACACAAAATGCAAAGCTGAAAGCATAGATGTCACTCAACATTCTTGCAACATAACAAAATATTTATTTTTGTTGGTGAGGCTATCATGTGAGAATTTCAGGATTTTAAGCATTTCTGGGGCTTTCCCTTTTTATCTCATAAGGACAAATGTTTTTCACAATTATCAAAAGAATTTCAAGTATTTGTAACCTTGAAATCCCATCAAGGATTCACATTCCAAGACGCCTTTAACTACTGAAGCTTACCATCGAATTTAATGGTGAAGGAAACCAAGTTCATTCCCATTCACAGACGAGAAGTAAACAGTTGGCAGCAATTTCGGCGTCTGCTTTTAATCAGCCTACAAGTGTTAAAAAAAAAAAAAAAACAGTGATTAAAACAACTAGCTGAAAACACTAATACTTCTCCATTGTGTTTTTCCACTTCCTGACTTTTCTAATTCAAGTTGACACTTTAATAGGCTATGTAGATGAACCGACCCGAAGTCAACATTTGGAAAGAGACTGACCCATTCTTGAGTTTGGGGTATTTAATGTGGGAGCCTGTTTTACTCTTTCCTCATTCTGAGTGTGTTCCCAAATGTTCCAAACAAAATGCTCTTCTTCATGGGGTTGAGTCACTCCTGCTTGGAAACAGTATATTAAGTGAAGCTAGACTAGTGTCTAAGAGGTAAATTCTTGATTTTTGTGAATTAATACCTCTTAGGACACACATTTTGTAAGCAGTGTCCTTTAGAAGATGCCAGTGTTATTTTTATGTATGTATTTAAGGAATGTCTTCATTCACCCCAGACTCTCTTCCTCTTAGGCCTATGCCCTTCAAAATAAGAAAGTTACCAACGAGTAACCAAAGGTAGTTAGAAGGAATTGTATGATATGTATGTTAAAAATAATGAGTATGTTCTAATTTTGACAAATATGTTTATTTATAATCTACATTCCAGGTTTACTCAAGAGAGTACAGAATTTAAAGAAAATCCTAAGACATCATGAATATGGAAATGACCACAGGGGCAAAAACTTGTATTGGTCCAAGATTGCTGCAAATTTTATAATGCCAAGTGGTTGGACACCTCTAGTTTACATACAGAATTTCTTCTCTGAGCTGGAGAGGTGGCTGAGAGGTTAAGGGTGAATGAAATGAGGACATGACTGCTCCAAGGTATGGTTAAGGAGACTTTTACTGTAGATGTGAGGGAGAGTTCAGCCAAAGGCATCTGGAAGGGTCCAGACTGAAGCAGGCTATGGTGGAGTGGAGGATGGGGGGGGAGGAGAGAGTGCAAGAAGAACAAGAAAGCATATGGACGAAATGGCAGGTTTATATAGGAATGAGAAGCTGGGTAAAGGGAAGCGAAGCCCAGCCCCTGGGCTGGAGGGGTTTAGGGTAGTGGGCGGGGTGAGAAGTTCTGGGAGGGGCCACAGGTACTGAGTGAGCCTTGTCCAGGTTTCTTTGGGACCTGACAAAGACCACTTGTTGCTCTCGCAGAGGACCTGGGTTTGGTTCTTAGCACCCACACAGTAGCAGTTCCAAAGGATCCATTGCCATCCTCTGACCTCCTCAGGAAGAAGGAACACACATGATGGACATACATGCACGTGGACAGAATACTTATACAATAAAATAAACCTTTAAAAAATACTTCGTCGTAATAATTTTGCTCTTGGCTTGTTTCTGATAATCAACAACTAAATTCCTACTGTTAATTCTCTCTTATAAATGGGTAGCCCCTGTATTTATATTTCTAATTCTGCTTTTCTTTTGTGCTCTTTATCTGTGTATCTAGACATCATCTGTTTGATGATTGTGCTTAGGTGACTCGTCAACATTCTGAACTAACATTTCTAAAGTTCATTGTCTGCTTACCTGAGGCTCTTCCTGTCGTGTCTACAGTGTTGAGGAATTTGCATTGTATGTCAGCTCATGGACCAGAGGCTTAAGCATCATTGTGACTTCTTCCTTCTCCTTCCCATAAATCATCAGGGCCGATGGATTTCTGCCCTTAAAATGTTTATTATGTTGCTGCTTTTGTAGTTGTTCCTCATCATGGTTTATACAAATTCCTTAATTAGCCTCTATCCTCTTCACCTTCTGTGCAGTTAGGACAATCTCTACTCTCGGATTTGAAACACGCAGCCCTCCGGATCAACTTCCGTAGCCGTTTTTATTGTGTTATTTTTCCATCACATGAACATCTCCATACATGTTCCTTCTCTAACAGCCCCCCATCACCTTAGAGCAGACCCTAGGCTACATGTGTGTTACTTGCTTGGTCCGATGGAGGTGTTTGAATGTGTGCCCCTTGATGCACATCCTAGAGAGACAGCCTACGTCAAACCCTTCGATGATGTGGCATTCTCTACGTCAAGCGTTTCATTTCCTCAGCGCTACCACAGTGCTCTTGCACCTGACTCAAGTGTTTCCCCATCTTCCTGTTTAACCTTCACATCAGCTACTGTGCATCAAACACCCCAATACGCCCTGGTACATACACCGTGACCTTCGGTTTGCTGCAGCCTCGACCTTCTGCCATGGTGCAGTCTACTTCCCTGCCACACCCAATGAACTGCTCCTGATCATATGACCTGAGCAGAATTTCCTCTGTCACTCCTTTGCCTAGGCAGATCAACTCCTGCGTTTGATACCACCATGCCTTAACATACACCAGTTATTTTACTTATCAACCTTGTGTGTATCATGTGGTTATATTTGAGATATATACACATGAGATCTTTGGGACTAGTTTATACTTACATTGCCAAAGCCTAGTATAGTGCCTGATATGTAATTATAATTTGCTGTATGAATGAAGGGATGTAAGATAAATTGCTATAAACACTTGCAGAGCAATTACTATATGCTACATGTTGTTCAAAGCACTGCTAACTCATGCTATCTTGTCAACAACCTTCTAACAGCAATGAATGAATATGCAGTCCAACTTCAACTAAATAAAATAGCTGAGTCATTTTCTTCGTGGTTTATGAAGACTCTCTTTAGAAATAAAAAATGATGGTCATGTTTGTATTAATTGAGAAAGGCATGAGTTCAGAGTCCTTCTTTAGTCATTACAAGTAAGAAGAATTTCTCAGAAATCCAGATGACCTGTTTCTGCATAGTGAAATCCTTGCTGGCAAAGGCAAAATCTGGTGCCATATTTTTTAACCTCAAGAAAAATAATTTCACCAGGCAGTGATGATGTATGCCTTTAATCCCAGCACTTGGGAGGCAGAGGCACTTGGATCTCTCTGAGTTTGAGGCCAACCTGGTTCACAAAGCCAGACCAGCCAGAGCTACACAGACAAACCCTGTCTCAAAACAAACAAACAAAAAAACCAAAAAAACCCAAACCCAAAACAAAACAAAATTAAAAAAGAAAAAGAAATTCTTTTGCCACGACAATATTATTATTTAATGTATTTGTACATTTAATGATAGTCCATCAGCTGAGATCAAACCTATATTTGTATATAACACAATGATTAAATTTTTCCCAGTCATCTTTTCAGTGTCTTAGAAGACCCTAGTTAACTTGTTACCCTAACATTTTCTCCAAATTGAAAGCTCCTTATCAGACATCTTTAGGCCTACTTATAAATGACATTCAGATAGCCAAAGCTGGGGGAAATAACTTCAGATATTGAATGATATGATGAAGTGTGTTGTTGTTTATTTTGCTCTTTTGGGGGCCCCAACACCCAGATCCCCCAAAAATCACACACAGAGGCTTATCCTTAATTATGAATGCCCAGCCTTAGTTTGGCTTGTTTCTTGCCAGCTTTCCTTAACTTAAATTATCCCATCTACCTTTTGACTCTGGACTTTTCTGTTCTGTTACTTCTGTATATCTTACTCTTACTCCATGGCTTGCTGTGTAGCTGAGTGGCTGGCCCCTGGAGTCCTCCTCCTTCTCTGACTACTTCTTCTTTTCTCCCAGATTTCTCCTTCTATATATTCTCTCTACCTGCCAGCCCTGCCTGTCCTTTCTCCTGCCTTGCTATTGGCCGTTCAGTTCTTTATTAGGCCATCAGTTGTTTTAGACAGGCTTAGTAACACAACTTCACAGAGTTAAACAATGCAACATAAACAAAAGTAACACACCTTAAAATAATATTCTACAACACAAGTGCATCTAAGTGCCAGGTATTCTGATACAAGGGATAGAAGTCCATCCTGTTTGGAGAGAAGCATTCCTCTAAAGAGATGATGGGAAGATGCATCACATCAGTATTTGGTATAGAATGGAGATTGACTGAGGTTCTTAAACAAGATGCAACCATGTAACCAAAAGGGGATTTTTACAAATATGAATGTAGGATGGAGTTCATGTTAGACTGAATGTGAAAGTCAACAGAGACAAAGATGTTGGGTGGGAAATAACAAGAACCTAAACTACGGGGCTGGAGAGATGGCTCAGCAATTAAGAGCACTGGCTGCTCATCCACAGGACCTGGGTTCAATTTCCAGCATCCAGCGGTGGCTCCCAATGGTCTGAAACTTCAGTTCCAGTGGATACAATGCCCTCTTCCAGCTTCCACAGTCACACGTGATGCACATGTGTACACTCAGGCACACACATACACTGGGGCACACATATACACTTTAAAAAAAAAAAAGATCCTGAACTAGGATGGCTGCCACAGAGAAGGAAGAAAGTGAGAAAGGTTGTCAACAGAGAAAGATTATGAAAGACACAGTTCCCAGTTCATTCTGAGACACAGGAGAGGGATAGCAGGGTGGCCCAGATAACGGTCCCCAAGAGATTGGTTCAGATGGAGGTAAGATAGAAACGGAGCATATGAGACCATGGCAAGCAGACTGTAGGTCAGAACACGGGTAATGTCCAAAGATCTAAATCCTGAAAAACTCCGATTCTACTCATTTCTGTGGGATAAAAAATAGCCAGCCAAGGGACAGAAAATGGCATCAGTTGGTCAACCTTTTGGGAATAGAAATTGGGAGATATTTTCAAAATTTTAGACACATGCATTCTATCCTAACAATTGGTCTCGTGGACTATTTGGGATATTTACACAAATAGGTGAGAACATAGACAAAGATGCTTACTCTTGGCTTGCAATGGTTAAAAAAAAAACTGGCCGGGCTGATTGTCCATCAGTGACTGCTTCAGCTGTCCAATGAAATGCTCGTTTAGAGCTGTGCATGCTGATATAGAAAGATGTTTTTAATATATGAAAAACTTAAGAAAACAAGTTCTAAAATATCTAGTAAAACCTCGTTTTCTCCCAAAATTTCATATGCACATAGAAAGTTATGAAAAAATATATTTGGTTTCCAGGTGTAGTAGTGAACATCTTTAATCCCAGCACTCGGGAGGCAGAGGCAAGCAGATCTCTGTGAGTTCGAGGCCAGCCTGGTCTACATAGTGAGTTCCAGGACAACCCGGGCTATGTCATGAGACCCTGTCTCAAAACAACAACAACAACAGACTAGATTTGGCATTACTAACTTTGATAAGTCTGATTTAGGAGAACCTTCATTTTATACATCTATACATTCATCGAAATATTTCCCCAATAAACATGTATTGGATTTGTAATGAGGATAAAATATTAGGAAGCTCCTTTTAGAAAAAAACTGGAATTTTTGGAAAACCACTTATAGACTTTAAGGCTATCAGTGAGTCACTGATATCAAAGATGAGATACTTTATTGGAACAAGGCAGGTGAACTTAACCTTGAGAGATAGTGGCACGTGGTATCTAAGTATATGTAAGTGAATGCTTAGGTCCTTTTTGGTTGGGCACCCCCAAAATATTCTAATCACTTTTGTATCTTCTCACACTGCTTTCCCTTTGTCCCTTGAGTAAGTCCCATTTCTCACAACATGGCCTTTGTACCTGATGTGACTGTTCTCTGTCTTAAGAGAGTCCCCCTACTCTACAGGCCCTAAAATAGGTACACGAGACTCTAGCTATCCACTGTTCTGCAGACATCAATTGTTAACTTCCTCAGAGAAGTGTCAAGGAATCCTTTTGGAACATGAACTCTTGTCTATTATTTGTGTCTCTATATCCACCATGTGTGGTTGAGGAGTCAGAAAACTAAGTGGGAAAGAAAAAAATCAAGTGATATACACATGAGTCATAGTTATATCAAAATATTTCTTCTCCTCCTCCTTCTCTTCCTCCTCCTCCTTCTTCAACTTTATTTTATTTTTGTTATTTGTTATTCTATTTCTTTTATCTTTGTTTGTTTTTGTTTTTTTATGTTACAATTTTTAACATAATTTTTTTATTGATTCTTTGGGAATTTCACACCATGTACCCCAAATCTGCTCCTTTCTCAGTCCCCCTATATCCTCCCCTCACCCCTGCAGCACCCCCCAAACGAAAAATTTTAAAAATCAGAGAAAAATAAAACATAGCAAGCAAACAAACAAAAACAAGAACAAAACAAAATGAAACAAAAAAACCCTCTTTGCTTCTCTGTCTTTCCTGCCTCTCCAACACCTATTCTTCATCTTGGTGGCATTGGGAGTCATGTCACACAGTCTACCCTTTTGTCCAATCAGCTTTACTACCAAATGTTCATTGTAATGAGTTATCGGTCTGGTTCAAGGCCTCTGGTTTCTGGCACGCCATCATCACTGGAGCCTCACAAAACTCCTCTGGAATATCCCTCAGCCACCTCGAGTTATAGAGATCCTGTGGGTATCCTTCCATAGGACCAGTCCCTTCACGAGCTCCAGCAGGTTCTAGATGGGGTAGATGTTAGAGTGGACCAACCCAACGCCCGGCTGTGGACCTGGGTGGTAGCTGAGCTGGTCAGTCTGGACCACAGCACCAGCCCCCACTCAGGCGGGGTGGAGCCAGCTCCCTTACACCCAAGCAATCAGGGTCAGCTCTCCCTCGCCTGTGGTGAGGAGTGGGGCCATCTATCCCAAGTGGGGTTGGGGAGAGGGAGGCAGCCCTCTCGTGAGGGTCCAGGCTAGCTGTCCAGCTTTCCCAGGGCCAGTGGGACCGGCTCATCACGGCCCTCTGGTTTCATCTCGCATGGTTCCTATGGCCCCCTGAGGTGACACGGGCCACAGACATCAACACAGCACAGCTGTAGATGGACAGTGGTCCTAGACATGGCCCTCAGCAGCAGCTCAGGTCGGACAACATTCTGGCTCCAGGTAGAAGCACTGGCCACTCAGATCAGGGTGGCTCTGGTGGCAGCATGGCATGGCCCCCAGACACCAACAAGGCCACAGATTGCGACCCCAATCCCTGGCTTCCGTGTGATCTTTGGTGGCAACATGGGCTCCAGACTTCAACACAGATCCCAGCCCAGGTAGGACCACGTGTTTTCCTTTCCTTTCCTTCCTTCCTTCCTTCCTTCCTTCCTTCCTTCCTTCCTTCCTTCCTTCCTTCCTTCCTTCCTTTCTCTCTCTCTCTCTCTCTCTCTCTCTCTCTCTCTCTCTCTCTCTCTCTCTCTCTCTCTCTCGCTCTCTCTCTCCCTTCCTTCCTTCCTTTCTTTTTTTTTCCCCGAGACAGGGTTTCTCTGTGTAGCTTTGCACCTTTCCTGGAACTCACTCTGTAGCCCAGGCTGGCCTTGAACTCACAGAGATCTACCTGCCTCTGCCTCCCGAGTGCTGGGATTAAAGGCGTGCGCCACCACCACCCGGCCCTTCCTTTCTTTTTCTTTTTCTCTTTTTCTCTTTTTCTCTTTTTCTCTTTTTCTCTTTTTCTTTCTTTCTTTCTTTCTTTCTTTCTTTCTTTCTTTCTTTCTTTCTCTCTCTCTCTCTCTCTTTCTTTCTTTCTTTCTTTCTTTCTTTTCTTTTTTCTTTTTTTGAGACAGGGTCTCACTTTATAGCCCCCGCTGTCCTGCAACTCACTCTGTTACAGACCAAGCTGGCCTCAAACTCACAGAGGTACCTACCTCTGCCTCTGCCTCCTGAGTGTTATGATTAAAGGCGTGTGCCACGCCTGGCTTTATTTCTTTGCCTTTTAAGTTTATTTGTGGTTCTTTGTAAATGTTTTGCATATGTACTGTAAGAGAACCTTGGACTCATCTGTAGATCGTTAATTCCTGCTCCAAGCCTCCATACATCTGAATAACGGAGGGAGCTAAACCAACAGGAAAACACCCACTACCCAAGTGTGTTTTAAAACTTCCTCGGGTGATTTCTCATGTGTAGACCATATGGAGACTCACTGGCAGAGGCAATGTTGAAGCTGCACTTTATGTGGAAAACCGGAGAACATTTACACCTGGTTCCGTGGGACCCTTCCTTACAACCGGGCTCCAGATGGTGTCGGACCTACATCTTCTAACAGAGGCCGAAGACGGAAAGCTCTAGAAAGTCTACCACTCAGGATGCCTCTGAGTAAGGCTGACGGCTTTGAATCAAAGCAGCTGGCTGTAGGACTAATTTGATTACATGTGCAGCTGGTTTCGGGACAGTTGTCATAAACAGGAGCAGACACAATGCCTATGGGGACCCAGACAGATTCCCTTCTCTGTCACTCACGTGACTCCAAGACTTTAAGAGCGTACAAATATTATTTTAGTATGTTAAGGGATGGGGGGGATCCCGAGGCTCTGGGAGATTTCGGCTTTCTTTTTCTGCACAGCCCAGCTGTTAGGAACCCTGAATCCCAAAGTCTTGAACGGTTTACCAGTTGAGGAGGCTCTGGATCAGGAAAACTGATCCCTAGGTCTAGGTTTGTGGCAAATCAGAATCAACAGGCCTTATTTAAATCGCCTCTGCTCCCAAAGAAAGCTTCAGTTTCCCATGACGGCTGAAGTAGTATGGCCCCCTACAGTTCTAACAAGTGACGCTAGGTGGCACTCGTGTAACTTCAGTGGGGAGCAGTTGGGGCGGGCTTAGCAGCCAGACTCCTTCAGTTCCTTAAAAGACCCAGGGACAATTGGGAAATAATACAGATTCAGGAGGATAAGAACTTTTGGGTCTCTGATAGCCTGTAGTATTTTTACAAGATTCTTTTATTAGTTATGCCCAGCTTTCATAGTCTTCTTTTCCCATCTGAAGGTTTTAAATGTTGAATAGAAACTATTTCTATGGCTGAGCCACATTTATTTTCTTGTTCTTTGTTTTTGGCGTTTGGTCAAAGTCTTAACTATGTAGCTTAGGCGGGCCTCAAATTTGAAATCTCCTTGTCTTAGCCACCAAAATACCCAGATAGCCCAACCAGTTGATGAGTTGATGTGGTTTTTTGTTGTTGTTGTTATTGTTGTTGTTTTCGAGGCAGGGTTTCTCCGTGTAGCTTTGCGCCTTTCCTGAAACTCGCTTTGGAGACCAGGCTGGCCTCGAACTCACAGAGATCCGCCTGGCTCTGCCTCCCGAGGGCTGGGATTAAAGGCGTGCGCCACCACCGCCCGGCTTGTTTTTGTTTTTGTTTTGTTTGTTGTTTGTTTGTTTGTTTTGTATCCCCATTCGTAGGTTTCTCCGCTGATGCAGTAAACCAAATTGAGCTGAATTAAAAAGGAAAGAACCAGGTTTAATCCGAGCAAAGCGCTGAAACGGAGCAGGAGAGAAATCACATGGCTGGTCGAAAGATGCGTGGTTTAAATACCCTGTAGGCGCACAAGGTCATGATGTGCCGCAAGGTTGGTTCGGGCTATGGTAAGCTTTTGGGCGGGGTCTTGGGCCCCTGGAGGGTTTCTCTGAGAGGGTGGGGTTTGGAGGGGGTGGAGTGGGCGAGATGTAGGCGCAGGGCTATGACGCGCATCCTCCACAAACTGGGTGGAACTTGACTTTCGGCATTTCTCTGGGAGGACAGAGATTGGGGAGGCAGGAATGGGGTCTTCTCAGCTGGGGTGAGCTGTTCCAGCCGAACACTAGTTTACATTTGTAACTGTGTGTGTGACATAAAAGCATATCACTTGGTCAATTACCAAGCTCTCCCAGTTGCATGCCACTCGCCAGGAACTTTTGAGAGAGACCCCCTGAACCAACAATATGCTTTAGACTCTCCCTCCCCCCTCTTTTTTAATAGAGAAATGCTCTTATTCTTTCACGGGATGAGTTGCCTGCCACAATGCAGGGTCAGCTTGACATGGCTCTTGGTCCAAGCCTTGCTCCTCAGTGTTTGTCCAGACATCTGAAGTTCAAGTTCCCAGTGGAGCTCTTTGCAACTCTAGTTCACCTCAGGAATTCAGTCCTGCACAACTGAATCAGAACATCCGTTGCCCCAAAGATGACACTTCCTTCATTGACCAAAGTCATCCAAATCACCTGTAGCACTTTCCTTCTGTCCAGGACCACAGAGGTAGCAGCTAAGGACCTAGAAACAAGAACAAATATACAAGCACTGATTTGGGAGTATAACTGTGAGATCTGAGAAGACATTTATGAATTTCCATATTGCTGATTCATTTTGAGAGTCAGAGGAAAATTCTGGCTTTCACACCTTTGAGTTGTATGAATTTTCTGGGTTGAGGTATCATCAGAACTCCCCAACCCAGAGGTGGGGTGTGATGTGTGTTAGGTTCTCTGTAGAAGGCGCAATGCCCACATGCCTGTTCATGGGGGAGAGGTTAGAGCTATCTGAAGCGCACATATGAACCAATGGGGTGATTTCCCATTGCCATCTGTTTACTTTTCTATGTTTTTCAAGTTTAAAGAGCACAATTTAAAAAAAAAAAAAAGATACTTTGAAAACGGGTGGAGATGGTGCACACATTTAATCCTAGCACTCAGGAAGCAGAGGCAAGTGGATCTCTTAAGATCGAGGCCAGCTTGGTCTACAGAGCAAGTTCCAGGACAGCCAGGACTACACAGAGAAGCCCTGTCTTGAAAAACAAAACAACAAAACAAACAAAAATTACTTCAAAAGAAAAATAGAAGAAAAAGAAAGAAGGTTCTAACAAAGAGCTGTTATTCATAAATTACCTTGTTTATGGTTAAACAGCTAGTGTGATTTCAAAGGGGAGTTTGTATTTACTTTGGACATTGGGACACTGAGAAAACTTTGATGAACATTGTTAATATTCCTCAACCCATTAAAATAAGAGTCTTGAAATGAAAGGAGGATATACAATTTTAAAATAACTTATAATTCTCTTTAATGATTATTATTTATTGATTATCCGTGTGTGTGTGTGTGTGTGTGTGTGTGTGTGTGTGTGTGTGTGTGTGTGTGTGTGTGCTACCAGTGTGCCAGTGCCCACAGAAGCCAGAAGAGGGTATCAGATCACCTGGAACTGGAATTGCAGACAGTTGTGAGCTGCCAGATATGGGTGCTGGGAGATGAACTCAGGTCCTCTAGAAAGAACAGTAAGTTCTCTGAACTGCTGAGCCATCTGTCCATCCCCCCTACTTTTATGTTTAAGTATGTGTATAAGTGTATGGGTTTGTTCATGTGACTACAGTGCCTTTGAAGGCCAGAAGAGCATGTCAGATTTCCCGGAGCTGGAGTTACAGGTAGACGTGAGTGTCTTCTGGAGAGCAGTACTTGCTTTTAACTGCTGAGCCAGCTCTCCAGCTGTGATAATTTGTACCTATTTTCTTCCATCAAAGTGGAATGCTCTCTGCATGGGATTACACTTCTCTATTCTTTCAATGACCTGTTTTTAGTTTTCATCTTCATGTCAGTTCTACAAAGTCTGGCAGGTCCTCAGTTGTGGTTTCTTTTAGCCCTTTTTATTGTCGTTCACTGTTTTTTCCATCCCCAGAGAAACAAGACTGGACTCTTTGGAAGGAAGTTTAATCGAGTTTGGACACAAACTAGTTATATGAGTACAGTGATGCTCTGAGTTCTGGTTTTCCGTTGGTAACAAGAAGAATAGGGACCTGGGGTGATATCTTAGTCAGTCATGAGGACCTGAGTTCAAATCCCAAGCACCCATCAGCAGCAGGACATAGTGGTGTGTATCTGTAATTCCAGCTGTGGTGACGGAGATTGACAGAAATCTGGAGCTTATTGGCTATCCATCCCAGACATATTAATGAAAAGTACCAGGTTCACTGGGAGAACCTGTCTCAAAAACCAAATGTAGCTGAAGTTTTCCTGTGCTCACCCGGGACCAAGATCCCACAGCCACTTATAAAATTCCCATGTCTTGCCTGGTCCTGCTCTGACCCAAGTAAACACACAGAGGCTTATATTATTTTTAAACTAAAGCCATGGCAGGCTTTTTGCTAGCTAACTCTTATATCTTAATTTAACCCATTTTTTATAAATCTATACTTTGTCACATGGCTCATAACCTACTGGTACCTTTATATCTTGCTTCTCATGGAGGTGGCTGGCAGCATCTCTTCTCCTCTCTCCCTAGTTGGAATGTACCACCTAACCTTATTCTGTCTCACTATTGGCCAAACAGTTGTATTTATCAACCAGTCGGAGAAACACATGTTCACAGCATACAGAATCACATCACCCGTTATTTCCCCTTTTCTTTCTACTCAAAAGGAAGGTTTTTAACTTCAATATAGTAAAATTACATATAACAAAACAGTTTTCAAGCAAGAATTATAGTTACAATATCTAGTCTATCTAATTAGAGAAGATATCCTATCTATCCTATATTTGTGAGTCTAAAGTTTTATATCTAATTTCTTTTATCATGACTAAGGAAAACCATGATTATAACTAATCTTCATCTACATCAAAGACCTCAGAAAGGTACAACATTATCTAAGTAAACAGGAAGAGCATTGTAAGCAACTTCCAAAAATTTAGAATGACAGAGACAGCTGTCTGCCTGGACAGTCAGCTAAAGTTCCTCTGCAATGTTGGGGTATCTATCTCCAGCCCACAGGCCTAGAGTCTCTCAGTTGCTTCTTCCCGTGTCCTTTAGAATATCTGGAAGTTTCTTCTGCAAAGTAGGAACCTGAAGGACCATTTCGCCTTGCAAAGTTCAGTGGTCACCTTGCTATGGGTCCTACGTGTTCAGTTTATACAACGTATTTCCAAGCAGTCGATGCAAGGGCACTATTTTGCCCAGTAGCTAACTTTTGTCACAATGAAAGCAAACTCCATAATGATTTTCTTCAATGTCCATTATCTTCTCTGAAGTAGATTCCTTTCTCTAACTATAAACCTCTGTCCTTTGCTATTTCTCTCTCTCTCTCTCTCTCTCTCTCTCTCTCTCTCTCTCTCTCTCTCTCTCTCTCTCTCTCTTTCTCTCAGAATCAGACATAGCCCTCCTTTTAATTTCCCCCCCCCTCTTTACTGTGGGTTGAACCTAGGGGCCCATACTGGGAAAGAACTGTACTGCTGCATTCTCTGGCCTTCCCCTGTTTTGTTTCAGGGACGCCACTCTTCTCCACAATGGCAGGGCTAATTCACATTCTCACCAGCAGAGGGCAAGTTTCACATTTCCCTGATGGTTAGCGATAGTGAGCATCTTTTCACATATCATCTGTCCTTTGTTTTCTTTTTCTAAAATTATTTTATTTGTGTGTATGAGTATTTTGCCTACACGTATGTCTGTGCACCACATGATCGGATCCTCCGGAACTGGAGTTACAAAAGGGTTGTGAGTGTTAGGAATTAAACCTGAGTCCTCTGGAAGAGCAGCCAATGTGCTCAACTGCTGGCCCCTCTCTCCAGCCTGTTATTTGTTGTTGAGATGGGCTGGCCTCACTATTTATCTGAGGTTGGCCTTGAACTCCTGATCCTCTTGGGATTGCAGATGTGTGCATGCACTGTCATGATCTCTCTCTCTCTCTCTCTCTCTCTCTCTCTCTCTCTCTCTCTCTCTCACACACACACACACACACACACACACACACACAAGTTTCACTAGCTTGGACTCAATTGTCTGGCATTTTAATATTGCCTTCTTCTGCCTGTTTGATCTTTGTTTCACATGCCTGGCAGACTGATTTCTTTCTTTTTGTTGTGTTGTGGTTTGGGTTGGTTGGTTGGTTACTAGTTGGTTTTGAAACAGCCTTCCACTATAACCCAGGCAAGGATGAAACTGGCCGTGTCACTCAGGCTGCCTGAACTCATAACAATTTTCTCCCCTCAGCCTCCGGAGTGCTGGGATCACAGGCATGCATTCATGCTCCACCTCCCTCTGAAACGTACGTGTGCCTTACTGAGAAGTCCGTGTAAGTCTTCTGAATAGCAAATGTTGCCTGACAGCCTGTTTCATTAAAGCCTTTATTTACAATCTGCGTACCAGTTCTTATCATCTGTTTACATTGCAAGAGTTTTTAGAAGATCATTGACATTCACCAAGACTCACTTGGGTGGCAGAAGCAGGCAGATCTCTGAGTCTGGGGCCAGCCTGATCTACAGAGTGAGTTCCAGGACAGCCAGGGCTACACAGAGAAACACTGTCTAAAAAAAAAAAAAAAAAAAAGCCTTCATTCATTCTGTCACGCTGCCATGTGCTGTGATTTCTGTGTTCTTCAACCATTCCCTCCATTCTCCTCCCTCTAGCTGCTATGTAGTGACTCTTAAGGGCTTGGCTGTTGTTTAAGCAAGTCAAACTCTTCTTGTTCATTACCAGAATGTGCTGAGAACTTACGTAATACTGAAAATGCAAAAACCTAAATGATCAACTAATCCAGTGAAGAAAAAAATAAATCTGACGCATGTCTATTCAATAACCCCATCTAAAATACCTTTATCTCTTGCATATTGCTTGCCACTAAATATAACTATCTTGCCGGAAATCTATCTGATGAATTTCTGAGCTTCCTGATTCTGCTTCCTGGGCAGTGTCTAACACAGATAGCATTATGAAAAGTTAGATAAGAGATCACATAGGCAACAGGACCAACCGTGGAGGGGCAATGTCAAGCATACAGCATACAAAGTCATGCCCTCGGCTCTGTCTAAATCAGGTATTGTCAACCACCAAGGTAACAACTTAATGACCAAATCTGAGAGCGAAGAGGATGATCTTCAGTGCCACATTTCATTCATAATGGTGACAGAAATAATGCCACTTGATCTGTTTACTTCTAAAGAATGTGCTTACTATCATAAGTCTAATCAAATCATATGCCAGGAACAAATCATCCTGTTTTGTTTACATTTTCTGGTATCAGCACTGTACCAATTTTTTTTATCATCTGTCATCTTACCATTATTCATTTCTATGCTGGAATTTTAAAAATTACATTATTTATTTATTGTATGTATGCACGGGCATGTAGAGGAGGAGGACCAGAGGATGACAACCTCCCCTACTATCGTATGGGACCTGGGAATTGCACTCAGGCTTGGCAGTAACAGTCTTGACTCACTGGCTTTTCTGCTAGAATTTTTAAAAGCAAACTCCAGACATCATGATTTCACCCATCAATACACTGGTCTCAAGTAAAAAACAAACACATAACCATAACTTTTATTGCACTAAACTTGCATAATCAGTACTCTCATCGCCTTTAGTCTATAATCTATTTTTAAAATTTTTATTTATTTCTTTTATGTGTATGGGTATCTTGCCTGGATATGTGTCTGTGCACCATGTGTGTGCCTGGTGTCTACAGATACCAGAAAAGGGCATTGGATCCCCCAGCACTAGAGTTCAGACGGTTGTGAGCCATCCTGTGGGTGTTGTAAACTGAACCCGGGTCCTCTGGAAGAACAGCCAAGTACACTTAGGTGCTGAGCCATTTCTCCAGTCCCTAGTCTACAGTGTCTTTAAACATCTCCATTTTACACCAAAGGTGCTGTTGTCTTGAGGCTGTCCCAGGTCCACATCTTGTCCCTTACGTCCTATTTGTTCTTATACTCCATTTGCACCGGGAGTCAGGGCAGGAATTCCCAGTGTTCCCTGGAGTCTTGAACTTGGGCTACTGACAGGGAATTCTTATTGAATCCTTGAAAATGACATGATTAATGAGTCACACAAGGGAGACGAGTGATGAGAAGAGGGGGTGCCACTTTGAAAGGGTGGCCTCAGAACATTGGGTTTATCACAAAGTCCTTTCCTTGAGTCCGTTAATTTTTCAGTTTTAGTTGAGGGACTGTGTTTGACCCCAGTGGAATTAGGAGTCCTTTCCTATATTTGCCAAATTGCTGAAGCCGGTGGATGTTCAAGCAAAAGCATGTCCAAATTTGGGGCCACAGAGGAGCCTCTGTGTGAATTATTGCTCCTGAAACCTCTCCACACAGCTGTCTGTGGAGAGGGAGAGATGGGGGTCAGGATTCTTGGATGAGCTGCCGTCCATTTTCTGAGGATGTGGTTGATCCCAGAAAATACACAGCTAATTTATAAGAGGCTCAGAAGAAGGCAGCTGCCTTGAAGAGAACACATTGAGAGTTCTAGGGGTCAAAAACTGACCTCAATTCTTATGGGAAATTTTCACTGGTGTGTACCAAGGAAGGTTGTAGGAAGTTGTGGGCCATCTGAAGGCTCCTGACAACGCTACTTTACCTTTTAGACAAAAGGAGTTGCAAGACAACAATCTTTAAATACAGACTCGGCTCAGTACTGGCTGCAAGGAAGGCCTTCCTCTAGCACTCACCCTGATCCTAGGATTTAACTGTTATTTTCAATTTAACAGAGACCAACAGGGTAGATACATACATCAATAAATTCTTAGATGCGAATTATTTTTTATAGTCTTTGAGTCTTTAGAAGCTAATAAATCACATTAAACAGAGCCCCAGATTATCTGTCTTCCTTTTTAATGCCTCTGCAAGACCATGCATTATCTCACCAGATCGGAATGTGACAGATTCTATTTTGGATCTTCCAACGACTCTTTTCATTTAGCCTTTCTGAGAACCAGAGTTGAAAAGAATTTGTGCAAGCACAAGTCACCCCCAGTTCACTGGACCTTTCAGTTCTGCTTTCAAAGAGGTCAGTGTCTTCTTAAGAGCCATATGGACACTTGAGAGTGTTCTCAGGAGAATGAAATCCCTGTGCTGAGAAGTTATCTGCAGGGAATCCTTCACAGAGCTCTGTCTGGTGATACAGTGATACATGTGTGGCCAAAACAAATGTTCTGAGCACTTAAAAGAACAGGACTGTTTCAGTGAACCCAATAAACCCCAATTAACGAGACTCTCCGTTGGCATGGAGACTGTTCATTTCCAATGAAACTAGCAAGACAGGAGTCTCACAAAAACAAAACAAAACAACACAACAACAAAAAACCCAAAAGAGTAAAGAGCATGCTGCCCACGCATGTTACAAGGTACAGCTGAGAGCTACACTCGTCATTCTCTCTCTCTCTCTCTCTCTCTCTCTCTCTCTCTCTCTCTCTCTCTCTCTCTCTCTCTCTCCCCCTCCCTCCCTCCCTCCCTCCCTCCCTCCCTCTCTCCCTCATGTAAGTGTAAGTGTGTGGTATACGCATGCATCCCCCTGTGTATAGAGATGCATTGGCCCATGGTTGTGCTTGTTGAAGTGTCTGCCTCTATTACTCTCTACCTTATTGTTTTGAAGCGGAGTCTCTGTCACTGAACTTGGAGTTCATCATTTTGGCTAAGCAGGCCATTGGGTCCTTGGGGTTCTGCCTGTCTTTACACTGGGGTTACAAGCATGGGCTGCTTTTATGTAGGCGCTGCGGATTCTGGGGTCCTCATGCACAGCAAGCGCTTTACCCACTGATCCATCTCCCCAGCCCTGCCACTGGGTCTCTCACTGATATTTGGCTTGGAAAAATACTTAGCACATGCACAGTTATCTACTCAGAAACGGCTTTTGGTATCTGCTCTTCCAAATTTGCAAGAACAGCATGTCAGTCCTGAGGGTGTGTGTGTGTGTGTGTGTGTGTGTGTGTGTGTGTGTGTGTGTGAGCGCTTGCATTTGTCTTAATGCATGACTAGAAATTCAATTTGGGGGCCTGGATAGTGGCTCAGGAAATAATAGTGATTGCCACCAAGCCGTATGCCCCATTCCTTGAACCTACATGTTGTAAGGAGTAAATCACCTCCTGCAAGTTATCTCCCACAGTTATCTTCTGACCTCCACAAGTGTGCAATAGCATATGTGTGTTCCCCTTGCCCATTAATAATAACCCGCCATTCTTCTCTCTGCCAAGCCCCTGATAGGCACCGTCCTGTCTCAGTGAATTGGACTATCCTAGCTATCTTGTGTTAGTGAAATCATATAGTGTTTTTCTTGTTTTTTGTAAGTCACTTATTAAGGTTGTTACAGTGTCCTCAATGCTTATCCCTGTTTTGGAATGTCCATCTCTCAAAGGCTGGGTAGCATTCCATTATCTGTAGCCCTCATTCAGTTACCCACCCTCTGTCCATGGACACTTGGCTGCTCCTACTTTTTGGCTACTGCTACCAGTATGTACACACAAATAACATCTTCGAGATCTTGCTTTCTAATAGTTTTTTTAACTTATGTGTATAGATATTTTGCCATCTATTTTCAAAATATCACAGAGAATTACCCAGGTGATAACTGATAGTACATGTTGGGCCCATCTTAGATGACATTTATCCTGACATTAAATACACGCTTCCCAGCCACAATTTCCCCTCTCTCTTCTCCTCCCAGTACCTTCCTCAACCCCCATTTCTGTTCCCACCCTCCAATCCACTCCTCCTCCCTTTCTGTTTAGGAAGGACAGGTCTCTCATGAGTATCAACTAAACATGGCATATCAAGTTGCAGTGAGACTAAGCACCTCCCTGTGTATTAAGGCTGGGCAAGGTGACCCAGTATGAGGGGTAGATTCCCAAAAGCCAGTAAAAGAGTTGGAGACAGACCCTGTTCCCACTGTTACAAGTTCCACAAGAGGACCAAGCTACACAACTGTCACATATATGCAGAGTGAGGTCAGTCCCATGTAGGCTCCCTGATTGTCGGTTTAGTCTCTGTGAACCCCCATGAACCCAGGATAGTTGATTCTGTGAGTTATCTTGTGGTGTCCTTGACCCCTCTGGCTCCTACAATCCTTTCTTCCTCTCTTCTGCAGGATTCCTTGAACTCCACCTAATGTCTGACTGTGAGTCTGCATCTGCATGTGCATTTCCACCAGTTGCTGGATGAAGCCTCCCTGATGACAATTGGGCTAGGTACCAATTGGGTCACAGGAGATGGTCAGTTCAGACTATGTATCCGCTACTGCTAGGAGTCTGAGCTGGGGTCATCCTTGTAGATTCCTGGGAGATTCCCTTGTGCCAGTTTTTTACCTGATCCCGAAATATGCCCCCCTTCCAGTAGTCTCTTCCCCCACAACCTAATCACTCATGTTCCCATCCCCACGTGCCCACAATCTACTCACAAAATCTCTTCTATTTCCCCTTCCCAGGGAGATCCAGGCATCCCTACCTGGATCCCAAATATTATTTATAAATGTTTATTTTTGTTTAAAGGGGTTTGATTATAAATACAATCTCATTCTAAAAAAGAAAAGTGGATATAGATATGATAGAATAAAAGGGTAGATTTTAATCTACCTTTAAAGAGCAACAACTTACATATTATACATTGAATTATACATAGATATAATTCAATTAGGTAGGTGATCTTTAAACACTTCAAAGACATACAGAATATAGCATTTAAAATGTTTTAAACTTAGACTTTCTGGACAGCGAGATGTCTGCTTTTGGTAGGACCATTCTACTTTAGAGAGGAGAATGGGCATTGAAGACACTCCATATGGAGTTTATCTTCTTCTTGGCAGAACTGGCCATTTGGGCAAGAAACTGTTCTTGCCTGGGCTGCTTGACAAAATGTTGTATAAACTGGACATGCAGAACCCATAGAAAAATGACCAATGAATTTGCCAAAATGGGGTGAAATGGTTCTTCAGGTCCCTGCTTCGCAGAGGAGACTGCCAAATATTCTACAGGACACAGGGAGAAGTGACTAAAAGACTCTAGGCCTATAGGCTGAAGATGGATGCCCCAATGTTACAGAGGAACTTTGGATGACTGTTCAGGCAGGCAGCTGTCTCTGTCATTTCCAGAATTTTGGAAGTTGCTTACAATGTATTTCCTGTTTACTTAGGTAATATATCCTTCTGAGGTCTTTGATGTAGTTGAAGACTAGATAGTTATATTACAATTTTCCTTAGTTATGATAAAAGACAAATTGGATATGAAACTTTAGACTCACAAATACAGTATAGATAGGATATCTTCTTTAATTAGATAGACTAGATATTATAACTATAATTATTGCTTGCTAACTGTTTTGTTATATGTAATTTTACTATATTGAAGTTGAAACCTTCATTTTGAATAGAAAGAAAAGGGGATGTGCTATGGGATGTCTTTCTGTATGCTGTGAATATGTGTTTTTCTGATTGGCTGATAAATAAAGTTGCATTGGCCTATGGCAGGGCAGGATGGAGCCAGGTGGGAAAATCCAAGAGAGATAGTGAGAGGAGAAAGGAGGGAAAGAACACACTGCTAGTCACCAGCAGGAGAAGCAAGATGTGAAAATACTGGTAAGCCATGGCCACATGGCAACTTATAGATTAATAGAAATGGGTTACATTTAAAATGTAAGAGCTAGCTAGCAAGAAGTTTGAGCCATAGGCCATGGCCACAGTTTGTAATTAATATAAGCCTCTGTGTGTTTATTTGGGTCTGAGCAGCTGTGGGACTGGGCAGGACACAGGAAACCTTCCAGCTACATTACACCAAGATATTTTATATTATTTGAGGCTATTGTAAAGGGTGTTGATTCTCTGATTTCTTTTTCAGCCTGTTTATTGTTTGTATATAGGGAGGTTACTGGTTTTTTTTTTTTTTTTAGTTAATCTTGTATCCAGCCACTTGACTAAAGGTGTTTATCATCTGCAGAAGTTCCCTGAGTTTTTGGGGTCAATTATGTATACTATCATATAATCTTTGAATAATGATACTTCTTCTTTTCCTTTGTTATCCCCTCGATTTCCTTCAGTTGTTTTATTTCTCTAGCTAGAATTTCAAATTCTATATTGAATAGTTATGGAGAGAGTGGACAACCCTGTCTTATTTGTGATTTTAGTGGAATCACTTTGAGTTTCTCTCCATTTAATTTGATGTTGGCAATTGCCTTGCTGTATATTGCTTTTATTATGTTTAGGTATGTCCCTCATATCCCCGATCTCTCCAAGACTTTTGTCATGAAGGGGTGTTAGATTTTGTCAAAGGCTTTTTCAGCATTTAATGAGATGATCATGTGATTTTTTTCTTTCAGTTTGTTTATATGGTGGATGACATTGATAGATTTTCATATGTTGAACTCTCCCTGCATCTCTGGGATGGAACCTACTTGATCACAGTGGATTATCTTTTTGATGTATTCCTGGATGTGGTTTGCCAGTATTTT
The DNA here is from genome assembly GCF_004664715.2 of Peromyscus leucopus. Classification (NCBI taxonomy): domain Eukaryota; kingdom Metazoa; phylum Chordata; class Mammalia; order Rodentia; family Cricetidae; genus Peromyscus; species Peromyscus leucopus. The sequence goes on along the minus strand of NC_051073.1, from coordinate 40,051,042 downwards.
ATTGAGTACTTTTGCATCAATGTTCATGAGTGAAATTGGTCTGTAATTCTCTTTCTTTGTTGAGTCTTTGTGTTGGTTTGGGTATCAGGATGACTGTGGCCTCATAGAAAGAACTTGACAGGGTCTCTCATTGAACCTGGAGCTCATTTCTACACGTGGCCAGTGAGCTCCCAGGGTCCTTCTGTTTCCCTCTCCCCACAACCCTGTGGTTACAGGCACACACAGCCATGCCTGGCTTTTTCATAGGTGCTGGGGATTCAAATCCAGGTCCTTTGCTTACACAGTAAGCGCTCTTTCCCACTGAGCCATTTCCCCAGCCTCTACACGAGTTCCTTTATGTGCTTCCTCCTCCTCCTCCTCCTCCTCCTCCTCCTCCTCCTCCTCCTCCTCCTCCTTCTCTCTCTCTCTCTCTCTCTCTCTCTCTCTCTCTCTCTCTCTCTCTCTCTCTCTCTCTCCTTCCCCTTCCATCTTCCGCCTTAGAGAAAGGTGGTTGCCTGAAATGACCATATGGACTTCACCTAGAACTGCACCACGTGGTAAAGTGTGTCCCGAGCATTTCAGTGTCTATTGTACTTCAAGGTGAGCTCTGGCGGGAGGGAAGAGGGTGCGGAGACAGTCCCCGAGTCAGTGGCTCCAAGGCGCCTCTATCCACATTGCACATAGAACGAGCTTGCTCCTTCTCAGCTTTCTGTGTCGTTTCTCCCTTTATCCCCTTCAGTGTCCCCTCATTTTTTCTTAACCTTTAGAGAAATCATAGAAATCCAATTGCTCACCCTCCACAAACTAAAGCCCTGCTGGTCACTCAACCCCGACCTTCCTTGTGGGTTTCGGTAGCACCCATTTTCAAAGACCGTTTGGAGATTCCATGACTTCTCAAGAGAATGGCCGGCCTTAGATTGGAAAATACATTTCTAATGCCTCGTCCGCAGATGCCGACTATGAACAAGGACTGAGAATGTTTACAAATAAATAAAACAAAAACAAAAAAACAACAACAAAAAAAACAAATCAAGAGTGATTTTCCAGTGTTACCCCGCAGCGAAAAGCTTGAGAATTGAGAGGCCTGCCCTCATCTGTTCCTGCTGCTGCTGCTGCTGCTGCTGCTGGCCTTGAGCCCCACAAGATACTTCTTGGTCATCGGAGCAATGACTTCAGTTTTTCCATCCCAACTGTGGTGAGAATGAGTAAGAAAGCAGAACCTACCTCTGGAAGCAGGACCCAAGCTCCGCACTCATAGAAGGGAGATCCGTTGCTAGGCAGTATTTCACTCTCTAGATTTCGAAGACTTCCCACATTTGTCAGAATAGTTCTGAATCATCTGGTGGAGACCACAGGACAGAATGCTGATACTGGACGACTTTTCTCTGCGCAGCCAAGTTCCCTGCTTCTAAATGAATTGTCCCCACTGCCGTCTGGGTCACTGTAATCCAAATCTCTCTATTTCACCACTTTCTTTCCTAATCATTTTACCACATCATCATTTTTTAGGGGTGAAAAGATGAGGATTTTTTTTAAAAGCCTCACCGAAGTCTCACTGAAGCACTGACCTGTTACTAGGTTAAAAAACAAACAAACAAACAACATAGTTTTTAGGAATCTGCTTAGTAGAGACTTCAGAGAAACTTAAAAACATTTTTTTTTTTTTGAGACAAGGTTTTGCTGCAAAGTATAGGTTGGCCTAATATTGGCCATCCTCCTGCCTCAGCCTCCCTCATACTAGGATTACAGGTATGCTCAACTATACTTGGCCTTCCAAGGGTATCTCTATTTGGCAAACAAAAGCCAAGTTAGCAATGGAATTGTGAGCCAGTCCTGGTGAAAGAGACTCTGGGGTGAATCTTTGAGTGGCTCCCTTGGCTCTCAGGACAGGAAATGGACTTTCCTGTGGAGAAGCCAGCAAAGAGCTGCTTTGTGGTACAACCACTTAGGGATATTCAGAGACAAAAAATGTTGATAACCACAGGCCACGGTGCTGGGGAATTGCTGGACACATTGTAAAGTAAAACCACCAGCAGCTGTTTGAAGCTTGTTTCCTCTGAGGAATATTGCATTAATAAAGCCAGTACTAAGTAACACAGCAGAGGAAAACCCCAGCCTTCTTAGGCTGGTTTCATTGGGATGGCTGCAGCACTGGCTGGGGAATGCTGCTTTGTCAAAGTCAGTGGGTATTCTGGCTTAGGTGTTCTGGGCTTATGTGGAAGGAGTTGGAAGTATGGTGCTGCTGGGAACATTTCCTTAATCCATAACATAAATGAACCGAGAAAAACCGAGAAGAGCGGGGGATCATGATCAACCACGGGGTGAATGTGTGCATTTATGGGGGGGGGGACTACCAAAGTTGATGCAATACTAATGGGGAATGAAGAAAATCTCACAAGGCCCCACCCTAGATAAAAAACTGCAGATGTCTAATGGTTGCTGAGAGACAGTGAGTTAGCCTTTCCTAGGGATGAACCCTCTAATTGGTTACCCAAATACAAAGTAATCAGCCATGAAACCATGTGCACACAAACAAAAATGGACACAGCAGGTTGTATTTATGTATTTCTCTCTGTCTCTATCTGTGTCTGTGTGTGTGTGTGTGTGTGTGTGTGTGTGTGTGTGTGTGTGTAATAATAATAATCAAAGCAAAAGATGCTCTTATTTTGAAAGTGCCGGGGGTACTTGGGTGGAGTTGGATGGAAAAACAAAGGTTGATGTAAAATAAAACCCCTTCACAGCTGGGGTGCTGGCTCCTCTGGCCGCACTCAGCATTGTGAGCTTGCCACACAAGGCCATAGTCTAATAAGCAAATTTTGAATAAACATCAACTCTACATCACCACCATCACTATTGCCGTCGTCGTTGTTGTCGTCGTCGTCGTTGTCGTCTTCATCATCATTATCACGGGGTATCGTGTATCCCATACTGGCCTCACAGTGTGGCTGTTTAGAGGCTTGAACTCGGGATTCTCTGCCTTTACTTCTTGAGGGATTGCAGGCATACAGACACCATCACACATGGGACTTATGCGGTGCTGGGGAGTGAACCCAAGGCCTTGTGCATGCTGATACAGTATCCTAGTATACGGACAAAGGAAGTTGAGATCTAATGGCTGCATTTATGCCTTTCCTAATCAGCACTGTAGTGGAGGAATGTGGACTAAAAATATAAGGGCTGGGGGTCGGAAGTCAGCGGGCTTGATTTCAATCAGATCTTCTTATAACTCTGCCCTGGACAGGTCCCCAAAGCACCAGCAGTAACTCAGCAACAGCCTCAGCCCAGCTCTACATTGTTGTTCTCTCGTAACTCCATCCTATGCAGTCCTATTCCCAATGCCCCCGTCCCTGCATCTAAAATACACACCAAAATAGACGTGACCTATAGGTCTAGGCTTCCCAACAGTCCCAAGCTCCTCTTCTCATGCTCGTATGCACTCAAACACACCCAGACGCACACTCAGACAAACTCTCACTGATTTTCCATTTTGTTCTTTTTCTCTTGATCTCGAGTACATTCTTCCTCCTCTCCACATTGTCGTCAGGGTTGGAGACAGACTAGACCAGCACAGTTTCTCCAAGCTTGCACCACATGCTTCACGGTGGTATAAGGACAAACCACACACCATGGTATACACCTGTTGTTCTAACACTCAGGAGGCTGAGGCAGGAGGATCATTTGGGCATAAGACATCCAAGATCATGCAATGAGATCCTGACACACATACCTGGAGAATTTAGAAACGTGCAGAAAGAAGGGAGTTATATGGTAGGAGTGGGGGTTAGGGACATGGAATGGGAGACAATGAAAACCAGAGAATTCTAGTTTCCCACTACTGGGAGGTTAATGGTCAACAAGGAGGACTTCCAGACTATACCAGGGTGAGAGTCCTGTGAGGACAAATGGCTTTGGGTGTACTGGCTTTGGAGAAGCAAGAAAAGGGAATGAATTGCCATTTCTTTTTCTCAAATTGGTTTCTCGTGAACACAGCTTGTGTTTTTGTACAGGCTCTCCCCATAAGCCAACACTAGCTCCAAGTGAAATCAAGAGTGCTTTCTTTGGGAAGGTGCTTACCCACTTGTTGAACACAGGTGCCTTCCTGGCTTCTATATGGTTAATTTTATGCCAACTTGGCCAAGCTATGGAGTTCCAAGATACCTGGGTGGATTATTCTGGATGTTTCTGATGAGAATTACAACAGTGAACTCTTCATAAGCAGATTGTCCTACATAGTGTGTGGAACCCTGACTAGAAAAGGGTAGACTTTCTGATCAAGAGGGAACGTTCAGCAACCTCGGAGTCCACCCACAGCATTACAGTTCCTGGCAGAATACTTTTGGACTTATTAACTATAAGTCTTTTCTTGAGCAGGACTCATCTACTAGAATGTAGAGTTCCCAACAATCACACAAGCCAATTATAAGAAATGTTTAGTTACCAACATATCTCTCTCTCTCTCTCTCTCTCTCTCTCTCTCTCTCTCTCTCTCTCTCTCTCTCTCTCTCTCTCTCTCTCACACACACACACACACACACACACACACACACACACACACAGATTTTTTTGTCTTACCAATACATCCCTGATACAGTATCTTTATACCTTATATCCTTATGAGTTTGAGATACAGCCGTTGTATTTGCTTCCTCTAGTTAGCACTTTTTAGGAGGGCTGTGGGACAAAGGGCCAGGAGCCCAGGGTCACAGGTTAGTTTTGCTCTGTTCTGGAACACCCAACCCCCAGAAACAATTGCTGAGATGATTGCAGCCTTGACAGACAGTGGTGTAGCGACTTTCTGCTGCCAGTATAGCAAGCTGCTACTTACCCTGTGCTTGAAACAACAAGTTCTTTTCCATGTGTGGATAGAATTCAAGTGGTAAACATCCCTGTTGATTCTGGTGTGATGGTTAATACTGACAGTTAACTTCACAGGACTTAGAATCACGTGAGAGACAAGCCTCTGGGAATACCTTTGAGGGACTGTCTAAGCTGAGGTCGAAGACCCAAGATACATGCGGGCAGCACCACTCCATGGCCTGGAGTCCCAGACTACATAAAAAGCAAAGGCCAGCTGAGCACCAGTGGTCATCTCGCGCTCTGATTTCTGACTCCTGGTGCAATGTGGCCAGCTGCCTCCTGCTCTGAACAGCCATGCCTTCGCCAACATGATGGACTGTAGCCTCTGGAACTATAAACCCAAACAAACCCCTCTTCTCTTAAGTTGCTGCTGCTTCTTCATTTTTTTCTTTCTTTGTAGACCAGGCTGGCCCTAAACTCACAGAGATCCACCTAACTCCACCTCCCAACTGCTGGGATTAACGATGTGCACCACCACCGACAGGCTCAGGCCTGGCTTCCAAACTGCTTCAGGTATTTTATCACAGCAAGGCAGATAACTAATATAACTAGTGTAATGGTACATGCTTATGATCCTAGCATGAGGGAAACTGAGGCAGGAGGCCAGTCTGCACAGACAGTGAGTTTGAGGCCAGCCATCGTTCATATTCTAGATAGTGTCATTTTAATATCAGGCCTAGAATTGCTTTGTGTCCTCAACAGGCTCAAAATAGTTTAAAGAATTAGCAACTCTTAGTACTATTGTCTTGTACCGTTAAAGAAACGTTCTTTTTGATATATTTTGGATACTCAGGGCATAGGTAACCATTGCTTGGTCTATTCTTGGCATAAAACTTGGTTGCAACTCAGTTCTATTGCTCAGCTCAACAATTGTGCTTTGAAAAAAAAAATCTATAAATTCATCCAGCCAGAAAACCGAGTCTAATTGGACAGCTAGAAGGACTCAGTTCTGGCTTGCTTGCTCTTATTGTAATGGCAGACCCCTGGGGAACTCACCCTCTCTCAAGTACAAGAACTTCAAATTCTTAACACTTGGTCTAGAGTTCAAAAATCATTTATTGTCTTCATTCCAAGAACATCTTACTGCACATATTTTTCCTCCCCCTCCTCTTCCTCCCCCTCCCTCCTTCTCTTCACCCCACTCTGGGAATCTCATTATTTATCCACATAGTTGGGATTATATTTGATTCAGTCAATCCAGTAACCCCTTGTTGAGAAAGCTCAGAAATATTTCCAGCTTTGCCAGAGATCTTTGGTTCTTTTACTTTGTTGTCCATTTCTGCCTTCTGCTATTCTTCTTTTCAAGCCTTGACTTCAGTCTTACAGGAAACTTTTTTTATTCCTTTTCAGCATCAAGTAAATCGCCAGGATGGCGAAAGAGGCCAACAATGTCAATGCCCCTGTCACTGTGTAAGTAAGCCCCAAGAAAAGGCCACCTCCTCCGATCCATGTCAGGGTGGAAAGAACCACAGATTTTTCTCCCTGGAACACAGTAACTGGAAAATCTAGAAGATCTGTTAAGGATTCAGTATTTTTCATCGGTACCATGGCATATACAAATACACTACATTAACTAATATAAAATTGACCTTTTTCATAGACATGAAATAGTTATTCATATGTTTCAACACAGTCAACTAGTACTCTATTTTGCTAGAACAAAATTAGTCAATACAAGGGTCCCCTCCACACAGCTATAGTGTACAAAGGAGATGCTGAAGTATATTGGTCAGAATGATTTGCCAGCAGCTAGATAAGGAGCAGATCTCTAACTGCCTTTGACGAATCTAAAGTAGCATAAAGAATATAAATAGTGTTCACAGCAAGCCGAAAGTTTTCTTCACGAATCAGAAGACTCCGGAGAGGCTAAGTTCCTTAACAGGCCAAAGCACGAATCTACCCCACAGATAAAATTCTTTTAAGAAGAATAAGAATAATAAATAAAGCAGAATAGACAGTGTAATGTTTTTGGTGAGAATGCTAAAGGTGGCGGGTTTGTTAGGGTTCTGCAAAGGCAGTGTCCCTGTTGCTGGTGAGAAAGTGTTTGAAGTGGGTTCGCTATGCAGCATTTGAATGATGTCATCTTCATGATGCATGCGGCCTGAGGGTTTTCAACATCTGGTGCCTTTTGTAAATGAAACTAATAAACAAACAAAGCCTTCTCATAGCAACACAGAGGACAGAGGCATTTCCCAGCAAAGCTCTTAAAAGGCTTCCAATCTCTTGGCAACATGCTATTTAAAGACACAAGCAAACATGTTAGAGACACGTTCTCTGTTTCTTTTTTTAATCCTGGAATTCTTCATTGTCACCTGGTCCTTGGGCGCTGCCTTACCTCATCTTCCTGCCTGTGTCCTCTCCTGGTTCATTTGAAAGGGAGTGTCCTATCCTCACCTAGAGGGCATCATTTTCCCCTTTAGTGGTAGGCACTGCTACAGTTCAGCCTTTAGCTACAGTCTAGGCTTCAGCCAGGCCACACAGGGGTAGTGTGAGCAGAGGGCTCACACTCCGGGTTGAATTTGTGCAAGCACCATCGAGAGATCAGCATTCGAGAGTGGCTGTTAGCAGTCACAGAGGAGAGCATGTCTGGAGAGGAAAGACTGTCTCCCTTGTAGGACGTGGCTTCCTTTCCTCACTCCCAACCCAAATTGTAGCAAGGGGTGAAGGCAGCATTTTGATCTTGTTTTTTCCTCTGCAGTTTCCTGTGTAGTTGACTGTTATGATAGTCAGGAAGTCTCAAGAGATTCAACTTGAGAGACAACACTCACCAGGCACATCCAATCTGTTTTAAAGCAACTACCGAAAAAGAAAACTAAAGGTTGACGAGGCAGAGATGTGAGTCACGTCAGCAGGGACCTCATAGAGGAGCACCCCTACTCTCCTGTGGGAGAGTTCCACACACCTGCTCTAGGAGAAAGAAAAATTTCCTGGGGTAGGGCACAGGACCACATGTGGACATATGCGTTTCACATTGTGTCAAGGCTTTTCTATCCCGGGACTAGCCATATAGTTCAGTGGAGGACCATTTGCTTAGTGTGCCTACGGTTCTGGGTCTGATCCCTGGCATTGAAAAAGAAAACAAGAATTTCTCATTGAACCTCTCTGGGAGTTAGACTGTGGAAGTGGACAAGTCAGTGGAGAAGCTCTGGCCTGCTGGGTGTCCTCTAGAACAATCCCAGCCAGTAACCCTGGCATGGATGCCTAATTGGATGCTTAGCTGGGTGAGAACCTAGCTAAGGAATCTACCTCCTTCAGGGAAATGAACTCTGAAGACCACAGTTAGTATCAATTATATGGAAATATATGACTGCTTAAAGATAAGACTTGGTTACATTTTATAGTTAAAACTTCATTTTTTTTAAAATCCAGACTCACATTTGTATCTTTAAATTAGGAGGAAAAATCATAATCCATTATTAGAACACATGTCTCCTAACTCGGCCCATATGCCTGTCACTAAGACATGGACTCCCACTGGCAGACTCTGTCCCTAAGGGAGGAAGAGCACACATCTGCAGTGCAGAGCTCACAGCATTCCTGGCCTGGATTGCAGCAAGCTGTCCACATCCACAATGACGTCTTCATTGAGGGAGCTGTTGTTTGCTGGAGGTCTCTATCTAGCCCATAGGTAGGTTTGGTCAAGTACAGAGCTTCTCATTTCTCGGGGTGATGAGTCGGGGAGATGGGGGCTCCCTTGCTCGAACACACTTTTGTCTAAAAGTTCTATGGTCTGTGTCAGCATCTGCTATTCCAGTCTGCCTTCCAGATGTACTTCTTATTACCCCCCCCCTTTATTTTTTTGATTCTCCATCTCACCCTACTCAGTATGGCATGCTTCACCTCACTGCTTTAGATGTCTAGATCTACTGTTCATTGGTCTTTCTTGGGGACAAAAATGCTCCTTTCCAATTTCCATACCTGATATTGCTACTGCCTGTTGTTCCTTTAAAAAAAAAGACATTAAATACATAATTCAGACACATTTATATGATGATGTTATAGTTGATGATGATACCTGAAGAAGACATATCAACCCCAAACATGCCACGTCAGCATATTATTTGGGCTTAAGGTACTTGAATATCAGCAAGTGCAAAAAGGGCATGCTGACCTTCCATCTTCTTGGAGAGGGACATGGACAGGGATGAAACATGCCTTCTGACACTAGAATTACTTTTTGCTAGGTGTGGGGACAAATGCCTTTAATCTCAGTGCTTGGGAGGCAGAAGGATCTTGCTAGGAAGATCTCTGTGCATTTGAGGTTAGCCTGGTCTACATAGTGAGTTCCAGGATAGTCAGAGCTACATAGTGAGACTCTAACACAGAAGGAAAGAAAGAAAGGAAGGAAGGAAGGAGGGAGGGAGGGAAGGAGGGAGGGAGGGAGGGAGGGAGGGAAGGAAGGAAGGAAGGAAGGAAGGAAGGAAGGAAGGAAGGAAGGAAGGAAGGAAGGAAGGAAAAAAATATCTTTACCATCAGAAGTCAACCTGTGAAGACAAATTTGGTTAAACTAACCCTCAGCAGTTCTTCCATAATTGATACTCCTTTAAAACTAGTGTGTAAATACATGCAGTCACTTCTTTGGGTCTCTCTATTTCTTGGGAGGGTCCCAAACTACAATATAAACAAAATTTGCATATTTTTCTCTTGACACGTCAGTCCTGAGATAGAACCTCCCCTCCCCACCCCCAAATCAAGGAGGTAGCATTTTCCTCCTCTGTGTGTATTACTATAAAGTGGCTATTGTTTTTTAGTGGTACACATATTTGGCTGGAGGACAGAAACAGAATGTAAGAACTCAACAATGAGCAGCCAGATTTTGCCTTCACTCTGAGAAACGGAAGCGGCATAAAGGATACTATAGGATATGTTGAAACTGTAGTTACCAGCAGGTAAACCCTCAACAAAATTGTGCACACGGTTGAGTCGGCGGTACAGTTTTTTGAAAGTGGGAAAGGCAGCTGTCCGCATCCATACAATGAGGTCCTCATTGATGAAGCCATTGTTTCCTGGGTCATCTATATCTAGTTCATAAATAGGTTTGGCCCAATGCGGAGGTTTTGCACTTCCTGTGGGAGTGGGGGATGAAGAATATGGTAGAGAAAAGTCAGCTCTCCCTTTAGCTTTCTTTAGAGAAAGAACTACATCCACAACAAAGGAGAAATTTGACTTTAAAAAAAGAATGAGTGTGTAAGTTTAATATGCGATCATTAATTATATTGGTTACATTGGTTTAAAACATTCTAAGAAAGAGTGTATGATAATTTTGCAGGGTTTATAAGAGATGTCAGAGATACTGCAGATAGCTCCTGTGGTAAGGGAGAGTGCTGTCACGACTGAAGACCCGAGTTCAATCCCTGGAACCCACACAGTGGGAGAAGAGAACCAGCTCTCAAAAGTTGTCTTCTGACTTGCCGCACATGCACCATAGCATACTCATTCCCTGATCCCTATACCCACCCACTCTCACCTCATGATAATAGAAATAAATTCCAAAAAAAAACAAAACAGGAAGAGAAAGTGGGAAGAAGTAGCCAGCATTGGAATCACAGGCTTGTATGAAGTCAGGAGACCATACACTGACTTTGCCCCAACTCTCACGCTTTGATTTCCTGCTGACAGCATTTATATTCCCACTCTACAAAGCACCCTTGAAAACAGAATCGCGCTCATCTGTTCCCTATCATTTATTCCAGCACCTGGAATGCAACAGGTATTCAATTATCAATTAATGCTTGATGAAGGGATCAGTCTTATTCAGCCTGCCAAAAGTTGATAGAATCCATGTTGAATTTCAGATAGCTAATTAACAATAGTAAATTGTGCGAGGGACTTACTACAGTATGGCTAGTCCTTCTACCTATGGGGACTCAAAAGATAAATAAGAAGCCTCTTGGATGGGTATAGTGTCACATGCTTTTAATCCCAGCACTGAGAAGTAGAGACAGGTGACTCTGTGAGTTCTTAGTCAGTCAAGGGTATACGGTGAGACCTTGTCTCAAAGACGGCAACAACAACAGCAACAACAACAATAACAACAACAAATCCCATAACCAGAACACCATTCTTCTCCAACTGGGACCATTTGCTTCTACTAGACAACGCACCACCCCCCCCCGCCGCCCCAGGCACAGGCTAAGATGCTTATCAAAGCTATACTAAGTCTGGTATGATTAGTCGACTGGAGTAGTTTATACTATACATGTTCCTCTGGAAATAATCCTGTGCTGGAGAATCCTCCTCTGCAAATATCATGGAACCTGTCTATTTTGGCCTTTCCCAAGACATCAGTCACTGATTCTAATAAAAAAAACTGTGTTTGGGGCCTGCATTGTAGAACCCAGCTACTTACTAGTTTGTCTTGTAACCGTGACCCAAGGCGATGTGTGCCAGGGACAACTGGGGCCAGAACACTGCTTGTAGAAAGGACCTCCCTATCACCTTCCAATCCCACCACTCCCCATATATCTGGATAGTATCAGATGCATGGTCTGGTCTGAGACATCAGCTTTCTTCATTTTTCAAGTTAATTTGGGTCATTTGTTTTCATTTATTCATTCATTTAATAATACCATTTCTTGATTGTTTACTTTGTATCAAAGGTCAAGGATTAAAAAAAAAACTGTGTAAGATCTTTGAAGGAACCCACAGACTATAATGTGGTAACACTTTGAGGCAAGAACAAAGGATGACAGAGGATAAGAGAAACTCAAGGACTCTACAGTATAGGCCTACAGATACTGTGGTAAGGCAAAGCAATAAAATGTTGTCAAGTTCCTTGAAAAACTAGTGATTGAAGTGTAGATGCAGGGACTAGGCAGCACAGGGCAGCCCCAGTTGACGTCTGCTGCCCACGAGTCCATGTGATTTGGTATTTATTGCAAACAGTCTGTACACATGTAACTTCACTGAGCCCTAGACATGGTCTTGTCTAGTGTGTGAGATGTACGTGTGCAGTGAATGGGGCAACTACTTGAACTTGTGGTTGTGTCTGAAAGATGAGCGGAGTCTTTTTCAGTCCAACTACGACGGAAGGTAGCTCTAAGGCCTTGCCAGCTGCTCAGCATTCCAGCTAGCAGGCCTGCAGTTTCTGACTTTGCCGATGAGATGTGTGAAGCTGCCGGGCTGTAACTCAGGGGGGTGGTATTCGGGGTTGGAGTGTAGGCAACAGCAGATCTAGTTATGTGCTCCTGATGCCTCTGTAGGAAATGGATGCTGAGCAGTCCAGCTGAGAAGCGTGTGCACTCTCGACGGCCACTTTATGATATGGCCTGAACAGAACACTAGCTATGACTAGGTATCAGATTTTTATTTTTATAATAAATCCTTTTAGCTGTGAAGAGCTAAAAACTGGAATGCATGTTTAATGTAACATTAAGTGTATTTTCTTAAAGTTGCTGAAAATGACTCAGTTTGGTTGACATCATCCCACCACAGCAACCACAATGATGTTAATGACCATGTGAAAATAAAAAAAAAAAGTAAATCAGAAGAACATCTAAACTTATTTCAAAAGTTTGTGACTAAAGACTGTATCCAGACAATGGTTTAACTCCTACAGAAAGTCCATTTATATATCTTTCTGGGAGCATGGCTTCATTAAGATTAAATGGAGCTGGGTGTGGTGGCATAAACCTTCAGACCCAGTGCTCAGTAGGCAGGGTCAGGAGGGTCTCCGTGAGTCCAAGGCCTGCCAGAGTGAGACTATAAGATCCTGTTTCCAGAAAATAAGAAATAAATAGATTTATTTTTATTTTCATTTTGTTGTTGTGGTTGTTTATATAGTTTTTTGATACAAAGTCCTTTCCCACATTCCTGAGTGCTGGGATGGGCAGTGTACATAGCCTACCTAGTTTCAGTGTGTGTGTGTGTGTGTGTGTGTGTGTGTGTGTGTGTGTGTGTGTGTGAAGGTGTGCCTGTGTGCACGCTCATAATAAACACTGGGTGTCAGTCAACGTGCATAGCTTTTTGAGATAGGGTCTCACCTAAACCTAGGGTATGCCAGTTGGTTAAACTGGCTGGCTAGGGGCTTCAGGGATTTACCTGTTTCTCCAGTTCCCTGCCCCAGGACTAGGGTCACAAGTGTGCATTGCCATATCCAGCTTTTTATGCAGATACCAGGGATCTGAACTCAGACCCGCATGCTGCAGCAAGCACTTTAAACTACTTCTCTCTCTCTCTCTCTCTCTCTCTCTCTCTCTCTCTCTCTCTCTCTCTCTCTCTCGCCCTAGGTTTTTACTTAAATTTTTTTTTTCATAGCCAAAGAAGAGATCTTAATGTGTTAACTTCATCAGCACTAAAGAACTGTGAACAGTTAGTTAAATGAAGCTAGTTTTATGTGAATGTCTTCAGACAGGAAAATTCAGGCAATAATAAACCCTTGGGTTTAATTCCTCATAGAATCATAGCAAAGCTTTTAGAAAGTCAATCATGAAGATAAAAATCTGGCGTTTATTATAGATGTTACTATAAACTCAGTTAAGAACTCCAACAATCAAGTTTAAATTGTTTGCTTTTGCAGTAATAAAAGAAGTGCAAATTTGGTGGAGCAGCACCCCAGAGTGAAGCTAATTCCCTGAGCAAGTAGAGAAAGCAACAGAGAGGAGATGCCCTTAAACTGGTGTGGTGCACGCACGCCTAAATCACAGTAGTGCTCATTAATGCTACAACACCTTACTCACCAAGAGTGTCAGCTGCACAAAGAAGTATTTTTTCTATATTGACAAAAAAGTTGCAAAACACTCAGACACGTGTGACAGGCAGATACATATGTCAGCAGGCATATCACTGAAGAGAATTTTTGGAATGCCTCAAACTTTAAGGAAGGCTTTTGCCTATCAAGAACTCATGTTGTGGTCTACAGTGATCCCCAACTTTTTTGTTTTTTAATGAGTCCTTTAATTTAGGGTTGCATTTTGTGCAAGACAATTGAAAACTTTTTTTTAAAGTATGCAACATAGGTAATGTCAGAAATGTTAGGTTGTGAAGACTTTGTGAGCAATACTTATGGAAAACTAAGCTTCCAAACAAAGAAACATTAAAAGTTACTCAGGTGACAGCAAAGGAATAACTGAGCATATTACATAATGATTGTTCAAAATAAGATTCAATTTTTGAATTTTATAATTATGCCTCAGGTTATTTTGACTTTTATAAAGACTATTGGTAGCACTCTTCTTTTGGTTAAAAAAATTTCTGTGCCAGAATAAAGTGATATTGAGAAAGTCCAGGATTTATACTGTAGCGTCTAAACTTCATGATACATAAAAAAACAAAACAAAACAAAACAACAAAAAAAAAAACCGTGGAGTAAAAAATGCCTATGAAAATATTTGGATTAAAATACTAGCATATTTCACTACAATGAAATAAAAATTCACATTCTCCACTGTGCTGCCTGGTTTTGTATGCTAACTCCACACAAACCAGTCAGCAGAGAGGAAGCAGCCTCAGCTGAGAAACACCTCCATGAGATCCAGCTGTAAGGCATTTTCTCGTGCAGTGACCAATGAGGGAGGGCACAGCCCATCGTAGGTGGTGCCATCCCTGGGCTGTTAGTTCTGGGTTCCATATGAAGGTGGGCTGAGCAAGCCATGGGAAGCAAGCCGGTAAGAGCACCCCTCCACGGCCTCTGCATCAGCTCCTACCTCCGGGATCCTGCCCTGTGTGAGTTCCTGTCTTGACTTCCTCCAGTGATGAACAGCAATGCTGAAGTGTAAGCCAAATAATCCCTTTCCTCCCCAACCTGCTTTCTGGGCATGGTGTTTTGGCCCAGCAATAGAAACCCTAACAAAGACACTACCCCATTTAACAAAATTGACTATGACTATGGAGATGATATTTACTCAGAATCAAAAGAGAAGACTCATTTAAAGGTGCTGAAAAATCTCAAATTGATTAGCTACAGAATTCGTCTTTTAAAGTTGCAGGCAATTTTTGAAATAATTAAAAATAATAAGGCCATAACACATACGGCCAAGAAACCAATTAAGCATGTGAATGGGTATCCAGGAAAATTATTCTGTATTATCTTTACTGTTTTGATAATAACTAAAGCAAATATTTCAAAGGATATTTAATATGCATTTATATATTTTAATTTTTGAAAACCAGCATTGTTGAAAGTAAATTTTAAAAATTTAAAGTAGATTTGAGTAGAATTGTTTTATAGGTCCATCAATATTACGTCAATTTATTAATCAATAAATGAAAATTTCAAATAATTAGATAGTCATTTTTGTTTTAAAAATGTATCCAACTGAAGCTGGGCATGGTAGTGCATACCTTCAATCCAAGCACTCTGGAGGCAGAAAGGGACAGATCTTTGAGTTTGAGGCCAGCCTGGTCTACAGAGCTAGTTTCAGGGCAGTCAGGGCTACACAGAGAAATCTTGTCTCAAAAACCACTAAAAAATGTGTCCAGTTTCATGATAAATTGTAGCTTAAACATGAGTTTCCTAAAACATTTACTTTTTCTTCCTTCCTTCCTTCCTTCCTTCCTTCCTTCCTTCCTTCCTTCCTCCCTCCCTCCCTCCCTCCCTCCCTCCCTCCCTCCCTCCCTCCCTCTCTCTCTCTCTCTCTCTCTCTCTCTCTCTCTCTTTTTTTCGAGACAGGGTTTCTCTGTGTAGCTTTGTGCCTTTCCTGGATCTCTCTCTGTAGACCAGGCTGGCCTCGAACTCATAAAGATCCGCCTGGCTCTGCCTCCCGAGTGCTGGGATTAAAGGTGTGCGCCACCACCACCACCACCACCACCACCACCACCACCACCACCACCCAGCAACTTTTTCTTAATGGTTAATTTGAACAAAACACAGAACCAATTATTTCATATAAACCATGGAGATGCCCAGGATGGGGAACGTGAGGGCAACAGGAATCAAAGAAATAAAAAAAGAAGCCCTGTGGGATCTTACACACACACACACACACACACACACACACACACACACCACACACACACACACACACACACACACACACACACACAGAGAGAGAGAGAGAGAGAGAGAGAGAGAGAGAGAGAGAGAGAGAGAGTTATAAAAATAGGGAACCAGGCACACACCTTTAATCTAAGCACTCTGGAGGCAGAGGCAGGCAGATTTCTGAGTTCTGCAGTAGTCTGGTATACACAGTGAGTTCAGAACAGTCAGGGCTATATAGAGAGACCCTGTCTCCAAAAATAGGGGTGGGGGGAGCTCTATTGAATAACTGTCTGGATCTTACCTGCAAATGCACTAGCAAGATCACTGGCTGTTGGATTCCGAAATTTGACATACTTATCTGTCCACCATGTAAGCCCTCTCTTTAGCATTGGGACTTCTATATTTATAGACGAATTGAGGTTGTATGAAAGAGTTATGGTATCTGAAAGGAAATTTAAAATTATAGTAGAGATGTTAGGTAGCCATTTTGCCATCTTTCAAAATGCAAACCCAGACCCAGTCAAAAAACAAATTAGGTTTTTTTTTTTTTTGTTTGTTTGCAGACACTCAACATGCCTACATGCCATAGATGTTTAATCATGAGATCATTTTTTCTTTAACCAACATTGAGCCAATTATTGAAAAATATTCTTTGGCTCCATTTAATTGTGTTCTCTGACTGTTCCTTCAGATTGCTGGCAAGGGAGAAGTTATTTACAAATGAAACACCATATATCAGTGTTCTGGCTTATTCTGTATAAAATACTTGGTGTTAAACAAGCAAATAAAACCAGCCACTCAGCTGCCCGGGTAATATCCTGGATATTGAGGTGGTTACACACTTATGAAAGAGATAGGGGAAAAGTCACCTACCGTTGAATATGCTGTTGGCGATCGCACCACAAGGAATAATGGGAGTGCCGTTTTGGGACAATTGGAATGGAGAACAGTTCTTAACGTCCTGTGTGCAAGATGATGTATCAATGAGAAGTGCTTTTGGCAAACTCTCAGACTATTGAAAAAGAGAACACTGGCCATGTGTATCAACCCTTATTAGTGTGTTGGCATGGGCAAGGATTTTGGACTGCTACCTGTTTTCCTCAGGTTTTCTGGCTCACTTAGACTATAGAATATGTTCAGTCTTTAGAGATATATGTGCATACGGATGTCTAGGTATTTTATTTCCTTTTTAATAACACAGAGCATGCCAAAACTATTTGCAGAAAAAATTTTTACCTTGTTATGCTTAGTATCACATTAAGTCTACATGGGAACACTTCTAAAAATCTTTTTGTGAAAGTGTACCATATTCAGAAGAGTATTCGGGCCAGAATCCATAGCTAGATGACTTCATAGGAACTGCTTGCTAAACATGTTTAGGTTATCACTTCCATAAGGATGAAATAACAATCCAGCTAGCTTCTCTCATTAACATATAGGAACTACTGAGGATAATCACACAATCCTAGGTTACACCTAGGCTTTTATACCCCGTTAAACCAAAGGCTTTTATTAAAGCAAATTTCCTTTAAGTAGGATGGATCAAGGACCTCAGTTATAAAAAGGCGAACATGGTTAGCAAGTGAATCAAGCGGACACCAAGGTCTCTCAGAACACAGGATCGCTACTCCGATGGCTAGCACCCACACTAACTGCTTTAAAGGGGGTCAGTGCTCACTCCTGATAATATTTATCTAAAATGCTCAGCTCCTTCACTTTAAGAATGAAGCGAACATTTCTATCTTCAAAAACCTAGATTCTGAGCCCTGCCCAACTCCTGTCTTTTAGAATGAAGAACCCCCCCCGCTTAAACAGAAGAGAACGTTATGCTGATGGGACTGAGTCTCACCCAAATATCCTTCCCCACCAGCTGACTGTTGCTTCTCGATAAAATATATCGATAGAGGTTCTGATAGAAACCATACAATTTGTAGTACATGTAAACGTCACCCTGTATAGAAGAGAAATAAGAAGCAAATAAGATAAATTGACTGGGATATTAATAAACATCAACACCTCCTAAAAAAAAAAAACAAACAAACAGGAAACAGTATACAAAACGACGATGGGAACTGAAAGTTTCTTTTTAGAAACTAGAAACTCAAAAATAAAAAAAATGTTTGGAGACAGGGTCTCACTGTATAGTCCTGGTTCCAGCCTTGAACTTAGGAGATCTGCCTGCCTCTACTTCTGGAGTGCTGGGATTAAAGATGTGTGCCGTTACCATTCCCAGCTTTAGGCTGTGTATTTTCATGCATAAATGCAGTTATGGATTTTGTCTCTTTGTGGCAATACCAGGAAAATACTTGGTATACCATGTTCTAAACTTTTAAAATAACTATTTACAAGATTGCAATATCTATGTATTTTTTCTTGACGGAACACGTTTTTCTTTTTTTTGGGGGGGTTCCCCAATCAATCTGAAACAGCTGGAACATCAGCAGCACTGGGATAAGCTTTCCTGGCAGCTTCTTCGGTGTGGCAGGTTCTGGTACAACGCCATCACTTTTATCAGCTTCAGAGTGGAGAGACAGGGACTGAAGCAGCTGAAGCGGTTTAAGTAATTGATATCCAACAACATTCCAGTGATTTTCCCAGTAAGAGTGGGGTGCACGACTTGATTAAGAGGAGACTGCTGTTCGTCCAATATTTGCCAGTTGCTCTTGAGTGGGACAGCAGTCAAAAGCTAATGACCTTGTATGTGAAGAACAGGCCATGTATTAAGATGTTGCTGGAGACTATGCAGTAAATTTATACTGTGGCATAGTGAGACGGCAGAATAGCCACAGCAGCCGCTGTAGGTTAGGGACCTCTTGTCTGTGGTGCTGTCTCCTTGTACCAACTGGCAGTCTAGGAGCAGTTGGGTGGATGGTAGTACTGGGCACGTTTTGGCATGGATGAGGGCCGGCATGCTGAGGGTCTCAGTGAGGGCTTGGTTTTAGATGAACAACCTTGCTAGGATAGGATGATTGTATGGAGCTGGATTCTGAGTTTGTGGGGTAGTTGCCATGGGATGACCTGAAGGAGGTGCTGACTGGCAAGGTTGACTGGGGGTTTGTGTGTGTTGCTCAGTGGGAGGGACCCAGGGCTTGTCTTTGCACTGAGCTGAAGCTGCACACAGCCATTTGGTAGCCGCTGTTCTCTCTCTCATCTCAGAAGCTGTTTTGATGCTTCATTGGGGGAGGACAAACATACCACACCAAACATTTTGCGTGTTGCATTGCTGTAAGCACCCAGAGCCATGAATACAGTTTCAAATCCAGGGGATGGGACTTAGAACTGGAGTCACCAAGCATCTGCAGGTGAATATGCAGGCTGGGCACATGGGAGGCAGGAGACTAGAAACTCCCCGTGCTCGGGCTCTGGTGAAGAATGTCATTAACTTAGCGGCAAGTTCTGTGCTTTCCCTAAGAGCGCAGATAGGCGGGAACTGATCCTAGGTTTTCTCTTTGGGATTTTTCTTCCTTCAAAAATTTAAATATTCTGAGCCTTCAAGAGGGAAAGGAGGAGAGGGGGAATTCAGGAAGTATGGATGGACTTGAGGGCTAGAAGAAGGTCAAGAACGAGAGCAAGGGAAGTCGCAGGCTGCAGTATTTCTCAAGACCGTTCAGCAAGCTGACAGGAAGGCTTATGCGATGATGCCTCACAGGACGCTTCTCTTCTGGGGAGAGCCTACCTTAGTTACTGCTGTGATCAGCCAGTGGCTCATAAGATCCCCTGGAAGCCTGGCCCTTGGGCACAGAGCTAGGACCACCCCTCAGCTACACTCCCTGCATGAAGCGCTGAGAAGAGATTTTTATGCCTCCATGGTTTTACCTAACAGTCAAGACTCAAATGAAAAATGTATTTTATTCTTATTCTCAAAGATATTTCAAATGTCCATCCTGTGCTCTACATTCTACACCCCTTCCTCTCAGTGTCCCCTACAAAGACCTGGTTCCCTTCTTTCCTTCAGAATGTCACTATACATAGGAATCCAGGTACAGGCTAGTTTTCTCTCTGTCTCTCCACTGAGCACCCACCTTAGGGCTTACAGCTCATTTAGCTGGTTTCAAACCCAAGTCATCATCATCTCCTGAAAAATCCATTCACTTCTCCCTTCCCTTCCTCTTCCCTAAAGGTCAGGATGGACAGCTCTCTTTGCCTCCTCCTGATCTGGGAAGTTTCTTTACCGAATCTCCCTAGAATCTGTAGTCACAGGAGATAATTTAATCAACCCAACAGCAGGGGTTTCTCTTTGTATTTCTTGGCATTCCTCACACTGGCAGTGAGCCATGCTGAGAGCCTCCGGATCCAGCAACTGCACTGGTAAGATAACTTGGGGTAGGAGAATCCACGGAGAAGTCCGCCAGGCAAAACTTTTGACACTACCTTAACGTGTGACCTTAGCCAAACTGTGTAACTTCTCAGTCCATTAATGATTTCACTTAACACGAGGTGCTAAATGTAGTAAATTCTATAGCCCTGTCCACACACATATTTATAATACAACCTGTGTGATTGATCATATAAATCATGTTGGAAAGTTAAGAATCTTGAGGTTGGGGGGGGGGTGGGCTTTTCAGAGACAGGTAGAAACCTGATGCAAGGGAAACTCCCACAAACCTACAAGGGTGACCCCAGCTAAGACACCTAGCAATAGTGAACTGAACTGGCCATCTCCTATGATGAGATCGGTGACTACCCCGGTTGTCATCAGAGAGCCTTCATCCAGTAACTGATGGAAACAGACACAGAGACCCACAGCCAAACATTAGGATAAACTTGGGAAATCCTGCTGGAGAGAGGGAGGAAGGATTATAGGAGCCAGAGGATTCAAGGACATCACAAGAAAACCCACAGAATCAACTAACCTTGCTCATAAGAATTCATAGAGTCTGAACCAACAATCAGGAAGTCTGCATGGGACTGACCTGTCTACAAATATGTGACAGTTGTATAGCTTGGTCTATTTGTGGAACTCATAACAATGAGAGCAGGTTCTGTCCCTAATGCTTTGGCTAGCTCTTGAGAACCTATTCCTTACACTGCATTGCCTTGCCTAGTTTAAATACAAGGGGAAGTGCTTAGTCTTATGGTAACTTGATATGCCATGCTTTGTTGATATCTATGGCCGTCCCTTTCTGAATAGAAACAGGAAGAGTGGATTGGGGAGTGAGTATGGAGAGGGAATGGGAAGAAAGGAGAGAGGGGAAACTGTGGTCAGGATGTAAAATAAATAAATTAAAAATAGAATCTTGAGGCTTTAGAAATCTTTAGAAACAAACAAAAAAAAAAGCAACAGTATAACAACACAAAAGACATTCTGAGGTTGTAGAGTCATGGACTCAAGACTTATCATTTCTACCTTGCTTTATTTCTTAAACCTTTCAGTTTTTTGGAAAACCTTTGATGGAAAGTGCAAAAACAACACGCAGAAACATGCGGAGGTCCATCAGTACGGAGTGAATTGAACTCACCTCCATTTTCTCTGGAAGGTAAAAGGGAACAGAGCAAGTGCATTCTTTGTCAAAATTTGAGCTATCTTCCCGTAGCTGAGCACAATTGGCACATATATTTGTGTAATTAATCTGTCAGGCAGAGAAACACAATAATTCATGTAGAGGTTAGATGAACCCATATCTGAAAATTCCATGTCCCAGCCTCTCCAAAGTCTTCAATTTTTTTGGAGATGGAGCCCGTGGTGTGGCTAGGGGAGAGCCTGCAGTGTGGGTGTTCTTTTCTGGGGTGCTTGTGGGGAGGCCTTCTTACAAGTCTTCCACTGGGTCGCCAGGAGGCACTTTGCCACTGGCTGGGAACTCCATATCTCTGTTGCACACTTCTGTGATTGGTTGGGAGGAAGCCACTTTCCCTCAGTCCTGAGTAGGGGCTGCTAGGAAGGCATTAGCCGGTGATTCACGAAAACCGTGCTTCCAGGCCGAGCCTAATCACCTTTACAGGAAACTCACTCTCTAGTTTCCATTTTTTTCTATGGAAAATATTCGGATTAATTACCTCACACGTCATCTGGAGGAAGTTACTGAAAGTGACAAAGCAGGAAAACAGTATTTCCAAAGAAGATTATTGATGTATGTGCAATAATTCTCAGCTTGAGAAAGTGATGTGTTCTGCCTTTTGAAAGTTAAATTCTGTGGAAAAATTATATAATAAACTCTTTAAAAAAAAAAAAAAAAAAAAGAGTCAAGTGTCCCAAGCGAGTGACGCCTGTGTGCTCTGGCAAGGCGCTCCACACTCAGTTCTGGGAGGATGAAGCTGGAAGGCAGTGGGAGGCAAGGTTCAGAGACGGGGTAGGGGCTGGGGGGACCAGGAACCGCGTGCTTCCCAATCCTGTGGGCGGCTTCTGCTTCCCTGTCTATGATGAAGAAAGAGCAATCAGAGGATTCTGGGCGAGTGGTAGCTCAGAGAAGCAAGGAAGTGGCCTTTTCTCTGATAAGGTGCCAGTAGAATGTAGGATTTTTTTTTTTTTTTATCAGAACCTGGTATATTATTATCAGTCACATCTGGACTTATTTGAGGGAAGCTTTTTTTTTTTTTTTTTGCTTTATAGTCTTTTTTTGTGATATATATTTTTTATTTTACAATACCATTCAATTCTACATATAGCATGGTTCCCTATTCTCCCCCTCCACGCCCCCCTTACCCCAGCCCACCCTCCATTCCCACCTCCTCCAGGACAAGTCCCCAGAATGTAGGATTTTTTTTGGAGAGAAGACTGACAGGAAAAAAGGAATACCGAGTCTTTGTGAAGTCCCTTAGAGTTAAAACAGAAAAGCGAAGGGGAATATTAAAGAGCTCTAAGTCACCATTCTCCACACCCACAGCGTGTGGAGAATTACTCTGAGAAAACTATTCCATTTCTGGTTGTGGAACCATACTTCAGCTTATAAAGAGCGTTGAAGAACAGGACAGAATGCCAGTCAAGAGCAAGCACAGACAGCACACTGAACCACACCAAGGGAACTGGGGCTCCAGTGTGGCCAAGGTCCTCTTTTGACTGGAGGATTATATTTGACCTCTAGGACCCTAAATTTTGATCATCAGCATATTTGGTAGAACAGTTTATCTACCAGAGATGTCATACTGGAATGCACTTTATTTCATAGATTCCATTCCTCGGTGTAGAAACATAGAATTAGAAGAAATGTTTCATGACCACACAGTTTTTGATTAGATGGTATCTCTGATGCTTTCTACCTTTAAGAATTTTAGTGAGAAACACATATCCCCAATATACTAGGTACACAATGACAGTATTTTGCAATTCAGTGTTCAGCTGAACTTGTAAACCTTTAGATAAAAACAGAGCAAAGATTGTAGTCTGCTATTCATAGAATTTGAGAGGTGTCATTCATACTTAAAGTGACTTGTAGAGAGTGATTCCTCTCATTGGGTATATAGCTAAAGACAATGCAATTTAGCACATTAAAAAGATACCCTGCCGGGTGGTGGTGGTGCACACCTTTAATCCTAGCACTTCGGAGGCAGAGGCAGGTGGATCTCTGTGAGTTCAAGGCCAGCCTGGGCTACCAAGTGAGTTCCAGGAAAGGCGCAAAGCTACACAGAGAAACCCTGTCTTGAAAAACCAAAAATAAAAAAATAAAAAAAAAGATACCCATATTCCCACAATTGTTTGCAGTTCTATTCATAATATTATGGAATTGATCTCAATCTAATTGTCCAGCGACAGATGAATACAGACAACATAGTGTATCATATCTATAATGGAACATTATTTGGTCATAAAGACAAAACCTTGTCATTTGCAGCAAAATGAACAGCTATGGAGGCCATTAGAACAACTGATATTGCACGCTGTCATTTGTGTACGGAAGCTTAAACAGTTCGTGTACAGGAGAAGAGTAGCCAGAGCTGAGGAAGGGGGGGCAGTGGGAGGAGGGATGAGGCTGACTGAGGTGACCCAAACACAGACAGGATAATCCTTGTGCTCCACAGGACAGTAGTGTATCTATGGCTCGTAGTAACTTCCTGTATATTTCATAGCTATCTAGAAGAGAGGAGCTAGAATCTAATCATAAAGAAAGCAAGGAGAGGGAAATGGCAATTCCCTTGGTTTGCTCAGCATGCATTTGTAAACATGTACTAAAACAACTCACTGTGCCCAGTAAACTATTACAACCATGACACCTTAACTACACAAGAATAACATTTAAAAGCTCATATGCTTAAAAAAAAACCCCAGATCTTTATTTTTGGCTCTGGGCTCATTAACATATGGATTACTGGGGTCTGGAGGGCTTTTGAACTTGATCCTCCCCTTCTGCCTCTGTTTGTTGCTTGCTCACTTCTCCAAGATTACCTAACTTGGGCAGGCTTTTGTACGTAAATATGGCTGTAGGTGATCAGTGTGACAGCAAGAATGAATGATGTCAACACAAAGGGCTCTTTTCCCATCTGCATCCCTGCCAGCCCAAAGTTGCGTGGATCCAGTCATACCTAGTTTCCCAGTGAGGGGCTATCTTCTTAAAGTGACTGCTCCCATTTATAGTCCCAAACTGAGCAACTAATTAAAAGCAACCAATTTAATTGGAAATTAAAAGCACAAACCACAACAAACCTCGATTTCCTTGGTGCTCTTTGCAGACAGTAGAAGGATGATGCCCATACAGAGGCAGAATCCTCCTGTGGCAAAAAAGATAGAGAGGACCACCGAGGCAGATAAATCTAGCTGGTGGGCAGGCAACGTTTGCTGCTTCAGGGCTGTGTTTTCTGGCATTCTGGACAGGTCATACTGGGGCATCATCTCCATTTTGGTCCTGTGGGTGACTCACATACTTTAGGGACATTTAGAACATTCATACTTGTAGTCCTATCACATGATGCTAATGCTACATGAAGAATGACATGAAGTTGTAAAGTTCTGTTTTGTTCTCTAGGCAGACCTGCTACCTGCAGTAAGCACAGCTCTCTCCAATCACGGCTGGGTGCACTTGATCTCAGTTCAGTAAGCCTGTTGTATTAAACGCCATGCCTAAGAGAGTTGGCCTCCGTGTCGGTAAAAAACCAACTGCTCACGCTCATAAGCAGTTGTTATGAGAAGTTTCTGAGGTTTGTTGGCTAAGTCGAGGCAAAAGCTTCCTAAGTGTATCTTTATGAACTTGTGTAAATCTTTGGTGATTAATACAATTGAAGTTAGGGCTATCAGCTTTTCCCCAAATATGGCTATTGCCTAACACAAATATGAACTAAGTTGGGAAAATACTCTGAGACCAATACAGCTAGCTCTGCCATTTGTGAGGGAGAAAGGAGAAACGCAGGAATTTGCAGAATGTAGGTGCATGTATTTAATGTCACTAGCTTTCTACTTACTTACTTACTTTCTTTCTCTCTCTCTCTTCTCTCTCTTCTCTCTCTCTCTCTCTCTCTCTCTCTCTCTCTCTCTCTCTCTCTCTCTCTCTCTCTCTCTCATACATAAGAAAGAACCAGACAGAAAATGTAGATGACAACATTTCCTCTTGGGGCTGGAGAGATGGCTCAATGGTTAAAAGCACTGGCTGCTCTTCCTGAGGACCCAAGCTCGATTCCCAGCACCCATAGGGTAATTCACAAGTGTCTTTAATTCCAGACCCAAAGGATCCAATACCCTCTTCTGGCCTCCTCAGGCATTGCATGCACATAGTGCACAGACAGAATACTCATAATTCAGCCTCAGACAAAATACTCCTGCACATGATTTCAGGCAATATACTCATACATATAAAATAAAAATAAAAACCTTGAAAGAAAAAGGCTCCCCTTAGCCTCTCTCAAATCTATCCTTTAGAGGTTAGTGAAGCGTCATCAGACGTTCAGCCTTGCAATATGGTATTAGCTCTGGTTTGAGGGTTTTCTCCCTTGGCCGTTAACAACTTAATAAATATTCCTTTACGCAGACTTTGAATTTTATAAAGAAGCCATGGTGTGTCAATGACAAATGGACCTGATTTAAGAGAATATCAAGTAAATGCAAATATATACAGTAGGAGGTTTCCAATTTAGAATCGGTCTTTATACTTGCAAAACAGACAAACAAAAAGAAAATCACCAATGGGAGATTTCAGCATGCCATTTGAATCTGATCTGCAAGTGGTGACTAGACGAACTGTTGCTGTCACCTACCAGAGGGCGTGAGTGAGGTGTCAGCGGACACCGTTAGCATCCACTGGTTGTTTTGCTAAATGAACATGGCTAAGGGCTTGGGTTTAAAGAGCAGCCACAGACTACAAGGTTAATCTGTATACAACTGTCCCACAAGACACCAGGCACGTTTGTGACTTAAGGTCCTGCTCCAATGCTGGAGCAGATAATGCTCAATGAAAGAGTTATTTCTGTAACAGAGCATTAAGAACAGTATTTCTTAGCCTTCTAATAAAACAAGATGGCAAACTTAAAAAAGCTTCATGGGTAGTTGTTAATCGTGCCTCTCCAGAAAATCAAATCCACAGACACCTAAGTATATATTATAAAGAATTGTCTCACACAATTTCAGAGGCTAAGTCCAAAACCTGCAGAGTCCAGTCAGTGTCCCAGTTGAGTTCTGAAGACCAACAGACTGGCATAACCTTAGGAAGAGTCAGTTTTTCAGTTAGAATTCTGTTAGTTGGGGGTGGGGGAACTCAGCCTTCAGTTCTGGGCAGGTCTTAAAGGGGGGGGGCGGTGAATCCCACTCACATAATGGAGGGCAATCTGATTCAATTAAGTCTGATGATTTAAATGGTACTCTTACCATAGACAACCTCACAGAATAATGCCTCACTATCTGGCACCATGTGGTTCAGCCAAGTAGTACTTGGTACCAGGTACACATTATATATTCACTCTCTTTTCTAAACTTTTGATCTTTTATTTTTCATTAATTTTTTTCTTACAAACATATTTTGATCATATTCTTTCCTTTCCAACTCCTCCCCACCACCCTACCTAGTCAACCTCATATCCCCTCTTAAAAAATGGAAAATAAAAATCTAATAAGGCAGAAAATACCCAAACAAAACA
Organism: Peromyscus leucopus; assembly: GCF_004664715.2. NCBI lineage: Eukaryota > Metazoa > Chordata > Mammalia > Rodentia > Cricetidae > Peromyscus > Peromyscus leucopus. Next base: position 40,024,296 of record NC_051073.1, on the reverse strand, counting down.
TAATGAAAAGAAAAAACCCACAAAAACAATAACCACAAAACAACAATCTCCCAAACTCCAGACTCTGTTTTCTATTGGCCAACTATTCCTGTCCTGGCCTGGGGTGTGGTTAGTATACTCCTTAATATTCTGTAGTGAATTTCCTTTCCCAGCAGGTATCAATTACAGATAGCTTCTTGGTTAGGGGTGGGATTTTGTGTTCACTGCCCTTCTCATGCTGGGATCATGTCTGGTTTGAACTTGCTCAGGTCTTATGCATGCTGTCACAGGCTCTGTGAATTTGTGTGTTTCACTCCTGTTGTGTTTAAAAGACAATGTTTCCTCAGAGTCATCCATCACCTTGGCTCTTAGAATCTTTGCCTCCTCTTCCACATAAATAGATCCCTGAGCCTTGCGGGGAAGGATTTGATGACATCTCACTTAGGACTGAGTGCTCTGAAGTCTCAGGCTCTGCACATTGTCCAGCTGTGGGTCTTTGTGTTAATTGCCATCTATCTACTGCAAGAAGAATCTTCTCTGCTGAGGATCCAGTGAGGTACTTATCTATGGGCATAGCATTGTGTTATTAGGAGTGATTTTATTGCTATGCTCCTTTAGCAGAATAATAGTAAGTTTTTCCTAGGGCCCATGACCTACCTTAGGTTCTTGGCCAGTTCAGCAGTTTTGAGTATGGTTTCCATCTCGTGAAGTGGGCCTAAATCCGGTTCTAGATAACACAACTAACACTTGCAAATACATTTCATTTGTTTTGCTTAGTAATAATCCAATGTTCCTCAACACTTTTGACAACTGGATATGTTGTGTGTCATAGAATATTTAGCTGCATCCCTGACTTCAACCAGCTAAGTGTCAATCACACCTCCCACTGGATGCCAGTAGTAGCCTCCTGCTCCAGTACGCAGCTAAACATCATTTTAGGCATTGCAAATGTACCCTAAAGCTGGGCAGTGGTGGTGTGTTGTGGAATGTCATTTTAAGGTGTGTTACTTTTATTTATGTTGTATTTGTTTAACTCTGTGAACCTGTGTTACTGGGCCTGTCTAAAACACCCGATGGTCTAATAAAGAACTGAACGGCCAATAGCAAGGCAGGAGAAAGGATAGGTGGGGCTGGCAGGCAGAGAGGATATATAGAAGGAGAAATCTGGGAGGAGGTAGTGAGGATCCAGAGAAGAACTCCAGGGACCAGCCACCCAGCTACACAGCCAGCAACAGAGTAAAAGTAAGATTTACAGAGTAAGAGAACAGGAAAAGTCCAGAGCCGAAAGGTAGTCAGGATAATTTAAGTTAAGGGAAGCTGGCTAGAAAGTAAGCTGCTGGGCATTCATAAGTAAGAATAAGCCTCCATGTGTGAATTATTTGGGAGCTAAGTGGCGGGCCCCCCAAACAAAAGAGTAAAATATGAAGAACAATAGTGGCACATTCCTTTTATTGCAGTATTTGAGAGGCAGAGGTAAGAGGATTGTTGAGTTCAAGGCCAGCCTGGTCAACAGAGGAGTTTCAAGCTAGTCATGCTAGTGAGATCCTGTCGAGGAGAAAAAACAAAACAAACAAAAAAAAACAAAACAAACAAACAAACAAACAAAAAAACGCAAATGCACCCAAAGGGGGAAGTTGCCTATCTAAGAACCACTATTCTGGACTGACACCCATTGGCTAGTAGCTTGTCGTGTGTGGTAACATTAAACAATTTGGGGAGGGGTTTTCTTAAATTGTAGCCTTTATTTTTCCTTAATCACGGTGTAACCTGGTATGTACACTCTTTATGCTCACAGGAGACAGGGAACCAATGACAGACCAAAGCAATGATTCCAATGCAGTGTACTTACTGAGCTTCCTTGCAGAGGGTGGAGGGTATTGACCCCCAAATAGCCACATGGCTTTAATCTCATCCCCGCATGGGTAACTCTGTCATCACGACATAGGTGGAGTCTATTTTTCAGGGAATGGTCTACCTATATACTAAAACATACACTGTATGTTTAGTAACTCCTAAAACCACATGCAGTTGGGGCAGAACTACATAGGGTGCAGAAAGGAGTGGCTGGAATCTAACAACTCTCCCAAGTTTCTATTCTATGCAGGGATGTCAACAGCATTCATATCAGTTGTTCTGTTTTAGACAGTGATGGCAGCTAATGTTTGGAGGACAGCACGTCACAATACCTTTTAGGCAGTATCACACACTTGACAAACTTGAACCACCTTACATCTAATAGCCTTTCCCTATTACCTGCAGGGATGCGGATATTGCAAACAGTGTAGAGTCAGGACATGGTTATGTGTGCAGGGTGGATACTCCCAATATTCCCAATGGTCTCAGGGTTATGGACAACTTGGTGGATTATTCTGAATTTTGCCAGGCTTAGACTGCCATGTCTTCATAGGAGCTTATGCCTGGTGTATGTTTTTCTAGATTGTCTGAGATGACAAACAGTTACATGCCTGGATTAGGGAGTTATGATGCGATCCACTTTATTTATCATTGGATAGGGAAATCTCACTTGTTAGGGTTGAAAGGATGAAAATAACAGGGTTTGGTTTGGCCATAACATTTCACTCCCTAGCGGCTCTCCTTTCTCTTCGTTGGGCTCCAATCAGGATCTCTGAAGGTGAAGTAAGCTCCTGTCTTCTTTGTTCACTTGTGTGGCAGCTCGGAGGCCTGAGGAGGTGTGCAGGCAGCGCTCACTGGAATGTAGCAGTGTGTGGGTTTGCTGGGCTGTGATTTGCCACCCTGAGAGCTAGAATAACTTCAATGTGAAACTTCATCAGCGACGGCATCCATTTCCTTTATTATCTGATGGCTGTATGCTCGGGTTTCCAAAAAGACAGCTTGATTTCCCGAATGGAATCTGAGTCCTGGGCCTGACTTCCGTTTCTATTATTAGTACTGCATGTGTTCTTGGTGAAGCTCAGTTTATTGACTATAAAACATGAACAAGAACTGGACATAGTGTTGCATGGTTTAATTCCAGCACTTGGGAAGCAGAGGCTGGCAGATCTGAGTTTTTAGGCCAGCCTGGTCAACACAGTGAGTGCCAGGATAGGCAAGGGAAACATGAGAGCTTGTCTCAACAAAAAATGAATTAAAAGCGTGATTAATACTGTTAGGAATGTTTCGGTGGTGAAGCAGACTATATAAGGAATTGTACACATGGTGTTTGGAACAGAGCAGATAATTATATGAGTAACAAAATGGAGTTTGATCAGTAGCCAGGTGTGGTGGTACATGCCTTTAAACCCAGCACTAAGGAGGGAGAAGCAGGTGGATCTCTGAGTTTGGGGCTAGCCTGGTCTACAGAGTAGCCAGGACTATGTAGGGAAATCCTGTCTTGAAACAAAACAAATGAAAAAGGAATTTGATCAATAAAATAAAAATAGTAATATATTATAACCCACAGAATAAAATATTCATGTGTCCTCATTGGTGTAAGAAATAACTGAATGAAGAAACCAAGAAAAAGGAAAGCTTTTCACAGGGATTCCAATTAAGATCAAAAGGATGAAAGGAACAGAAAAGATACCGCAGTAGTAATCTGTGGCTGCTAAAAATGACTGGGTGGCTTGAAGAACAAGATATTTACATGTCTTTAAAGTATCTCCTCCAACACAGATATGGACTACAACGGGAAAAATGGTACAGCCTTCTGCCATGGAGGAAAGTGGCAGATGGCACCTTTACCGGATGTTCAAGGCCAGTATCATGGGAACTAAGACACAGTGACATTCTGCATCCCCTGATAGGACACAGTGAGACATGCTACCACTGTGGTTCTGACTGAAAGCCACAGAACTTCACGTTATGATACAATCAGAGTTTGGGACAGTTAACAAAAGGAGTGATGAGCGCTCATCCCATGAGGTCAGGAAGGAAGGGAAGCACAAGGTACTGTCGCCATAAAGAAGACTACCCAGTGCAGCAGGATCCTCTACGGGGCCTCGGCTGGGACGAGGCCATCAGAGGAGAAACTGGTGCCAGCAGAATGACATGCACAGCTGTTTAACTGCACTGTGCTGGTTTACCGTCAGTTTGGGCACCCGTGCACTGGGTATATTAGTTGTTTAACTGACTGTGCTGGTGCTGGTTTACCGTCAGTTTGGGCACCCGTGCACTGGGTGTATTGGATGGTAACATGGGGAGAACCTGGGAAAGGGGACATGGGAATTATCTACACTATTTCTGCAAAAATTGGGCATGTTGGAAACTGTTTCAAATTAAAAAGTCGAATCAAGTAAGTGGACAAGGCCGCTGTATTTATTATCTGCCAGTACCAGGCACACTTGCTCTCTCTAGTTTTGTGGGCCACACTGTGTGCCGAGACCATACTTCACCGAGGGAATGGAGGCGTCAGACGGCACCTGACAGGCACAGAGATATGAAGAGACATAAATAACACACACTGTGCTTCCAGCTTCCCTTCAAGCTATGACGAAAGACCCAGCAGGCATCTGTCTCCCCATGGCGGGATCCCTTCCAGCTGATCTGCCTGACAAGGGCTGTGAGCTGATAGCTCACTTTTCTCTGTCTGAGCTGACCAATCAGAAATGAGGGAAGAGGGGCTCATCCCAGGCCACCAAAAGCACTTACAACCCTGAGCCCTCTCCCGGTTGGGGGTAGGTGGGGAATGGACTTTTGGTTTCCAGATCCCCTAACCACTTGCAGGAAGTCTACTTCTGAGCTATACCTCAGCCGTCACGCTTAGTTTACCAACTTGCTCCACAGGCACCATCTCGTGGTCTCTTTGACAGTTGTGTGAGGTAGCATTTCCATTTTGGAGCCTCTAAGAAAGACTGAAGCTCAGAGAAAGAAGTGGCTCCGGTTTATTTCCTGTCTCCTGCGTAGTCAAAGCAGAGAAGAAGAAAAACTCAGTCGGCTCAACAAAGACAACACACACACAAGGCAGAGCTTCTTTATTGTGTGAGGGCATGAGCCGGAGGACAGCTGTCAAAGAATCCCCAGGACACATTCTCAGTGATCCACCGGGTGACGGATGCAGTTCACATCATTACATCACGGTAGGTAGTTACTGAGCACTTGCAGGATGTTGGCAGCTGGACACTTCACCAGGACCCAGGCTTAGAAAAGGCCCAGCTTCAAGGACTCTGACTTGCATAGGCTAAATACTCCCATATCTAGAAGCTCAAAAACTTCTTTTCTTATCTAAATGAGAGGAAAAAAAGAACAATAGAAAGGTTATGATCACACGAAAGTAGTCCTAGTGAACAAAGTCTACATCAGTGCATGGCGAATCAAAAGTCCACTGCTCAGGTGTTCATACAGCTGCCAGAATCAGAGAGGCAAAGTCTACACGTGGGGCTCCAGGTGTTCATACAGCTGCCATGGCCAGAATCAGAGAGGGCAAAGTCCACACCTGGGGCTCCAGGTGTTCATACAGCTGCCATGGCCAGAATCAGAGAGGGCAAAGTCCACATCTGGGACTCCAGGTGTTCATACAGCTGCCATGGCCAGAATCAGAGAGGGCTAGGTCCACATCTGGGGCCCCAGATGTTCATACAGCTGTTATGGCCAGAATGAGAGTGGGCAAAAGTCCTGTGCATGTTGATTCAGAGTTGAGAGTCACATAAGTAAAGGAAGAGTACTATGTAAAACACCAGTGCCATTAAAGGGCCTTTACGTTTGCATCCATACAAAAGAAAATGCCACAGCAATGTTCAAGGACTCCAAAGTGCTTTTTGTAACCCAGATTTTCATGCAAGGATCCAATAAAGGATTGACTGCCTTGTGATCATTGTTAATGGCATGAACATAACAAAGATATCTATGATACAGAAGACAAATGTGTAGCTTGGTCTGTTTGAGGGGCCCCTGGCAGCAGGATCAGGATTTATACCTGGTGCATGAGCTGGCTTTTTGGAGGCCATTACCTATGTTGGGACACCTTGCACAGCCTTGATGCAGGGGGTGGGGATTGGGCCTGCCTCAACTGAATGTACCAGGCTTTGCTGACTCCCATGGGAGGCCTTACCCTTTTGGTAGAGGGGATTGGGAGGGGAGGCTGGGGGGAGGAGTGGGAGGAGGGAGGAGAGGGGGATCTATGGTTGATATGTAAAATGAATACAAATGTTTTTTAAAATAAAAAAATGTAAAAACTGATGATAAATTTCTGACACTGTTATAGTGGATTACTCACATTTAACATTATAATAGAAACTATAAAACCTGGCCTTGTGTCTGACATATAACTAGTTAAAAAAAGGCTATTCACGGAGGCACAGTGTACCCCATTTTGTGTGTGTGTGTGTGTGTGTGTGTGTGTGCGTGCACACATGTGTGCATGTGCCAATGGTTTTTAAACTTGATGCTTAATACAACTCGTCAATCAATTATAATGAACTTTGTTCAGTCTGGGAAAGTAGTTTTATGTGGTAAATTAACTCACAGCACGTTTTAGAGACATAATCCCAAGCCTCTTTGATAGTGACTGGCATGATTTATCCTGAGGGGTGATTGACAGCCTTATTTATTATTACATAACTCCCTCCCCACACATATTAGATTAGATTGAAAAATTGTTCCATGATAACAGGGTGGGTGGCAAAATCAAATTTCTATATCATGAGGGCAATGAGCTATTTTTCATAAATATACAGTGAGCTGTGTGGTACCCACAAAGGCATCCAGTCATTCAGTTTGAATCCATTGAGACACAGAAACCCTCCACACAAAATGAAAACATCTTTGTAAATCATGTAAGTAGGTTTTGTGGGGATCTGAAGAAGCCAACCAGGAGGCGGCCTCTCTTTCCCTGATTTGCCCGAAAATGTCCATGTAAGAATAAAGGGCCGAGATGGCCGTCCGTGAGGAGGGAGAGGCAGAGGAAAAAGGCAAATCCTCCAGATCGTCGAGCTGCTTTGAAGTACAGACGTCCTAGTGGGGCAGGAGCCATAGCCATTTAGAGGGCAACCAAACGGACTGTATACTACACATGGAAAGGATACAGTTATGTGTAAGCGGATGAGATGGTTCTATAATGGTTACCTCAGTGTTGAAGACAGAAATTATTTCCAAAGCTAGAATGTGCTGGCTCCCCATGCCAAAGACTTTATTACTGTGTTTGAACTTAAGTTCAAATTGGAAAAAAAAAGATGAAAGACAACAGCTGATTACACAGTACCTCGGGAATGTCCATCATTCTCCTTAGCTTCTGATCTCTCCAGTTCCAGTCGAAAACCAGAAACTTTAAGGGGTTCAAATTAAGGCCATCTGAAAGACACAGCGAGAGTCGTGGTAGTAAAGACCTCACGACGTAAGCCTATTAAAATGGTTTTCATCCTCCTGGTTGCCCCGCTCTCCGGCCTCTCCCCCAGCAATGAACCTCTGCACACTGACGCTTGCTTGATGGGAACCAAATGCAGCAATCTGACACATGCAGCTGTACCGCTGCTTCTGAGGACAGAGAAGCCACCCTGCTCAAGTCTGTCAACACTCAGGTGTGAAAGTCGGAGGCTGGGGTCTCCTTCCTGACAGGGATTTGAGAAGCCAGGGCAAGTGGGCCGGCCTTGAGGAGTTGAAGCACCAGAGTCTGCATGAGTCTGAGGAGGTGGGGGGAAGGATGCTGATGGGGCTACCCGATGATGAGGCTGGCAAATCACGTTAGCATTACACCCACTCTGCTGCTTGGTTTACCTCGAATTACTGCACGTGAAGGCTGGAGGAGACCCAGGACCGTTGGTCCTCAGGTCCTGAAAGGTGGGCACAAATCTGGCTCCTGCAGTTGTTGCACGCCATGCTTGGAAACGGTGTCTGAAGCTCCCCCGATGCAGCTGTTCCCCACAGCCTCCCCCTCTCCAGCACTTCCCTCTCCGCCCCAGGTAATCATAATACCTTGTGTTTACACCCCTCACTGGAACTACGCTAGCAAACCGGGAAAGGGAAACAAGTTGACAGTCCCCCTGTAAAGGAGACGCAGAGCTGTGGAGTGCAAGCAGAGAAGTCTCCTCTTTACCCACAGCTGTCAAACACGCCCTGACAAGACAGCTTTCTCTCTGTGATGTCCCAGTTAAGAAAACTACCAGGAGCTTAAAGGTACTCCAACGACGACCACTGTGTTATGCATAATTTTAAAAGACTGGATAAAATCCAAGTATCCCATACTAAAAGTATTGCAGACGGACAATGTAATACATAGATATTGCAAATGAGCAGTAAATCAATTTCCTGAGAAGGAAAATCCCCTTAAGGTATAAATATACATATTATAAATGAGGTGTATATATTATATTTATAATATAAAGTCTCTCTATATGTATACATACAAAACAAATACACTGTAACCATGTGGAATGTTACATGATCTCTGCTTCATAAAAATACATACTTGCATATAAAAAAGACAGAAAGGCAGTATACCCATTATAATTAACTAGAAATTATCTCTAAAGTAACTTATTTTTTATCCTCATCTTAGGTTAAGAAGTTTATTGAGTGTGTGCATGTGTGTATGTGTGCATGCCTGCAGGCCAAGGAGAGCGTATGGAGGCCAGGGAACAATTCTGAGGAGTCAGCCCTCCCTTCCACCCGCTGTGGTCCAGGAATCCAAATGGAGACCTCAGGCTGGTGGCAAGCACCCTGACCCACTTGGCCAGCTCACCTGCCCCTTCTCTATCTTCTTGCAGTTCTCACAGGCCCAGAGCCAGAACATTTCCTTAATTACTAAATTAAAACACCACCATTCTGAAGATAGTTTTACAGATCCCAGTGTCACGGGATGTCTTTCATGTCTGGACACTCTCCGTACATACTGAAAATATAAGCACTGTGTTGAGAATATAAAATGTGCTCATATGTGTTAAGAACATAGAAGCAGTTATGTGACTGCTCTAGCTTTGACAGAACCTCAGTTCCCAGAGTGCTGGGGCTATCTTTACAAACACCTTCCATGCACCCTAACACTGTGGCTAATATGCTTTAAACTATCCAATCAGATTCAGAAGTAAAAGCTTTCATTAATACCACATAAAAAAATCAACAGCCCAACATTATTTTTCCACATAAAACAGGCTGTCAAATAGAGTTTTCCCAACTGTAGAAATCTACTCAACAGCTTGGACGGCTTCTTTCTGTCTCCCTCCCTTCCTTCCTCTCTGCTTCTATTTGAAACCTAAAAAGGGCCTATTTGTAGGTGGTGGGGGAAACTGGGTAACATAGAAAAAGTCCTGGGTCCCAGAAGGGGTGAGCTGAATCTTGAGCTGAGTGCTGTTGGGGAGTCACGGACCAACCCGAGAATCTCTCCCTGGCCTCTCCCAGTGCCCATACAATCTCCTCAAATCTGCATCACTTAGAAAGAACAGACTTGGTACCTAATACCTGCTTCCTAATTCCAATGCCTTCCTATGTCCATAAGACAAGCACCCGGTATCAAGAAACCCCCGGGGTGGTGGTGGTGGTGGGGAAAGCTCTGGAATGAAGAAGCCCTGGCCTGAGACCATGGGTGGAGTCAATCTTTTGAGGCTCTGTTTTCTTTTATAAAAATTAAGAGTCCTAGCCAGCCAAGGATGCTGTGGGTACCAGTTAGAAAGTACACAAAAGGATGTCCAGCATAACACCAATTATAAGTAGAAATTTAAAAAATGTTGGGGACCCATCAGGGACCTTCAGTGTCTTAATTCTTTGCCATTTACACAGAACTCTGCAGTCAGTGGGTTTAATTAGCTGTAGGTTATTGTCACCTGAAGAAGAATGCCAGGCATTTTAGATGTTGTTTCCTGAGTTACAATATTGCTGAAGATGTTACTTTGACATATACAAAATAATTCAGGATTGGAGCCAGACAGAAGACAAAGTCACATTACTGTATTAAGCAATTTGAAAATGAAGAACGAAATCAATAAATCTGAATCAGCCTTTGGGCTCAGGTCTGTGACTTCAGCTGCTCTGGGGGCTTAGGGAAGACCCCAAGATCAAGGCCAGCCTTGGCAGCTTAATGAGATTGCATCTCAAAGTACAAAGTAAAAAGAGTGCTGGTGATCCAGTGCTAGAGACTTGTCTAGCATGGGTATGGTCCTAGATTCAATCTCCAGCACCTCAAAAACACCTCAGACCCTCAAACCTAAAGGTCTGGCCAAGAACAGGTAATACGATTACCAGCAGGCTTTTAGGCTTCTGGCTTGAGGAAGTTGGCAAACTATTAAAACCTCCCAGGAATTCTGGAATACTTACTGTATAGAGCATTAAAAGGGAAATGTGCTTGGGAGGAATATTCAGGAATATCTCTGTATCATCTATAGAAATGGTGTTTTCATTTCAGCACACTTATTATCCCATCATAACTAGGATGGGAGTCTCTGAGAACCAAGCCTCAATTTCCTGAGAAGGAAATATTCATCATAGCGGACTCTACCAATTCCAAGGACTGCTAATGGGTGGTAAAGGCTGCATGGATTCACTCAGCTGCTCAGAGCCACTGGAATCTGAATGTGTTTAGTTGGGCAAACGCATTTCAGTGGGCCACGGTCCTTGTCGTTCCCCATAGCACTGTTCAAACTGGCTGGCTTCTGAGATCAAAGGCTGAGTTGAGTTTCTCACTGGGCGATTTACAGAGGTCTGTTTTTCTTCTTGTAAAAAAGCACTCCAAATGTGCTTCCTAAACTCACATGGGGGCAAAGTAAACGGCTAGCTATGACCAGAATTCTCACCCTCCTCATTTCATACCTTGTTTAACAAGTTCTTTGATTCTCCCTGGAGTTCCCACACCCAGGTGTATCACACGCTTCTCCAGCAACTTTACCTGCTCCTGGACCTGGAGGAGAAGAAAGAAAAGGCAGAATCATTAAGAAAATATAATCACAGGCCACTTTAGAGCATTTTATCTCTATGTAAAAAAATCAAAAAGCAAACAGGGCCACTTGTGTTTGGGACTAAGGACTTGGGACAAAAGAAGAACTTTTGTTTTTTAGAACACTGGTCAATGGCCAAGGAATTGGGAATCAGACCTCAGCGTCTATTCAGGAATAGAGCGAGGCAGCGGCAGTGGCTGCAGTGGCCAGGGTGGCAATGGAGAGGCACAGAATGCAGAGAAAACTCGTGTAGTTGTTAAATCTGTCCCCTCAGGAGTGGATAAGAGAAAGCGATTTCTAGGGAGATTAGAAGAGGCTGAATGGGAGTGCTGAGGTCTTCCGATGCCATTATGGACCACTTACCTCTCTTATCAGAACTACAGGCCCTTGCTTACCTTTATATGCTTTGCAAATAATTTCATAACTTTGGCGTCTCCTTTAAATGCTGTCAGTGACCTAATGAAAAGGAGTATTAATTAATTCATTGAGTAGATTATGATAATTTACTCATTTAAGAATTCACTATTTACAAGTTATAGTTTATCGTTCAAAAGACTGTTGTAAATGTGTACAGTTACGCTTGTATCTACACACAAAAAGATCATTAGGCAAGTCTCTCTGCTGTGAAGCTGGAGTGGGCTTTCAGGCTGACGTGTGTGAAATCACTCAAGAGGCTGAGGCAGGAGGACTGTGGTGAGTTCGAGACCAGTCTACACGGCATAGCAAGACACTATTCAAAAGAGAAAAAAAAAAAAATCAGAAATGGGGAAAGGCTTTTGCTCAGGTATGTAGCTACGTGTCCTTCTAAGTCAAACGCAAGGCCAGACACTTCGGTTTCTATGAAAATTCAAACACATGCATCTGCAGTTCTCTATAGATGTAACCAACCGTCTTATTAAATAAGAAACACAGAAATAATGCAAAGAGAAAGCCGAGAGTCAGAGCTCAGAGCTAAAATCTCACCCTTCGCCTGCAGTGTCCCTTCCTGGAGACTTTATTTTTCTTTTCGTCTATTTAAAGTTTTTTGTTCTGCCTTCTCATTGGTTGCAAACCAACAGTGACTGCTCGTCACTGTCTGATGTACAGCCCCCTAGGTCTTAAGGCATATGTCTCCAATGCTGGCTATATCCCTGAACACACAGAGATCTATGGGATTAAAGGCGTGTGCCACCACCGCCACACTCTTGCTATGGCTCTAATAGCTCTGACCCCCGGACAACTTTATTTATTAACATACACTCAAAATCACATTTCAGTACAATTAGATTACCACCACAGTTCTCTAAACAGAATTTCTGTGTTTCAGGTATCTGGCAGAGAATTTTCCATGCAGTTTTACATAATCTCAAAAAAACAAAAACCAAAAACCAAAAAGCCCAGAAAGAAAAAACAGAAACAACAAAACTGGTTACAAGAGGAAGTCTCAGAGCAGTGGGGTCCGCCTGTGATCTGGGGGAGCCCAGTCATCTGAAAGACTGTTGGGGTGTCCAGACAGAGAACCACAGGATGAGCGCACCAGGGAGGAGGGCAGAACATTCCCTCCCCCCACTTTCCATATTGTAGACTGAACTTCTCTGTAAAATTTCATACATGAAAATATTGCAGCCTAAAGGAAAGAAGGAAGGGAGGGAAGGAGGAAGGAAGGAAAAAAGACATGGGACAGTAGATCTTGATCCTGAGAGGAGGTGTGAATCATGCATGAGAGAAGTGATTCTTTAGGTGGCAGCTGTGAGGACTGAGGGGCACTACAGACCTGAGAAGGTCAGTTATTATGCCAATTGCTAAGATGTGAGATTACAAATCCAGTGTTGAGACTTTATTTTTGGAGAAGTCAAGCGTCTAGGTTTTTAGATATGCAATGTATTAAAAATCCATCCATCCATCCATCCATCCATCCACCCACCCACCCACCCACCCACCCATCCTTCATTCTAAATGGAGTCTTGCTATATACCCGAGACGGTCTTGAACTTGTTATGCATGCTGTCCTCAAATTTGCAATCCTCCCCTTGCTGCCACTCCCAAGTGCTGGGATTGCATGCATGCAGCAATATGCTCAGTTTCATTTCAACATTTTAGGGCCAAAATGCTATTGAGTAGACTCATCCTTGGGTTGTTGACTTATAACATCTGTATGTAGGTGAGGTAGTCCATTCAGTTCTAGGTATTCAACAATTTGGATCTATCTACTTCAATTCAGATGATCAGTTCTGAGAGTCAAGGCTGCTCTGTTTGGTACCTTAGAGGAAAGGTTTTATAAGGACTGTTTGTAGACAGTAGGCCCCCAGAGTCTACAAACAGTTGCTCTATGAATAGCCAGGTTACACCATCTCCCCATTATTTTATTTGATAGATGACATTAATGACAGTGCCAATATGTCACCCTGGGGTCATTTTTGATTTTTGAACTTAAACTCACAGAATGCCAGGGATCTGTGAACTGACCTTTCCAAACACATTCTGTCCTCAGAAGTTGGGACCATCTCTACAACCTAACAAGGCTTTATGGAAGAGATCATGAACACCACTTCCAGTTGGCTTCATCTGATTTTTTTGATGTTTATTGTTTTCTTTTTAACCATCTGTTTTTCATTTTGGTGTATTTCTGTGTATCACCTAAAATTCTGTTTTGAGTTAAAGTGGGTATAATGAACAAGTAAGTTTTTAGTTAAGATTTAGAGTTATACTTAAGATGGGGTATTACTTTCCTTTATGTCATTATATTTTGAGAAATAATGTTGACCAGGAGGAAGCTATTGATACACAAAATAGCAAAATATGCGATCCAATTTCTATTGCAAATGAGTTCTTAATTACACATAAGCATTCTCCATGGCAGGGTTAACAAGGGAAACAGCAAGACTTATGGCTGTCAAGAGAACGGATGTCCTTACAGTAGGATTATTAAACATTGGTCCTTGGGCTGGCTCAGACCACCCTTTGCAATTCATTTAACCTTGAAATGGATCATAATGTATCTGGGCACAGCTGGTAAATGAAGTGTGACGACACAGTGCTTTTATACCCCTTAGGAAGGAATTTATAAAAGCTCGAATCAACATGACAACTTGTTTTTAAGAGGTCACATGTAGGCCAACTTCTCTCCCATTAGCATCTCAGCTTCCAGTGGGTCTGTAGTCGTCCTGTCTCAAATTCAGAGAAGTTGGTGTGAAATGCTCTGATTTCAGGGCCAACAAGTACCCAGGTAAACAGGAGTACTGAAGATCAGTTATGTTCAGAGCAGACGAACTTGAAAGGAACATTTTGCTTTACTGGAGGGTGTGGGGTATGAGTTCATGTGTGTGCTGAGGTGGAGAAAGCAGAATGTGAAGGGATAGTAAAGTTTAACAACTACTTTTCTAAAGTCATGATTAGATTAGTTCATCTAGAAAAACAGATGTTAAATCGCCACGAAGTCTATATCCTTGCACCTCAGGGTACTTGACAAAGCTCCTGTTTCAAGACAGACTTCCTTTGTTTTGTCTGCTGTCAAAGCCTGGTTCCCAGACAGGGCTTTCCCTGTAAATGCCACCCTACTCTGTCTGTTCTCTCAGTGTTACACAGACCCAGTGGAAGAGTTTTTTGTTTATTCTACAAAAGCAGCAAGTGGGCATGCCTGTGAAAGTGCTTAATAATGTGTCAACTTATCTTTACGATAGAATTTTTTCCCTTTAAGTTTTTGGTCCATTTGGAATTTATCTTGGTAGAAGGAGTGAGATGGGAATCCAACTCTATTTTTCTGGATGGCTACTCAGTTCAGCACGACGGCTGAAAATCCATCTTCCTCTGCTGATTTCTTCTTTGTCAACTTTCCCGTGTACTACGTTTTCACAGGCATCTGGGTCTGCTTCCTCCCTTTCACTTCTGGCCTGCCCATCCCTGCTGCCTGTCCTGCACGTGACAGACCCAGAGGCTTTGAACAGCTGAGACTGTAACACATGTATTGCAGTCTGAAAGGGACAGTGAGCGCCTCTTCTCAGTGGCCTTTAAAACCCTTTGTCGGTCGTTTTTAGTTGTATGTTTTCGTAAAAGTTTAAAACTAGTTTATCTGGTTAAAAAAAAACAAATTTTCTTAGAGTTTTACTCGGAAACCTGTGAAATTTGTAGATGACCCTAAGCAAAGCAGGCATATTTACAACACTGAGTCTCAAGAGTATGGTACTCACGTTAATGAAAGAGCTTTTCCAGCCCATGATGTTTTCTTTACATAGGTTTAGACAGTTTATTTATTCCCTGGTATTCTGCCTTCCCTTGTTCCTATTTTGAGTCAGAGCATCTCTCCCACTTGCTTGCTGCTGTTGGCTAGTGTGGCCTTGTTGCTCTTACCCCTGCCCTGCACAATGTGTTTCCCCACACAGCAGTGTAGGTGTGCCTTCCAAATGGCTCACAGCGCTCCTCTGCCCCACATCCTTCCATGGCTCCTGCTTCAGGGCTCTCTGCTGCACACTTGGAAGTCTACCTCTGACTTGAGGTCAAGAAAGCTATGCGGCTCTGTCATTTACTTCATCTGAGTCTCTGCTCTCAAGTCATCCCTTAAAAAAAGAATCCTCCTCCGCGTCCATCTCGTTTGCATGCCTTATTTTCTTTAGATAACGCATCACTATTTAGGATACTGTCATGCATACTTACTTGGTTACTCTCAGCTTCTCCAACAGAACGTGAATCTCATGGGGTGGGGACTCTGTTTTACTTATTGCACATAGAATACATAGGTTGGGACTCTGTTTTACTTATTGCACACAGAATATACAGGTTGGCATGTATTAGAAAACACTCAGGAGACCTTACTGCTGATACGGACCTGATGAGTTCCAGGGCTCGCACAGCAGAGCTGCAGAGGATCAGCATCAGAACCGACTTCTTCTCGCCGTGGGTCTTCCGAAGTTTGACCCACTTAGGACAGACTGAAAGATAGATCACAAAAACTGTAGGGAAGACAGTAAAATAGTGCTGCGGATATTGGATACTCTCCAATTATTTATCTGTAAGTGCTTAAGAAAACAAACAAGCACGGATTGTTATTACATTTTCTGCTATTTTGGATACCAGATTAAACTTACGTTTAATGCTCAAAGACACTGTTGACTAAGGGTAATTCTGATTCGATCATGTTAGATTTTAGTTTGGCTTAGCCTTTTGTTTGTTTAAAGACAGGATCTCAGTGCAGAGCCCTAGCTGGCCTGGAACTCATAGACATCCACTAGTCTGGGGTTAGAGACATGGGTCACCATACCCGGCCCATGTTAAATTTTAAAGAGACATCCAGCATGATCTAAAATGGAACTGACCATAAATAATACTTCAAATTCATAATTATGTTTATTCAGTAGGCTTAGAATTCTAATATTTTCAAGTTTTTATGCCAGGATAGTATTTGTATTATAATCCAGGTTTATATTTATGAAGTTAAATTCTGAGAAGTGTTTAATAAGCACAAATTGGGTATCATCATAACACAGAGAGGCTGACAGAAGAATGTCGAATCGCTCTATGTAAGTTATGGTATTGCTGAAAACAAGTAAATGATATTTTAGTATGAATAACCTAGTTTGTTTCTGGTTATACACAATACAAACTAAAGTATCAAATCAGATTGGCCGTAATAGCTAGGTCTGAATCTGAACATGTCAACAGAAGTTCTCCCAGCTATTAGAAATCACATGGCTCAGTTTCTTGATCTTTCAGGTAAAAGGGTCAAGTTCAAGGAGGACTGGAGGCTCTGGGCTAGGACATCACTTTCCAGATTCCTAGACGAACACATCCAAACATTATAACACCTAAATTCCCAAAGCCAGCGCAAAACGGGAATACATTTAAACATTAAACTGACATAAAATAATGAGCATCACAATAATGAGCCTATAATCTCAGCATGTGAGAAGCTGAGGCAGGGGAATAGACCACTCTGGCCTACAATAGTACAACTGAGGAAAAAAAAAAACATGCAACACTAAATCCCTCTCCACTTAAGCTAGAAGCTCAATTTTACATGTAGTGCATGCTATCTATCTATCTATCTATCTATCTATCTCTATCTATCTATCTATCTATCTATCTATCTATCTATCTATCTATCTATCATCTATATCTATCAACCGATCTATCTATCTATCTATCTATCTGTCTGTCTGTCTGTCTGTCTGTCTCTGTCTATCTCCACATTAAATAAACTTGCAATATAGATGTATTTAATTTAGAGAGATTAACCTTATGTATTTGGGCCTTTTAGTCCCCCTCTGTAGCTCAGGTTAGTCTTGAATAAGTGTTGATTTTCCTGCTTCAGTCTCCTGAGCATGCCGGGATTATGGATGTACTGACATACCTGACTTAAAGCCTGTTCTTTTGTGGAATAATGACCTGGTGAATAATTTTTTAAATATCAGACTTTACTTACTTTCTTTTAGGTATGAAGAGAGACTGTGAGTCAAATCATTGGCCTTGAGGAAACAGGAGTCTAGAAATATGAGAAACATGCTTTGCTAAGAACTTTGCAAGCACACAGTCAAAACAGATTAAATGTGAATGATGAATTCTTGAATGAGTTATAAAGCGTGAGTGGCTTGGAGGCTCATTATTTGAAGTGTTATTTAAAAATAATAGCAGTAGCAATAACAGACTTTTTATTTTTTCACTTAAAATATTTTATTTCTAATTTTACATTTTTACCTAAAATGTAATTATATCACTTCTCCCTCCTCCTCTCTCCTTCTAGCTAAGCCCCACATTCTCTCCGCCAACCCCTCCCATACCCCCCACTCTCAAATTGGTAGCACCTTTTTCTATTGTTATCGTGGCACACACATATCCACACAAGTACAGAAATATAACCTGTTGAGTACATTTTGTTGTTTGTGTATACGTGAGGATGACCAGTGTGCACTGGATAACCTGGGCTCATCCCTGGGATAGGAACTTTTAACTCTAGAGCAGGGAAGTAAAAGCTCTGCATATCGTCTACAGATAGGTGAAGCATCTTTACATTTGAAATCTATGACTGAGGCAGTGTGCAGAGGCCAGGTGTAAGTGGCTGAGAAATTCATGAGAGAACCTCAAATCCATTAGTTACCTAGAAGAGCAAACCGAAAGAGCATGGGGAGCAGTCAGCAGGATGGCAAATGTTAGAAGCTGTGCAATAACAATAAGAGTTACTACTAATAATAATAGTAAGAGTTACAGAGGATGTGGGGTGATGGTAACATTTACCAACGGAAGGCAGAATTGTCAACTGCTAAACTTATTTTGGAAAGTAATAATATTAAGATTATATACTCTGTGATTCCCTGGTTTATTTTCTGGGTGAACAATGGAAAGAAATTGTTGGGTGTCCTGTAAATGGATGCACAAAAAAGATTAATTTTGGCAAAATCTATGATCTTGAGATGTGGGAAGCCATACACGTGTCCACATCTGGGAAAAGGGGTGAGCGCTTTGTGGCAGATGAAAGAAGTGGAACACTATGTAGCATCTCTAAGCAATGACAAAGCCACCTCTGGCATATCTGGAAAAAGTGTGAAGAAACAGAGTGAGAGGCTCTGCAAATGTAATTTCTAAAAATAAAAATACATATCCAAATGGCATATGAGAATGCATACATAAAAATGTGTAGCAACTATTTAAATACTTACGAGGAAAGGAAATATAATATAGATTTGGAAAGAATGGGGATAATGTATCAAAATATAACAATTCAGCCTAGCTGTAAAATACAACACAACACATCAAAATAAAACAGGTCCTCTGCTGACCACCGATTACGCAACAATATTAACTCTGAGTCGAATCATTTACTCTGAGCCTGAGATATATAAAAAAGTAACATTATGGTTATCAACTCAATTCCTTCTATAAGAAAAAGTTTCTGTGTAAACATAGGGTGTTAGGGAGTGAACTATTACTGAATGCAGTATGATTTAATGTAGTGATACATATAATACATATAACTCATATTACGTAATACTTTCAGAGTTGTTGCTTCAGTAGAGGCAGGGAGCCTTTGATGGCCTTTACAGTTACAATTCTCCCAGCTGAGACAGGGTCAGGCTCATCTGGAGCACTTTATACAAAACAGTGACAACAAGAATGGACTCTACTAGGCTAAGTCCCTGAGGGTGGCTTGTGTTTCTTTGGAGGAGACTCCTGGGTGAGTTGGTTGCAGCTGGGCTGCAGGCACAGGGTCACTGATCTAAACCAAACCAGCCCTCAGGAGACAGTAGAGGTTAATTAGCTCCAGGTGCCTTTGGTCTGGAAATCTCTAATTAAGTTCCCATGTGTAACATGCTAGCAGTATACAGCAAAATTAATGGTAATTAAGAGGACATGTTCCTGCCCTTCAGACACAAACAGCCTCAGATTAAAATCTAGTCAGACACTCAACCAACTGATTAGGAACAATACTTTATAACTGACATCCCTTTCTTTAACTTATTCCAGATAACAAATGGCATCATCTATTTCTTCAGCCAGCATGGTTACTATCCCTGGAGGCTGGTCTTGGTCTTGGTGAGGTGACTAGGGTCTTTTCTATGAAATCTTCTAATGATGCCTTAATTGACTATGTCTCAGAGAAGTCATCTATTAGCTAATAACAAAGCCTGTTCTTTCTAGCTGTTTTCAACACACTTCCTCCCCACAAAAGAAAAAAAAAAAACATGAGCCCATGATCTTACTCAGTTATGTTATGGGGCTTAAATATAACAAGAATATAATACAAACTTATTATGGAACTCGGATGATCCCAAGGGCTTCTTATAACCGTTAGCTCTCAACAATTCTACATAGAGTCAAGGTTTATGATGTTCTCTGAGATCACAGAATAGCAGAATGTCCTTCACAAATCCTTCCAGGGCTCAAGTTACATGCTCATGAGAAACTAGAAGAGGAAACTGAGTCACAGTAAAAACTGGCCATCAGCCTCAGCTTGAGCAGAGGATTTGTGACACCACTCAGCTCCTGCCACAGAGCAGCCAGGATACAGCTCTCACACTGGAGGAGCAGCCCTCTGGGCTCAGTAAACTTTAGATTCCAGATCCTGTTCACATCCAAGTGCATGCCTCCAGTTCCCTCAAGGGCAACTGTCTTGGAAAAGAACAGACAGGGGGCACTCCTGCTGCTAATCCCAAAGAGCACTTCAAAAAATAGCACAGAAGAATTATAACTATGCAGGGAACAGGCTGTTCTTCAGCTTCTCAAGCTTCTAGAAAGCATAGAGCTGTAATGGAAAGTCAGCTACTGTTGACTTCTTCCCAAAGCAGCGCTGGCCGTCTCCAGTAGTCTCTAAATAGCTTATCTGGAGCAGTGGTGCCAAAGCTCTCAGGGTTTGCTCTCAGGATAACATCTGTTTTCTCCTGTCCTTGCCCAGGAACCTCACAGATGCGTCAGAATCTAAAAGCTCGGAGTAGGGACTGTATTTTTGCAGTATCTTCTAGATTCTAAATGAGGTACTGGACCTCAAACTATAGCGGTATCCATGAAATGCAGAATTCTATGACTACGTTTGGCTAGTTGGCTTGAAAGAGACTTGGGTACAACCCGAATACAACTCTAAAACTGAAACCACGCCACTACAAAAACACAGCTAAAATGCTTATTAAAAAAAACCTTGGTTTTTGGAGATAGGGTGTTTATTCTATAGTTTAGGCTGGACTCACACTTGCTGTGATCCTTCTGCCTCAGGCTCCTGAGTTCTGGGATTTAGGACCTAGCTTAACAGGCTTCCTAAGCTAAAATTCTTATTTATAAAAGAAGGGTCAACAAAGTTTCACACCAATACTTTTCAATGTGTGAAGTGTCCTTATGTGAGTTTAATATCTATCTTCATTAGAGACATTTACTCTGTGAAGGGTCTGCTAAAATTGTGTACTGAACAGTTAATCTTCCCAGGAAAAGATAACGTACATGCACAAATCTAGTATTCAATTCAGCAAATACCTTTTTTAGTATCCCAAATAAATCACTAAGAGTTACAAAGTATTAGGTGGCGGGAAGAGGATTATGAGCAGGGAAAATGTATAAATTCTGCCAGTAGAGATACTGATAAAACAGTAGACGAGAATGGACCTTGTCCGTTCCCGGTCCTCAGGACAACCCAAGCCCAGCTGTACCTGGTAGGTTCAGCTCTTCTAACTCAATCACAGACCGACGGCCACTGTAATGGTCCTTGACAAGCTGCTGAAGGTCTCCAGGGCTCCCCGGTTTGGGTTCTGATTTTGCAAGAATATCAGAAATTTTCTTCTAAAACAAGAGAAGAAAAAAAAAAGTAGAACACTAGATTTTAGAATGGCGTGTGGCATAGGTTCATTTCTCTGGCATTTAAACAGAAAGTAGCTTTTGGTGATAGCTGAGTGGGAAACCTTCTTGCATACTTCTTAGACATAGTGAGTGCTTGAAAAATGAAGAAATGATCTAAAGGGCTCCTTGTAATGTCTGGTCTGCATCTTTCAGAAGTGAAAATTTTGCATTCAGCTCAGTAGGGTATGTTTCTGTTAAAGGTCATGTTGCTATGGAAACTTCTCTTTTACTCCTAAATGATCTGTACTCTTGAAAGAGCAGAATTTTGAGAACTTCTTGTATAACCTGCCTTTTAGGTGGCAAGTCTCAGACTGAACTTCTGCAGACTAAGCTGAGCACAGGTACTCACTGGAAAGTGGACCCGATGCTACTGAGTCTCCTGGTTTAGGAGGCGATCCCAAGGCCCCAAGGGAACACAAAAGAAGAGATGTCCCAGGAGATACTTTCTCTCATCTCTTTTGATGTGGGCACATTGTATAGAACTTTTATTTAATGTATACAATTCGTGGAAGCACAATTGTCCATTTTTGTCATAAACTCCCTTACTTCCTTCTAATGTTTCTCCAAAGACCCAGAAAGAGTGATTCCTACCGACTCCCTGACTCCCAGTGTCAGAACTACTCAAGGTTCCATCAAAGATATCAATCTAACATTGTCACCATGGGGAAATGTTAGCATGACCTCAGCCAAGCTTGAACCTCTGGAACCTAAGGCTCCTCAAGGCCCCGTGTGACTGAATTAATCAAAGTGAAGTTAAAAAGGCACTTCTTTAAGGGCTTGCCAAACCTCAGCCAATTTGGCATGTCCTACCTTTCTATTTGGCCATTTTTGAGGAAAGAAAACATACGTATGCGCACTCCTTTCTGAATGCTTGCTGTTAAATAGCTAACTGGTTGGACCCTCTTTTCTCTCACCCCAATCATTTCCTCAGCCGACTTCAGCAGCAGACCTTGCTTGACCTGGAGAAAAGTACACTGCTGTTCTCACAGCGGCTGTAGAGGGAAAAGCTGAGTCTGCATAGGAGCAGCAGCGTCTCCTCTGTGCAAAGAGCCATTACTTAAGAGGAAGGGGAGCATTTGCCTTGAATTGTGGCCTGAATTAGAGTTAGAAATGCTCGACAGTGCCTTCCTCTGCTTGTTTTCTTTTTGTCATTACTTTTGTGTGTAAGGCTTAAAGCTGGAATGGCTAGGGAGAGGGAAATGGATTTTCTTGGATAAAGCGGAGGAGTGAGTGTCAGAGAAGCTTTGGGCTCTGTCTAGATTAGAATCTATGTGTGATGCCACAGTGAAAACCCAGTGGGCAAGAAAGCAAGCACTTGGTGTTTCACATGATTGACATGGGAGTCAGGAAAGTGTAGTTTTCGTTCCCTAAAGAAAACTTATTCCTAGAAACCTTAGGGAAGTTAACAGATCTCACTGAAACTTACAATTTCTGAATCTCTTAGTTGGGGACTGAAGTAACTTCAGGTAAGTATGGTATATAAAAATGTCACCGAAGCCACAAGTGTCCATACCCCTGTAACAAACTGTTCCTGGTACCTTTTTCCACTTCCTGGTCTTCCGGGCTTCCTCTTTTGTTTCCTTTGGTTGTGTCAAGAAACACTCTGTAGGCTGTAATGAAATATAAATGAGAAAACGTTCATCTTTGCAGGAGGAAGTGTCAATGGACGTTATGAATCCCAAAGCATTTTCTGCCGGGCACAAACTCCTCGGAGTACCTTGGTAACGTTCCACAGAGATGCTGGAAGGCCCACTGGAGATCTGTTATGCGGCAGCTGAGCCGACAGAATTTGAGAAAGTCAGAAAGTACAGATGACGTAAGACTGGAAAAATCTTTGAACAGAGATCAAAATGTGTGAGTGAGTGAGTGTATACATGTGCTTGAAGTGTGCAGATTATTAGAGATGGAAGCCAGTGGCGGGTTTGTAAAATGCAGGCAGAAATAGACGCGCTTAAAATGATGATGTGGCAAGGCAGTCCATGACCGACTGAAGTTTTCCATGAGCTGCCCGTCTCAAGCCTGCACTTCCGAGCAGCGCTGTTTGCAGTACCCGCTCCTTCGCTCTTTTCAACATCAGAGAAAATCCAAAGTAGGATGTGTTTACTTACGCTTTTACAAAACCATCTGTGCCAGCCAGCTGTACCCATGGAGTCACTGCAACCTGACCACAGAATAAACGTGCTTGCTAACGGTCT
Source organism: Peromyscus leucopus (assembly GCF_004664715.2). Taxonomy (NCBI): domain Eukaryota; kingdom Metazoa; phylum Chordata; class Mammalia; order Rodentia; family Cricetidae; genus Peromyscus; species Peromyscus leucopus. The sequence goes on along the minus strand of NC_051073.1, from coordinate 40,001,018 downwards.
GAAAACAGGCCCCCCACACTCTAGCACCCAGAGTGATTGATTTGCCAGTGGCCCTGAGCCCCCCAAGGACCCTACATAGCTTCGTGCTATTTTTAAGCTGAGTTTTGTTCTTTAAGGTAGAAAAGCAGGAAATTTGGACTACAACTTTGATTTATAAAATGGAATGTGCAGGTTCCACATGTATTAATCATAAGCAGCAAAATAAAATGTTTCCTGCGCTGGATCTTTATGCAACATTTCATGCAGGTTGCCAAGAAAGATGTAAAATGGAAGTAGAAAGTTAGATTCATTCCAAGTAGAGGATATCTGTTTAGCCAGCCAGTCACCAGCAGCAGCCTTGTATCTACGGCTCTGCTCAAAATGATTGTAGATGAATCTTTTTAAGAAGGCGAGCAGATTAAAGCCAGGCATGGTGGCACACACCTTTAATCCCAGCAGGAGAAGCAGAGGCAGGTGGATCTCTGTGAGTTTGAGACCAGCCTAGTCTATATAGTGGGTTCCAGGACAGCAAGAGCTATACAGTGAGACCCTGTCTACAACAACAACAACAACAACAACAACAACAACAACAACAACAAGAAAACCTGAAGATTAGGAATGCCTACAGCCTCAAATCAAAGAAGGATACAATGGTCCTTAACTTCTTTAAGACACTGGGCCAACAACAACATTGTTTAGACATTGTTTCAGGCAGTAGGGTAGATTAAAATAACATGGGAATCTTTCATTCTTAGCTTCTTTACAGTTTAAACAAAAAACCTGTGAAGACCATTTGCCTTGCAGCTTAAGAAAATAAAGATACTGTCTTTCTTACTTAGAAAGTTAAGCTGCCTTGTGGATTTAGATTCATGTCCATTTAATGTTGGTACATGCCAGTAAGAAACTGGGCCAAGGCCGCTAATATGTCACAGGAGATGCCAGATGGCCATAAGCCTCTAATTACAGAACAAGGAAGCATTGAGCTCTTCCTTCTGAGGCAAAGGTCTGGATGCAATTAGCAGAGTCCCTAAAGCACATGTTGGAGCCAGGCCTATAACCAACGCCTGGGAGGCCGAGGCAGGAAGACTGCCATGAGGTAGTGAATGAAAGAAAGGAAGGAAGAGGAGGCCATGACTACTCCTAAAGGATGGGGAGTTCAACTGTAGCGAGAGGGGAGAAAGCAGGCCAAGGGAAGAGTCCAGGCTGATCATGGCCAGCAGACTAAACTGGACCCTGAGGGGAGAGATGGGGGGTGGGGTGGGGAAGCAAGAGAGGCAGCCTAGGCCAGGAGACCAAGAGACCAGTGCAGCCAAGACCACTGAGTTTCATATCTAGGGATCAGGCTAGGGGAAAGGAAGCCAAGTCCAGCCCCTGGGAGGGAGAGGTTTAGGGTAGGGGATGGAGTGAGGAGTGGGGAGAAGAGCCATAGGAGAGGAAGGGGGGAGGAGGCAGGCAGAGAAACAGACAGAGACAGAAAGACCTTATCTCAAAACAACAACAAAGACAACCAAACCAACCCTGCCCCCTCCTCCCCAATTCTAGTATTAGTTTTGTTAACTAATGAAGGTTCTGGGGAAGCTGATGTAGACACCTATTTTGTTTTCTTACTTAGCATATGGAGCTATTCTCTACAAGAAGGTTTTGTTGTACCCAGAGTCCCCCAAAGACCACCAAGAGACTGAGTCCAATGCAAAAGTAAAGAATCTTTTTACTACGAGTTAACTCAGGACTCTCCGTCGTCCGTCTGATGCAGCAGCAGAGCAGAGGCCCTGAGTAGCAATGGGGCAGGGTTTTTAAAGCAAGGAGGCCTGGGGTGTACAGACTACACAGGAACAGACTCAGGATTGGTTTATGCTGGTGGCAACCATGTTAATAACTTTTAATTGGCTAGGGTTAGTTGGGAGTTATAGTTATCCATTTTGGGGCAGGCCTGGACAAATCCTAGGCTTTGTCCTTGAGCTGCCATGGAGGCTGGCTGGCCTAGCACATACTGACTGTGGGGCTGACTCAGTGGCCCAGGCTCTGTCCTTGAGCTGCCATGGGGGCTGGCTGGCCTCACACATACACATTGACCCATGCACATAGCTCTCAGTTGGTGAGGGGTCCAAGACAGTAAACAACTGGCTGAACCTTGAGCAGTCAGAGTACGTGCAGAAAGGGAGCTACTGCAAAGACTATGTCTTTTGTTCACGGCCCTCCCAGAAACTGCTTGTTCAAGTCTCAGGAAAGTGAAATTGAGGCCTGATCTCTGTGAGAAGACTGAGCAGCCTGTTATGGCATCTGCCTGGTCCTTTCAGGTTTAATGTGCTGATTACAGGTTTTTGGGTTTAAAAGATGATTAATTCAAACATGACATGAGTTAAACCTAAACATGAACTCACTTATTAAGGGTACGGGCTCTTCAATTTTGGAGTTAAAAATAAAAATGCAATTCTGAATTGCTAACTTTAGCCTGCTGTCTTCTAACAGTCGCTGTCTACCCTTGTAGATAGCACAGACAATATGGCAGACACAGACTAGCCACTCACCACTTCTAGAAGTTAGTCCCATAGGACGAGACCTAAAAACCATAAATGATGTCCTGTCTTTGTAGTAGTCTTAAATATGTAGTCTGAAGAATCATGTGGATTCAGTATACACAAGAACAGAAATCTTTTAAAGACAGGGTCTTGCTATCTAGCCTGGTAGGCCTGGACTCACTCTATAGTCCAGGCTGTCCTCAATCTCACAGAGATCCTCCTGCCTCTACCTCCCAGGTACTGGGAGTAAAGGCGTGCACTACCATACCCAGCTAAATACAGCTTTTAAGCATTTATGACACAATTAATTCTCAATTTCTTAAGTATTAAATACACATGCTTGAAGACTGCTTCTCACAGCAAATCAATCTCAAAATGAAGAAGGTTGGAAAAGTATACACCTATAAAGTCCAAGACACCAGAAAAGGCAACTTTGGTGCAAAAATTTCAAACCTATTTTGGAAAATGGAGAAAGTGGAAAGTGGTTCAGGCTGGGTGGAGGTGGAAACTAACATTGAATGAGACTGACCTGATGGGCTGTGAAGAAGCCCAGTACTTGAAGGGGTCCAAGGAAGTTTACAGCTAGAACAAATTTTCTCCTGACCCCATTCTCATTCTGTTCTAATCTCCTACCCTGGAAGCCAGGCAAACATCCCATTACTGCTTCCTTTCCCTGGTCCTTCCTGCCAAGGGGCTCTTCTCTGGGCAGATGAGGTTGTCTAGCAAGGGAAAGCACAGAGCTTGGGGCTTTCCACCCTTTCCCACCGCCATGGCATACTTGTGCACTATTCCCTTTTTTCCTCTGCATGAGATAGGGTCTAGTGGTGTAGCTCAGGCTGGCCCAGAACACAAAATTTTCCCTTTTCTACCTCCCAAGCACTGGGATTAGAGGCGAATATCACCACACTTGGCTCTAGATAGACTACTGAATCTTTACTTGGAAGAACATGAATGGGCAGAGGGAAATGCTGCAAGAAAGTGACATTTGGGGGTTTTGAAAATAAAGTTTGTGACTATCATTTTCTCAATAGTTACACTAATTAAAAAATGCTCTAAATTTTTTTTTTTTAAAAGAGGATTGTTCTTCAATACAAACAAAGCTAAGGTTAACTAGACATTTAAATAAAGTCCCTGATATGGGAGCCAAAGACATTACTGAAAAAGAAGTAATATCAAATAGTAAGGAAAGAACGTGCAAAAGAACAATAATTGGAGAATGCCCTTCCAGGACTAAAGGAAACCTTTTAGAACAAAAGCTCCTCAGAAAGTATGGTACAATGAATAAGAGGAGAACTTCACACTGTGGAGCATCATTGTGGAATTTAGGAAAATTGTGGATAAAGAAAAGATTCTAAGAATTTACAAAAGGAAAATTAAATGCAAAACACAAAGGATCAGCTCTGAGCGTGTGGTTTCAGCAAGGTTTCCTGGATTGTCTTATCACCTGCAACTCTCAGGGTGATACACAGCATTCTCTCCACTGATGCTAGCCAGGAGAGCTGGTCCAGCTGTGAGGAGAGGGAGGGAGGGAGGGATCAAGGGGTTACAAATGATTATGCATGGGAGCTGTGGAAAGTTGGGATCAGGATGGGAAAGGTGAACGTCCACTATAGTACACATCATGGTAACCTCACAGGGCCTCCTTCACCTTTAACCAGAGCCCTAGGACCATCCAGCAGAAAGCTCATCCCATTCTGTCCCAAGGTGCATTCACAGTATTACTGTGACTATTCACAGTAATCAGTTGGCTCTATCCACAAACCACAGGTGACCACCACAGGGAAAAAGGCGGAGGGCAAACAGCATGGACTTTTCTCTTGACAGGTGGTGCACGGAGGAGGTGGCCACTGAGAGATGAGGCAGTTGGCACAGACTGAGAATGCTTCCCACATGACTGATCACCACTGAGGACTGGAAACATTTACACTCTTTCTTTATTACTTCTCTTTCCTACTGGTGCTGTATCTTTTCTGTCAAGTCACCTCCTGTAAGTGTATGGGGAGGAGGTATCAAGCAGTATAGCCTGCTTGAGCGCTATGACAAAATTACAGAAACAGAGGAGTTAGGAAGAGGAGATTATTCACCCAGCCCACAGCCTTTTCAACGGTTTGGTATAATGCGTGAAGAAGCCAGATGGTTCCTGGAGAATGGCCATGGATGACAGAGAGCTAAATAAGGTAGCTCTCACATCCTGACACTACTCACCTTTAATCTTTCTACTGAACAATAGATAGAAGTGATAAGAGTCTTTCCATGCTGCATCAGACTTTGTTAAAGTATTTTTTTTTTATTAGCTACTGGATTCCAAGACTAATTTCTAGTCACTTTTAGTGGTCAACACTGGACCTTTATAGTATTCTCAAGGTTGCCTTCCCAGTCCCATGTCTTGAGGTGGTAGCCCTGGACTTTGTTACCTTGCCCACATCCTATAAAAATGTTTCATTATTTAGATGACTACAGTGGTTTGAATGAAATGCCCCCTGGATGCTTGGTACCCAGTTGGTGTCACTGTTGGGAGAAGTGTGGCTTTGATGGAGAAAGTGTGTCACTGTGGCGAGCCTTTGGGGTTTAAAAGCCTCCTGACATTCCCAGTGCTCTTTCTCTATACTTTGTGCTGTTGTTATAGATGGGAGCTTTTAGCATCTGACTCTAGATGTCATGCCTGCCTGCTGCTCTGCCCTGACATCTGGATTCTAGCCCTCTGGAACCTTAAGCCAAAATAAACACGTTTTCTTATAAGTTGCCTCGTTCATAGTGTTTTATCACAGCAACAGAAAAGTAACTAATACAGTGACATAATGTGAACCTTTGAATATTTCACAGGTTTAGAATAGCATTTAAAAGATGTGTTATACCTAAAAGAATAGGAGATGAATCCACACCAGTGCAAAGGCCGGGCACAGCTGTGAGAGTCTGGGGATTACTATTGTCTGATAACATGTGTATGATACCTGACAAAATTACTAGAAAAAGAGAGTCTTACCACAGCCTGTGTGTGCCTGTAGATGTAAAAGAGCTGCAGCTATTCTTGGGGCTTCTGGAATTCTCATACCCCTCCTTGCCCAAATTTCCCATCCTCTGAAAACTCAATAATGAGAGGTACCCCGTGCGGCTGTGATAAAAATGCTCAAGAGGCTTTTGAGCAGGTTAAGGTCCTTCTACGACAGGCACACATCTGTATGTCCTACTGCCAATGTCCGTTCATGTGAGAGGTTACCAGACCCTCAGAAAGCTACATACGGGGCCGTGGAAAACAACCAGAGCAAATGGTTCCAACAGGCTTCTAATCTCAGGCGTGGGCAGGGGCAGGAACTCTGGAGACAATGCTAGGGAAGCAACTGCTGCCTCTCTACAGAGCTTTACAACAGGAAGACTCCACCACTGGCCCCACCTTAGTGACAATAAGACCAGCTGATCCAGTAAGGTTTGGATTGAAGGCCCGTGGCAAAGACTTTTCTGAGATGGCACAGAATCAAATCCTACGATGGTGGCATGCATATATATATATTATAGCAACATGGTGTAGTATCTACAAGCTCTGTCACCAATGCCATGCAGGTTGTATTGGGGCCAGTGTCCTTTCAAGCCACTGAGCTCCCTCTGAGCTAAGCTACATGCAGTATTAGAGAGGAGATCACTCATCTCTGCAGATGCCTGTTACATGGATTGTATGAGTAGGAGCATAAAACAGGAATGGGTAGCTATGGCAATGCAAGTGATCACAGACACCACATGGATAGAAAAAGGAGAAGGCAAAAGTAGCCAGTGTGCTGATTACAGAGCAATATGGGTAGTAGTAATTGCTGAGAGTTGGCTGGGATAACACATACTAACAGTTGGACTGCACTTAGAGACTTCAATTTATGACTTACCTAACGGGAAAAGGAGAACTGTCAGGTTCTGAGTTGGCCATCATGAGAACAACAGATGTAAAAGGAAATACATACCAGAGTTCAGCAGGAATCAGACCCTCTGGCAGTTTTCCACATGGAAGCCAACAGCCCATTGATTTCTCCTGGAAACCAGGAAGCAGATGCCCTTGCCGAAGTATGAGCCAGTTGCCCTCAGGTGCTACTAGAGGCTGCTCACTGGGCTCATGTAAAGTCTGGTCACAAGAGGGACAACATGGGATGGTGTCTTACTTAGTGTCCCATTGCTGTGAAGAGACACCATGACCAAGGCAACTCTTATGAAAGAAAGCACTTAATTGGGGGCTTGCTCACAGTTTCAGAGGTTTAGTCCATGATCATCATGGCTGAGGACATGGTGACAGGCAGGTGCTGGTGCTTTAACTGAAAACTACATCCTGATCCATAAGCTGCAGGTTGGGGAGGGAGAAAGGAAAGGAAAGAGAGAGGCAGAAGGTGGACAGACAGAGAGACAAGACAGAGAGACAGAGACTGGGACTGGTTGGGGCTTTTGAAACCTCCATGACCACCCCCAGGACACACTTCCTGTAACAAGGCCATGTGCCCCCCAATCTCTCTCAAATATTGCCATCTGAGAGAGTCACTATCACAGTGACTGGGTATTCAAATGTATGAGCCTATTAAACCACCACACATGGAAAACAGCTCAAGTCTCCGGCACGACACCCTGTTGTGAAGCCTGTTTTCGACTGTGGCCTTGTGGATGGATGCCATGATAGGACCCACACACAAGTCAACTTTCCCCACGAAAGACTGGCATCTAGCTCATATAGTACCTATAGCTGTTGTCAGCAAAGGATAAATGTGATCCCCTAGCTGTGTGGATACTGTCACAGGCCCTTCCATAGAAGTGATGGACAGGTGAAGCCACATCTTTCTGGCCCCTGCAATACATTAGAAGAAATACCCAGGAAGCCAGGCCTCACTGGTTTACAGTTAGGAAAATATGGCCTTTCAAGAGGCAAAGAGAGTAAAAGCTTCCCCAACCCAGCAATAGTTGATGTTAGCGTCGAGAAAATTCTGTAGCATGGCTACACATGCTCACAATGACTGTTACCTGTTTGGTTTTCTTTGCTGGCTTAGGAGCTGGAGCGGTGTCCTGCTGCGTCATTTCTGGGTCTCCTCCTTCCTCACCATCTGATGGCTCTGAAAGGAGATACGAAGTTCAGAAGTTAAAGAGCGCCTCTTCCATTCAGTGCAACCTTGGTAGTCCTGGCTTTCGTTAGAAGGTGACTTGAATGGAAATTATCGAAGTTGGAGACTGATTTAAGCACTCAGATGCTAGTCTTGAAAAACTAAAGATCACTAGAGAACATTTAATTACGTGTTACAGTTTGAGTCTGAAATGTCCCCTATGGTGTGATTAAGAAATGGTCCAACAAGGGGTGGGGTGGGGGTAGGATGTGGATGTATTTAGTCCCAGCCTTCAGGAGGCAGAAGAAGAAGGATATTTATGAGTTCAAGGCCAGCCTGGTCTACATTGCATAGTGAATTCCAGGATAGCCAGGACTACATAGAGAGACCCTGTTTCCAAAGAAGACCCAAACCAACCAAACCAAAGCAAACCAAACCAAAACCAAATCGAAACAAAAGGATGTGGTAGTGCAACTTCTAGAAATTGGGGCTCAATCTTTGAAATTACCACATGATTTCTAGACTTCAACTTGTAGATTAGCACAGAATTTTATTCTGCTCATGGATTGTGAGATGGCATCAAATACATATTAGGTTTCCTATCTACCTGAGCCATACACTTTCTGGGAATATGCTTAAGTGTCCAAAGTATTCAGCTCAGGGTTAGTCTGGAATTAAAAACCATCCCTTATTTACATTTTTGAAGATTTATTTTATGTATAGGAGTGTGGTTTTTTTTTGTCTGCATGTATATATGTGCACCATGTGCATGTCTGGTGTCCCAGGAGGTTAGAAAAAGGGCAGATATCCTGTAACTGGAGTTATGGATGGTATAAGCTGTCATGTGGGTGCTGAGAACTGAACCCATGTCATCTGCAAGAGCAGTAAATGACAGCTGAGTCATCTCTCTAGCCCCTAGTCCTTATGAAAATGTTAAATTTCCTTCTTTTTTTTTTTTCTTTCCTCGAGACAGGGTTTCTCTGTGTAACAACCTTGGCTGTCCTGGAACCCGCTTTGTAGACCAGGCTGGCCTTGAACTCATAGAAACCTACCTGCATCTGCCTCCCAACTGCTGGGATTAAAGACATACACCAGCATGCCTGCCTCTAAAAAGGTTAAATATGTAATACAACTATTTTCATATACTACTGTTAGCTTTAACAGTAACTTTAAGATAAAAAGAATGACCTACATATAAATAGAGAGAAGAAAAGCTTTGGCCTCTAGTTTCTCCATTCCCTAGAATTTGCTAGCTGCAAAATATAGTCTATATTTGGCTAATCTAGTTGAAAATAGGTAACATACTTAAAAGACTCTATGCCCATGAGAAACATTTAAAATATCTTATTAATCAAATACTCTGAATCTCAGTTACTTCTTATTCCAAAAATTATTTCATCTTTTGAAACTTTTCACATAAAATGAGATCATCTTGTCACTGTGGCTTGAACACATTAGCTGTTTCCTTAGTCTGACATTTTTTTGGTTCCAAAAGAGGAAACTGCTCCCCTGAAGTAAGGATGGTGGTTCTGTGATTTCCATTAAGAGAACAGTGCAAGAAAAGTATAGCAGTCCAAGCTAGCCAGTTCTTCAGGGCTGCTGGGAGTGAGGTGACGCCAGGCCTGTCCCACTCAGTCCCAGTGGGTCATTCAGCCTGTGAAGCAGAGGCACCAAGACAGGATTGCATTTCTTCAACTCCCTGAGGACTGTTTAAAAACCACATGGCCAGATGGGATTGGCTGAATTTTTCCGAAAGAGGAGGCAAGGACAACGTCCTTTTCCGACCCATGGCAACAGTATCAATTACAAACAGAAGGCTGCTCAGTTTTCTCTCAGCGTTTGCCTTTATCTCTATACAAATATCTAAAGTCCAATTTCCCAGCATTGAGGCTTTGAGAGGGATGCTGACAATGAAATCATACAGTCAACTGCTCTTTAGAAGTTTGTGAATGAATGATATTTAAATCACAACCTCAACCTATTCTTACTGTGATGGCTATCCTTGGTTGTCAACCTGACTACATCTGGAATTAACTAAATCCCAAGCAGCTGGGTACACTGTGAGGGATTTTTCTTAATTAAAGCACTTGCAGAGGAAGACCCACTTTTAATCCAGGTCTTTTGAGAAGGGAAGGTCCACCTTTAATCTGGGCCACACCTTCTGGTGGCAGATTACATAGAGGACAAGGAAGAAGGAAGCTTTTGCTCTTTGCCTGCTGTCTCTTGCTGCCAAGCTCATTCCTTCACTGGCACTAGAGCCTGCTTTTTTGGTATTCTGGCATATACTGAAGATCAGCTGGGACATATAGGCTCATGGGCTGAACTGGATTCTTGAGCTTTCTGTTGGTACACAGCCATTGTTAAAATAGTTGGACCACAGCCTGTAAGTCACTCTAATACATTCCATACATATTTATTAGAACTTATTTTCCATATTGTCTTGCACAAGAATCTGCACACTTTAGGTAAACGATCATCCAGAGAGTGGGTGATTGGTGCAGAGTAGTTGTGCTAGTTATGGTTTCTTATCACTGTGATAAAAACACTATGAACAAAAGCAACTTGGGGAGAAAGGGGTTTATTTCAGCTTATAGTCGTAGTTCCTTGAGTCAGGAACAGGAAGCCAGGGCAGGAACTCGTGTCAGGAACCTATGGCAGGAACTAAAGGAGAGGCCATGGAGGGACACTGCTCACTGGCTTGCTCCTATGGCTTAACCAGCTTGTTTTCTTACACAACTCAAGACCATACACCCAGAGTGGCACCACCCACAGTTAGATGGGCCTTCCTACATCAACCATTAATGAAGAAAATGCCCCACAGATATCCCCACAGGGCAACCTGATGGAGGCATTTTCTCAATTGACCTCTTCCCAGATAACCCTAGTTTTTTTCAAGTTGATATAAAAACTAGTTAGCACAGCACTTATGACCACTGTTGGTTTTGCTCAAATCTGCTATTGTGCATAAGAAGTCTAAAGTAGAGTGAAAGCAAGTAATTGTGTCCTGATAAAGTTTACAGTGACATTTTTACTGGATTTGGCCATCAGCCTTAGTTTGCAAAACATTGACTTACTACATGTTAGTTAAAAATAAGAAGAGGTTTCAAGGTTTGTAAAGCATAGTTTCTAACTGTTTGATAGGAACACCTATATATGATCATAGATAAATTTGTTTTGATTTTTGTTTGTTTGTTTGAGCCAGGGTCTTGTTATACAGACCAGGCTGGCCTCTAACTCACCATCTCCCTGCCTTAGGGTCTCTCTGGGCTCTATTCATTCTCTCTCTCTTTCTCTCTCTCTCTCTCTCTCTCTCTCTCTCTCTCTCTCTCTCTCTCTCCATCCATCCATCCATCCATCCATTTATTGTGCATGATTTTTGCCTGCATATGAATGGGCATGATGTGCATGCCTGGTGCCCTTGGAGGTCGGAGGAGGGCATCAAGTCCCCTGGAACTGTAGTTACAAATGGGTTTGAGCTGCCATGTGGGTGCTAGAAAGAGAACCCAGGTCCTCTGCAAGAGCAACGAGTGCTTTTAACTACTGAAAACCTCGAAAGGCCCCTGCCTTAGTCTCCAGAGGGTGGCAAATTTGTGTTTTTTAGAACTTTTCTACTTATGAACACTTATCTCTTAATCACTTACATATATATGAACATCTCCTCACTCCATTTTGAACTTGTTGGTTTTTAATAGTAATTCTAACAACTTTTTAACTTGCATACAACCTAAGTACACTGGCACACAACAGTTCAGGGACTTTTAATGGCTTCCTGTTCAATTGCTCCCATATAACTATGTTCTGACTCTCTTTTCACCTGGGGAGTAGTAAGGGTTCTTCTGTATTTCTAAAAGTGTTTGGCTGTTCTCTGGGAAAGCTATATCATATAAACTGAAAAGTCATGCTGCATATAGAGCCTTAAACGCTCTACAGAGTTTCGCTACAATTACTCATCCCTTGGAGCCAGATTGTTTGACTTGGCCAGGAGAACCAGGGCTCAGAACTCTCTTCAAGAACCTTGTTCCCAGCTCATTAAGAGACTCCCACCAGCATCACTAAGCAAGCACACGTTCCCACACTCCAGCCATGCAGGACACAGTGAGGGGCGGGGAGGATGAGGCAGCGAGGAGGAGTCATGTTACAGAAGCGGCAGTGAGAGGTAGTGCCATAAAGGAGGTGCCATGTTTTAATTGCTTCTGTACATCCATAGGACAGTTACTACAGATACACTGTGACTAAGAGTAGGCTTTGCGGCACGTAGGCCACCTCAACAAAGAATCATTTTATCTGTAAGTGCATCTCACTCAGGCTATTCAGGAAACACAGTGTCTTTGAACTTTACTATCTCTTACCACCTCCTACCATCTTACCTCTTCCCTTAAGTTAGAAAGACCTGAAAGCAGAATTAAGGCTGTCCTAGGGCTGTCTTAGGACTATAGAGGGCACCTCCAACGTTCCAAGAAAAAGAAAATGAGGGAGAAAGACACGGGGGAAATGGAGACCCGGGGGAGGAGGTGGAGGAAGAGCCAGGAACTCAAGCCCAAGTCTATCAAGCTAGCACATGGCATCCGGCCACTGGGACAGGCTGTTCAAGAGTCTTGCCATGCCTGGTCATGTCGGTTTAAGGCCAATGTGTCAGGATATTGGAGCCCCCAAAGTCTTCTGAACGTTTACACTAATTTATCAGGCTTCATACTGGAATAGCTTTTGCCATTCTGTGCTCCACCCCAATGGCTCTTACATTTTCTCTATTGTCTTGATATTCTCTTATATACAGCAAGGAACTGGGCTAGATTCTTCTTTATCTCTTAAGTTCCTGAGGGTCCCTTCTTCTTCCAAAAGACCTGACTGAAGAAATGTTTTAGGACAAAGCTCTGAGCCAGTACGCTGGAATGCAGTATCTGTTGGTCTTTTGAACTTGGGGCTATTCAGAATGGGGAGTGGGGGCCATTCCTTCCCCCCATTTATTTTGCCATTTCTAATGGCAACAGCCACAATTTCCTCCACGTTCCAATAACGGTTCTATTTTCAGTCTGGGATGTCCCTAGCAACAGATTCAGAGTTTTGCTTACAAAATATGCTGCACGTTCCCACAGGAAACTTTAAAGCCAAGAATTTGGAGCAGGATGGCAACACATGAGATGAAGTTGCTTTCTGGGCCCTGACATTCTGAGAGAGGTAGAGTGTTCACAGCAACAAGAGCACCTCGGAGAGAACTTGGCTGAAGAAAGTCTGAGTTGGGGAAATGCTCATGTTCCTCCTGCCACTTTTAAGTCAGTTGAGTTAAATCTTATTATCTAAAAAGGCTGACAGCTCTAGTTTAGTAATACCTATGTATTTCTTTAAAAAACAAAATTGAAGATGAACTCTAGGGTGGTAGCACATGCCTTTGGTCCTAGTACTTGGGAGGCAGAGGCAGATAGTATTGCTGTGAGTTCTAGGCCAGCCTGGTCTACACAGAGTTCTAGGACAGCCCGGGCTGCATAGAGGAACCCTTCCACAGACAAACAAACAAACAAACAAACATACATATGTTTATTTTCTACGTCTGTGTGTGTTCGCTTATCTGTACACGCACCCCATGTGTGCAGAGGCCTGTGGAGCCCAGAAGAGCCAAGAGATGGACCGTCTGTGAGCCAACACTTGGTGTGGGTGCTGGAATGGGAGCTCGGGTCCCTGCAAGAGCAGCACGTGCTCTAAGCCACGGAGCCGTCTCTGCTGCTCGCCCAGTGTCCTTCTTTAAAACGCCCACAGAAAAAGTTCCGTGTGAATCACGAGCCTATGCCAGGGCCACAGCATCCTCACTTCACCTGTGAACTCTCCTGCTTCCACCCGGCCTCAGTGGCAGCGGGAAGAGCCTTCAATGCCCCAAACCAGGGGCTCAGGACTCGGCTACCTTTGTGACAAACACTGGGAGTAGGTCACACAGGAATCAGGCAACAGTTTTCCAGGGAAAACTTCTTTCTGTCCTGCAATAAAGCATCCCCCACCTACTTTCTTTTTCGCTTAAGGAAAAAAAGATGAGTTGGCTTGTGACATGGATCCAACTTCAGCACCGCATGTTCATGTTCCTTTCTAGTCTGCTTTATCCTGAGATAACTGCACATTTAGTTCCAATTGCCGAACTGTGAACTAGGCTGTGAAAGACAGTGGTAGCATTCTGTGCCTCAGTGTTTTCCCAGAGTTTACCCGGTTAGTATATCTGGTGCATCTGGAAGCACTGTAGAAACTCTCCATTCCTAGATGAGAGAGCAAGTAACAATGGCAATTCTTATATAATCCTTATTTTTATACAGGACGCTTCCAAATGCTCTAAGCAAATTAATTCAACCCTCGTTTGAATCTTAAGAGTAGGGGCTACTGTGATTACTGCCCACTTTACAGAGTTGGAAACTGAGGCAAGGTTGATGACAAGAGTGCCAGGCTTTAGAGCCAGGCAGTATGGATTCAAAGCTCTACCCATGATGCAAAATTGCCCCATTAAGTTGGAAAGTCAATTAAGCGCCTTTCTGGTGGTATGGTTGTCTATGGGATTTGAGCACAGCTTAGAATAGCCATGTATGTTATTTTTAACGAGAACTCATCTAACCGAGGGAGAAGGTGCTGCATGTAGCAACCAGTTCCTCTCTTCCCTAAAACTCCAAACCAACAAGTCAGTACCTTTTCCCTTATTCCCTGTTTTATCTGTGCAGGAAAACAGCTGCTTCATGTCGTCACCATATAGTTTAGTGTCTGTGTCCCACAAGGACTCATTTGCATGTTACTATGGGTTACTACTGCATAGGTGAAGGAACAGTGATGAGAACATCCTCGGGGCTATTTGATCCCTAATAAACATCTCTGAAGAATGCCTCATAAATTAATTATTGTGTTCACACAGTTTCGTGCATGTGTGCGAGTGTGAGTGTGAGAGTCTGAGTGTGTGTGTGTGTGTGCACTCGAGTGCACCAGAGATTGTTGGTGCACCTTGACTGTTGTTATCTGTCTGTTCTTTGGAGACAGGGTCTCCTGTCAAACCTGAGATCACCGAGGAGGCTATGCTAGGAAGCCCGTGAACTCCTGTCTCGGTCCACACCTCCGGGCTCTGAGGTTACAGACAGACGCCACCATCCCCGCTACGTCACCACACCCGGCTTTTTACACGGGCATGGGGGATCTAACTCAGGCTCCCCTGCTTGCATTGTGTGCACTTTACTGACTGGGCCGTCTCCCCGGCCTCTGCAGGACACCTTCTAATGGCTCCCAGAACAGTGCTCTGGGTGGCTGTTTTAAGAGGTGTCAGGACAGAGGAGGGATGGGAGGACACTAGGAAGTCTAAGGTTTTTAGTTCCAACTTTTATGATTTGGGGCAAATCACTTACTTTATGCTACAGCTTTCTCATTTGTCGACTGGTGAAGTCATACTTCTGTGAGTTATGATTCTCTTTTGGTTTATGCTAAGTTCTCTTGGAAAGGTATACACCATGGCCATGTCAAAATTTCCACAGTGTGGAAGCACCGAAGGAAAGGGTAACGTCTTAAAAAATACAGGTGACTGTGGCTCTTTATGTGGGTCTGCAAGTTATGCAATTTTTCCTAAGAGAAATTTCATAAGGAAGACACGGGAGTCTGGAGTCAGCCTTGCAGCCCAGTGTCACAATGTTTAATCTCAGGGAAGAGACAGAATACCGTGGAAGGCACAATTCTGTTAGGATTGCCTTTGGCTCTCCCCAGAGACTCCACCGTCCGCTGATTACTGACTGCATACCCTCACGTGTCTTGCAAATCCATAAATACTCATGCTCCCCATAGGAAAGGCCCTTTCTTAGGGCTCAGGACAACGTGCTTTTCTGTTTGGCCCTTAGAGTTTCCTACTGCTAAACTGGCTTAAGGACATCAGGCTACCAGCTCACTGTCAAGTCCAGGCTAAGAGGGTTTATATTTAGAATGTTCCAGAACCTCAGTTCCTTAGTCTGATGATGGCGTGGGATAAAGCAACATGGAACAGCCTAACGGAATAGATAAGATGGTCTAAAATCTAACTCCATTTGTAAATCAAGTTAGATGGAGGGTTCTTTGTTCAAAAATTAATTTAAATTTATAAAGAACATGTAAATAAAAAACATCACTTAGTGAAATTTTAAATAACATTGTTTACCACTTTTCCTAATACAACGTGAGGACATAATGTGAGGCTGGAGAGGCGGCTCTGCAGTTAAGAGCACTGGCTGCTCTTGCAGAGGTCATGAGTTCAATTCCCAGCACCTACACGGGCAGCTCACACCTGTCTGTAACTCCAGTTCCCAGGGTTTCTGCCACCCTCACACAGACATACATGCAGATAAAACCTCAATGAACATAAAAGAAAAATATTTTATATATTTAAAGAACATAATGTATTAATTACAGATATTACAGAAAATATAGAAAATTTAAAAGAAACAAAAATTTGGTCCCACTATATAAAGATGGTTTATTATAAAACAAAATTTTAATTTTGATGCATTTGCTTCCACATTTTGTTCTTGCGCTGTGTACGTAAGCATGTGTGTATTCACATATACATACTCAATTTTACATACCTAGAATTATGTACTATATATAAACACTTGACCCGTTAATATTGTATGTGAACATTTTCCTATGCCACTAAATAGTTTTTTGTTGTTTTGTAGAAAGGATCCTCTTTTGTTGTCAGGATGGCTTTGAACTCATGATCCTCCTACTTCAGTGTCACACATTCTGGGACCGATGAAATCAGACTATGTCCAGCTCTAAGTCACTTCACATTGTGTCACATGGTGTCTCTTTTCAAAGCTGTACACTGCCCCGAGACACTCCATTTTACATGCCATGTTTAACTTATGGTGAGTGAAAAACAGGTAGGGGGCAGACAGTTGAGAGCTCTAGACGGTCCAAGAGGCTTCAGGCTCATTTTAAAGTCCCACCGCTGAGATGGTCTACTCAAATTATTGTGTCTACTGATTTGACTATTTGGTAGTGGTTCTGCCCTTGCCTCTAGGCCTCCACAGTTTTGCACTTTGCCTGGGCAGCTGAACTTGACTTGGAAGTTCAGCTCAACTCTGACCATATGGCTTGACTTTGCAGACTGATGAAGGTTTGTTATGTAAGTCCATGGAAATGGAAATCCTCTTTGCATCTCTATTAGCTTTCTGCTGCCTTCAAGAAGGCCTTTCGGAAACCCCTTGAACTCTGCTGTGGCCTATTGTAGCCATTCTGTAACACACACACTAACACACACACACACACACACACACACACACACACACACACACGGAGGGAGGGAAAGAGGGAGAGAGAGTTGTGATCTAAGAGTTAAATATTAGTAGTTATAATCAAAACAAGGAACCTGCATTTTTCAAAGGCCAACTACTGAGGGAAATCAGGACTACCTAGCAAATCATGGCTGAGAACACCAATACAGCTTATAAGTTTATAGTTAGCCAATAAATTCTGACATTGTAGAAAGTTACAATCATGTCTGTTTCTGCTCATGATAGTGTGCCACTACATTTAGTTCCTTGAATATTATCTGTATTCTCATAAAAGATTTTTAGAAGGAAAAATACATTGTACAAGACATGAATTTTAAAAAATAATACCTTAATTTCTATTTCCTAGAAGATCTGAGTCAACTTATGATTAACATTGCAAAGTATTAACCATCTTATCATAACCCAGCAAACAGTGGGCATTATATTCTTTATACTACTAACCAGTAAAAACGACATATTTTAATTTGATTAGAAGCAAGGCTCAGCATTTTTCTTGTTTTAATAGTCATGTGCATTTTTACATGAGTAGAAATTCTTAACCTTTGCTCATTTGTCAAGGAGATTTCAGTGTTTTCAGTACCTATTTGTTGAAGTCTTTTAATGTCAGAGTTAAATTTTAAATGTTTCATTTTTATTTTTAAATTATTTTGGATGTATAGATATTTAACCTATATTAAGATCAAATAATCATGTATTTTCATTGCAATTCTACTTGGAAAATTCCCTCATTCCAAAGCAGGTAACTTTATCTATTGGGGGTGTGTGTGTTCTAACCTGAGGCCTTGGGCTATCCTCAGTCAAGGACAGCTATAAATGGGCCCAAGAAAAAGTCATAAACTTTCTTAAAATGCTGTCAATATTTTCTCAATTTTCTTTTTTAACTTGAGCATACTAGGCATCTTCTACCAATGAACTACATTCTCAGACTTGTTTTCACTTTTAATTGTGAGACATGGTCTCACTAAGTGCCCAGGCTGTCTCTGAACTCATTCCATGGCCCAGAAAGGCCTTGACTCTGTTATGCCCTTGCCTCAGTCTCCTGAGTATCTGGACTTCTAAGTCTAAGCCCCCAGGTTTAGCTTTTCTTGAGATATTTTATGTGGCTGCAGGTATATTAGTATATACAGGCATACAAATGAAACATTTACTGATAATAAGTCATAAACATCTTTATTTTAAAACAATTCTTTGGTGTATATGTATAATTCTCACCACTTATTAAAAACAAATTTTCATACTAGTTAGATGATGTGCTGGTTTACTTGTATATTAAGAATTAAATTTTGGGACTAGAGAGATGGCTCCAAGGTTAAGAGCACTTGTTGCTCTTGCAGAGGACCTGGGTTCAGTTCCCCTTGGTGGCTCATGACCATCTGTGACTCCAGTTTCAGAGAATCCAATACCCTCTTCTGACCTTTGCAGGCACTAGACATGAACAGGGTGCACATATATACACACAGACAGGCAAAACACTCATTTTTCACAAAACAAGACAAATAAGTATTTTTAAATGAAGAATGAAAATTGTCTGAATATTTGATACTGCAAGACACACATCTTCAACATTTTCCAGAGTTGGTTGCTATTTTAACTTTATAGTTATCAATGGCTGAGAATTCTGCTCCATATAAATACATAGTATAAAATAATAAAAGTACGATTAGGGCCATTTTAGGAAGCTGGAATCCTGTCCTAATCCTAAGTCAAAATTCACTTAACAATTTTGTAAGAGCACAAAGTTAGCAAGTCAAGAAGGAATGTTAAAAATTCAGTATTTCAAAATAATTTGGTGCAAAGATACATTAACCTGATACTTCTGTGCTGAGAAAGCTGGTGGGAAACGGACAAGTCTTTGTTCACTATATTTCTTTGAGGACAGAAAACCTGGTATTACAGTAGGAACACTACTTTGGAACATACAGTAATGTCAAACATGAGCAGGAATGTTTCAGGCAGCATTTATTTTGTAGCATGAAGGCATGAGCAGGGCAAACCAAGGCTGCAGTTAATTGTGAGGTGCAGCATGGGTGTACACCACCAGATGCACCTCATATTTACCGAGGCAGGGATACCTCAAATTCATCATGTGTTTGGTTCTGCGTTAACTTTTGGTCACTGCACATTCAAAAGCCTAGTGCTACTGACAATTCTTTTGAAATCCCTGGGTGGAGTTATACGTCCCTAGAGTGGGCTACAACCCTCAGTTTAAGAAGCTGTGAATTAGAATACTCACCACACTGTAGCTGTCTTCCCTGAACTGGGGGCGGGGCAGAGCATCCTATCATCCTTGCATATTATACAAGTAACAGTATAGAATCTGGGAGGTATTTTCCATCAACATTTGCTAAAACCCATCAAGAACTGACCCCATAATGTGAGTCAGTGGTTAAAGTTTGTGTGCTACATGGGAGCAGGCATTATGTCCGGTTGAGCTCTTCAGTAGCCACCAAAACAGACTATAGGGGAGACCTTATGGCCTGTACAGTACACTCAAACAGCTTGTAGAATTAATCATTATTTCCCAACTGTGAGGGGAATTCAAGTCCAGGAAATCCACAATTTCGGGACCAAGTAATATTGAAGACTTCAAAATAGAGCTGTCCAGTGTGATCTATAAAACAGAACACACTTTACAGGAACCAAGAAACAGCTGTTTCCCCGTTTCTGTTTTAAAAGGGGAAGCAGGCTATAGGGCTCAAGGGTATATCCTCAGCACATGGAGGAAATTTATTTGCTTAGAGAAATGTGACATGGAGCTGGCAAAGGGCTTGGTTTGCAGGAGATAATGTCCTGGTGGGTGAAATTAAGAGGATAAGAAGGCTATACAGACTCACTTCAGCACTGTGATTAATGAGAAAGGAAACACCAATAAACACAGGAGGAAGAAAAAGAAAAGAAAGTTGAAACTAGAGAGAATGTATGTACTCAAGGGAAGGCATGTGCTGTAAGAAGCCAGTATTGCTTACAGTAATAATGACTTTAGTTAAACAGATTTTAGGTGAAGATGACACTGATCTAGACAAAAGTAAAGAACTGAAGCCTGTCAACAGTAGCAGCATGAATATTGAATTTCTCCCTACAGTGGAAGGGATTTTTACAACATTAACAGTATCTGGAAAACACATTAAGACTCTAGGGGAGAATTTTAGAATGCTAGAATAGACTTAGAAACAGGTAACAGACAGAGAAGCATGTTTCAAATTTTCATTAAAATTTCATGTTTAAACTTAAATAGCAGCAATACTTTTGATATAACTAAGCATTTGTTGAGTTGAAAAGATTACACATTTTGTATGATTTACTGTATTCTCTCAAGTGGCAGTTGGCAGCCAGCATTCTTTTGTGTTTCTTAAAAGCACACAATCATTATTATTTGGGGAAAATGACCTAATTCTTTATTTAACATAGTAAAGTTAATGTTGGTTTCCTTCAACTCTGTACTTCTCTTCTCTCCTTCCTATGACTTATGACAAAAGTATTCACTGTGGCCATATGGGTATGAATTCATTCATCCCTCAGATACTGAATGGGCACCTGTTCCATACCCAGTATTCTGCTGTGTCTCAAGGTAGCAAGATAAATAAGGTTCGGTTCTTACTCTGAGAAACTGACAGCAGACTGGAAAAGGCAGGTATGTGTGAACAATTCAAATGTGATGTGAGACCACAGTGATGGAGAACGGACGTAAGACTGGCAGGAGTCTGGGGTTGGGTTGACTAAAAGGAAGTACCGAGAGTCATCTAAGTTGGGGGACTGTATGCATCCTGTTCATTGAAATCCAGAAGTCTATATACAAAAGGAAAGGTAAGGTATTGTGTGACGATTTGAAAGTTAAAGCATACGGTGTAGGAGATGCTTAGGAGCAGAGGGTTGGATGTCAACAAGGGCATCTTCACACGATGATGGTAAAGGAAGAACTACTGCCAGATGAAGCAACATGCCTGAACGTGAGTACACTGTCCAGTGAAAGCAGAGAAAATGAAGTGTGTCCTGTATGACGGCGTCTGTAGGCATGTCTAGAGTAGGCAACATTAACTTCTGATGACAGTTGACTTTGGGGTGGGAGGACAGGGTAGGACTGACTGGGAAGGATCATAGGGAATTTTCAAGAATGATAGGGTGTGAAGAAATGTAGGCTGTGTTCAAATCTGTCTGGCTAGCAAACTTGTTAAATGTAAATGATATCTCAATCAAAATATGACCTCAGCTATCTTGGCTTATTTCTTACAGTACAGATTTCCTAATGGTGTTTAAGTGAAAAAGAAAGAAAGAAAGAAAGAAAGAAAAAAAGAAAGAAAGAAAGAAAGAAAGAAAGGAAGGAAGGAAGGAAGGAAGGAAGGAAGAAAGAAAGAAAGAAAGCCTCTCTACCATGTTTTTATGATAAACTGGAGTTTCTTTTGTGTTCTTAAAGAAATAAACATAATAACCAGTAATGAATTTCCTCAATGATAAGTCTTATGGAAACACAGCGTGTGAGTTTGCAGCAGCCGAGCTCGGCATTCGTAGTTCACTCCTCTCACCCTCTGCCCAACTTTTCTTTTTTTCATTTTCTGCCAAAGAGTTCACAGCAATGGCAAGGAAACAGTAGTGTCCTTAGAAGTGTATTTGCTTACCTAAGGATCTCAACCACGTCAGCTCAGGTCTCAATGCACAGTCCCTTCCTCTGACGAGCCGCTCTGAGGTCGGTGTGCACATGAGTTTGGTTTTTAGATCATTGTTCTAGTATACAAGAGAATTCACATTGTCACGTTTTAAAGAACACGAACTAGTCCACCATCTCTTTAAAGTCAGGTGGCAACCGCCATCGATGAGAAGGAAAGCAGGTTGGGACCTCAACGATGAACTTGCTAGCTTCTGAAGCGGTTCCCAGACTTGAGGTGTGTGCAATGTCTCTTTCCACAGACGGCAGCCCAGGCACAAATAAATCTTCCCAGGAACATTTTACCTTACTTTTCAGTTATTTTAACTTGGTGATTAGAACTTGGTGGAAAAGGTTAACATGACCTTTTACATCATAGGCTCCACATGGTGATTGCTTTTAACATAGAGAAGCATTCCCTAGCACCATTTTCTGAGTTGTACACCAAGCCCTAGGGCCAGAGTTTATTTATATTGGCTACTTTATACCTTCTCACTCACCCCTCCAGTTTCCCTTACCTTCATGCCAAAAAGCAGACACAGAGTTTTTCCTTTTTATAATTTACTATGTTGAACATACATCCAAGTCAGGATGCCCCTTTCATCCACAGGAAGAGTCTGGGGCCACCTGACTCATTGACAGGACAAGCACAAAAATAGAAAAGGCAGCTTGGCTAAAAAGGAGAGACCAGTGGAAACTCTGAAGGCAGCACACATCTAAGGAGCTATGTCATATGAAATTAATTCTGAAGTCAGCGATTAGAGTCAGGTTACAATCCAACTATAATTCTGCTGCTAATTACTCAACCCATTGCAACACTTATTTCATTGAGAGACACTTCTAAGGGTGGGCTGGGGGCAGAAGGAAGGAAGGAGACAGCCAGATAAATGGCAACTCTTTCCTTTTACAAACAGACATGCCTAACAGGCTCCTAACTGAAATGATTCCTTCTTGCTCGAGTGAGAGATCATAGGTGAGTCTCCCCTTTGCAGCAAAACAAGACACGTCAGACCGCAGCTCTTTAGCAAATCTCAAAAGATCACTGAAGAAATCATTTGGTTTATGTGGCAGCATAAGAAGCACTGAGGAGAGATGTCTACAAAAGCCTTCTCCACACAGGAAAGAGGGAGGGGATCAACGGGGTGCTTTGAACAGTCCAGCTCTATGCATTCTGGACTTCTAAAGACTTCAAGGTTCAGAGAAACACTAAGAAAGAATGGCAATGGCCAGAGGGGAGCTGTCAAAAGAATGCCAAGTACTACGAACAGGGGCAGCTATAAATATAGGGAATGAGTTAAGACAACACGGAGCGAGTACCTGCCAGCTTGAGACTCGCACACATTCAACCATTCTAAACCATCACATCAGTGCACAAAAGACTACGGAGGACCACCACCTCATGGCCCCTCCAGGCAGGCGCTGTGCCACGGGCTGCTTGTCTGCTACCTCAGGGGTGTCATCCTCTCCCTTCCTGCACAGGTCCTAGGTGGCCCTTGCCACCCGGAGGGGTATACCCGATACTATCGCTCGCTATTGGCACTTGCACAACACCACTGAGTGGTGGGATCCGTGGGAAGAGACCCATTCTATGAACGGTTTGTTGCAGGGTTACATCACATGAGGCTGCTGAGGTCAAGGTCAGCAGTTGTGACCTGGGGATCACTGGAAAGGTCTGAGCTTCTCAGGTCTCGCTTTCTCTTACCATTTCTGTTCCCCACTTACTCTCCTCAAAAGAAAAGGAGGGGAGTAGTGACGCCTGAAGCTGAAGTGTACAACTCAATGGCCAGAAACCAGACCTGTCCCATGGAATCAAATCATCACAGTGTTGGTGACAGAGTTAGGACAGTTGAGAAACCAGCAACTAGTCCAATGTCTAATTTCAAGTTATTGTTGGGGCTGTGATTTCTCTCACCTTGCAGCTTTTATTTTGGAAAATCTCCAAAGCACACTTTTAGTCATACTTGTGTAATTGAAACATGAAAAAAAATGCAATGTTTCAGCCACATTAAATTCTAACCAGATGCTCTTAAAGTTTTTGCATGTACGCATCACCTTTTGCTCTAGCAGAGAGGGGTGGAAATGTGTCCATCAGAAACTGTAAATAACGCCTCTTAAGAGGCAACATAGCTTACTGACATACTGCATCTCCAAAGAGGAAGTCAAGAGGATCCCATTGACCTCTCTAATTCTCCCTTTCTCCTCAGAACATGAGGAATCCAAGCACCATCAAGTTAACACTTACTGAATGCCTTCTAAATGCCAGGGGCAGTGCTGAAGGGCAGTGGGGAGTTGGCAAGGATTTAATCAACCTGCAAACGGAAAATAACATCTGTCTAGGATTCTGGAAAAGAATGTTGGGACTAGGTTCCCACCCGGATGGCTAAGCACTAGTGGCAGTGTTTGCCCTTTCCTTTCATGAACAGGAAGCAGAGAGAGAAGTGGTTGGGGTGTTTAAAAGAAGAGCAGTGTCCCTGGGAAGAAAGCACTCTTCGCAAGGGAGATGCATCCCAAGCACACACATCCTCTCAGCACTTGGGAGGTGGAGGAAGAGGCAGGAGAGCGGAGAGCACAGGACATGTACCCTGCTTAACTTGAGGCCCATCTGGGATACGTGAGGCATGGTCTCAAACAAACCAACCTCACAAATAGTAACAGGTTGTCTTTAGGCTGTTAATTCCAATGTCACCATCCCTGCAACAAATCCAACCTGTTTGGCCTTCTGTAATCCCCTCCACTCTTAACATGAGTAAGCAAAGCATGTGTGTGTGGTGGGGGAGGTGGTGGTGGTGTAAGTATGGCTGGAAAACACGGAGCGGCACACTAGGCAAGCACTCTACCACTGGACTACAATCCCAGCCCTAAACTCTTTAAAAATGTAAATAGGATCACAAGACTGTTCTGATTAAAACTCCACAACATTGTGCTCCTGCAAGCAAATACCTATGTAAGAACTATCAGCTATTAGTCTTGGCTGTCAAACACTGTGCAACTTTTATGACAAGAGATTCAAATCTTATCTCCCCTATCGTGATGGCTCTTCTTGGTTGTCAACTTGACTACATCTAGAATTAACGAAAACCCAAGTGGCTAAGCACACTTGTTAGGGATTTTTTTTTCTTTAATTAAATCATTTGAAGTGGGAAGATCCACTTTTAATCCGGACCTTTTGAGGTAGGAAAACAGACCTTTAATCTGGGCCACATCTTCTGGTGGCAGCCTATATAAAGGACGTGGGAGAAAGAAGATTTTGTTCCTTGCCTGCTTGCTCTCACTCTCCCTGGCAAGTTCATACCTTCACTGACACCACAGAGCTTACATCTTCAGGATTCTGCCTATATTGAAGACCAGCTGAGACATTCAGCCTTGTGAACTGGACAACTATTGGATTGTTGGACCTTCTGTTAGTAGACAGCCACTGTTGGACTGTTAGCCATTCTAATAAATCCCCTTCATATATGTATGTATATCCATATACATATATAATTCATATATTATAGACACATTTATCCATCCACATATATGTATATGTACATATATACATTTACACACACACACACACACACACACACACACACACACTCATTCTATAAGTTCTGTTTCTCTAGTTCTGTTCCCTGACTAATACAGATTTTGGTACCAGAGTGGTTCTTGAGCAACAGAAGTATAAGCATTATTTTTATTTATTTAATAAATTTATTTTACATCCTAACCATAGTTTCTCCTCCCATTCCCTATCCCCCTTCCACCCCAGCTGCAATCCACTCCTCCTCCTGTTTCGTTCAGAAAGGGGCAGGCCTCCTATGGGTATCAGTAAAGTATGGCATATAAAGTTTCGATAAGACTAAGCACCTCCCCTTGTATTAAGGCTGGGCAAGGCAATCCAGTAATGAGGAATAGGTTCCCAAAAGCCAGCCAAAGCATTAGGGACAGCCCCACTCCCATTGTTAGGAGTCCCTCAAATAGACCAAGACTGTCACATATATGTAGAGGACTTAGGTCGATCCTATGCAAGCTCCCTGGTTATTGGTTCAGACTCTGTGAACTCCTATGAGCTCAGGTTGATTCTGTCGGTTTTCTTGTGATGTCCTTGACTCCTCTGGCTTCTATGACCCTTCCTCCCTCTCTTCAGTAGGATTCCATGAATTCAGCCTAATTTTGGCCGTGGGTCTTTGTTACAAGGAGTCTTAGCTGGGGTCATTCTTGTAGGTTTGTGGGAGTTTCCCTTGTATCAGGTTTCTACCTGTCCCTGAAAAGCGCTCCCCTCCTCAACCTCGAAATTCTTAAATTTCCAACATGACTTGTATGCTCACACAGGTTCTATTATAAATATCTGTGTGTGACATTTACACAATGGAGTATTACTCAGCTGTCAAAAACAATGACATCAGGAAATTTGAAGGCAAATGGATAGAACTAGTAAAAAATTATCCTGTGTGAGGTAACTCAGACCCAGAAAGACAAACATGGCATGTACTCACTCATGAGTGGGCATTAGCTATAAAGTAAAGGCTAACCATGCTACAATCCACAGACCCAGAGTGCCTGGGTAACAAGGAGGGTCCAAAGGGGGATGCATGGATCTCCCTGGGGGTGGGTGGGCATGGAAACTTGAGGGATTGGGTTGGGGTGTGTGTAGAGTGGGAGAGTACTGAAAGAGATGACTGGAAGGGGGGGGCATTTTGGGGTCAGGTAGAAACCAGATGCAAGGGAGTTCCAAGAGTCTACAAGGATGACCCAGGGTAAGACTCCTAGCAATACTGGATAGGTAGCCTGAACTGGCCACCCCCTGTGATCAGATTGGTGACTACCGCAATCGTCATCAGAGAGCCTTCATCTAGGAACTGATGGAAACAGACACAGAGGCCCACAGCCAAACATTAGGATGAGCTCAGGGAATCCTGCTGAAGAGTGATACTTTTTTTTTAAGTATCTAGAATAGGCTTTCCAATTTGCCAACATCTATACTTACCAGAGCCTCTTCTAGAATCTCAGAGGTTACGCCCATGGCGTGAACTATTTTACAAACTTAAGGAGTCCAGCAGTGTGAGGCATGCAGAGATATTGCCTCTGAGGTGAATGATAAGTTATTGTACCTGGCCCCTCCTACCACTAAGAAAGGAGCACCATGTTTAGTGGGCCTATTTGGATTATGGACACAGCACATTCCTCATTTGGGTGTGTTACTCTGGGCTATATACCAATTGAATTGGAAAGCTGCTAGTTTTGAGTGGGGCCTGGAACAGGGGAAGACTCTTTAACAGGTCCAGGCTGCTGGGCAGGCTGCTCTAGCACTTAGACCATACAATCCATCTGACCCGATGGTACTTGAGATATCAGTGGCAGGTAGGGATGCTGTTTGTAGCCTTTGGCAGGCCTTTATAGGTGAATCAAAGAAGAGACCTTTGGGATTTTGTAGCAAAGCTCTACCAACATCTCTACAGACAACTCTGAACTCATTGAGAACAAACTCTTGATCTGATATCGGGTCTTAGTGGAAACAGATCATTTGACAATGGGTCACTAAGTTACGTGTGATCTGAGCTGCCTATCACGAGCTGTGTGTTATCTGACCCATCAAGTCATAAAGTAGGATGTCACAGCAACAATCTATTATTACATGGAAGTGGTAGGAATATGATTGGGCAAGACCTGAAGGCACAAGCAAGTTACATAAGAAGTTGCCCAAATGCCTATGGTTTCAACTCTTTTTACAATGCCATCTGCTGCCAAGCATCCACCTACAGCCTCATGGGTTGTGCCCTATGATCAGTTGACTGAGGAAGAGAAGACTAGAGAAGTGGGCGGCAGCAGATTACAACCACTTTCTGGGGCAGCCCCGAAAGACACTGGTAAAGGGAAATCTTCACAGTGGGCAGAACTTCTGGCACTTCATAGTCGTAAGTTTTCCTTGGAAGGAGAAATGGCCAGATGTGCAATTGTTCACTGATTCATGGGCTTTAGCCAATGGATTGGCTGGCTAGTCAGGGGCTTGGAAAGAGCATGATTGAAAAATTGGTGAGAAAGACATGAAGAAGTATGTGGATAGATCTCTCCAAGCGGGTGAAAGATGTGAAGATGCCTGTATCCCGTGTAAATGCTCATCTAAAGGTGACTTCAGCTGAGGAGGAGTTCAATCATCAAGTAGATAGGATGACCCATTCTGTGGACAGTCAGTCTCTTTTCCCAGCCATCCCTGTCTTTACCCAATGGGCCTATGAACCAAGTGACCATGCTGGTAGAGATGAAGGTTAACATGGGTTCAACAACATGGACTTCCAGTCTCTAGAGCTGATCTGGCTGCAGCTGCTGCTGAATGCCAGATCTGCCAACAGCAGAGACCAACACTGAGCCCCAGATACGGCTCCCCAGTCAGCAACCTGGTGGCAGGCTGACAACATTTAACCAGTTCCTCTGTGGAAAGAACAATGGTTTGTCCTTATTGGAGTGGATACTTATTCTGGTTATGATTTTCTTTTTCTGCACATAATGCTTCTGTCAAAACTACCATAATATTTATAGAATGCCTTATCTATCAGGATGGAATTCCACACAGTATTGTTTCTGTACAAGGAACTCACTTCACAGCCAAATAAGCGCGACGGTGGGCCCACAATCATGGAATCCACGAGCCTTACCAGGTTCCCCACCACCCTGAAGCAGTCTGCACGCTATAAAGACGGAACAGCCTTTTGAAGACACAGTTACAGTGCCAATTAGGTGGCAGCAGCATGGAGAGCTGCGGCAGGATTCTCTAGAAGACTGTATATGCTTTGAATCAACATCCAGTATATGGCACTGTTTCTCCCATAGCCAGGGCCCATGGGACCAGGAATCAAGGGCGTGGAGAGGGAATAGTTTCATCCCTAGTGACCCACTAGGAAAATCTTTGCTTCCTGCTCCTGTAACTTTAAGTTACGGAACTTCTGCTGGCCTAGAAATTTTGGTTCCAGAGAGGGGAGCACTCCTGTCAGGAGCCACAACAAACATTTCTTTGAACTAGAGGCTCAGCCTTGGCCACTTTGGGCTTCTGATGCCCTATGTCAACAGGCTGTAAGGCAGGAGTCACAGTGTTAGGAGGGGTGACTGATCTGGACTGTGAAGAGGAAATTGGATGGCTTCTCCACAGTGGAGGTAAGAAGGATTATGTCTGTTGTGCAGGAGATACTTTAGGGCATCTCTTGGTGCCACCATGTCCTGTGATTAAAGTCAACAGGATACTAGATAATCTAATCCAGGCAGGATGACAAAGGGCCCAGACCCTTCAGGAATGAAGGTATGGGTCACTCCTCCAGGAAAAGATCCAAGACCTGTTGAGGTGCTTGCTGAAAGTGGAGGAAATACACAGTGGGTAGTAGAAGAAGGTAGTTGTAAATACCAGCTATGGTCACATGACCAGTTGTAGAACTGAGGATTAGAATTGACATGAATGTTTCTGCTATATTTAGTTAAGAATGTATTTGTAAAGATATTTGTGTTTTCATTCCTCAATTTCTTTATTATATAATATAACATCAATTAAGAGAATACCAGTGGTTATCATATTTAAGTTTTAAAATATCAAAAAAATGTGCTTGAAGGGACATTGCCACCTATTCTAAAACTTACAATGCATTTGCAATTGTACACAGAATAGTTACACTATGTGTATTTATGACCCAGTTAACTAACTTTGCAATTGTATGTGGGATAGTTATATCATGTTAGGTGTAACTTTTACCTGGGTATTGTTTTCAACTGGAAATTAAGCATGACATAAGGAGATATGATTGCGTGTCAAGTTGTCAAGGCGTGGACTTGTGATGGCTATTCTTGGCTGTCAACTTGACTACATCTGGAATTAACTAAAACCCAAACAACTGGGCACACCTATGAGGGATTTTTCTCAATTAAATAATCTGAAGTGGGAAGACTCATTTTTAGTCTGGATCTTTTGAGGTGTGAAATCCACCTTTAATCTGCACCGTACCTTCTGGTGGTCTAGGACATGGGAGAAGGAAGTCTTTGCTCTTTGCCTGATTGCCCTCTCTCTGGCAAGTTCATTCCTTCACTGGCACTAGAGCATACTTGTTTGGGAATCCGGTGTATACTCAAGACCAGCTGAGATATCCAGACTCATGGACTCAACTACCACTGAGTTTTCTGACTTTCTGTTGATAGACAACCATCACTGGTCTAGCTGGACCACATCCCATAAGCCACTCTGAAAATTCTCTCTCTCTTCATTCTGTAAGTTCAGTCCGTTTAGGGAACCCTGACGAATACGCTCACCTTGTAAGACTTTTATTTCTCCTACCTTATAAAACCTTATTCAAATGGTCTAATCCTCTCACCCTGTATTGCTTTCCTCCATTTCCTTTGTGCTGATTCTTTGAAAAACTAGCCCATGGCAAAAGACTGTGAGATAGGACCCTAGCCAGTGTGGGGAAAGACTCAGTCATCACTACCTGCCTTAGACTAATTAGCAAGAGCACTTGCAGTCCCAGGGCTTGCCAGCTGGGTTGGGTCTCTCTGCACACTGTTTGAAAAAATCATTGCTTTGCTGAGCTGCTTCCACTCTGTGTACTCCTTCGTACAACAGTGGGATCGTCATTCCTAGGAGGAGCTACACGTTTCCCATGACTTGGCTTGTTGCTGGGTAGTCTTTGGACTTTTTTTGGGGCTCACCAACCAACTCCCAAATAAATCACACATGGATTCTTATTCTTAATTATGAATGCCTGACCTTAGTTGGCTTAGTTTCTAGCCAGTTTTTCTTATCTTATCCTGTCTACCATTTGCCTCTGGGCTTTTCCTATTCTCTTACTTCTGTAAATCTTTCTCTTACTCTGTGGCTTGCTGTATAGATTGGTGGCTGACCCCTGAAGTCCTCTTCCTTCTCTGGCTACTTTTCTTTCCTTCTCATCACTCCTTCATCTGTTTTCTTCTTTCTCTTCCTAGATTTCTTCTTCTGCATATTCTCTCTGCCTGCCAGCCCCACCGATCTCTCTCTCCTGCCTTGCTATTGGCCGTTCAGTTCTTTATTAGACTAGTTAGGTGTTTTAGACAGGTAAAGTAACACAGGTTCATAGTGTTAAACAAATGCAACATTAACAAAAGTAACACACCTTAAAATAATATTCTACAACATTGGCTTCCACTTATCCCTTCATTTTTTACTCTCTGATCTGTGCCCTAAAGTGTTCCAGTCACATTAACCTCCTCTGTTACCTTAGGATCTTACAGTTCTGTCTGGAAGGATCTCTCTTCTTAGCTTTTATATAACACTAGTCTTATAAATGTTCCTTCTTCAGAAAGGTCCCAGGCAACTGAAGCAGGCATGTCCCTTCCTTGACTTTCTCTTTTATCATTGCACTATTACTAATTGTAATTATCTAATTACTGGTTACTTTTTATTTTTTGAGATAAAGTCTCTGGTAGCCCAGTCTGGTCTTGAACTTGCTATGCAGCTGAGGATGACCTTGAACTCCTCCTCCTGAATGCTGGGATTAGAGCATATAACCACACCCAGTGTATATGTTATTCAGAGTTTACCCCAAGGCCTCTTGCAATGTTAAATAAGCACTCTACCAACTGAACTATAGTTCACAGCCCAGTTACTTTATTACAGTTCTCTTACAGATTTCAAATTCCAAAATGGCAAGGATGGATACTGTCTACTTAAAACATATTTTTACTGCTTAGGACAATGTCTAAACACAATGAATAACCATTGAATAGATGATGAATATAATTGCAAATAATAAATTTAGAAGACAAAAGAGCATCTTTTTATTGTGTTTTGACTACCACAAATACTATTACACTACTGTAAACCTTGCATTTCTATGAGAGTTTGTTCATGGATTCATTTTAACTAGGACCACCCTGACTGACTTGTGAGCCTGAGAGAATGGAGACCTAACGTATGGCTACAATTAGAGCATTTCAAAAGGACTGTTTTAAAAGACCAGGTTTGGCACACAATACGTTTTGAATGGGGATGGGGCAGTGCTTTCTTATTTAAAGACATTTGTGGTTGAAGGCAAAGTTGCTATTATGTGTGTGGCTTGGTGTGCCTGAACTGGGGGAAAATTATAAAGAACCTTCAAGTCCAGCACCAGAACACCAAGACCGGGAGCACAATGGGCTCCTGGGAGTCCTGTGAGGTCGCTCTAAGGGAACACCCTTGTTGTTCTGCCATGTGGCTCGGCCGTGGGCTGCCCTCTCGTGCAGCTGCCTGTAAGCTCTGTGGCACCCGGATGCCAGGTCTGCCTCTCAATCCTGCCCAGTGGCTAAAACGGAAGATTTTGGTTTGGGCCCAGTGAAACCAAACCTGGCAGGGCTACCAGGAATCCAGCCACCAGGTCTAGAATCCTGCGGGTGTTCACTGGAGGACTCGTGCTGATGAAAAACAGCCTGTCTCCAGCCACCTCATGTGCTCAGTCCCCTTGACTGCCTCAGTCGGTGTACATCATTTATTAAGTTCCCCATTTTTCAGCTGCTTCTTGGAATCAGGCCACGGTTCAAACTACCTGGAGGAAAGCTATTGTCATCCCCAGCCAGAGTGTCCTTGTGGTGTTGAAATACCACACTTGTAATGAATGTCACTGGTCTTGGGACAGTCTCACCCAGTCCTTGTCCCCACGGGGGTTGGCCTCTAAGGCTTCAGCATCCTTCAGTAACTACAGATGGCTAATCAGGGGTTGCTGTGAAGAGGCTCTTACATTAAGTGTCTGTTTAAGGCCTCAAACACCGGACACCCAGTGGTATTAAAGATGGTTATACAAGTTTCATGAGTAAATCAAAAGGCTAGAATTAGATGAAGTCCAAGTTCCTTTTCAGGGGAAACATTCCAGAGTCCCAGAAACAATTCTTAGGGTTTCAATCTTATGCGGAGCCCCCATCCCAGATCCCTAACTTCCCGTGAAAATGCCTGTAGTGACTCTCCATTGTGTACACAGTACAGGAGACTTCAAGTATCTGAAAGAGCCTTAACCATCCAAGCCCGGACAGAGATCTACTTTACCTGCTCTGTGACCCTGTCCTTGAGGCAAAGGAGCAGTGCGTTATTGCTGAAGCCATCTACGATTCCCTGCCGGGTGTCTCTTCTCATACCATGTCCTCTGCCTACTTCCCAGGCAGAAACCTGTCGCTCTTCTCAGGGTGTCCAGTTTAAATATTTACACTCCATTTCATGAAGCTTCCCAGACCTCCACCTCTAAAAGGCTCAACCAGCATTATTCAGCTCCCATACTGAAAGGCACAGCCCCATTGAAACCTGGAATTGGCATGATTGCCCCTCTCACTAGATGGAGTTCACAATGGATGGAATAAATTTTTGACTTTGTAGTACCAATAACCGGCACAATTCCCGACAATGTGTTATGGGAAGTCAGTCAGTTTCTGGTAAGTGAATTAAACAGATGCTTACTGACATGCATAACTGTCTTTTCTGTCATCAGAGTCAATAGGGATTAAGGCAAGTGTCTTAGTTAGGGCTTCTATTGCTGTGAAGAGACACTATGACCATAGCATGTCTTACCTTAAAAACATAAGAGTTGAAAGACATTTAACTGGGTGGCTTACATTTTCAGAGGTTTAGTCCATTATCATCATGGTGCGGCATTGTGTGTAGGCAGACATGGTGCTGGAGGAGCTGAGAGTCCTACCTCTTGACCCACAGGCAACAAGAAGTAGTCTGAGGGTCACACTACAGCTGAGCAAAGCTTGAGCATAGGACCTCAAAGCCTGCACCCACAGTGACATACTTCCTCCAATAAGGCCACACCTACTCCAACAAGGCCACACCTCCTAATAGTGCCACTTCTTATGAGCTTCTGGGAGCCAATCACATTCAAACTACAGCAAGGTTTGATCTGAAAAAGTTTCAGCTGGCTCAATTCTTTATAAAATGTGTAATTAAGAAGGAAAATAAGATGAGCAAGAGATAACATTTTAAAAGGATGAGCGGAGAGAAAGACAATTCCCGTACTTTTGTATTGACATGCTGGTTCACTTTGCACTGCGGCTGGAATCGTGTCCCCCGCCCCTCTAATCTTCAAAGGACCAAGGCCCATTGAAGGGCATGGTGCAGACGTGAAAGAACAGTGTGGTTACACAAACGAACGAGGCTGTGGAGGGAGGGCGGCTCTGCCCGCGGAGGAGCATTGCGTAAGACGCTGAGATAGGTCACCGGAGGAACGTCTCAGCGCTGACGCGGCTGCCACCTGCTATCTCGGCATTCTAGAAGCACATGGAGAAATTGCCCCTAGGAGCCTGAGAGTGCAGATTACTGGCAACAACAATTTTCAGAGGTCAAGTACACATCTTGCAACACACACACACACACTCACACACACACACACACACACACACACACACACACACAAAAAACAAAAAAAACCAAAAAAACCAAAAAACAAAACCCATCCCCCCAAAGAAACCCCGAAACCAACCAACCAACCAACCAACCAAAAAACAAAAAAACAAGAACTTAGCCTTCAGAAAAATGTGAAGCCTAAAATATTTATCATTCCATAACACTGCCTCAGGTACATTTTGAAGGATCAGAGTCTTGCTTATTCTAGCAGATTTTTTTTTCTTGGTAATACTTTCCTACTGTGTGGATTGCCCACACTTTTATTTTTACATTTGTCTTTGATCCTACCCTTACAGAACAATAAGAAGAGGGTCATAAATGAAATTTCAACCTGTAATTTTTGCTGGTAATAAACTGTCTGCTAGAAATGTTTAAAATAGTATAGTTTTCTCACTCCTCATTTTATAGGTCACTGCGATGCTGTTCAACAACCACCTTTGATCAGTGCCAGGGATTGAACCCAGACCCTCGAACGTAGGGAACAAGTGCTACAACCCTGTGTCACATGCTCTGTCCTGACAAGTGACTCAAAGCTCTCTAGCCCTGGAGTTGCTACCTCATCATCTGTTTACCCATAGAAGCATTCTGTGATGCTCCATCATTCTTCATTTGCACTGACTGCTGGGGGCCAGGAGGGAGCAATCTGTACTCCAGGAACTCCCCTCTTGGTCTGGCAAAGATAAGTATGCTGGCAAGTGCACTACCTTGGGATTGAGGGAAACATGATTAGGTTTTGGGAGAACAGCAGAGGACACATAATTACCCTGGAATGCAGAGGGGCCAATGGGAAAGATGAGATCTAGGATATGAATTAAGAAAAATTAAGCATTAGTGGGATGTGCAAGAACTGTCTCTAGTGTCCTGTGATCAGAACCCACTTTTCACAATTCACTGAAAGAAAAAAGATGGAGAAAATACTAGTTTAAAGCTCATTGTACCAGAACCAGCTCTAGACCTTTGTACAAGTCTAGCAAAAAAAGCAGAGGGAGGCTTTCATGAGTGACTTTAAATCATTGAGTCACAGACTTGCAAAGTATCGGTACTAAATGGAACTACGGTAGCATCAGTTTCAGTGCCAAACTACCGCAGAAAAGGAGACAAGCACAGAGAGTTAATGAAGAAATCACCCGGAGACTAGAAATACTTTGTCCTGGACTCTTGCTTCCTGGGGCTGACTGGTCACTGCGAGTAGAGACTCTGTTCTGCTGTGTACGCGGGAGTGCCCAGTCCCTTTGCATATCCATGTGCAAATTTTCATTTTGTTTTCAGCAGCTACCGTGACAAGGAGGCTACAAGAAGGTCTTGGAGTCCCTGTCATTAGTCTCAGGTTTTGAAACAGAATTAACGGACACATACAATTTCATGTTTACGAATGAGACAGGGATTTAGGATTATCACATTTTAGAAGGTATACAAGAAGTGACAACTGTTGGTGCTTGGATAGAAGCTCAGCTGATACTGTACAGGTGGGATGAGGAGCAATAAAACCATGAATGGTGACTGAGTCACAAGTGACTTATACAGCTGGAGCCTGGTTATAATTTTAAGTAAAAAAAGTGTCTTTCTTCAGCTCTTTGTACAGGGAGAATCACTACTGAACCTGTTCTGCATGCACTAGTGAGTGGCAATAAGTATAATTCTACCTGTGTGCAACCATCATCACGATGAGTCTCCAGGACTTTGTGATCATTTGGAGTGAGATTCTGTTCTAATGGGACAACTCTCCACACTTCTTGCTCCACTCCAGAGTCCTTAGTCACCCCATTTTACTTTCTGTTTCTGTCAATCTGACAATTCTAGATAACTCACAAAAGTACCATCCTAGCAGCATTTGTGGATTTGAACCTAGCTTATTTCACTGGAGATAAAGTCTCCATGGCTCATCTGGGTTGTAGCCTGGATTGAACTCTCTTTCATTAAGCTGGAGTAATTCTGTATTGCATACACCTACAACATTGTACTTACCTAGTCACCTAGGGAACACTCGGATTGTATCTGCCTTTTGGATAAAAAAATGTACTCTATTTAATCTAATATGTCAAAGTTTTGTAACTTCAACATATAATTAGTATAAAAATCATTGAGATATTTTATGTTTGCTAATTTGTTGAAGTTCACTAGACATTTCACAATTATAGACATTTCACAATTATAGTATACCTCAATTTGAACTAGACATGATAATTAAATGCATCCCATAATCATAGACTAAAAGGTATTTTAAAGAATATCAATAAGGCTTTTGAGACGACTTGGATGGGATTAATGGATCAGAAATAAATCAGTGTTACTTTACTGATTTTGATTGTTGTGCCGTGATTATACAAATCAATGCAGGAAACAACACACACATGCAAACCCCACAGAGGTGAGAGGAGATGCAACATAAACTGTTAAAAAGTAGAGAATTACTGTATCTTATACACGCGGCACATACTTCCTGTGAGCCTGAACTTACTTCAGTGCTAGTAATCAAAAGTAAAGAGGACAGAGCTGGTGAGAGGGCTCGGGGGAAAACCATTTAATTTGATTCTTCAGACCTACACGGCAGAAGGAGAAATGGTTTCTCACAAGTTGTCCTCTGACCTACAACCCCCCCCCCAGCCCTAAAAACAAAACGAAACAAAGAATATGGTTTCTTTGGAGGGATTCACATCCAACTCTGAATTTCCAGTGGAGTGTCCATCATGTGTAAGACACAGGCAGTCACTTAATGATTGCTGTCTTTGACCTTCTCATCTGAGCATTAGAAACGAGGCTCAATTAAAAGGAGGCCACAAGGATTAAATAAGATCACACACAAGCTGAATCTGAGGCAGCTGGCAGGCACGTGCGGTAGCGGATCTGGTATCTGAATGGTGCTGCAAAGAGTGTTTGCCAAATCAATGAACAAACCCCTCCATCTCACTCCCCCACCCGTATAAGTGATACCAAGAGAAAACTAAATTGAGCCTTTTAATTTTAGAACTCTAAAATACAAAGTTCCAGTAACCCCTGAATAATATATGACAATAAAAATCTATTATACATTTGGGTGTTGGGTGTTGCTGCAGCATTTTCTTAGCAATTTGCCCTCCAGTCCTCTGTAACACTAAATGGAATGGGCAGGCATTCAAATTAAAGAGCAACACAGCGTTAATAATGTGAGTGTCTGCGTACAGTGCCTTGGGTTATGGCTGTCAAATAAGGGGTCATGGCTTCGTTACTCAAATCTCAAACGAAGCCTACATCAGTTCACAGCTGCAGGACACAAAATGAGGGGCAACCTACTGTCTGTCTAGGTATCTGCTCCTAGTAGGCCAGCACTGCTGGTTATGGCTCACAGTAGGTTTCAGGCAGCAACATGGCAGAGAAGAGGACCTAGGCCATGCCCAGCCGTTTCTCCCCACATCCAGGATGTGCACATGAATCTGAAATGACCCAGGAGGAGGTTTCAGAGATGCTTGCCAATGAGTGGTGTCTTCTAATCTGGAGAGCAGCTGTTGGTTACAGGCATGCAAATACACAAACACCGGAACACGCAGACACTCTGAGAGCCTATACCTGCCTCTCCTCGTGTGCTGTGGGCAGAGGAGTTCTGGCCTTAGGGTCACCTAATCTTGCAGCCCAGTTTGGGTAGACCCTTTCTTCAGTGGAGACGGGCAAAGCTGCGGGGTGAGCGTTTCGGCAAG
The DNA here is from genome assembly GCF_004664715.2 of Peromyscus leucopus. Lineage (NCBI taxonomy): Eukaryota > Metazoa > Chordata > Mammalia > Rodentia > Cricetidae > Peromyscus > Peromyscus leucopus. The sequence goes on along the minus strand of NC_051073.1, from coordinate 39,963,517 downwards.
GTCGCCTGTCTTCGGAGTATGAAGGACGTTGCCCAGCAAGGAAAGAAGGTTATATTTAGTGTTTGGGCCCAGTTGGTGCTGGGCTCTCTGCTGCATCCCCTCTGCAGAACTGTCACTGGTCCCTCTTTGCCAACTCTCAGTGACTTTGAAGCCCCTAAAACGAGGACTGAGAGGGTTCCCAAAAAGAAAAGAAAACGCTGTTGGGTGCTCAGGTTCCACTACTGGATTCTGACAGGGATCAGAAGAGAGATCTGCCAGGAGTGACCCAACAAAGGCACCTGCATGGTAAGCTAAGTGTCCTTGTCCTGACTGAGCAGGGCACTGGGATGTTTCTGTGTTAGCCAGCAGCTGGGAACGGCCATGCTCTCCAGAAGCAAGATCCCTGGGAAATTACGCAAGGGGGAGGGAGGAAGTCTCAGGTATGATTCAGAGCTTATGTAGGATGTTTTCCAGTCTAAAATAGGTAAGAGCCCGTTGCAAAATTGAGGTCCTATTCTGACAGTGTGCTTTGTTACATTGTAGGCAATGAAAGAAAATTAAAAGGAAATGTTAAATTATTATCCTCTTAAGAGTAAGAAAAATGGTCAAAAGTAAAAAGAGAGGTTTGAGTATGTGACTTTTCTTGTTAGTGGTCGGATTTTGTAAATACAAATGATCAACATACAGTTTCAGATCATCGTGTGATGAAAATGGAGGAGCATACTGGAGTTGCTGGGTCAGAGAAGGAATTCCCCTTTCATGAGAGATGGTAGACGAGATCGGCATCTCCAGATGATGACTAGAATGCATTCTTTTTACTGTATTTATATTTATTTCTGTGATGTTAGGATTTGAATGGGGGGGCCAGAGAACAGAGCAGGTTTTGGAAATTAAGTTTTCAAAAGTCTCAAGCAATGCTAATTATGGACTTGTACTGCAGCTCACTATTCTGAGGCTGACTGGATATCCACAGGTACATCACACATCAGTATAAAGGAGAAGGGACTCCAGGCTGCTGGAGAGAATACTGTGGCAGCTCAGCTCCCTGTGCTCAACGGGAGCATAATTTAAGGTGTTGGATGGCTAGGAAATTTCGGATATGGAACAGAAGCTCATCTAACAGAGGCATGTGCGTACTTAAGAGGCCTGAGTCTTATTTATGCATTCTCTTTTCATAGTGTGACCAGTGATCACATCTTTTAAAAAAGTGTCAGGCACCTTGCTCACCCTTGGCAGAGGGGAGGGGCTGGGTCCTATGGGTCCTACCTCAGCTGACTGTACCAGGCTTTGCTGTCCCCCAGGGAAGAACTTACCCTTTTGGAGGAGGGGAGGAGGGGTGGGTGGGGGAGCAGTTAAGCAGGGGTGGGGTTAGCAGGAGTAGGGATGAGAGGGGGATCTGTGGTGGTATGTAAAAATGAATAAAAAATTTTTTAATTAAGAACAAGTGTCAGGAAATATTAGAACAGGCACAATGCAGATATTGCCAAACTACACTCACATATCCATGGCATGAGGGTTGCATTAAGGAGGATATGCACAGGGTGTTAATCATGGCGATGCTCCAATTGTGCAGATAAAATGCCTTTCTTACGATGACACAGTCCTATTTGTCAACTCCTTAAAAACAAATAGTCCAAGTAACTAGTTCTTTTTGTAGTTACCAGTTGTCACTTTTGAAACGCTCCTCATGCTGAACTTTAAAACTCAGCATCAGCAACATGAGAGTTTTTTGTTACTGACATTTTCCAGAAGCATCGATAATTTTAAGGTGCTATTTCCATTTTCTAAAAAACAAATAATAAAACAAATATGTAGCATAATTAACACAGATCTCCTCTGAGTAGACTTTCCTGTGTAATTTCCCAAAATGATGTGGGGTTTGGGTTCTGATTATAGCCAATGCAAAACCACTCAAAAATGCTGGGGCAAAGAGAAGCACTGGTTAGGAAGAAAAGGACAGTGATTTATTCTCAGAATTTAGCATCTACCAAAGTTCATGTATAATTGTCTCTTTTTAAACTTTACTCAACTAGAATTTCAGTCAAGTACTAGCCTCAGGCAGAAGCACTGTAACTAGATATATTCTATCGTGGCTTCAAAATGATGATGTATTTGGAGAGACTGAGAATGTAACTTGCCAAGAGTTAGGCAGGTCCAAGGATGGGAAAATCCCCAAATAAATGAGCCTTTTATTCTTTCTTTCAGAACAGAGTTCATATTATTCTTTATTTTAGTCTAAAACAAAATTTCATTACCAAGGAAATATGCTTTATGTAGCATGATGCAATAAAATATTTTAAAATGTTTATTTTTCTTTAGTCTAGAATTATTGATGATAAGCATTTAGTAACACTGAACAAAGATAATGCTGTTTCATTAATGTTAGGGATAACACTTTCATAGTAAAGAGCTTGTAACATCAGTGGTTCATTCGTTCATTCGTTCGTTCATTCATTCATTCATTCATTCATTCATTCATTCACCATTTCAAATGCTTCTGCCCTAGGCCCCATGTGGATTATTAAGGGTGCAAGAGTCAAGGAAGCAAATGCTTTGAACAACTTTGTAGAAGGAATTTGTAGTGACTTCAATACTAGTATACTGTGCATATTGTTTACCAGGATTAAGTATTTTTGACTTAATTTCTGATTAAAAGGACTAGAAATGTTTACCTATTCTGAAAGGGTTATTCAATATCTCTAACATATGGAAACAAGAGACCATCTCAGCATTAAATAAGCTGGAATACACATTTTGCACAAACTTGAGGATCATGAAGAGATGTTCAAGTTTGGACCATGCAACAGATGCTGGACAAAAGGCTCACTTACTGATAACGTCTGCTGTTTTCAGAATGGGTCAGACAGGAAGTCCTTAAGGAACACTTTAGAGCCAAATCTGTACTACAACTTCTTAGACATCAGGACTTCCTAGGGAACGGATGCTCGCGATGTGTATGCCTGTGTGACGGTCAATCCCTGGGCCCGCACTGCACGAGTGGAGCTGCTGTGCTGCCCACGCTGGCTATGGAAACGTTACCGTATCACACTTACGGAATGCTCTGTCTTGTTCATAGCGCTCACATCTGAACCATTTGATCCCATGCAACAGGGGAGGGAGATATTATCACTTCTTGCTCAGCAGATCGCAAACTTGGATTTTGATATTTAGGGGGCTAGTCACATCATTCCATCAGCCTGATGTAGGTCCTCAGAGTCAATTTTTAAGTGAAAGATTAGAAAATTCTGAATTTCCCACATGAGTGCACATACCCTGTAGGTACCTACTGGTGGAAGATGGTATTGGTAAGCTGGAAACTGTGCCAAACAGGGAGAGATTCAACACCTATCACACCATCGTCCTTTCCTGTCTCCATTTTCTTTAGACCAGAGTTTCCCTGGCTTTTGAAAAGCCAGCTTCCTTTCTAAGGAGGCTACTACTTTTTCTGTGTACACCTTGGGTAACTAGGATGGTTAACTCTCAGCTCACCTCTTGTACTACTGTTTGGAATAAAATGTACTCTGATAAGAGTAAGAAATGAGCCGGGCGGTGGTGGCGCACGCCTTTAATCCCAGCACTTGGGAGGCAGAGGCAGGTGGATGGATCACTGTGAGTTCGAGGCCAGCCTGGTCTACAGAGTGAGTTCCAGGAAAAGCGCAAAGCTACACAGAGAAACCCTGTCTCGAAAAACCAAAAGAGTAAGAAATGTTACCACATCTTTCAGAATTGAAACAAAAATCTGACACTGCCTGGGACAGTGATAGCAGAGCATACATATTAGTTCCAGCCATGTGTGAAAGCAAATGGAGTTTAAACAGGTGGTTAGCACCCCCCCCCAGCAGTATAAAACACTGACACAGTAGACCAGACTCCCCTATTCTAGGTACTGCTTCTGGGGAAAGACAGACAGGTCCTTGTGGAGAAGCAATGTATCAGGGATAAGAAAAAACACCACAAGAAACCCAAACCCAAACCAAACCAAACCAAACCAACCCAAAATCTGTACATGAATGAGAAAGTGCTAAGTATACCAGACTGCATTGTGTGTAGCTGAACAAAGCAGTCTGTATGTGGTTGTGGGTTTTTCTGATGATACTAGGGGTAAGCTCACTTGCTGCTGTACTAGTTACTTTTCTTGTCACAAAATACCCAGCAGAAGAAATCTAAGGGCAGTATTTATTTTGGCTCACAGTTTAAGAAGGGATCAGTCCATCATGGTGAGAAGGCATGGGAATGGGTCCTGAGGTCAGGCAGCAGAGAGATAAATAAATGCTCCTGGTCACCTGGCTCCCTCTTCTATTTTATGTTCAGTCTTGGAATCAAGTCCAGAAGATGGTGTGCTGTCTGCATTCAGGGCTGATTTCCCATCATACTGAAACCTCTACATTGCAGAAGGACATACCTTCAGACACACCACCACAGCTGCTAACTAACACAGAAGAGAACTGAGTGTATGGCACCACATACAGCCAGGACCATCTATTAGCTGTGACCAAGTAAAATCACAAGACTTCATCTCCCATGTTTCCTTTCTTCCATCTTTCTTTTTTGTACTCTTATTTAAAGTTTGCTGTATTTTTGGGGGATGTCTGGATGAATTTCGCTCATTTGTGGGTTGGAATGGAGATTCTGCATCATCAAGATGCATCTAGGGGTGTCCTGGCCACAAAACTGGAATCGGGAGATCATAGCAAAGTGGGTAAAGTGAAGCTGCTTCTGGGCTTCTCCTTCAAGCTGTTGCAGTTGGCCCAGGAAGGGAAAGAAACAGGGCAGCTGCCTGGGCGGCAGGTTCAGAGTGCCAGGTTGTGCCCGGGGACACCAGTGACACCAGCTGCTCATGTCGCTAGCCACATGAGGCTATTTTAAGAAACTTTGCATTTGATCAGGGAGCATGTGGGGTTAAGCCTTATGTTTTTCACTTTGGTTTTAGATCCTAAGCAGGTGCAGTTCAAAATTAAAAAAAAAACTCTTATTATCCTATTTTCTTACAACTAAGACATAAATAACTACATGTTGTGGGAGAGGCATGCAATAAAGATGCGACTTGTGGAGGCTTGGAGGGTCACGAGCTCCAAGCCATCCCGAGCAATGCAGGCAGACTATCTCAAGTTAAACAAACAAATGACCGAAACTGTTCTTTCAATGTAATTAACATCATTTAGGACTTGCTTTAAAGTATCCATCATTTCTATCATAATTTTTATTGGGATGGGTTTTAGTTATAATATTATAGAATAGATAAAGTTCTATAAACTTTCTATAAAATATATAAAATTATAGTGTATACAGAATTTATATATAAAATTTTACTTGAATTAGCATTTTGTATAAGTAATTGTGCTAAAGTCCAGTGAGATAATCCTCCATTCTATTTCTCATGCTTGGCATATTACTGTTGAGGACACCATAAGGACAAATGAGGCTGTGTGATAATACTGAACTGTGATTCATCATTTGAACTTTTACTGATGGAGACAGTTTATCCTCTGTGAATCTCACCACTCCCTAAAGGTGCAGAGTGTAAAGAAAAAGAGCAAGGCAAAGCAAAGCAAAGCAAAGCAAAGCAAAGCAAAACCTTTCAAAAATGTTTTAAGCCCATGATCTGCAAAAATTCTTCTTAACTTCAGGTTTTCCCATCTGCTGCAAGTGTCCCATATATGCATGCACCCAAGTCAGAGTTGTCTATTCCATCAGTTCAAAAAATACATTTGTGTTATTTAGGAGATTCAACTAAAAGGTGTGCTAGAATCTGATGCTTGGGTCCAACTCCAGAAAAGAAAGGAGGTAGGGTAATCAATGGGGTAGGCACATCCATGATTGGAGAATTTTCTGGGAGGCAGAACTCTCTCAGGAAATCCCAAAATGAGATATTTTAACAGAAAGCAAAAATATGACATGATGGAACTGCAGAGGTTTATTTCTGTAAAGGACTTATTCATAAGAAACCAGGCACGCTGTAACACTGTATACAAGCAGCCTTCTAGTTCAGGGAGACAAGTGGGTTGGGATTTGGTCAACCATCGATTTACTGAGCTTCCCTGTTCTTGACATTGGAGATCTAGGATGTGGTAACAAAGCTTGGTAAATGGTGTATGATGGCTGGCCCTGCATCTCTCTGACAATAACCCAAACCAAGGGTCAATGTTTATAGATGTTCCCTTGCTGTCTTTCATGTTAATGTTTACTAAAGGCAGGTATATGCTTAAACCAACAAAAGGAAGGCAATGTTTATGTAAAGTGTACAAATCCTCTGATTTTCCACTGCTCATATTTCTTGGCAGAGGAGGGGTGTAGGTATCACTCAACAGTTTGAAATGCAGAATCTCGGGCTCCACCCTAGAATCGAGTCTACATTTTGATACAACTTCTTTGTAAGTTAGCATTTGAAAAGCACATTACATCTGTGCTTTCCACTGATCTGTGGCATAGAAATTTTGTTGAGGTCCATTCATCATTGACTGTAATAAAAAATTATTCAGAATCAAGATCACAAGCCAAGATCCTGTAGTAAATAACACTACTGTAAACATTCCTATATGCTTACATCAATTTCTGGTCTATGTCATAGCAGATGAGCAAGTTTCCATACCAGCATAGGTTGATATGCAACACTCTGAATATCACTAAATGACATTAATTTTACTAAGTGATGCTCTCAGCCTAACTGACATCAACTATATTACATGATATTAATGGCCTGGGTGATGATGATGACTGCACTAAGTGGTATTAGGGGCCTGAGTGATACACGGTGATAGTATATTAAGCTATGTCAACAGCCTCACAACTGTTGAAGAAAAAACTCAAGAGACCAATGGTAGTCTGTGTACTTGGCCAAAATGATCTGCGTGCACAGCAGAGCCAGTCTCTGTAAGATGAGCGCGTGAGTCCAAAGAAAAGCCACACTTTGTAGGGAGCCCTTCTCCATAATTACACTTTTTAGAGTAGCAAAGTTTCACTATTGCTAAAGGCATTTTCTTTGGTGAGAGGTAGGGACATAAGATCGTCTATGGGTTGCACCAGTGAGGGAGGGTAAATGCTGTGGGTATGGCTCACTTGGGGTTCTTTATTTCTCTGAAGGGAGATAGGTGTGAAAGAAAAACTGGGTCTGACGGTTGTGTTATTTCGGGAACTAATCTCCCACCAAGAAAACACATGGGTTATTAAGGACTCCTGTCATGACTGTGTATATGGCCGTGGCAAGGGAGTCCAAGGAAAGGTTTTGGAGGTATGTTTTTGAGGTAGAGACTTCCAGGCTGGCCCAGAACATATGATCCTCCTGCCTCAGCCACCCGAGTGCTGGGACTACAGTCATGTACCACCCTGCCTGCTAGAAGGAAGTAAGTGTGTTTGTTGGGGCAGAGTAAGAATAGGGTAGCCATTTCCTTGTTCAATGGTACTTGAAGCTGATGTTTTCTAATCTAACAGCCAACCAGCATGTGACTGAGTAGCAATATTTATAACAGTTTTCTTTGTAATTGCCTCAAACTGGAAACAAACAGCCTTCCACAGGTGAATGAATAATCAAACCATAGAACAACTTCACAATGAATTATTCTGTAACACTAATAGTACAGCAGCATGGATGAACCTCAACTGCATTAGGCCAAGGGAAATAATTCAGACTCAGGAAGTCATATACCGAGTCAGCACAATTATAAGGCACTGCAGCAAATGAAAAGCTATAGGGACAGAGAGCAGATCAGTGATCTGCAGAGGAGTTTCTGTAAAGGGGCGAGAGGGTAGGTTTGGGAGAACTCCTGTAGTCTTGATGGTGGCATCTGTGACCATATGTTTTGATCACAATTCGTAGAATTGTACATTATCTGAAGGGCAAATCCTACTGCTGGCAAAGTGTATCTTAAACACCTGTATGACTGAATACTGAGAGCTTTCTGCCTCAAACTTCCAACATATATTCTGTTTTGGTCTTGCTACAATGGAGCTTTTGAACAGGTTTATTTTCATCTGAAGAGAAGTCAGGGGACTGGCGGGATGGTTTGGTGGTTTAGAATGCTCACTGCTCTCGCAGAAGATCAGGGCTCAAATCTCAGAACACACACGGCAGCTCACAATCAGCAGGAACTCTAATTCCATGGATCCAATACCTTTTCTGACCTCCACAGGCACTGCATCCATGTGATATACAGACATACATGAAGGCAAAACACCCATACATATAAAATAAAAATAAAAAAATCTTAACTTTAAGAAGCCAGGATGCTAAAACAAAGGAAAAAGAATGTTTGAAAAATGATTGATATAGTTTACTCACTCTGTTTCCAGATGAAGAACTTAGACCAGAGGAAATGGTTGGCACAGAAATTTGCCTCTGTTTTTAAGATAATAAAATTTATCAACCTTTAGAATCCCTGGAAATTCAACTCTAAATACCTTTTGTATAATACTGACTATTAAGACAGTACTGTCCAATGAAAAAGTATAGGGCAAATACCTACATAAAGATTTTCCTCACGTAGCTGCTTTCCTGTAAAAGAAAAATTGGCCAAAGCTGCTGGCTTCTAAAAATCAGTTACAGAGGAATTTGATCTGATTTTCCTAGTCAGACACTACTGTATGTCTAATCTTTAAAGATCAGAGGTCACCAATGTTGCTGCCACTAATACCACACACTGTCCCCAGTGTAGGGATATCACAAAAGAAGATCCATGCCAAGCCTGGAAGGGGCATATGCTCATTCCTTTGCTTACTTATTTGTGTCACCAACAAATCATCTGCCAAACACTATTCTGGATCCTACAATCTGATGTTGATCTTAGACTTGTAACATATTAGCATCTAGATGTGGAGCAATGCCCAATCATTAGAACAGAGAAAGGACTGTTTGCGTTGAATACATGAAATCCACATAAAATCAAAGTCAGAACGAAACCAGTAAATGGATGAGTTCATCACCACAGAGCATAATGCCTGGGAGCATGGATTCTCCCAGACAGCACTCTGGCTTCCCAGTTCAGTTCCATCTGATCTTCAACCTACTTAACCTCCAAGTGTTCAGTTTTCTGAACTACAGAATGGAGACAGTAACTAAGCCTGCCTTTGTTGAGAGCAATAAGGGGAAGTAGAAAGCAGTGAGCACATTTAATGGCATAAAAGTACTTCGTCAGGAGCCGTCATCACCACTGTGGCTAACACAGAAAACTGTCGTGATGCTACAGGCTGCTAAGCAATCCAGTCCTGAAAACGTGGTATACTAGGCCCTTCTGAGAAGCTGATAAATGTTATAAACCATAAAACATACGCAAACACAAAATGCAGATTTTCTGAACCAACTGAAGAAGCCCTGGGCGGTAAGTGACGTACAAGAGAACGCTGCTGTCTTTGGACCGTGAGTGATGAACCATGGCTCCAGACTTGACACACGCGCCATGAGGTATGAGCGTAGAAAGCCAAACTTCATGTTTTGGGCACTAGGAAAATCCCCAGGAAGTCAACTATTAAAAACAAACCAGAAATTTCCTTGATTGATGTTAAAGAGTAGAAATACCATTTTCTTTCCTTTGAGAATCTCTGGCCTTATACTAGTAATTTTTTTTTTCAATATCATTCACTTGCTCGCTTCTGTCATAAAATTTAAAATGTATCATGGAGGATGTTCCAATACTCAAAAAAAAAAAAAAAAAAGACAATTTACAGCCTCACAGCCCATAGGATTCTGAGTAGACAATAAAAATTTCAAACGTGTTCAATTCACTCCAGAATGTGAGAGGACTTTTCATCCAGCAGTGGTTATTTATGTAATGCTACCTCAGAAGAATGTTAGCAGTGGAGCATTAAATTACTCCTTTTAAAACAAGGCACCTACACGGGGTGTTATTTAGTTCTTTTCTAATTTGGAAAGACAGCATTTGTACACACAAGGTAGCAAGCTTTACTACCCCATCACTTAATAAGTGGATCAGGTTTCTGAAAAGCTGTACAGATGCATTAAACACCTGCCAAACATGTGGATGGACAGCACCAGTTCAAATCACGGTGATCTGTTGCTCTCAAAGGAAGCCAAGTGACCAGGAAATTTCACTACCAACCAAGTGTCAAAAGAGGCCAGAGTGCCTACTGAAAGGAGGAGAACTTCAGTTCAAATCCACATGCACTTAGTCATTTCCATTTCCCCAGATGGAATCACAAAGCTGTAGTTATGACCTAAATAATCTAGATATTTCAGCACATAATTTGGTTATGTCCCCAACTACATCTGGATAGTTCACTTGTACAAGGCAATTTGTACTAGGTCCACTCTAGCTAACTACATATAAAATAAGATTTTTAAAACTTTCTTTTTATTTATTCTTTGTGTCTTTCACACCATGCATCTCCATCCCATTCATTTCCCCATCCATTCATATCCACTTTCTACCCCCAAATAAAATAAAACTGAAGAGAAAAAAAAGGAAGGAAAAAAAAGAAAAGAAAAATCAATCTTGTCTGGAAGTTGTAGTGTAACACTGTGAGTCTCACAGTAAATCTTTTATCCATATATCTTTACTTTCAAGTATTCATTACAAAGAGTCATGGGTCTGGTTCAAGGCCTCTGGTTTCTGCTGCACTATCGATGCTGAGCCCTCACTGTGACTCCTCTTGGTATTCCATTGTTGCCCTGAGTTGTGGAGATGCTGCAGCTTTGGTTTACAGAACTGGTCCCTTCATGTGCTCCAGCAGATCACAGATGGGGTGGATGATGGGATGGTCCAACTTGTAACCCTGGTTCTGGGCCTGAGTAGTTGCAGGGTTGGACAGCTCTACCTTGTCCTCACCACCAGGGTGAGCGCTCTTACATTGCCCTGGCTAGTTCACCCTTTGAAGCAATGAGCAAGGGGTGGGGCCGGTTCTCCCACTATGGAGTCCTCAGGGTCAGTTCTCCCACACCTCCACCTTCAGGGCCAGCACATCCATCAGTGGGGTTGGCTCTATGGTGCTGCCCAGGTGAGGTGCAGGGCCTGCTCTCCTGAGTGTTACAACTGCCTGAGGGGCAGCTCTCCTGCTCTTATGACCTCAGGGCCAGCTCTCCCATATACCTCAGGCACTGATAGGCAGGGGTGAGGTGGAGGAGGGCATCTCTCCCCAGCCCATGCTGCCACATGACAGATGAGTAATGGGGACAGCTCTTCCATGCTCACAACTTTGGGGCTGGCTCACCCACAACTCTGCTAATGGGGTTGGCTCTATGGTGCTGCCCAGGTGAGGTTCAGGGCCTGCTCTGTCAAGTACTGCAGCTGGTGGTGGGCAGGGGCAGCTCTCCCACCTGCCTTGGGTGTTAATAGGCGGGGGTGGGGGGGGGTGGGGAGGAGAAAATAAGATTTTTTTTTTAATAGTATGGAAGCATATAAAGATCTTCACCTGCCCTCGCAGTGCTAACACAGTAGCACTACCCATTTGAACAGGTAGACACACATTTCTACCTCTCGGCTGTCTCCAATTCTGTGAGGATGAAAGCTTTCAGAGTTAGATCAGGTATGTTAGTGGCAAGATATCAGTCACCATATTGTGTGTGTGTGTGTGTGTGTGTGTGTGTGTGTGTGTGTTCATGGAGGTCAGAAGAGGGTGTCAGATCCCCTGGAACTGGAGTTATAGGTGGTTGTGAGCTGGCATGTGGGTGCTGGGTATTGAACCTGATCCTCTGCAAGAGCAGTGAGCATGTTTAACCTCTGATCCATCTTTCCCACTCCCCTCCAGTCATTATTTTAATGGAACTTTTGTATTTGTACTCTTCACTTAATTGACCAGAAAATATCTTTTTGTAGTTTCCCTTAGCACAGGCCTATTGTCTTATTGTCAGCAGAGTTATTATTTTTTAAGCAGCAAAATAACTTTTGGTATCTTAATTGTTCCAAATAGATGAAAGCATACTGCAAGGATCAGAGTCCTAGGTCAGAACTAGCAGGACAACTTAATGCCCTGGACGGGGTTGGAGGCATCTTCAGGCTTCCGCAGGAAGATGACATGCAAAGTGGGAAAGCGCTCAAGCTTCTGGGTCCTGAAACCCTCACTGAGGACTGCCAGGAGCCACTGTCATGAGCTACTGTGGGCCAGGACGCAAGTACAGCTTAGAGCAATTGATAATTCAGATGTCAACCCACCAGAGGAATGGTTCTCACATGGGGTGCCCTGTCAGGCAAGGCTTGCGGACCACTGACTGTGAATACTGTTGCTTCCGTCTGTAATTTCGCTTGTGCAATACCAGCTGTGATATCTCCCCAGTACCATAATTTTCATGAAATGTGTACAATGTAATCCCATAATTGCAATCTCAATCTTATGGGCACACACATATCTGTGGATGGTCAGGAAGATGACTCTTCATTAGCGGTACAATTTTGATACACAGAAAATATACTAGGAGATGCTTCATAGCCACATCTATTGCCCCACGTGGACCGTAGACACTTACAGCCTGCTTTGTTCCTTTTGCTCAGACTAACACAAGGAAATAACAATCTCTCCTCAGTCTAGCACAAACTGCACACATTAAGTTCATTTTTACCCTCAGAGCAAGTTCAAACTAGACTTAAGGCCTTTGTAAATAGATCGTAAGTTTAAAAAACTTTACAATTACGTACAAGGAATCGCAGGTGTCTTACCAAGGTTACCACACAAAGCACCCTAAAAAAAGCCTGCCAATTCTTCCTTGCCAAGTCTGCTGACAATAGCCCTATGTCTCAAGTTTGTCACTGGGCACTGTGCCTCCCCCCGCCCCCCAGTCTTCTGTAACCTTGGAACCTTGTGTTGCCACGGTAAATGGCTCTGCCCTCATTGCTCACCCTAGGAATGCACTTTTGACCAATGAGTTGAAAGTCTTGTAATTTCTTCTATTGCTTCAAGCTTTCTAAAAAAGAAGAGTTTTAGCCTAGAGGAGAAATGAGGAAGGATTTAGAATTAAGACAGAGAATTAGAATAGCAGCAGAACAATAGAGACATGCAGAGAAGAAGAACAGTGTGAGCTTACTCATTCTTTTGCCCTCAGAGCATTAGGTTTCCCTCGCTTGTTGTAGCATCTTCTTCTGAACCCTGAAGGGGACCTTGAGGCTGGACCTCAAGGACCTTGTTAAAGGACACTGCTTACAGATGAGGAGCATGCATGAAGGCAGATGTTTTTCAACTAAGAGAAAAGCTGCAACTTTCAACTGTTCTAAAGACCCCAGGGAGTTTCTTGATGAAACATCTGATACACACACACACACACACACACACACACACACACACATACATACATATATACACACATATATATTTCCAGTTTCAATGCCTTTCTGTCATCTAGGAGACTTTCTTGTTGGGAGGTAATACTATACCTTGCCTAATCCTGAGATTAATAAACCTGGCTAGATTAGTACACTCGAAATTAGTCAGGCCTAGACTGGTCTGGAGAAAGACTGGAAATTCAGCCTGACATTCTTTGTCTTCAATTGTGTAATTCGCTGTTTGGAAGCTTGCAGTTTTTGCTTATAATAGTTCCTGACAGGACTGAGTTGTCATTGTATCCTTTTGATGGGCAAGCTCTTATGATTTATTGACGTGGTGTCTGGGTTTGATTGCTCCATCAACTCCACCCAGGCATTTACATTTCCCATTTTCCTGTGTATCTTACACAAAGCACATACAACTCTTTTTTTTTTATAATTCTGTTTGCCTTGGTTTCTTGACTCCCAAGCATGGCTCTATCCGCCATGTTTGTGATGGGCAAAGCTATGTGTGAAGAATGACTTCTAAGAGGATGACATTGCTGAGTTCTCAGCAGGAAGCAGTTCACTGATTACAAAAAAACGTTCTGTCTGATGAAAAGAAAGATTACAAACTACTTACAAAACACTGCTTTCCAGGATGGCCGAGCCCTGAGGCTGAGGTATCCCTGTAGAGAAGGGGTAGAGAATGTAGCAAGGATGGCTTCTGAAGTAACTAATCTTCCAAGACATCTCCTGGGATCCAGTGCCCTTGACCTAGCAGTTGTTTTTCATTTCTACTTTCAAAACTACCTTTGTGCAGGGGATTAATGGCCCTCCTTCAGTCCATTAACTCAGACTGTCATTAATCTCCAGGAAATACCATGTCAGTGCTGCTTAAAGGCTACACGAGAAACGCTCTGCTTTAGGTTAAATCTGGTTAATCTCACAGCCCTTAAACTCCCCTGCTACACGATTATTAAGCCTGAACGTCCCCTTGCCCTAGATTTAGTCAACATTTTAGTCATAATCTTCCTTCAAAACTATGAAATTGCTAGATATGAAATCTATTTAATCTGAAAGAATGGATTTCTGGGAACATAACTGACTTTTCCAAAAAAGACGTGTCAAAAAGCTATTAGTCTAAATTCCTTCACTGGTATGTGTTTCGTATGGTTGGGAACTGGATGTGCCACTTTACAGATGATTTCAACCACACTCCCTGGTGAGAATCATATTATCTACCAAACGAACTTTGCCAATAGTCTAGAAAATCAACAAGGGCATAAATGTCTGAACGCTTTCATAGGAATGTTTATGAAACTTTTTCTAGGCCACTGATAAGAGAATGCCACAGCTAACTACTGCAAGGAAAACAACTTGCAAACGGAGAGCCCTGTATACATAAATGTTGTGGGGAAAAAGCAAAATGAAGGCTAATATTTTAGCATTTCGGCTAGACTGAAGCATTGGTGAGGTTCTGGCTGTTACAGAGGGATGAAGCAACACAGGTAGAAACATCGGTGCAAATCATGACCGCAACAGTGCCAAATTCACCAGCACTCCTGCAAAATGGGAAGAGGCCTCCACACTGACACTGGATTCCCGGCCCTGCAGAGCAGAATTCTTCTCTGCCTTGGTCACTGTCCTCTGGGTCTTGAGAACACAGGTCTGCGCTCCAAGCCCTTGTTCTTTAAACAAAGTTGTGAGCTGCTAACGGTTTCATTTAAAAGTTTATAAAATGGCAACCACATGGCTTCATGTCTCTGGAGTATCTCAAACAAAATGTGGTTCGAATTTCTTGTTAAAAAAAGCAGCTCGGAGTTCTTGAATAAACAAATAAAGACAACTGATGCAGTTAACAGGCTGTATGTGGCCACAGCTATGTCATCTCGGCTCTGTTCCTTGCTTCAGGCAGTGGTCAGTGACAGCCGTCCAGCAAAGGAGCCTCCAGCCAGGCATCCCAGTGCTTTGCCCGAGGGAAATGTTCTGTGGCACTCAGCTGCACCACGACTGTGGCAGGAACCCCGGAGAAAGAGCTGCGCACCCCAGTTTGGTGATATGGCCTCTGGTCCCACAGGGAAATTAGGGATATGAATAGATGCTTCAATCTAATTGAAAAGCTCTTGGTGCTGATTAAGAATGGGGGCAGCATGGCAGAGGCAGGCTTGTGATTCTCGTTAGGAATACGGACCGCCTCGCGAAGATCAGCTGCTTCACCGCTAATGCTGCCAACACAAAGGGCAGAGACTTTTCTGTGGGGTCATTTTTTTTTTTTTTTTTTTTTTTTTTGAACTTTTTTTGTTTTGCTTTTGAATCACTTGGTAGACAGTGCTGTCACGAGATCCCTGCTCTGCTGAGTGCTGGGATAAAGGTGCGAAGGGCTGTGGGTCTTAATGCAACAAGTATGCTTAGTTAAGCAGGAAGCTAGTTACGCTAAATCCAAGTGTGTTGTCTGGACTTCCCAAGGGGTGGTTTGTGACAGGTCCTGAAGTCACCATTCTAGGATTTCTAACCTAGACATGCATAAGTACATTTACCCATTCCAACTTCGGGCCTATCCTGTCCATTCCTTCCTGCTCAAAGCTAAGAATGGTTGGTGTTATCTATAAAATTGGCATATCCAACTTCCATAGGAAAAGAAGTCGTATTATCCCATAAACACACACACACACACACACACACACACACACACGCACACCACACGCACGCACACGCACACGCGCGCGCGCGCACGCACACACACACACACACACACACATGCACGCACGTGCTCATGTTCGAGGAATAAACCTCCCAAGAATGTAAATCTTTAGCCATACATTCAGTCTTACACGTGACATTGGAACAGCTGTCACCGGTTTGTGTATAGCAATCTCCAGAGGAGCAACAACAGTCTTTCGAATGGAGAGGCTTTGCCCAGCTCACTGCTCTGCCCCACACTTAGGGATCTAACTTCTGGCCATTCTGACTGTTCCGTAGCCCTGCTGCCATTCTGAGCTGCTGCCCTCTCCAAGGTCAAAGAACCCGCACACAAGGGCTGGATGACTCTGTTCATGGGGTGAAACTTCAGATCACCAGCTTCCCTTTAAAGACACCTGGGTGACAGTGCACAGGAATATATAAAGTCGAAGGGAGGCGTTGCATGAAGTCTGTACCCACATCAGTTGGTCCACTTCTTTCCTCTACAGTGGTCAGCACTGCAAGCCTCCACCACACAGGCTTTCTTCCCCACTAGCACCTGGAGGCCATGAACAGAGGTATGACATTGCTTTCTCCTGTGAACTGCTCTTGCCAATGGGCTCTGCCCTGGTAGAACTTGGTTGGAGACAGAAAGACCAGTTTTTATAAGAAGACTTAACAACATTCTCTAAACAGAAGACTCTCCCCACCCTCCTACACACTTGAAACATTACAAAACACTTGAAGCAATATATACCCTAGGGGCCAGGCAAATGGCTGGGGTAAAGGCTTCTGTCTTCAAACCTGATGACTTGAGTTTGATCCCTGCGACCCACGTGGTGGGAGGAGAGGATCAGCTCTCTAGAGTTGTCCTCTGACCTTCACATGCTTATTGTGGTGTACACTCTTGCCCCCTGCCCCACATAAATGTAATAAAATACAAATATACTTAAAAAGTAATAGTCTGTGCTAGTCACCAAAGGAGGAAACTGGATTTGCAAATTGTATCTTTAGTAGCTAGGAAGAAATCTGAAGAATTAGTGTCCAGGGGTACATATGTTCATGCAAGCATTGAGTAACTGAATGCAAACCAAGACGGGAAATTATTTCTCATTAAAATGATAAAATAATATGTAATATTTAATCAGGCCACAGGAGAGTTATAGAAAAAAATCTGGGTTGATTCAAGAGAAAGAGAAGCAGGGCCTGGAAGTACATCCCTGCACTACCAGCCACTTGGGGAGGCAGAGGCAGAGGACGACAGTCTGAGTCCTGTCTGGGTAACAGGTGACACGTAGTGAGACCTTGTCACTGGGGGTGGAGCTAAGTGGTAGAATGTCAGCATAACATGTGAAAGCCCTGGGGTTCAATACAGTACCATCACACACACACACACACACACACACACACACACACACACACACACACACACACACCCTGTAATATGAATCTTAAAATATCTTACTAATAAAAACAAACCTGTAGCCAGGTATTGGGGTGAACGCTGAAAGATCAGAGAAACAGAACCAGCCACAACTAACCTTGCCAATTCCTCAGCTGATCTCGTTTCCTCAACTGGAAGCCTCTGTGTCCTCATCCAAATGGATCTCAGCTGAACTGCTGCTCAAAAGCCTAAAAGCTTAACAGACCCTAGTTCCTGGTTTTCATGCCTTATATACACCTTTCTGCTTCCTGCCATCACTTCCTGGGATTAAAGGCATGTGAGTCACCATGCCTGGCTGTTTCCAGTGTGGCTTTGAACTCACAGAGATCTGGATGGATCACTGCCTCCGGAATGCTAGGATTAAAGGTGTGTGTGCCACCATTTTCTGGCCTCTATGTCCATCTAGCGGCTGTTCTGTTCTCTGACCCCAGATAAGTTTATTAAGGTGCACAATATATTGGGGGACACAATATCACCACACACATCACACATAGACACACACACCACACACATACGTAGACACACACACACACAAATCAAATTTCTTCAGTGAGCATGTTATGCAAATGAGAGATTTGCTCATTGCTTCCTTGCTTGCTTCCTCCCTCCCTCCCTCCTCCCCCCCATCCCCTCCCTTTAAGGTAAGGTCTCAAAAATGTAGCTCAGGCTGACTTTGATTTCACTGGTGTCCTGGTCCAGTGTCATGAAGGTTGGATGACAGGCATGACACCACACCCGGCTGTAAATGAAGGCTTTGAAGGCTTCTTTCATTTTTCTCTGCTTATTATGCTGTTTCCCAGCGCGTTTGTTTATCCTCCCGCCACTGTGGGCCCGTGACAGAATGGGTCAGACAGCACACATGGTATCTTGAAGGATGTTTGCTTCCTCCGTAATCACGAATCCCAGTGGACACACTCAGCGAAATGGAGGCTATGAAAACGAACTTCTCTTTCAGCTGCTCACCCTTTGGCGCTTCTGACCTGCTTCTCTTGACCCAAGGCCACTTTTACCTTGCTGTATAGTGCAACATCTCCTCTTGCCATGTAACAATGCTTCTTCCAGAGCAATGGGGTCTGCTTCCCCAGATAGAGCATGGTGACGTCTTTGTGGAGGAAAGCAGGGCACCGTGGTTGGCTGGCAAGGAGGTAGGAAAACAGACTGGAACCCAGGGCCAGGAAAGGCTGATCCAGGTGTGTGCTTTTCATCCACCTCGCAAGGTCTCCTAGGCACTGCCTAGTCTGATGTGCTCTCAACCCTCCATGTGGGTTGGATGCCAGCGTCATCCATACTTCCTTCTCTTCTCTGTATTGGAGCTAACAGGCACTGACGTGAGTGAGCCTCAGCTAATCGCTGTGCCAGGAACAAAGAGCCAGGGAAAACTGATCTCTGCTAACTCGGAGAAGTCTTTCAGACTGGTATCAGAATGCCCTCTCCACAGAGGCTACACTTGAGCCTACAACAAAGCAATTATTAACCTTGACAGGCTTTGGCCTCCACCACAGATCAACAACCTTGGTTTTTATAGCCTGGCCATTCTCAACCACACTTATGCCAATAGTCCCCCATCTCCTGCACGCTCCCTCTACCTAACTGCACTTGCCCTGGTTCTTCCTGTTCTCTCTTGCTTCCCTCCGAGTGCTCTCCGGAAGCGTATAGTACACTGCAAAGGCACAGCTCTGCAGCTAGGCTGATCTGGACTTAATGATTTAATACAGACTTCCTATGTGACCCGAAATAATGAGCATGGTCTCTAAAGTCCGGATGACAGTACTAACTCCGTGCGGTTCTTTTGATCAAGTATATAAGGTGACCTTTATTGTTATTATTGAACCTTCACATGTTTACCCTTCTTAGATGTCCCATTTCCTGTCCACCCATCCCCAAGGACATACAACCTTTCAGTCTCTTAAAGAGGCTGCCCCCAGGGTCATGGGGCCCATGTTCAATCCTGAGTTGACAGAATTCTTCCAGAACCTTCCTTTCCATGATCATGTCACTATCTGTCCTCTCTCAAGGGTTGGGCCATCTCTCCATGCCCTGCTGGACTCCTCCTCAATTCTGACACCTATCTACCCCTATTCCTTACTTCAGGAGGACTTTGGCAACTGGTCACATTGTTTCTCTTCCTAACTCCTTTCCTGTGGAAGGGGTCTCAACCTGAAAATGGATGGTCTTTATAAAACCTAGGCTTCAAAATTTCTTGACTCCAACTCTTTTGCACATTCTACGTCAATAACCTAGTCCTACAGCTAGCCATACTGGGAAGGTTCTACCTTTGTGCTCTTAATTAAACACATTTCACTGTGTTTAAGTAGCTCACATGTCTGTCTCCTCTTGGCAAACTATGTCTCCACAGCCAGGAACAATCCTGTTTTACTTTTTATCCTATTACCAGGGTGGAGTCTTGTAAAATGTGGAAGTTTACATAAGATCTACGGAATGAAAACCAGGGTAGGTGTTCTGAGCTTAAGTGTTCTTCCCTGCTGGTTATTTTACTTGACTGCCACCTTAGGCAGGTAGAAACATCATCACACGTTTCTCTGTGTAATACAGAAATGAGCCTTAGAAAAGCTGAGTGACTCCCTGAAGGTGGCATAGTTGGGTCACGTTAAGAGGTCTGTTCACTATGACTGAGAGGCTCATTGGAACTTTCCTGTCATTCTAGGGGAGAACTGACTCCCGTGAGCTGTCCTCGGATGTCCACACATGTGTAGCAGCCAGCATTCGAGTTCCCTCTCCCAAATAAACACCTGAAAAATTCAGAAACCAAATCTTATGTTCTGCAAATAATTCAGTCTTGGACTGATAAAGTGCAAGACAGAATGACACTTTGAAAACTTTCAAATTTTTAACAGTTCTTTAACTTGTGAAGGTAAACAGTGCTTCCTGAATGAGTGACTCTTGCATTCTCTTTAAGATGAATCCAGCACAGCCTTAAGTGGAATTTGATTTTTGATCTAAAACTAACTAACTGAAAGCAGTTTACAGTCTTTCTTATCATCTGTAACCTTTACAATGTTTTCCTAGTTTAAGGAAGCCTTTATTTATTTATTTTTTTCTTCAAGACAGGGTTTCTCTGTGTAGTTTTGGTGCCTGTCCTGGATCTCGCTCTGTAGACCAGACTGGCCCCTGAACTCACAGAGATACACCTGGCTCTGTCTCCCGAGTGCTAGGATTAAAGGTGTGAGCCGCCGCCGCCGCCGCCCCGCCGCCGCCCCGCCGCCGCCACCGCCACCACCACTGCCCCGGCCAAGGAAGCCATTTCTGAAAGAGACTCTACCCAGTGGTTCTCAAAGTTCTTAATGCTGTGACCCTTTAACACCTGCCTCGTGCTGTGGTGACTCCCAACCATAAAAGTATTTTCACTGCTACTTCATATTTGTAAGTTTGCTACGTTATGAATCATAATGCAAATATCTGTGTTTTCCAACAGTCTTAGGCGACCCCTGTGAAAGGGTCATTTGGACCGACAACTTGAGAATTGCTACTTTAGCCAAAGGGTTGTTTTCATGGTAAGATTCCAAAATTATATATGCTAATGACTTCTAGGAAATTCTGATTTTTTTTCAATTACTTTGTTTAATGGTTTTGTATTTCAACAATAGAGTTGAACTCACTTCTCTACTGTGAGAAAAGAAAAAAGCTATGGTGGAGTTGCAACTGGAAAAGAAACAAAAGCTGTGTACCATCTTCTATGACTCCTTTCATCTACATTTGTTATTCCCTATCGCCTAGCACCCTTTCTTGGCTCCTTTCCTTCCTAAATGCTACATAAACGCACACGGACACCTATTCTCATGAACTCACTATAGGCTAGAGTCTGTATATGAAGGAGAACAAGGCATTTTTTCTTTCTTTCTGAGATTGGGTCACCTCATTTAACATTATACTTTCCAAATTCACCCACTTTCCCATGTTTCGTTTTCTTTAAGGCTGAGTGATATTCTGCTTTGCATATGTACCCCATTTTCATTACTAATTCATCTGCTGATGGGCATCTTCGTTGGTTCTAGTACCGTGCTGTCATAAGTCCAGAGCAATAAACACGAACGTGCAAAAAAGAGGAAAGACTCAGCAGTTATATCTGGAGTTATTCAGTCCCACGATGAAGCCATGGTTCCTCCTACAGAGCTAACATTTTTTTCCAATCCTTCACTGATTCTAAATGCAGACAGCTAGTAAGGACAAGACAGGAACTTGAAACGATATGCATAATTATTTTTGAATTGCAAAGCCACATAATAACATGTTCTTTTGCTCACTGCTTTCTGTGTCTTGGGCACTGTCCTAAAGGAGTAATATATCTTGACATGTAATTTCCTCCCTATGACCTTTAAATTAGGGTATGTATGTCAGCATGCCGATGCTTTGTAAGACGAGCACATAAAGGATGTTTGTGAAATCATTCTTCAGACCCCAAGTTCTACCTGCCTAAGAATCTACCTACATTCACATTGCTTTTCCACCCCATTAAAAGGCAAATCTTATCTACTAAAATATTAAATTATTTGATAAAAGTAAACATTAAAATGCGTATCTTAACATGCATTGTACATTACTGTCCTGGGGTATGCAGATTTTCTGGAATTTAAAACATGTCTGAGTAGAAGTACTACTGGTTTCAGGATATGTGGAGATGAATCCCAAGATTTTTAAGCAATCAAGGGCTATTATGTGAAGCGCTTTTAAAGCAAGCTATCTTTCCTTCTTAAACTTCATCTTTCTCCTTTTCCATCACATTTTTAATCAGGACATCTGCCAGAATAGGAGGTATTTCAGCCACAACCAATTTTTACATAGACATGTTACAGAACACTTCCTGTGTTCTACTTGCTATTAATGAAAATACATTTTAAAACCTATGATGAAAAGCTTTCAATCCAAATTTAAAATGTTCAAGAAAGTAGTCAGTTTTTCATTGTGCCTTTGGGAATTCATTTTTTTTTAAACTACTAATATTATAACTACGACAAAGATGTTAATATCTTCATATTCATTTTTTTGATGTGGAAAAAAATGATAAGGTCCAGAAAAGTCTAGAAAAAGAGTTGGAAAAAGTCATGATTCTACCTGGGGAACCTGGCCCAGAACCTGAGTTCTTCATCTCTACGCAGTTTTGCCTTAGCTCAAGTCCGACATGGAATGAGAAGAGAGGAACCCATATCACCCAAATGAAGAAGTCTCTCTTAAGGAAAATGTCTAGAAAAACAAGTTACTTTTGCCTAAGTACTAGTAAAATAGTTAGTTTTCCAGTATTGTTTTCATTCTTTTCTAGAGATGGCAGAAGGAGGAATTCAGACGCTCTCTTCAGTTCAAATGCAAGTTCCTGGGAAACTGAGGAGCTTGGATATTTTCTATGCATTTCTGTTAGATCATGGTTGTATTCTTAGTGGCAGAGTAACTTCCAATGCTTACTGTTTGGGAGGTAAAAATTATCTTTAAAACCGGATGCTCTTTCTTTGTTTCACTGCTTTCCACACTGCTTCTCCCTTTACAGAACAAGAGAACCTACAGTCTGTCCAAAAAGCTCTTCTTTTAAAGCACTGGCTTTGGAGGATGTGATGGTTAATCTTCCTTGTCAACGTGATGGGATTTAGAGACATTATGGAGAGAATTCTTCCAGACTAGGTTAACTGAGACTCACCCTAAATGTGACTGGTACCTTTGGGATTGGGGGAGGTTTCCAACTGTATAAAAAGGAAAAGGCTAGCTCAGCACAAAGGTTGACTACTCTCTGCTTCCCGACTGACGATACTGCCTGTTTCCTGGTTCCGTAACTCCCCTAAGACTGGCTGTGTCTTCAATTGTGAACCAAAATTAACCTGCCCAAAAGTTACATTTGTCAGACATTTTGTCAAAGTAACAAGACAGGTAGGTGACTAATACATGGGAGGAAGTAGACACAGACACATACACTCATGTGCTCCTTAAAGACACAGTTCCAATAAGAATATTTTCCAAATGATCTTGACTTAAAATTACTTGTAAGCCTAGGTCACTTCACAAAT
This sequence comes from Peromyscus leucopus, assembly GCF_004664715.2. Taxonomy (NCBI): domain Eukaryota; kingdom Metazoa; phylum Chordata; class Mammalia; order Rodentia; family Cricetidae; genus Peromyscus; species Peromyscus leucopus. Next base: position 39,940,226 of record NC_051073.1, on the reverse strand, counting down.
GTTTAACCTCTGCACTAAGTTCAAGTTTTCCTAAAATATACCATAGCTCATATGGAATGGAAGGAAGCAAGGGAGCTCTGGTGGATTTGGGGACAGCATGTCTTTTGGGAGGGAGGTACCTGTCACCACCGGCATACTCATAAAGACCTCCCAGGAGAGTGGCAGAGTGTGAGAAGAGCTGGCTGGGGTGAGCAAAGAATAACTTTGACTCCCCTCAAAGTTTGTTCAGACCTGGAAGACACTTTGAAGATCACTTAAATACAGTTCCACTGACTAGCTTCCTTTAATGTTTGAGTAGGCTCCCTACCCATAGTATGGCTTCCCCTTTTGACGGAGCTCGTGTTCAGACTTTCCCTCAGGCCAAAGGGAAATAACAGAGAGAACATTTAACAGGATGGTCTGTGTGGCCTTGGAGAGCCGGAGACTGGTGTAGCAAAGAGCGAGCTTGTATGTTTGTTAGGAGTGGAGGCTGGGGGTGGGGAAATCAACCTACCATCAGGAGGTCCTAGGCAAGCCACACTTGTCCAGGGCCCTGTCATGCTTCCAAACTCTATGCCTCCAGAACCGCTTTGTGCAAATTTATTGGAAAATGTTACAAGGTAGATGAATAACTTCTTTGCTAAGAAACCCTGATCAGCCTGACTGAATTCGATGCTCACATCCCCAGCTGCCCTCTTCCACAAGGTGTTTTCAATTATTTCCAGTGAGCTAATGTTCCCTGGACTATCTTAAAGACTTCGAAGAGTAGGACAATTAAATTTGGTTCTGGGGAGGGAGAACCAATAGCAAACAGCTGCTTGTGGGCCCGTGTGGACAAGAGGCCCGGGGCCTTCCTGGAAGCGGCACTCCTGGAGTAACTCACAGTCCAGGGAGCAGCTGCCCTGGCGCAAGCACTGCACAGAAAGACGAGGCTCAAACAGGCAGCCACGGAGAGTGAGCACTGAACACCGAGAAACTGTAAGGGTAACTGTGGCTGTAAGCAGCCAGACCAGGAGAAGAGCTGGCTGGAGCAGGCAGAGAATAACTCCTACTCCCCTCAAAGTTTGTTCAGAGCTGGAAGACACTTTGAAGGTCACTTAAATACAATTTCTACACTCCACAGTCCAGGACGCACAGTGCAGGGTGAGATGACTTGCTCCTCATGGTCTGCTAACCAGCACTAAGTGGGAAAGTGAAGACTAAATAAAACCCAGTTGTTTCTGTTATAACACGGTACTCTAAAAGCTTGTCACGGGGCCTGAGGTTGTGCTCAGTGTAGTAGAGTGGTCGGGTGACCAGAATGTGCAAGGTCTTAGGTTCCATTCCCAGCACTGACAATACCAGTGTGTCTAGATCTTCCTGAGTCACTGGATGTCTTCTCTTCCAGTCACTCTGGAACAGTGAATTCATACACTACGCATGGACTTAAGGGAATTCATGCCTACTGCTTCCCTAGGCAGGCGCCTTCCCCTCAAGTGCACCATCCAGTGCATTATCCACTCACCAAATACCAAAGAAAGAGCTACAGCCGGGAATGCCCAATTCCAGTGTCAAACCTAAGCGGGAGGGATTAATTAGAAATGCTTCTATCTATTCTGTTTGACTTCATATGACGTAACAAAGAATGAGCGTCCTGTCTTCATCTCCATAGATTCTTTTAAGGTTTATAATCTCCTCTACAAAGTTAGGGAAACCAAATATCAGCAAATATTATTAAGTGAGAAAGAATGGAGAACTCTTTTGTTTGATATCATAGCTAAGCAACTGAATCTCCGTGGGTTGTTTAGTTTGTGGACATGCCAGTTGTAGTATTGGGAAAATGCAACTGGGAAAATGCAACTGATCTCTACTTAATAAAATCAGTCCTGTAGGACAAAGTCTGAAAGTCAGTAAGCAAATCAATAAGGCATTCTCTAAGACAAAGGAAACAAAGGCCATTAGGATGTACTGAAAAGTATCTATGTCTAGACACCTTATGTTAACTGTAATAGATAGTGCTTTAATCAAGGATGCTTTATTTCCATGGACATAGATAACAGGTTCCTCAATGATGCTGCTGATTAGTGCTGTATGAAGAAGAAATAATGTCTTTATCTCAAGACTACTTTCTTGGAGGGTATACAAATCATGATTGATTAATGCATAATAACAGTGACTTGGTTGGTGCTTTTAACCAAATGTCTAAATCTGAAGGCCCCAAAAGTTAACATTTACATCAGCGGAGGAAGACAAAAGATCTCACTTACAAATACAGCCTAGAAGAATCCATCCCCATATTTCAGTGAGCTAATGTGAAAACAGAGAGGCAGGCAGATGTGCTGTGGGCCGTGGGAGTATACAGCAGGTGACAACTAGTGTTTGACAAGTCGACCCACCAGACATATAACTCCCTGATGGGGAGCCCCACCTGGCAAAGCCGTGGGGTCACTGGCTGTGGAAACCGGCTGTTTTCTGTCTGTAACTTTCCCGGGTGTCACTGCTGTGCCTCCCTATAAGAACAGCTGTGGGGTTCCTTCCACAGCCCTTTGGTAGTGCGTTTTACATCTCTGGACACACATTAGCTGTGGATTTGTTTAAGCTGTATAATTTTGATCAACAGAAATATTACCAGAATATTCTTTACTGACACAGGAAAGCAACAGTATTCTCAGTCTCAAAGACAGCCTTTTACATATTTTGCAAAGACCTTAGAACTAGTCCAAAACAGACTAAGCTGCCCCTACAGAATATACACAAAGGCTATTTCCCAGGTATTGTTTATTGATAAATCAAGGTCAAGTTGTTTACATCAAGACGTTGTCCTTGCAATAGCTCTCTTCTGCACATACCCTGACTGCTCAAGGTTCAGCCAATTGTTTATTGTCTGGGATTTCCTCACCAACTTAGAGCTACGTGCATGGGTCAGTGTGACATTACTAGTCTAAGAGAAATTATGTGACTTATCTTGTGTTTTGAGAATAGGTAGGATCTTGAAAATGTAACATAATTGTCCAGAGTTTGGCTGTGAGGAGGCAGCAGCAGCAGCGGTGGTGTGGAGAGAGATGGCTGTGTGGAACTATGTGAGAGCTGCTGCAGAACGTGAGTGGGGTGTGTGTGTGTGTGTGTGTGTGTGTGTGTGTGTGTGTGTGTGTGTGTGTGTGTGCGCTGAGCGAGAGATGAAGAAGCATGAGAGAAGTGTGAGGAAGTGAGTGGGTGAAGGAGTAAAGAGTGAGTGAATAATGTAGAAGTGTGTGTGTGTGTGTGTGTGTGTGTGTGTGTGTGAGAGAGAGAGAGAGAGAGAGAGAGAGAGAGAGAGAGAGAGAGAGAGAGAGAGAGAGAGCGAGCGAGCTGTGTGAAAGAGCCGCTGCTACATAGAGGAGCTGTGCCTGGGAAGTGTGTAGAGTGCTGTAAGATGAGAGAGCTGTGTGAATGAGATGTTTAACTGCGGCCGTGTGGAGATTTGTAACCGTGTGGAGACAAGGAAGATGAAGCTGTACAGAAAAGAGATGTAGAGGAGAAATGTATGTAAAAGAAAGATGTGTAGCCATGTGAAAAGATATATGTATGTAAAGATTATGTAGCTGTATGCAGCAGTGTGGAGATATGTAGTTATGTGGAAACAGAGTCAGAGACCATTGTTAAGATGAAGTAAAAGAGAAATTAACATCAGAAAGCTTGTGTGTTTTCTTATTTTACCAGTCAGATAGAAACTTATTTCTAAATACCCTCAGACAGAAAAAGTCTAGTACTTGCCGCCTTCGTGGATTTTCTGGCATTACCCTAGAGGTGGCCATGGGGCAGGCTCTGCATAAGGCCCTGATACAGATGGAAGGAGAAAGGAATTCCAGGGTAAAAGACCTCAAGACAACCAGTCAGGAGAAAGAAATGGTGACTACGAGAGTGACAGACAGGAAAGTGAGGGGGAGTTTGGGAGCACAGAAGAGGAGTACGAGTCTGTACAACACCAAGGGGGCTGGTTAGGGCCCAAGTTTTGAAATCACTGCACAGACTATCGTCCACAAAATGTGGGTACCTTCAAGGGAATGATTTGTGTTTAGAAATGTATTTTACAACCAGAAACGTGAAGCTTAAGAGAGGTCTCAGTGGTTAGGAGCACTGGCTGCTCTTCCAGAGGACCTGGGTTCTATCCTTAGCACCAGCATGGCGGGTCACAACCATCTGCAACTCTAGTTTTAGAAGAATTGGTGTCCTCTCATCTGGACACTAGATGACAACTAGGTGGTGCACAGATGTACATGGAGACAAAACACCCATAAACATAAAATAAAATCTTAAAAAATTGCCTATATATTAATTATGCTTTATCACATGCACTTTTGGAAATAAGACATTATTACATTGACTGATTTTTAGTTTGGGGAGGATAAAGCTCCCCAATAATGTCTGAAGGTTAACTACATTAATTTCAGTCATGAAACTACCTGTGCATATCAAATCAAGCTCTGACCGCGTATCAAATCCTGCCCTTAAGTGATGACCACAATGACAACACAGAATGAGGATCTCTCCTTTCTGTTTCCTCTTTCACCAACAAGCTCCCAAATTTCACTTCAGAACCCTGCACCAATACTAAAGGGAAACATTTCTAGTTGAAAACGCAGGAGAAAAGCACGGTGACCTTGGAGGGTAGGCAACAATTTTGTAGATGCCAAAGTACAATCTGTACAATCTTAAAAAAAATAAACCGGACTTCACCAAAATAAACAATTCCTATGCAAGCCATGAGATACCAGTACTAAAAAGGTTAAGAAACAAGTCACAACTCAGTCAACCAGCGGCACAAAACAAGACATCCTCCTCCTCAGTCGAACACCATGGACACGCTAACTGTTGGTGAGGGTAAGAGCAACCGGAATTCTCACACTCTGTTGATAGGAATGTAGCACAGTACAGAGTAGAAAACAGAGAATTCCTCACAAAATGCTAGACATCCATTTACAATAAATTTCAGTAATTCCACTCACAGAGGAACACAGAGAAAATTATGTTCTCTAAAATCCCATACTTGAACAGCCAAAGTGCCTTTATTGCTAATGCCCTAGAATAGGTAGCAACCTAAGAATCGATCAAGTGGTTGAGCAGGGAAGCAAAATACAGTACATGCATATGATGGACTACTATATGGTCCCCTTAAGGAACAAACTGTTGGCGAACATAACGATTTGGAAGTATCTCTAGTACACTCTGGAAAGACTGAAATATGATTTTCTTCATATTACAACCAGAAAAAGTGACACAAAAGGAAGAAGAAGTAGCTTAGTGGTTGCCAAGGTTTGAAAATAGTAAGATATAAGTTGACTAAAACAGGCATTATGAAAAATTTTCTTGGGACCATGAAAGTATTCTGTATTTCGGGTATAGCAGTAGTTATATCAAAGTTCTACTGCATCTAACGTTTTAAACAGCAAGGAAATGGATCAGTTGTGGCTTCCGGCTCTCCAGAGATATTTGTTAACAATTTTAAGAGGCTCCACTGCGCTGCTCCACAGAAGTAGGCTTCATATTCTGGACATCAGCCCACTGAGTCATCAATGTCGCTTGACCATAAGAAGTACTGATGGTCTGTCTCAACTAGGGGTTATGCACTGTTTACAGTGCAGGTGTGAGGGGGACCTGTTTCTTGCTGCAGGCGGAACAAGAACAGGTGTACAAAGAGAGAAGCTGAGTCAAAGGTATGTCTCAGTAGTAACACTTGAAACAATATAACCCAGACTGCTGACACCCAGACAAACAGGACTAAATTCAGGACTCTTGTGTCTCTTTCGTTTGTGGCACTGATGAGTGGGTTGTTCTGCTAATTAGGTTGAGTAACAGTTGATAATTATCCAAGAATGATTAAAGAAGATGCAGCCCATGACAGGTCAAAAGTTCCCTACCATTGCCAGGAACCAAATGTAACTGTGTGCTGTCCTTCATGCATGTTTGCTGTGGAAAGGCACACGTTTATTTCATTAAAAGCCATTTTATTACCTGGGGGGACCCTGTCAAGTTTAGCTTCCTAACGCGAATCGTATTTTATTCAAATGCAGATGTACTTTTGAACTAGAGCAGCTATTTGATTAACTCTCCTAGTGACATACTGGTGACCTGCTATATTAAAAATGGTGACCTTTGTGCCAAGGAATCTAACCTGGAGCTAAGTTATCCATTAGAATCCAACTTGGGAATCCATTCCTCTTCAGGACAACATAAACACCTTCTTTCCTCTTGCGGAAGTCTCCAGAGAAATAGCAGTGAATAGAATACACCTGTAACTTCTTTACTTGGCCACTAGGAAGGGGTCATCAACATGCACAGCTGATTCCCAGGAGACAGACAAACATGGCAGAATACCAAGGTGGCTGAGGAAGATTTCAGAAACACTGGCGGGAAGGCACTTAACTTGCCTCACGAGAGTCAGAAAGCCTGTGTTTGAGGACACCGGCCCTCATCTCAGGGCTGTGTTCAGAGGACACATGAAAGGAAGCCACTGCAGAGCCCTGGTGACAAGAGAAGGAATGAGAACAATTTTCTCTTTCTCAAAAGAGAAAACAAACAAACAACAACCCTGAAGGTTGACATCCAGTCTGGGGAGATCTGAAGTACATATAAAAAGCATATTCCTCAAATAGGTAACATGAATTACAAGACCACTACCATAATGGACCATTCCTCCCTAAATGAGGAGACAGTAAGAAATGAATTCCTCCAGGAGGAGGTAAGATGCCCAGGATATCAGCCATCTTGGTGTGACATATTTCCATTACTCTGTAATCAAGCTATGTCTTACAATAAGCTGTTCTAAACTAGCAATGCTTTTTCCAGGCAAACTTCAGGTAATTACCTCTGGCCGTGTGGGGAACCAACTTAAACACTTCCAAGACAATTCCCTCCCAAGTGACCCTTTCAGCTAGCATGTGCTTCCTCTGTGTGAGGCTATGGCTTTGTTTGAGAACTTCACATTTTTGAAAGTGTGCCACACTTCTACAATCTAGACAGACAATCTGAAGAGAAAGAGACTGAAAGGGAATGGAGAGGCATTATGAAACGATTCTCGGGTTTACTTTTTAAAAGTGGGCTTGTAGGGGCAGGAGAGAGGGCTTGGCAGTTAAGGGCATGTCCCATTCTTTGCAGAGGTAGAGGTACAAGGTTGGTTTCTAGCTCTTACAATGTGTGGCTCACACTGCCTGTAACTCCAGCTCTAGGGAGTCTGACTCCATTTTCTGGTCTCTGTGGACACTGTACTCAAGTGCACAAAACCCACACACAGACACATACATACTTACCTAATTAAAAATAAAAATATTTAAAAATAGGTGGTCTTCTAAATAGTGGTCATATTATATCTACTATTGTGTTAGTCCGTTTTCTATCACTAAAAAATATCTGTGGTGAATCACCTGTCACAACTCATAACGAGGAAAGGTTATGTTGCTCACAGTTTCAGGTTTCAGTCTACAGTAAACTGGACCCACTGCCTTAAGGCCCATGACAAGGCAGAACATTTCAGTGTGGAGTGTGAAGAAGCTGCTTGTCCCATGATGTCTAGGAAGCAGGCAGAATGTGTGTGTGTGTGTGTGTGTGTATGTGTGTGTGTGTGTGTGTGTGTGTGTGTGTGTGTCTCCTAATTCCTTTAAAGGCACAGCTCCCATGACTTAACTTCCACCCACCATTCCCTACATCTTAAGTATTCTATCACTTCCCAATACCACCATTGGCTTGTGATCAAAATTTCAGCATATGGGCTTTGGGGGATATTTTAGACCAAACTTTACGCTAGGCTGGGGCAGACTGCTGGCATTCTCAGACAACACTACTATGAACCAGCTGAAAACCATGACTTATAGATATTATTTTCATCTGATATTTTGGGGAAAAAGCAAGGTCCACTTGGAACATCCATATATGCTTGTGTTATATATAAATGGTAATTCTTCTAAGTTGTGACTTTATGACCAGATACCACACACACACACACAGACACACACACACACCACACACACACACACACACACACACAGACACACACACACACACACACACACAGACACACACACACACACACACACACACACACACACACACACACACACACACACACACACACACACCCACACACACACAGAGTTCCTGTTTATAAAGGTCCCCTGAAGAAACAGGGCCACTAAAAGGTTCTTCACATAATGTCTTTCAGTATTTAGTGATTGTTCCTTTCAAACAAGTCTTTGAAAGGTTTTATTCATTCACTGTAATTGAACAAGCAGTCCTGATCAGAATTCATATTTAGGCACAGATTAACTATGATGGCTGACCTCAGATTATGAACACATAAGTTCTCTTAAAGGGTAGTATGAAAAAAAACCAAACCAAACCAAACCAACACTATATCCTATAGCTAAGTTCTGAAATGACTCGCTCAGAAGGCTGGGGTTGAAACTAATACATGCCATGAAGTAACAACATGCTGTTTCTATTAACCAGGCTACAGTTAACCAGTCAACCAGGCTAGAAGCCTATCCATGTAGATGAGGTGAATCTAATGGGGCAGCAATTTCTTTTAGAACTGAGCTCTTTTTGTTGCCCTGAGAGAAGCAGACACCCTGCAGTTTTGGTACAAACATTGCATTGTTGTATGACAGAAAGAAGTCACACAAATGAGCTCAGCCTTAACCAAGTCTCTGTAATTCGGTTCCAACTCAGCTAAGCTTGACTACTCCAGCGTTTTGTTTTTTTCTTTTAATGTCAGAAAATGTAGACTTCTTATTATGTGTGCCTGTAGTATGTGTTCATATACATCTGCATGCATGTGCGTACTTCTAAACACATGCATGTGGCAGCTAGAGGTCCATATTTGATGTCTTCCTTGATGCCTGACTGTTAGATACAGGGCCTCTCAATGAACTCAGGGATCATCATTTTGGTCAGGGTGGCTAGCCAATGAGGTGCAGGATCCTCCAGTCCCCACCACTCTCTCCAGTGCTGGAATCAGACACGTGTCACAGAGGCTGGGTTTCTTTGGGTGCTGGGGATCCGAACTCAGGTCCTCATGCTTGTGTGGCAGGCCCTTTAACTAAAGACTCATGCCCCCAAGAGAGAGTATGCTTCTAACTAAACAATCTTTACTTCTCAGAAAAACCAGGTCCTTCCGACAGAATTAGGGCCAACAGGAAGTTATATCCCAATGACTATGACAATATACAAAAATGTCTCTCAAATCTTAGTGTGCATAGGATTAACCTGGTGAGTATTCGAGCATAGATTTCTGTGTTTGTTTGCCTCTCCTTCATCCATGGTTGGAACTGAATCTGGGACCCTGCACAAGTATTTTAATACTGAGCCATACCCTATACCTATATCTATACCACAGCAACAATGATTCAGTAGACATGGGGTTGAGGCCTGGAATTATTTTTAACAAGCTCCCAGGAGGTGCTGAAGCTCTTTTCCAGGCAATATACTTTAAGAAAATATAAAGTAAGAACTGCTTATTTAAACTAGTTGGTCAAGGTTTAAGGGAGAAAAAGGTAGCTACAGATTCAATCACTTAAGCATGGCTGAGATAAAGAAAAACTACTTGGTTAATTCTTATGTCAACTATTCTGGGGAGTCTTATGTTAAATATCCTGAGGGGTTGTATAAAAATTCTTTCTTTGACACTGTCAGGTACTGACTGCCAACATGCCTGACCCTGAACAATAAAACCCACACATAACTTTTTAGAGTTTGAAACTGCTGCTAAAGAATTATAATTTCATAAATATAGCCAGTCAGTCAAATGTATACATTTCAAATTACCAGATTAAACTTGAACTTTTCCAAACATTAAATAAAACCACAAAAGCAGGAGTTCTCAATTTATTCTTTCCAAACCACAGGCAAGCTAATTCTACAGATTGTGGAATGTACAATAGGTCATTCTCACAAAATAAAGCCTGAGGGGTGAATTATATCTCTTCAACCATGGCGGTTCCTTAAATCAACAAGGGTAACACTGACTACCATGCTGACAAGCAGATTTTGTGACATTTATGGACCTCACAGAAACAGAAACTTGTAACAATAAATCTAAGTCAGGGTATAAAAATGGGTGGGTTTGTGTGGTGTCTATAAAGGTTCCTGAAAGAAAATTGATTGGACCTTGAGTCTGAGCCAAATCTGGCTGCCCTGTGCATGTCTTTCTCAGAGTAGCATTCTTTTGACCAGAATCAGGAATGCCAGCCTGCTGTTTATGGCCTGAAAGCTGGCTCATTCAGATGCCATGGGCCATCTTCTCTATGAGAGTCCTGGAAGCGAATCATTTCTCACTGATGGATGGAAAAGCCATCTACTAATCACCATCCTTAAACTTCGGGGTAGAATGAGAAAAAATTTTCTCATCCATAATCATAAAACCCATGGTTATCACCCTCCAGTCGCATAAAGAAGTTTGTGTCAGTTTTTGCTATACCCTATTTGTAAATTCTTGCCTCTGAGTTATGAGTCTGTAGTATTTACTTTTTCCGCATGCATATTTTAGGTCCATATGTTAAGGAGCAGATTCCATCCTGTGACTCCTATACAGCACACTTTATATGACTCTCCAGTTGAACAGTATTCTCGGTCTGTTTTAAATAACAGAATGGAGAGCCAAGAGGGGCTCACACTTTGTAATTCCAGTGCAAAGATTCTATGCTCCCAACAGCGTCTATGAGCACTTTCAGAACCGTAGACACTAACTGGTCGGTAGGGAAGACCTGTCCTAGGAAACTGGTCTAGGTAGCCAGGCAGCCTAATGTTTAGTACACTATTCCTCACACTCCCAACCAAGTGCTTCTCAGCAAGGGGTGACTCTGTTTCAGGTGACTCTGCATTTAGCAGTGTCTGGAGACACTTAGTGCCAGCAAAATGACCTTTACCAGACTAGGCTGGTATCTTGCTGAACATGCTACAACACAGGATAGCCCTGTAACTAAGTGTGATCTAGCACAAAAATGTCAATAGTGCATGCACATGTACAGAAACTCTGTCTTAAAACAACTAAAAAAGATTTAATTATAAAATAATAGACACAATATAATATAGTAAGACACATTAACTTTCCCTGTGACCATTCTATGATTTACTTATATTAATGTACATAAAAGACTCACTTCCTGAAAAACTTTGTGTGATTGTCACTCTAATAAAATCAAAGCCCACAGCATATAGGCTTTAAGGAGGCTAAGCCACAAGATCTCAGATACAAACAAAGGAGGCTGTAACCCCCATGCTACCCAGTTCTGCTAAGAGTCTATTGCTGAGAAAGTAACATTATTAAAACCTTCACAAGACTGTGATAGCATGTTTTTGAAGAATGCGGCTAGGCTTTCAAGGATAGGAACTGAACACTAGGTGGTCTTCGGAATAGCAGTAAACACGACATTAGAGAACTCATTCTATACGAAAGCTGTTGATTAAATAATTCAATTGTATGTGATTTCTTGGCCACTAAGAGGGCTATGGCTGGTTTGCATTGTTTTGTGGTGCTGGAGCTAGAATTCGGGACTCACTGTTAGGTAAGCATGCTGCCTGGGAGTCACATTAACTGCTGTTGTCCTTCTGTGCTGCTGACAGCAACAGTGGGAGAAAAAACATCCTTTATCTCTTGAAGTCACGAAGACTAGTGACGCTCTCAGGTAGCTGGGATGATGCAGAGAGGCTTATGAACCACAGCGGAATCTTCTCTAAAACTAAAGAGCAACAGCTGAGGCGCTGGCCACCAAGACTAATGGAGAAATAGTGTCCTAGAACAAGCCTTCCTCATTCAAAATCTTCAATAAATGTTACTTGAATAAATTAAGGAAGGCTGGCAAATATGTGGCTTCTCTATCTTTTAAAAGCACAACTGTAAACCAACTATATTTACTCCAAATAATCATTTAGTGGGGTGGTATGAGCTGGTTTCCAAGAAATTGTTTTAATAATCCTAAGCCAAGCATACTCATCTATTCCCAAACAGGACCAGGCAAGAAAGGTCTGTATATGTCTTATCTGGGTGATAACTGGTTGGTGAAACATTCCGGTTTGGGACAAGCCTTCCAGCTCCAATGCAAGTAAGGAAGTCCTGGAGGCTGAGGGGTGACAGACACAGGGGCAGCATGCTTGTCTAACAAGTGAGGTCCCGGATTCTGGTTCCAGCACCACAAAACAACACAAACGCCATAACCTCTTATTGGCCAAGGAGTTACATAAATCTGAATTCTTGAATTAACTTACCTACTGTTTCCTGCCACCTCAACTTCCCTATGCTAATAGGAGGCCAGGACAAAACCCCAGCTCTACAGTTCTCCTCACTGTCAGTCTTTCTGGACTGTTTGGAGATCGAGGCTGGATTCCTCAGAATTCGGATCATAAATCGACTACGTCTCCATTACCCAGGGTATTAAATTCTGATCATGGGCTTCATCTCTGTGTTAGTCACTTTTGTTGCTGTGACAAGACACTTAAGGAAAAAACAAAAACAAACAAACAAACAAACACTTATAGGCAAAAAGATTTCTTTTGGTGCACTGTTCCAGAGGTTTCAATTCAAAATCACTTGGCCACATTTCTGTGGCCTGAGTGAGGCAGAGCATCATGTCTGAAGAGCACAGTGGAGCTGCTTATTGAGGGACTGCCAGGAAGTAGAGAGAGAGAGAAGGAGAGAGGTATCAGGGGCAAAAATTCCCTCTTCCAAGGCATGCCCCACTAGGACTTACTTCCTCTAAGAGGCCCTGCCTACTCATTTCTACCACCCCCGGTAAGGTCATCAACTTATGAATCCAACTAGGGACTAATGCCGTGAGGTCAGCACTCACGATGTGATCATTTCTCAAAAGCTAAGAAGCTGGCAACCTAGTCTTCGACCCAGTCAAGGTCCATTTCAGATCCAAACCATAAAAATCCCCCACTATGTAACTGGCAATGCCCATGATGACTAAGGCATCAGCGCACTGCCATTCCTTGGGTGATTTTCATGGTTAGTAAAGTTTGAGAAACCCTCTATAAAAGGACTCAGTGAAAGTCAGAGCAACACTTTCCCACCCGTCTCTGCTCCCTGAGCCAGCATGTGTGAGCTTAAAAAACAATAGCTAGCATACTTCAGCCCATAAAGACTCAGAGTTGGGACAGCTAGTTACTTTTGTGGTGAGCTTAATTTCTCACATTGTAAATTCTTGATCTATCTCCCCCAAGTCACTCTTTTCTGAGGGAACCTTTGATATAGATTGTTTTGTCCATATGCCACGGTTTTAGGGCATGCATTGGAACTCTCATTCCTCAGCGTCTGGATGGGAATGAGGGAAGGGTATTTGGATTATGGGGGAAAGCCTTTATAAATGGATTAAGGTCTTTCCTTACATGGATGGATTAATAACTACTGCAAGAGTCTTGCACGGTTCTCATTTTCTCTCTCCTGCTTGCCTGCATGAGCTGACGCAGCATGTGGTCCTCATCTGACCTGGCCGCACAGCAGCCTTGGAATATGCAGTCTTTACAGTCAGGAGCCAAAATGAACACCTGTTCCTTTTAAGTCTCAGGTATTCTGGAGTAACAATAGAAAATGGGCAATAAATGCCCCTCCCCCTTTCAGACAGAGTTTCTCTCTGTAGTCTTGGCTGTCCCACAACTCAGCATGTAGAAGACAAGGCTGTCCTTGAACTCACAAAGATCCTCCCGCCTCTGCCTCCCAAATGCCGGGATTAAAGGCTTGCACCATCACTCCTGGTATCCCCTTCCCTTTTTATTGACTACTGTTCTTTCTTTATTCCTCCTTCCTTTCCTTCTTTTCTTTCTTTCCACAGGTGTGGGCCTCCACACTCTGTGAGTTGACGGTACTTTAATAAAAAGAAAGAACCCTCCACATCATCTACACAGATGGTATGGGTGTGTACATGCCATGGCATACATGCAGAGGTCAAAGGGCAACTCTGTGGAGTCAGTTTTCTTCTTCTATCTTGTGGGTCCCAGGGATTGAACTCAGGCCAGGCTTGGCAACAAGCACCATTTCCTGCTGAGCCATGGGTTATGAGAATAATAATGCATAGTAATGATAAATTGGCAGTAACCCCCTACCTGAAAATTTAGAGTTCTTCATGGTCTTATTTTTTTTTTTTTTTTGGTTTTTTTGAGACAGGGTTTCTCTGTGTAGCTTTGTGCCTTTTCCTGGAACTCACTTGGTAGCCCAGGCTGGCCTCGAACTCACAGAGATCCGCCTGCTCTGCCTCCCGAGTGCTGGGATTAAAGGCGTGCGCCAAAACCGCCCGGCATGGTCTTATTTTCATTAAAAAGTATTTCTAATGTTTTGGGAATTCAGATAATCTCATGTAAAACCATGGAAACTCACAGTAAAGAAAAAAACAGAAGGATCTTATTTCATAAATTTAGATGAAGTTTTCATTAGTAAAAGTGATATAGATCTAACAATAATCCAAAGATCAAACATCTACTATTCTGCTAACATGACAAAATGTCTCTTGCTTGTCCATAAGGTACAAAGTAAATTGTTCTACAAAATGATAATAAATATCATTTCAATTTAACAAAGGACACAAAAAATTTCAAAAGCAATCTTCATATGATCATCCAGTAAAAATTTACTAAGTAACTATAATAAATTAAGATCTTTGTAAGTCATCATGAAGGGTGAAGGGATGAGAGACTATTTCTTCATGAATGTAGGGTGGATTTGTGATGGCTTTGACCAATGGATAGCAAAAAAACAAAACAAAACAAAAAACAAAAAAAACCCCAACCAACCCCCCCCCCCTTTTAATAGCTTCTAGGTTTAAGCCTTGAAGGTCTGGGAACTTCTGATTCTGGCCTCTCTGAAGTCAGTCACTATGCTGTAAAAAAAATCTGCCCTAGTCTGTGGATGGCTAAGGGGTAAGGAAGAGAGACCTTAGGGGTCATTCTGCATGTTATAGCCTCAATTGAAATCTCATCCCAATGCCATAGCTTGGCACACCATGTGGTGTGGAGCCGTTTAGCTGATTCTATTCAGTAAATGATACCCTGTTGTTGTCTTTGAGTCATTACACTTTAGAATGGTCTGTTGTGTAGCAACAGAAGTTAAAACATCCACTGTGTACTATGTAGCGGGCTTTCTTTTGGGCCACCAACCAGCTCCCAAAACATGACATGGAGAGTTAATATTAGTTATGAATGCTTGGCCTTAGCTTATGCCTGTCCCACGAGCTCTCATTAATTAATTTAACCTGTTTCTCTTTGTCTATGTTTTGCCTCAGGGCTTTTAACTTTTCTTTCTATATGTCCTACTCCATGTCTGTCTGTCTGGCAGCTGCCTTGCTGGCTGGCCCTGGGCATCTCCCTCTCTTTGTCCCTTGATCTCTCCTCCTCCTTCTTGAGCCCAGAGTTCTCCTATTTACTCTCTCTGCCCACTAGCCCCCCCATCCCTCTCCTGGCTAGCTATTGGCTGTTCAGCTTTTTATTAGACCAATCAGGTGCCTTAGGCAGCCAAAGTGAAACAAACACAACACATTCTTACTTTATTAAACAAATGCAGCCTAAACAAATACAACACACCTTTACACAGTTAAAGTAATATTCTGCATCATAAACAAATGTAACATATCTTTGTCTAGTTAAAGCAAGATTTCACAAGTGTTCTTTGTCTTAGACCCAAGCCAGAGAAAAATTTAGACAAAGTTGCTATATTTGCTCTGGATTAATCAACAGTCGTTTACACATAGGTTGATATTAAAGATTACATCAAGATTACAGTGGGAATCACATTTCAATTAGACCCATTATTTTCCAATATATTTGGAGACTGAGAAGTAATATCCTTTCTTCTTTTTTTAGTTGGGGAGTGAGACTAAGTATTTATACCCCCAATATTATGTTTGGATCCTAAAATGTTGCGGTAAGATGGTTATTAAATCAGTATATAAAATATAGCATCTTAAAAAACACTCAATTCTATATTAGACAGAATAACTTAATACTGTTGGTAAAAGCAATATCCTTTTAGTAGACCATCATACTATTGACATTCTATTTTAGAGTCTAAATAAAAGAAAATGGGTGTTCCTATCCTCAGTTGTAATTTTTCATGAATTAATCTTACTGTGTTATGTGTTATTCATATTCTAAGGTATTGTCTTGGAAATAAAGCCTACCTTGCAATTCTGCTACCTTTTTTTTTTTTTTTTTTTTTTGGTTTTTCAAGACAAGGTTTCTCTGTGTAGTTTTGGTGTCTGTCCTGGATCTTGATCTGTAGACCAGGCTGGCCTTGAACTCACAGAGATTGGTCTGCTTCTGTCTCCCGAGTGCTGGGAATAAAGGTGAGCACCACCAGCTGTAATGTTATTTTTTCCCTTCATTTGTGCAAACTCTCCAAAGCTATTTCTTGAACTAGCTCTACGCTAGAGGCTCCTGGGAGGCTGCATCCAGCCATGTACCATTAAACCCCTTCTTGTTGACAGCTTCTATTTTTGCATCTGGTTGTTGACCTAAGAGATTCAAGTGAGGAGGAAGCATTTCTGTTTCACAGATTACAAAGAAAAAAAATAAGATAAAGTCTTTTTTCTCTAAAAATACCATGCATCATTGCTTGGGAACTCACTTAGGGTGTGTGCTGTGTACTCAGAACGCACCAACACATGTGAATTTCTTATTTTCCTAAGGTCTTGCTGCCAAGAAAGAGCTATCCAGGCACCTATTCTTTCAAAGGATACAAATTCAAAACACAGCTGTCTGCGACCTTGGGAGACCTAATGAGAATCTGCAAACAAGCTTATGTAAGTGTACCCTGACCAGTCTTGGACTCAAAGGCCCAACTAAATGAGTTTTTATTTCTCAGGTGGAACATTAAAGTATCTTCTGGGAAGAGGCATTCCTATGTAAATTCTAATTTGAAATGTAACCTTGGTTAGTGCTGTATCTGTAACCATACTGGATATTGTGATGGGCAAGGATCTGTAATAAGGTGTGAAACACTGACTAGCCTAGCTGTGCCCAGCAAGAATGAATGGTCTTACTAAATCGCTTTATTAATGGCATGGAAATGTGAGGAAACATCATATTAATAAGTACCTCAGATGATGCTGAATGTGGAGCTGGTAGGAGAGATGGACATGAGGCCAAACAGTATTAGCGGGTCCATGGAGATTATAAAAATGCATAGTGAAGTACATGGAGTTCAGTCTGGCAAAAATAGGATGAAGTACAAGTATCTAGGAAAAAATAACTCAGAAGACTGACAGTCAGTGGGTGGAAGAAACCTCGAAAGCATGTCAAAAGCAAGTGGATGACTACTGCAGCCCCACAAATTAGATAATGTTCTATAATGGAAGAGAAATACAGCAAAGCACAAAATTGACATTAGACTGCTTATCCGATGTCCTCAGTAGATGCTAATGTTGGCATGCATGTATTAAAAAGGGACAGGGGCACATGAATTTCTGTTTTGGCATTACATATTTTTAAAGAAAGATCGAAGGCACCCGAGAAATCAGTACACGTAGAGAAACACATAGTGAGAGTCAAAGCAAACAGAACTCTACTCAGCAGTGATACAAGCAGGCATTTAACTCTGATCAAAATGACTGGTTACGGTTTTAGTGTTTTCCAGGCAGGATGACTAACAGATATTCTCCCTAGTTATTCATAAGGCTGATGAAACAGTGCACTTCCAGGACGCATTGGCTCTGCACAAAGCCGTGTGGTGGAAAGAAGCCTAGGATCATAGAGTTTATACAGGAGGGATCTAAGAGGCGACATAGCACTCTGCCTTCAAAATGATGTCTGAAGGCCTCCAACTCGGAAGTGCCTGGAGAGCTGATTAGAAATGAAGATTTCTGAGCTCCAGTTCAGCCCTCCACAATCCTCAGTCAAGAGCATCAGCACAAGAAGCTTAAGTTCAGACACTCTCCTTTATGGTATGCAGAGCTGATTAGCTCAAGGTCAGGCACTAACAAGTCCCTGTTTCTGTTCCTACTAGTTTGAAATTCTCTAAATCTATAAATTATCTTTATAGACCAGTTACTATCACATTATGTGATTGTTTCCTAATAACATTTCATATTCTAGACATTGCTTCACTCAATTCATGTGTAATAAGGAGGTAAGACTAAAGAAAACAGAGAAGTGCAGGAGTAGGAAGTCAAAGAAAAAACTCAGATAAGCCAGGAGCAGGAGCACAGAATGAGTAAGTAGCCCCTGGACAGGATGACGTAATATCCGTGCACAATGCAAGGCCATTCAGTCCTCTCCATTCTCCCTGCCAACTACATATACTGAGAAGAAGAAAAAAAAAAAAAAAAAAAAAAACACTCTCAAAGTAACTAGCTCTGCAAGTAAGCGCAGGTTAATGAGCAAGTCTGGCTTCAGCCTATGTGCCTTGCCCACAGGAAAGGCTATGCTTCTCTTAGGAATAAGTCAGAGTCTGCCATCTTGGGGGGTGGTGGACAGGACACAGGTAGATGGAAATCTCTGGGTTATCACACAAGGAGAGCAGGACATGGACCCCCTCTTCAAATATTAAATCACACACACACACTTACACAGACACACACAGACAGACACACATAAACACACACACACACTAGCGCGCGCGAGTGTGTATGTGTGTGTGTGTGTAGGTGCATGCATGTCATAGCACATGTGTGGAGGTCGGAGGAGTGGGTTCTCTTGGCCAGCTGGTGGGGCCTGGAAACAGAATTCTGGTTCTCAGGCCTACTCCCAAGTGCCTCCATCCCTAAGTGCCACTCCCCTCTGTGCCAGTCCTAAACTATAACTAAATAGTTTATTAAACACAAAATAACTAGCAGGAGACAGGAGAACCAGTGCTATTCAGTATTCAAATGTATCTCTTTAAGTTTTCTCTCCCAGACTTATGGTTTCAACAACTCAAGAATTGCTGGCCAGCATTCTTAAAGATGTTGTCAAATCTTTTACCTTCCTATCCCTACAGTTGCCAGACAACTTTAGAATTCTGTCACCTTTCAGGTTCCTCAATTTATAAGGGGCTCTAACTTATGTCCTCTTTAGCACTTAACTATCAGGAAGAAGTATAATAAGCCTTCTAAAGAAAGAAAACCTTTAAAAGTACTAAATACAACCCCCAGAACTAAAAAGAAAACCTTCAGTCCGTGGGGCTGTCCAAGCATGAGGACCTGCACAGCGGGAGTGGAGAGGGCACGGTGGCATCCTCTGTAATCCTAGCGAAGGGGAAAGGCAGGTGCATCCTCAGGGCTCCCTGGGCAGCAAATCTAGCCAATCACTGAGTGCCAGGTTCAGTGAGAGACCCTGTCTCAAAAGACAAAGTGTGTAGAGGTCAAGGAAGACACCCGACATGGACCTCTAGTTTCCACACATATGTATGTATATATGGGCATGGGACACACACACACACACACACACACACACACACACACACACACACACACACCAGTTTACTGGGAGTCTGCTATGTGTTAAGTAACCATGTTGCATTAATGTTGCCTCTTCTAGCAAAAGCTGGCTAGGGAGTGCTTCAGCCTGTCCATTTCTGGTTTCAATGGTTTCTATCAACTAATATCCCTGTTAGGGGAATCTGGGCTTGTCCCCAAGGCAAACTAAACAAAGAGAAACCAATAAAAAACCAATGAAATAAATCATGAAAGATACAGAGGTTATAAACAAAGCTTTATAAAAAAGTCATTTTATAAAAGAAAAATAAAATTATTTGGCATAGAAAACAAGATTAAAAAAACTAGAAACTAAACTTCAAAAAAACTATATAAATATACTTTTCAAAGTACAGTTTACACTTGTTTTAAAGGGAGAAAGTTTTTTTTTTTCTTTTTTAAACAACTTGCCAAACATATTGGCTATAGAAAGACTTTGTAAAAGGATTTCTGGACTGTGATAAGAGATTCATAGAACAAATAGTGGAAGGTATACATACGCATTTAGTTTACATTTTAGAGTGGAAAAGTTCCCTGGAAAAGAGATTTTAAAGAATATTTAATGCAAAAAGAAGATGGTCTCAATTTTTAATAAAGGCACAGCTCAGATCTTGTCATCCCTAGAGTGCACTGAGGAGGCTCGGAAGCCACCCGTGCCAGTCTGGAGCAGCCCTGGGAAGGCTGCACAGGCCTCGGGTCTGCCTGCAGGGCCCAGGGGGGCGTTCAGATTTAGAGCTCTGCAGTCTGCTGCTGGGGAAACAGCTCCGATTCTCTAATGACAACAGCGTATCAGCTACTTTGGAGGTTACACATACGTAAACAGGATCTGCCTCATATTTTCCAGTTGTGGAGGAGGGAAAGGAAGGGAAAAAAGCCTCTACAAACCTTTACTGCAGTTAACTGTGGAAGATGCTTTGCTTTTATGCATGCAAGACTGAAAAAGTGGACGGAGCACCAGTGTGCAAATGTCCCCCAGAACGGAAACAGGAAAACCATTACGTCCTCCATGTGTGAGAACACCGGTGTGCAATCACAGTGGGGAAAGCTAGTTAATGAATGTTGGACTCCAGGGTTTTAGTAGGAAAAGGACACAGGCTTTAGAGAGGAGGAAGGTTCTTAATAAAGTCTTCTTGTGCCAAGACCCACAGAAAAACAAATGGGAAGTCTTGAGGACCGTCATGCATCCTGTTCTTT
The DNA here is from genome assembly GCF_004664715.2 of Peromyscus leucopus. Lineage (NCBI taxonomy): Eukaryota > Metazoa > Chordata > Mammalia > Rodentia > Cricetidae > Peromyscus > Peromyscus leucopus. The sequence continues at coordinate 39,919,668 of NC_051073.1, read as the reverse complement.
GCTGGAACATGAGCCCTGGCTATCACAGGAGCAAGACCACCAGTTAGGTACTTAGCATTGGAATTTTCTGGCCTTTGAGAAAGGCTGATAAAATGCCCCAAATGACGGTACTTACACAATTCCCTCTCTATACACAGGCCAGAATTCCTTATTCAGTTTTCAGTTGAAAATCTGAAGGAAAAAGTGCTCCCATTTCCCTTTTCTTAAATTAAACCCATAAGTGCCCCTCTACCCTTGCTCTCCAAATCTCCTTGACCCCAATATCAGGGAGCTACAGACAGAAGTTACCACATTTATATTGAAATGTACACATTGGCTTCATGTTGTTGTCCCAATCCAGCAAATGTTAACTGTAAGATACTTGATGGTGAATGGTTCAACCTCTGCTGTTCAACTTTGTTCTCACTGCACCAAAGTAGTCACAGGTCACACAGTATTCTGCCAGTGACCTATATCCCAAGCTTCACCCCAAGCTTCTCTTATTTTCTATCTAAAATGTTGTAAGTTACATTTTTGTTTATTTATTTATTTATTTATTTATTTATTTATTTATTTATTTATGTGTGTCCCTCTGCATGCCACAGAAGGTGTGGAGATCAGAGAAAAACTGTTCTCTCTGTCTACTATGTGGGTTCACGGATCAGACTCAGGTTGGCAGGCTTGGTGGCAGGTGCCTTCACCTGATGAGCCTCCTTTTGATGTTGAGGCAGTGTCTCTCCAGTTGGCCAGGAGGCCTTGCTGTCTTCCTGCGTAGACTTCTGAACAGCTGGACTGCATACCTGCAACTCTAGGCCCAGCAGTTCTCTCTTGTTCCATGAAGGTTCTTAATGAGTAGTAGGCAGATAAAAGAAACATGGTAATTTCCAGTTCTGAACATAAACATTACCTACATTTTGCCTCTACTGTGACTTAAGATATATAAATTTAATGGACCTAAAAACCCTTTTGGAAGTGCTATTCAAACATGTTCTAGCATCATTATTTCCCCTTAATGTTCACACATTCTGCTTCAGTTTCAGTGACAAGTTAGAGTAAGCAGCCTAGGGAGTTTCTTACAGTTTGAATCTAAAAATGTACCTTGAAAGCTTATGTGTTCAGGTTGTCATCTGAGGGGATTTTTGAGAGGTCACTGGGTTATTAAAGGTGTAACTCCATTCATCAATTCATGAATGAACTACTGGCAGATGGGCCTGCTGAGGAAGTTGGTCACTGGGGGGTGCCATTTCTGTGATTTCTAGCTGCCAAGACATGAGCAGCTCTGACGTACCACATGCCTTCCGCCATGATGCTTCTGCCTCACAAAAGGCCTAAAAGCAATGGAGCCAGCTTCCCCTGGGCTGAGGCCTCTGAAACCCTGGGAACAAATAGACATTTCCGCCTTTAGTTTGTTTTTCTTAAGAGATGGAAACAGTTACTTAGCAAAATGATCTTTTCTGTAACTGAAGGTTCCTTGACATGGAAGATCTTGTATTCTTTGGCAAGGATGGAAAATAAGGATACATTATTACAGGAGAACAGTGATACAAGTTCTTCCCATCCTGGGAAACAAACAGAAGAAGGGACTATAGAGTTGAAAAAGGAAAACCATTCGGAGAGGCACAATAGCCCTGAGATAAAGCCTCCATTCATATGCAGGCACTGATGGTGCTGAAGAGGAATGCATTCCCTGAAGTTAATATCTAAGTTTATTTTGTGGTGTGCGAGGCACAAGCTCAGCCTGACCAGGGAAGGAAGGCAGTGAGTGGTATTTAAACTCTAGTCAAGAAAGAGCAGAGTGTGCAAACCCAGCACTGGCATGACAAAGGGTACCTTCAGCGAGAAGAGATCACAGCTACCTCTGTGGTTTCTATCAGTTTTATTCTGAAGTCTTCACTTTTTTAGTCTTATGGTGGTAGAGGGTCCCCAAACTTCAAGGGAGAAACAACTGACTCCCTCCCCAAATGGAATACCAGTGATTAGTCTACAGGCAACGGCCAATGTTTCTCACATTAATGAGATTCAGGATCATGCTCTGCGATAACCAAGGTGAGCCCGGAGGATTTAGTACTAGCCATTTGGTAATAATTACCCAAATCATGGCCTCTCGTCCACAGACCTATGGTCAAGTGTGTACCCATAACCGAATGGATAACCAATGCCGTTAATTTTAATGCATGAGTGTTCTGTTTGAGGGTCAAGAGTTAAGAAGTGGGCTTTAGTCGTGACAGAGGAGGGGAGAGAGTGTGTGAGAGCAGGAGAGAGCATGCTCACCCTTCCAGTGTAGAGCAGACACACACTGCCTTATCAGTTTGTCAAAGCGAGCCGGGCGGATGCCGTGTGCTCTCCCGGGTCCGGCGCAGTTGTTCCTGGCTCTTAGAGTGAACCTGCTATTTCTGGTCAGGCTCTTCCAAGTGGGCCAGCTCTCCATGCTATCCCCCACCCCACAATTGGAAATCTCTAGCAGAAACAAGATCTGTCCAAACAGGTTAGATGTATTTTTATTGGTTCCTCCAGACCATGACGACATTTCCTGAGAGGCAGTGCCAGGAAACTATTAATGTCTGTGAAACAGCGGTGAACGTTCGTAGGAGTAGAAACTCGTCTGGTTCCCCGGGAGACGGCAGCCTGACGGAGCCACTAGCCTCCTGACTGCATGCCACTGTTCCGAACACACACACACACACACACACACACACACACACACACACACAATCTTTCTAAACGGAAAGATCTGATACAAACAATGGGTGACCCCCTTTCCTTCCTTTATCCACCTGCTTGTCCAGACCAGAGGAGGCAGCAAATGGCTGGCTTGGGTAAGAGTGCTGCACAAACAAGGTAATTCATTCAAGAAGTTAACAGGTTCTTTCCCAAGCAGAAGGGGTAAAAAGGCCTACACCTGGATCAGGAGAACTGTGGCTTTCTCCTCAGGTGGAAGAAAGGCTCCATTCTCCCAGCCAGGGGCAGAAACCCAGCTGCACTATTCTAAAGGACATCACTGATTCCGCGAATGCTAAGAGCACTCTGCTAATGGCTGTGTGAGTGCCTGACACCGACATCTGAAAGGAAGCAGCCGCCCTACAGAAGACGAGATACTAAACTGAACAAAACTGTGCAGGCACCGGCCTTTTAAGGAGATTTTCGAGTGAGCAACTAATATATGGTCAAAACCATGCAGACACTTGCTAATGTGAGGACTGGGTCTGTGGAGCACAAACTGGTCCCTGATCCACCATATCCCTCTATTTCATAGCGCCACCTGCTGGATGAGGGTGAGAAAAAGTTCAACTTGCTAGGACTGATACCTCTGAATTCACAAAAAAGTGTCTCTATTTTTAATCCACGGAACTCGATAGTGTTCTCTGTGCTGGAGTGCTTGCAAAGAAGGGCACGGTCTTGTTTATCTTTGCTACTGTTCTAGCCACCCACAGCCTGCTGTGAGCATGTACGCCATCTGACGTTCCAAACAGGTAACGAGTGCCCTGCAGCCAAGCACATGATAGGTGTTCTCATGCGGAATAGTTAACTGCACGTCCTTTTCCATAGCTGGCTCCTCTGAATCATGGCCTTTAAAAGATAGTTTGTCTGTAAGAGATCCACAAGTGACCCTTTTATAAGAAATTTACTCCGTTCTATTCTCACAACTAAGCCTTTTCAGAAAAACATTAATCACTCAGCCCCATCACAGTAAACATCCAGACTGCCACAAAACACTATCTATGCTCCTTCCTCAGAAAGTGAAGAAGAAAAGAAGTTAATCTAGATTCAAAGCAATGTTAACTTAACTTTTAACATAATACATTCGTTTTTCTGCCTCGAGAGAAAAAGCTGTAAGTCTGTAATACCCACCCAGCCAGAGCCATGTGTGTACTTGCTAACATTAACTGGGGTGTAGAACAGAAAGGCAGCTCCCTGGGCGACCACATCTCTTTCTGGCATCTTCTGGGTGTTAGCACGAGACTCTCCTAGTCAGTCCTTGGGCCCACGGATCCTCAGGGCTCAGGATCCAGAGAGCTGGGGCAGCAGGCACGCAGCAGGCACGCAGCAGCACGCACAGTGCCTACATGTTTTGGTTTTGGTGTTTTACTGACTACCCAGAAGTGAAGATAACACAGGACGACAACAGACGAAGATTCCAGGTCAGTGGAGGGGGTGTGTGGTTTGGCTGACTCTGGGGCATCTGAAACCCTGGTCCCCAGCTGATGGTGTTTTTAGGAAGGGTCAGGAGGAGTGGCCTTGTGAGGACTAAAGGCTAGCACCATTTCCTATGTGCTTTCTCGGCTTCATGACTGTGCTTTGAAGACCCGAGTGCTCAGTTTCCTGCTCTGGCTACTATGCTGTACCTGTGCTTGCTGCCATGCCTCCCCACCACGCTGGGCTCTTACCTCTCTGGAAGAACTAGAAGCCCGAATAGACCTCTCTTCCTAAAGCTGCCTCTGGGCACCAAGCTGTAGCACAGCGACAGAGAAGCAACAAGCCCGTGGTAACGTGGTCAAGTTCCTGAGTAGAGCTGCTGAGAAGGGCCGAGAAGCGGGACGATGGCCCAGCTCATTCTGTTTGAAGAAGGATTCCCTATTTTTGGGTCAAATTGTGAACATAGAAAAATTTTCCCTTTTCCTAGATGCGATTTGGAAATGTAGGCAGAACTCTGGCTGCAAAGGTCTTGTATTCTTTGTGACTGCGTCTCAGTGGTCTTGCGAGGGGTTAACCAGACACCACATGCTTGTTCTTCAGCACACAAAGTGCGCCTGAACAAGAAATCTGAGCGGGGCACATATTTTCAGATGTTCCTCTGAAGAATATCCTTGGAGTAAATAAGATATGAAGGTCTATGAATACAGTCATATCAAAGTCATTACACTGTACCCCAGGATTTCAGAATTTGATAGGGACCCTGGGTGGTTAAGAAACAGCCTTTACATTATTTAATCACCACTACCCTCAACATCACCAAAACATTTATTTAGTCTGTTTTTAAGTTCACCACATGGCAAATGACTGCCCATATAAACACGACACTTTAGTTCTATAGGAATTCTTTACAACTGAGACCCCTGGAGGGAGAAAAAAAAAACCATGTAATTGCTACTTGAAACATACTAAGTTTTCTGTAAGTGATTTTATAAATTGAGTGACTGAGTCCAAAAAGCTGTAGAAGGCCATTTTGAGTTTTTTATATCTACCACAGAAAATCATGATAGCTCTGCCAGCCCCTAGCTATCAGAAGCCCTAGTTAGAATTCAGCTATGTTGAAATAGGCAAGGAAAAAGAGACAAGAATTTCTTTAATAGTTAAAGCCGTGTATGTTCCTCATACTCTCTATGGTGGTTAAAGTATGCCTTAGAATCATTTCTAGAAGAGTTCTGAGTATTCAAGGTATAGGGGCAAAACCCAGCAGTTTAATAGACTGACTCATGCTGATGGGTGAAGCATTCCCACCCAAGATTCAGATTCAGTAGGTAATGGATGGTCCTGAAAAATCTGCATCTTTGATGCTGACACGCACAGCATCAGGTCATAATCTGAACAGCAAACAAGGCAGTATGCACAGCCGGTTGCCAGTAAAATATCACACTAACTGTATCTCCATCACATTACTGTCCTTATACCCCTATTGTGTATATCCCCCTATAGCTCATTCTCCTCATTCTCAATGTCACTGGACCCACATTAAAGTTAAAAACATTTCCCATTGGGCTTTATAATACATGATGTATAGCACTGGACTTTGCTATGCACATAGCTTGTGTGTGTGTGCACAACATATATTTGTATATATATTTTGCACAGGCAGTATCAGGATTATATCTGTTTGTTTATTTAGGTTCATTGTTTTTGATTCAAACCTTTTACTTCCAAACTATACTATGTGAAAATTCAGCAGAATTTCTTCAAAAATTAGCTCTTTGGTCAAATGAGTCATAGGTGGTAGAAGGTAACATAGAACATACTAGAAGTATTCTTATGCAGGAGCATGACTTGTCAGCCTGCCCTCAATGACTGCGACGCTGAAGAGAAGCAGCAAATGGAAATCATAAGCACCATTTGCACTGGAAGCATTTTCCAAGCCTTTGATCAGTGTCTCCCTTGCTCATTCCAGGCCCTTCTAGCCCACGGAGAATTAAGAGGACCTTAAGGGAGTTCTCTGAATCGAATGCTGGGTTGTATTTATTAAAACTTAAAGAGTGAAAACCAGCTCTGCCATAAACGGAGTCAACAAGCCCCAGCACATTTAATCCAGCATGGTGCTGGCAAGCACGCATTCAGTCCCATACCTGAGAAGCGTTTTCAAAGTTTTTTAAAAAAAGGAGCAAGAGCAGCAGCAGCATGTGCTGTGTGTGAGGTTGCCGGGAAGGGAAGCTGGAAAAAGCCAGTGGAAGCCGGGAGTTGGTGACAAATTGGTCCTTTAAGATACACAGGAAATACTCAGAGGTTTCTGTCTGTTTAGTCAGTTAAACTGCAAAGCAGAAACTCATGAAATGTTTACTTTGATACATCCTCCTCCTTCCCAATCCATTAAACCCCAAATGCATTCCCAGAAGACAGCTTAGCAGCCTTAAAAGGAAAGAGCCCTTGAAGGTTTGGAGAGACTCACTTTCCAAATCTCCATTGTTCCTGGGATCTCAGGGAACAGACACAATGAAACGAAAACAAAACAAAACAATGCCGCTGCTTCTAGATGTTTAAGTAAGTTGAGGCTTGGGAGCATTTAGAAGCAATTTTTTCACCCTTACGTGTGAACACTCAGTACTGGCCGTACCTACTCCTAAGCTCTGTGGGGACTCGTGGCATGATTTCCACATTCGGTTAGACTTGCACCTATTCTCAAATAACAGAACACACCAGTCCATTTCTTTGAAATGGTCCATTTCAAATGTAGTGTTTTCAAAATTAGTTTTCTACTCTGCCTCACGGCCAGACTTTTGATGAACTTTTATGCTAGCAACATCTTTTCTCCTAACATTGCAAACGGTATCAAATAAATAAAACAAAGAGATTACTGCTTTTTAAAAAAAACAAAACAAAACAAAATGAGAAACCAAGTCACCCAATTAAAGTGATTCTTAAAAAACGATGACTCTGGAGAGGTAGGCACCCTGATCTGAATAACAGTTGCTAATTGTTCAGTGCGGGGCAGAAGCTTAAAAGGCTCTAATTTTGATTAGAGTTTCCTTTTAGAAAGAAAAGAGAAATTTATTCTGAGAAAGCAAGATCGTCACATTTTGAACCTGAGCAACACGCTATGCAGATGACACGTGGATGATGGATATGATTATAACGACTTTCCTACCATTAACAGTGCGATCATTCAAATACACAGTAATAATACATTCCAACTCTTCATGATTGGCCAAGGTTACTGTTCTCCTAAGAGCGGCGCCAACTTTATACTTTCTATAAAGGAAACACATTATATTGGGGAGATAAGAGATAAAGAGGAAACAGCAGGGGTGAGGTGTACACAGGTGGCACAGGTGGAACTCTAGGGAAGCTGGCTTTAGAGTCAACAAGTAATGTGCAGGTAAGAAGCAAAGAACAGTGGGCGCCAACTAGAAACAGCTAGCACAGCTCAACGTCCTTTGCGATGCCTTTCCAATTCCATCTTGAGGGATACACGTTACCAGGCTGGGCGCGGGCTGAGGTCACATGTGGCTGGAGCACATGACCCTCTCCTTGGCCCTCCTTCTTTCTCTGAACTCCCCCACTGGAAACCTCCTATCCGCACACTGAGGCTCTTAGTCATGTGGCCTGCGTTTGAAATGAATGATTTCATACATGTGTGATTTACCTCACTAACCGAAACATACTTGGCAAGCTGGAGGCTCGTTGGTTGAATTCAGCCCGTCTCCATGCTTTGCTGGGACCACACCATGTATTTGAAGAATTGGAATTAGCTGCTAGGACACCCTCCCTCCAGAATCAGGAGGTGGAACATACACAGAAGCGGGTTTCTGATTTGACAACCCGGAAGCCCTGGCACTGTTGGGGCAGCACTGAGCTCTTCGGATGTGACTGAGCTTGCTGCTGTAACAAAGGCCCCAAGCCCTCCCCTGTGGGTCCCACTTCCGTCTCGCTCACTCCCAGAACTCTCAGCTCGCACAGCTGTTTGAATCCGTGACCTCTGAACTCCATCCCCCATCTTCGGAGGACAAAGCCTTTGTCTTCATCTTCCCAGAATCCAGCACAGTGTTACTCACATACCAGGTGTGAGAAAAGTCCTGCCCCAAAGCCCAAAAGCAAAGAAGCAGATGTAAGAACTGATGGATCAGAGAGAAGAGGACAAAGGGAAGCCTGGGTACCAGAGAAGTACTTTTCACTGCCTCAAAAAATCATGTTAAGGGGAAGATCTTGTTCTGTTACAGCTTCATGGGGTGGTGATTTTGAAATCTCTTTAAGAGGAAATGAAAAGAGGCCTTGCATTTTAAAATGATAGCTTCCCTGAAGCTAGGTGACTGAAAGAACCTGGATTGTCTAACGAGGCTGTTGACTCCCAGTGTGAGTTTCACGGTGTGAGCAGTGAAGCGGAGCTTCAGGACATACTGTGCAGAGCTGGCTAGGTAACAGAGAAATTCCCCTAAAGCAGCCTTCACTTCCTACCTCTCTGCAGAATCTCAAAAGAAAATCACAGGAATGTTGCTAAGGGCCCTCCATGAATTTGTACCAAATGCCTTGCTGCGGTCACAGCTAAACACGGCACTCAAGTATGAGCTAGGTCAGAAGGCAGGAAGAACAGGATTCCCTGAGTCATAAATACAGGACTTAACGACCACACTTCAACTTCAGAGAATCCTTGGAATGTTAGGGTGTGCCTGCAATTTCAGCACTCAAGAGGCAGAGGCAGGGAGATCACCAGTTCAAGGCCAGGCTGAGCCACATAGTCAAGCTCATTCTCCAAAACAGGGAAGGACTGGATGTACCTCAGTGGTACAGCTCCCTAAGCTTGCACAGGATCCTGGGTTTCGTCCTCTCTGCTTCAGATGACACAAAGACTCAAGAGAAAGGCATGCTTTTAACTTCGTGCGCTAAGGGAAGGCCTTTCACAGCCTTTGTAACTTTACTGCCAGGGCTTCTGAGTCTGCCGGGAACAACAATGAACAGGGATGGTGGCAAGGTGTTCGGGAACTCAGGAGAAACGATATAGAGGGAGACCTCTCAACCTGTTTTGGGAATCTGTATTGAACTAAAGCCAGAGGAACCAATGCTGAGCAGTTTGGGATTTGGGGTATGCCTACCCCAAACCCCAAGTTGTCAGACCGAGAGGAGGTTGCTAATGAGGAGTGTGCAGAAACATCTGAGAACAAACGTCTGTCTTACTTGACTATTTGGCAAATTGTCTCTGCCTACTTGCAGAGGTGACCTCATTTCTCCTTTCAAAGAATACAACTTAAAGCAGTACCCATATAAGCATCTGGAACTGGGCAGCTTCACTCCCTAAGCAGGGTCTTATCAGAGTTTCTGAAATCTTGGGTTCTGCTCAGTGTCCTGCTCTGGGCCGTGGGAGAGGCAGTTGGGCACACTGGGGAACGGCACAGACTCTTAGGTCTGACAACATATGGAAAGTAGTTCTACTTTGTCAATCAGACCCTAAAGGAAGTCAAGCAACTTCCTCAGCCAATTTCTTTGCAAAAGGGAAGTATAAATACATGTTATCTGTACTTTGAGACATGAGTGAGAGAATATACTCACTTAGCATTGCCCTTTGGAGCCAGCATGGAGAACTACGTTTTTTTTGAACCAGAGTTTTCACAATGTTCATAAAGACTCAGAAGATGGTCAGGTAGGTGAAAGGTCATCAGGATATTTGAGGAATGTGGAATAGTTGGCTCTGCACCATGCTTGCTCTTAGTAATTTTAAACAAGGATGAGGCCAGAGACCCCAGGAAAAGAATAATATCAGAGTGACTTGAATAGAAAGGATAAGCTAGGTTGAGCCATGCTCATACCTATGACTCCCCATTAAGTGCACTCATTTATGAGACAGTGGGGCAGGCAGGGGCTGCTGTGTATGAAGCCAACTATCTCTTGGGGGGCCTGATCCCAAAGCCTTGGATTTCAACCAGCTGAACTAACTGGTAACAGATAACCAATAACACGTTCCGTGCTTGCAGGCCAGCAGTCTTACAAGGACATACCATGAGAATTTTAACAAGATACAGAACACAGGACACACTTTAGTGTTAGCAAAGAACATGTAATATTTCAAAATGTGGAGAAACTGCAGCTACTCTGTCCACTCGAATTTCTAAGCCAGTTCCACAGCCTGAAAGGTCTGAGCTTTTATTGGCTCCTTTCCTTCATGAGGTAATGAGTATCTGCAACGGACTGGACAAGACTGGAAGAGCCTGCATCTACAGATAAGTCATCTTTCCTTAAAGACACATCTTACTCCTACCTGATGTGCTATCAGCAGATCACGCACACTGGAGGACCAGTGAAGAGTCTGTAGAGCTCTCCAGTCTGGGGCATATATGAAGATGATACAGCCAAATGTTGGCTTTGCCTGCTCCTGAGCTTCTCTGACAAGCTCCACAGCCTTCACCAACAATCTACAGCCCCGAACCACCACTCAATGACTACTTCTTTTACCAATTAAATCACTTGTCCATGGTTTTGAGTATGTCCCATGCAGTCCCAAGCAGAGCATGTGGTCATGAAGGTGATACAGTGAACGTGATTGTCTATGGGCTGGCTGGACTGACTCTGCCAATGTTACAGAGGATAATGGAGAGCCAAAGAAGTGTTTGAGGATGCTAAGGATTCTGGGGAGAGCTAGAGAGGCATTATGTGGGATGCTGAGGTCAGTGCTTGAGATAAAGACCTCTACTGAAAACCTTTGGGTACTACAGGAATGAACCGAACAGGACAAGATTAAGGAGACTCTGACTCAGGGCTGGGCTGATCAGAGACATTCTTGAGTGGCAAGACCACAAGGATGTTGGTAAGAATCTGAGGCACGAAATTTCTACAAAGATAGCTCTAGCTTGAGGTCAAACTCCTATAGGCTAAGGGGTAAAGGATAGAGCATGGAAGCAAGAAAGGACAACAGAGGCAAGACTGGCTGAAACTGGCTAGAAAACAACTGGTAACTTTTGGAATGGTTTGAGCTATAACAGTGAAACCAAGCTTAACAAAGCCTCATGAGGCTAAATTAGACATTGCCTCTCATATTTGAACAATTCAGTTCTTGTAACAGCAGAGGCTACAGAGAAAGGGAGCAAGGCTCTGGAATCCAGGCGTGTGACTGAAAGTGTGCATTTCATTGTTGGGATGGAAGGTGCTGGTGGAAATCACCGAAGGCAGTGCAAAGCAGAGAGTCTTCCCTTCGATTGCTAGAGCATGTTTAATGTGACCCCCATCACACCCGTAAGAAGAGGCCACATCAATAAGAACATTCAGCTAAACTCCAAGTCCTGGCCCAGGGGGGACATGTGTACAGGGGCCACACGCAGGCAAGGATATCTGGCTGGGTCTGACTAAATGGCTTTTCCGCAGTTCCAGCCAATGAAGAAAGATGGCCCCCACGTTGTTCACTTTCTAGTTTCAGGAAAAGCCAGATATTTGGATTTCTTTGTGAATTTGCTATTATTAGCAGAGAATTAATTTTCCTCTAAAACGGTCATTGTGCAAGTCAAAGAAGTCATATCTGGGATGAATGTGGTACTTGAGTTAGTTGGTGACATTTGATTTGAAGCCCTCTTTGATCACAACTTTAGTTACGGAAGAGTTCAAAATATCACTAAGCATGACCTTGAAAGTATCCAGGTGTCTGATTCCTGGCCAGTCTTTACCATCCTTGGAGGCTAAGTGGTAGAGAGAATCTGAGATAATGTAGCTCTTGAGGACTGTGGCTCTGGGGATAATGTGGCACATACTGTTGTAAGCCTAACATCCAGATGTATAGAACAAAGTATAGGATCTGAGAAATTAAGTGTGGGCCAGAATCAACACTTGGAAACACTTGGATGCAATTTACTTTGGTTCTAGTAGGAAGCTGCATATGAATGCCAGAGAACAAACATCTGGACCTGGGGGCAAGTTTATAAAATGTAACATGCTCAGCAAGTGCTACGGCAGTGATCACAAAATTGATTAGTTAGGGTTTCTGTGGCTTTGGAAAGCTTTTCAGGTAAGAAAGACATCAACAGTGGAAAGAAATCCTCAACACCCCAAATGGATGGAAGTACAAATGCTTTGCTTGAGACTAGATAAATAGAATACTCAAGTATCAGGTTGTCTGGGATCTGTGAATGTGACTTTATTTGGAAATAGGACCATGGTAGATGTGATTTAGTTAAAATAATACTGGGATTATGTGGGCCCCAATACAGTGACTTGTGTCCTTACAAGATAAGGGAACTTGTCACACAGACACACAGTGAATGAATCGTCAATGCAAAGGCAGACCGAGTGCATTGTCACAGCTACGTTGTCACAGCTAAGGAGCACAGGGACTGCTGGCAGCCACTGGGAGCTATGAAATCCAAGGAAGCATTCACCCTAGAGCCTCTGGTGGAGGGAGAGCCTGGCTGACACTCTGACCTCAAACTTCTGGCCTCTGGAACTGTGAGAGAAAAAAAAAAATGTACTGTGCTGTAAGCCAGAGTAACTTACTGGCAAAGCTCTCGGAAGCTGTCTCTTTGAGCCATTGTTGGGCTAGCAGGCTCGCTAGGGCGGATTATACAATGACTTACAAGCACAGACTAACTGATGCAATATGTAGGGTCCAAGACATATGTAAGGTCCAGGAAGCAGAGCATCATCAAAGCAGGAATATCCCGTTCCAGGAGAGAATGCAACTGAGGAATACTATAGTCTGAATGTGTCCTTCAAAGCTTGTGCTTCTGGCAAACTTTGACCTGAGTTTGGATCCCCAAACCCATGTGGCAAGCTGGGTGTGGTCTTGGGCACACCTGTGAACCCTGTGCTGCATGGGGACGGAGACAGGGAAATTGCTGTGACTTGCTGGCTGCCAGCCTAGCCAAACCTTATTAGCTCTAGGTTCAGAAAGAACCTTTCTCTCCCTCAACTGAATAATGAAGAGTTACAAAGGAGGACACCCAACACCCCTCCTCTGGTTTCCATGTGCTGGGCTCTGCAAGTATGTTTAAAATATGCATGTGTGTGCCCCCGGACGGATGGACGGACACACACACACACACACACACACACACACACACACACACACACAGTCTGTAGTATTCTGTTAGAAGCACGAAATGGACTAAAACAAGCAATACTGATTAGTAACCACATGCAGGGTGGTATACTTTTAGCATTTATCTCAGAGTTGAACTAATTTTCAATTGAGAGATTATACATTATAGTTTTTTTTTTCCCCCCCAAATCTCAGCCTTCCTACCCCTGGTTAGTGCCTAACTTATTTTCTTTGTATTTGAGTAGAACCAGAAAAAAGGCAAAAAGAGGTTTAGGATCTTCATATATCTAAAGACCAAGATCAGGTACAAATCTGTGGGACTAGGTGCCTGCCATTTTGCCTTTGTAAGATTTTAACAAAATATAAAATATTGGTTAGAGAAACATAGCATTAATTCAGTCAAGGATCTTCACTGTTAATAATTTGATGATGTAGGCTTTACACATTCAAGATTCAGACTCACTTTCCTCCAACAGCCCACAGTTCTGTTTGGAGCCCAAGACAGACAAGCCTTCAGTAGACTCGCTTTAGTTAATGCAGCCTCAGAAACAGTGGACAGCGCATGAGACTCACCTCCAGTGGGGTGGAGTTCTGTAGGAATCGCATCCAACACACAACTGCCATCACTACAAAGACCCTGGCACAAAAGTCACCTCATAAACACACCACTTACTAGGAAGGGTGTCGCTCTAAATCTGTCTTTTAAAAAATTAAAATTTCACTTAGGTAGTGTGTATTGTATGTGCGTGCCATGGCACACGCGTGGTGGTTAGAGTGCAACTTTCAGTTACTCCCTCCTCCTACCATTTGGGCTCTGGGAGGTCTTCTGACTTGGCAGCAAGTGCCTTACCTGCTGAGCCATCTTCTTGTCCCTGCATCAGTCTTTTATTATTTTCTGGACTATGCATGTCTTTTCGTGCACAATCACAACAGGACACACCACTAGTACCATAACACAGTTGGATCTTACATACAGGCCAAGAAAGTTTTGAACTCGACTACCAACACAAGAACATCTCTTGATGCCTTGGTCAGGTCACAGTAATGCCCGTTAGTGTTCTAACCTGTAAGACAGGAAAGACGTTTCATGGTAACATTACCTATTATTTAAGGACAAATGGTGCCTTGTATGTGCTTCTTGTTTGATATATTTTGTGTTTATTATTAGCAATATGTAAAATAATTATACAATGCATACATAATTTAACAAAAAATATACAAATAAGGCACATTACATTAAATTATATACTAGTAATGTCTAACAGATTATAAATATTTTGAGAAAATGAGCTGTTAGCTTTTATTATTCATTTTTGAAATCTAATTATTTCAGAATATAATGTAAACCATTTTCCCTTCAAACTGCTAAAACAGTTTAGTATAGATGTATATTCAGGCACCAAAATGAATTTTTAAAAAATTACAACAAAGTGTGGGAAAATTAAGATGCTAGGGAAATTATCATTCATTCAAATTTCTAATTTATGGAAAGAGTTTCATTAACCTCCCTAAACCTATCTTCATAATAAATACATGAGTCATGTGATTTAAAAATAATTTTATATCACATGATTCTTGTCTTAAGACTTGGGAGGCTGAGGCAAAAGGACTGTTGTTAGTTTGAGGACATCCTGGGCTACATAGTAATATTCACGACAGTCTGGGCCACACTGTGAGAGCATCTCTCAAACCAACACACAAAAACCACATTAAGAAAAAACAAAAAAGGGGGCTGGAGAGATGGCTCAGAGGTTAAGAACACCGACTGTTCTTCCAGAGGTCCTGAGTTCAATTCCCAGCAACCACATGGTGGCTCACAACCATCTGTAATGAGATCTGGTACCCTCTTCTGTATACATAATAAATAAATAAATCTTTAAAAAAAAAAGAAAAAAAAAAGAAAAAACAAAAAAGAACATGAATCAATATCACTTATCTGTATTTTCTCTATGGAGGGTGGGAAGATAACTGTTAAGAGCCTCTGCTATGAAAAACATGTGAAGACAGGTTTGGCAGACGGAATTACAAAGCTGTCTTTTGACCAAATTCTGACGGTAAAGACTCAATCTGAGGAACTAGTTCTGTGCTTCAAAAGCAACAGGTAAGATCTGAGGACATTTACAGACTTCTTTAAAGAGTCCACTCAGGGCTGGGGAGATGGCACAGTGGAAGAAGTGTGAGTGTGAGGACTGGAGTGTGGATAACAAGCACTGTGTAAACGCTGGGTGGGGGCGGTGGCCCACCTGTTACAGCAATGCTTGGGAGGCGGAGACTGGGGTCCCTGGAGCCAGCTAGTTACCTAAACTAGCTAAACTGGTAAGCTCTGGGTTCAGGTATGGAGAGGTTGTCTCAATATACAGTGTAAAGTGAGCAAAAGGTACCTGATGTCAACCTTGAATCTCCATACATAACACAAATATACTTGCAAACACACCAATGCACACAAGTATGCACACACACACACACACACACACACACACACACACACACACACACATACACACGCTAAAAAAGGAAAACCACTAAAATGTTCCAGGATTTAATTTAGAGCTTATCATAATTAGGATACTTTCCCATTTTAGCACTGAACCATATTTAACATCAACTTTAAAATGTTATATATTTTCATACTGAGCATGTCACATGAATCTTAAAAAGTATTGGTAGATAAATGGACAAACAGTTTTAATAAATGTATTCTGCAAGATGAGTCTGGTGATTGGAAATTATTTTCTTTTTGGCTTAAGACACTAAAAAGCTCAGAGCTAAATTGCCATTATGCCTAGCAGCATAAAGGGATAGACAGCATGTATTTCTATTCTTTACTATCACTTCTGGCTCTGAACTTCAAATACCCTGATTACCTCAAGTAATAATTCTGTCCTACTGCACTGCATACATTTTAGGAATGAGGGAAAAATAAATTGATAAAAGAAAAGGTCCCTCCTAAAATATGACATTTTGATACTTTATCAATCTTCCCTGTAACACTGAGTGATTAAAAATAAAATAAAATAAAATAAAAACCAACATTCTCTCCAAATTAGCACTTTTCCTTTCTATGAATTCTGAGCTTCACGGTCAAGTCAGGTCTCTCTCAATCTCGGAAGAGGCAAGGAGTCAGTGACGAGAAGAGCCCGGATGCTAGCGTGATCCAAGTGCACTGCTCTTCCTTGATCTTGAGAAGCCCCATGCTCCCAGTCATAGGGAAGATGAAACAAAGCAGGACAGCCAGTTAGGCCAGAGGCAAAGCTCCCCAGCTCTAAATTCCAGCTGAATTTAGACATCAACTTTGGTTCTGGCATAAAGAATTAATGTCTGGGCCAAAGAGATGACTTGATCAGTAGAGTCCTTGCCATGCAAGCGTGAGGACTTGAGTTCTGGTCCCCAGAACCCACAAAAAACCCCAGGTGCTGTGATGCAGGTCTATAATCTCAGCTCCCGAGGCACTGGGGGGGGGCAGGGGGTAAATGACTCCCTGGAGCTCACTGGTGGCCAGTTTAGCTCAATCAGTGAACTCCAGGGTCAGGGACGGATCCTGTCTCATAAAATAAGGTGGAACTCAACTAAGGAGACACAAGATGTTGACCTCTTGCCTCCACCCACATGCACACACATGTGCATGCACACCCTCCCTACACACATAAACACATATATACCACATAAACCCCTACAAAATTAATATTCTTTTTTGTGATGTTCTGTTAATCCCTTTTAGATGAAATCAATTTAGGTTTGAAAATAGACTATTGTGTATGTGGTAACTTTCATTCCATGATACAAACAAAAGTACTTTTCAACAATTGTCTAAGCCCATATTTAAACAATTAGCCGACTCTGGGCCATCATGTCAAGCTTTATACAATTCTGCACAACAGCTTTCCTTTAAAGAGTAAGATACAATTTAGGAAGCTTACAGTAAATTTAAGTAGGAGAAAAACCCAGAGCTAAACAATATTGGAATGCAGGCCTGTCCATGGGCAGGGCCACAGCACCTGCACCTGCTGTTTCCTGCAGCTGAGGTGGCCAGAAGGAAGGATTCCTGATTTGTGTTTTGTTTTCCCTCTCTAAGTGACAGCCTCCAAAAGTGGTTTAAGAACCATCTGGCATCTCCAGCACCACGCACAGCTTCTCCCTCCCACCCCACGAGGAATGTGTCACAGTAACTTTGCACCCACACATACGGCTTCAGGGTGGCCACTGACTGAAACGGGGGAGCCGTCTGGGTCTGCAGCTTGCTCTGGTTAGCTACAGCTGCAGGGAAGAGCTGGCTCTGCTCTTCCTTCTGTCTCTTCCCCCACCCACCTTGAACAAATGCTGAAGGCAGCTGCCACAGGACCGCTCCTGAGCCCAGGACTCGCCCAAGGGACGAAAGGAGGAGGGCTCTGGGACTAAAGAGGTGAACTAGTTACCGTCATAGCTCACTTTCAAGGTAAACAGACAACGGAAGGTGTGTGGTGTGGTCTAGACTGTCCTGTTCTAAGCTATGAACAGAGGTTACTGGGGCTGGGATCTTACATTTGTGAGACAGGCTAAGAGAGAAAAGACAAGCAAACAAAAGTAGAACTGGATGTGGCTAGTTGGTTCATCTATCCAACTCCACTTTGGCTCCAGACATTCTTTTACTATTAATATGACTCCTTCATTCTCTTAAACTATGGCCCAGTATTCGTTAGTGGGGCATGATGTAGTGGATCTACTTCTATGCACAAAATGGAACCCCAACCCTGCTCTGTCATCTTGTACCCATTCTATCATTTTACGTCTTTACAAATGCCTTCTGGGAAGAGCGGAGAAGACCCCAAAGCAAAGCCACCGAACACTCGGCCCCTAGAAAATAAGGATGCCTAAATCATGGGAGGTGGGAGATTTGTAGGGTCGAAGCAGGACACGGTGGAGGCACGTCCTGTTCTTCCACTGGAGTGCACTGTCCCTTGGGACAGAACTGGTGGACACCTGCAGTTGAATCACTGTTTAGAGAGGCACAAACTACGGGGCCAGCATTTACATGCAGATGACGAGTGTTTTGTTTGTGACCACTCGATCTCTCAGTCAGTCATTTTCTAAAACTTGCTGTTTTCAGGCGTTACTAATGATAAGATAGTTTTCAAGGCATGTCTGGTGACTTAGATATTTTAACATACAAACTTCGAATTCATATTATTAAAGCTTTACACAGAGGGAGGGGGGAGTTGTTTTTGATTTGAAACAGGGTCTCACTGTGTAGACCAGGCTGGCCTTGAGTTTACCGAGATCTTCCTGGCTCTGCCTCCTAAGTGCTGGGATTAAAGGTGGATATGGGGTAAAGATGAATTAGCAACAGCACTAACAAATGCTGTCCAATTACCTTCGACAAATTTGGAACATTTTACTCCCAGTGACCCTTTGCCACCTACAGTTCTTTTACTTCCTCAGTAGGAGTTAATCCTAAACCTGATCCTAGGAGGTAGGCAGAGAAAAGATTATTCCCATTCAACCGACAAGAAAACAACACAACAACAAAAAACCCACAACGAAGGCTATCAGACTTCAGTGCCTGAAAAATTTAGAGACAAGGTTTTGGACCTTTGCAACTCGAGGAGGACAGTATTATTTACAGTATGTACTGAAAAATCAAGCTGAGTCAGTACTGTGGAGGATTACTTACCAACAGCCCCTTTCTCTAGCATTTAGGGGTGTGGTTCCCCCCTCCACCAAGTAATGACGCTCACTTGCTGCACCTATTAACAATGTGGAACATAGGTAAACTGGCTCCCCAACACTCGCCCCTCCCCGTGTGGGGAACCCGGATGAGGCAGACCTGCTTTCCATGGGAGGCACTCCGAAGGTTTCTGCATAGCCTTAGTGTCATCTCCCAGTTGGTCACGGTTGGCCCAGAACAGAGATGGGCAAGTGGCCGACTGTCTGATCCCGCACAGGCTGGAATGTTTCCCATTTTTTCCTAAGCCCACTCTCGCTGCGCGTTTTCCAAGAGCTACTTACTACGAAAATAGCGCCAAGCTGAGAACTTACAGGGCATCGCAGGTCAACAAGTACTAAGTATGCAAGCTCTAGAAAGGAGACGATGGTGCGCCAGCTGGACGACTAGTGAACCACAGGAAGGGTGCTGATCGGCTTTCACTGACAACTTTGATACAGATGAAGCACGATCAGATACCTTTAACTTCAGTCAAGCAAAGAGAATTCCGAACGTCCCAGGTTTAAGCACACCTGAAGCGGAACAAGGAGTAGACTGCTTAGAATCCTGATCTTCAATATTACAGTAGTTACCGGCGTCTAAACAGCTGGCGTTTCCTGCTCTGAGCAGTTTCAGCTAGCTGGGAGATGGGACTTACAGGGTTGTCGTGTCCTAGAAGACTCCTGGGTAGTTTTTGTGAATACTGACGGCTGTGCAGCCTTGGGAGAAAAACCAAGCTGCCACCTACCTACAACCCCTCACTATCCCCGTGTTTTAATTCCTCTTCCTTAAAAAACTAACAGAGCAAGCATGTGGCAAACATGTTTCCATTTCCCCCAAGGACGCAGACAGGGACAACTTCTCCTTCTCTGCTCTCATCCTCTCCAGCTCCCCCTCCTCCCCCACCCCGCATGACATCATCCCTACGCAGAAAGGACACCAGCTGCAGGGAGGGTCTGCCTGCACCAAGTGGGATCATTACCATCATTAGTAATGCCAAGAAGCCCAGACGGCCCTGCCGACATGTGCAGGGTGTTACAGCTCTGTGGTCTCCCCACATTCACAACAAAGCTGCTGTCTGGAGATGGAAAGGCTTTGCCTTCCTAAAACGAACGTTACAAAAGAACACCCGGATATTTCTTAACAAATCAATCAGCCACTACAGCGGCAATGAGAAACCCACAAACCTGGTTACCCAGCCTCACAAGGCATACAGAGATCCAATGACTTCATCTACAGAAAATGAAAACACTAGATTTTTCAGGGGGAGAATAATAGGAGGTTGCTTGCAAGAGGAAAATTGCACGGAAAATAAAAATTAGGGAAAACTGTATATATGGATATGCTGAAAGCCAATGCCTTTATCTCGGTTCTTACAGATGCAGGTTCGTTCTTTCACACATTAACAGAACTCCATTCCTGTTAACCAATGTCATCTTACTCCACAGAATGAGACTGTGAGACTTTATTAAATGTTGTGATAATTACTATATACCAAACACTTATCACCAGCTGAATATTAGGCGGTATTCTGTAAAGACTCCTCACAACCTGTTTTGCACACAGATAACACTATTTCCATGTTTACACTGTGGCAACAGAGGCCTGATGGGGTTTTGAGCTCTCTCCTGGAGTCAGGATCTCTTCCTAAGCTCATCCATGTCCCTGTTTAAATCTCTATAAGCTGCTACCCAACTTAGGTCCCAACCTAGACATATATCTTGAGCTCTGGATTTCCCTTCACAATGACTGTGACATCTCCACTTGGATAAACCAAACAACTGAACGTGGAACCACCGCTTATCTGCTCAGAAGTGAATTCTCCCTTCATGAAATAGTACTTCATTCTAGAAGAGTGCAAGTCTTAAGTGACACTCTCCTACTTGCAAGGTCACAAAGCCAGAGAGAAAGCACTTGCTGTCAACTCTGCTCTTGAACTTGTCTTGGATCCACCCATTGATGAGATGCAATGAGAGCAATTTAAACACTGCTGTGATCACACTGTGTCTCCCTACCCCCACCCCAAATATTTTTCAGTTTGTATGGTGGTTCACTCCATACAGAATGTAGCCTAGACTCCAGCTACTCTGAGCATGCGTGGGAGAATCACTTGAGTCTGTAACTTCAGATCCCATCCTGGACAACACAGTGAAAACCTGAGACTTTCTTCTGTGTGTGCACGCATATGAGCATTTGTATGTAATTTAAATGGCTAGTCCTTGCTATTAGAAAAGACCCAAAATTCTTGCTGGTGCCTAAAGTGTCTTGCTAAATCTAATGCTATCTTTCCATCTTCCAGGGCTCCAGCCTTTGAGGTCCTCTTTTGTCTCAGGTCCTCTCCTGCATTAGTGTTTTAGAACAGGCTGTCCTACAACCATGAGGCTCTTACCCTCTTTGCTTGGCTAGCACTTACCCACTGTTGGAAGCTTAGCTCAATTATTAGTCACAAAATAGCCTTCTCTACCTCTTGACTCAAATTTCTCTCATTCCTTTGTTCTGACATCTATACATCTGAAATACTTACATAAACCTTATTGAAGGTTGTGTCTCCATGCTTTACCATACTGAATACGAATTTGATGAGGACAAAGACCAAATTTATGTTGCATCCATTATGCTTAGCACAGTGCCTGGCAGATGTCAAATGCTCAATCGGTACTTCTCACATTATTAAACAAAAGAAATTTGTTTAAAGTCACAGGATTTGAACAACAGTCTTAGTTTTATTTCTTTTTTAGCTTTTTTGAGACAGGGTCTCTCTATGTAGTCCTGGTTCTCTAGGGGCTTGCTATGTAGACCAGGATGTACTTGAACTCATAGAGATTCTCCTGCCTCTGGAGTGCTAGGACTAAAGACATGTATCACCATGCCAAGACAGGTCTCCCAACCACACCCCAAGCACATTCCTTTCTTTTTTTAAAAAATTTATTTACTTTCATTTTATGTGCATTGATGTTTTGCCTGCACATATGTCTGTGTGAGAGTGTCAGATCTTGGAGTTACAGACACTGGTTAGCTGCCATATGGGTGCTGGGATTTGAACCCAGGTCCTTTTCAAGAGCAGCCAATGCCGTTGAGACATCTTTCCAGCACCAGCACATTCCTTTCTAATATATTTTAAAGCAAATGAGTTCTGTATAAGCTTTAGGGATGCAAAGTTTTGAAGTCTCAAAGTCCTTATTAACCTATGTGGTGGAGAGTTGGATGGATAAGAGGAGTGGAGACTGGCGGCAATGGTAAGGAGGGCAAGGACTCGGTCTCCTCTGCCACATGACATAAGTAGCATCTTCTGGCCTGCACGGATAGTCCAGTGGAGAAGAAGCGGTATGAATAAGAGACAGGAGATCTTAGCGTTTGCTGAGCAGCAGTAAGGCTGAACAAGATGAGATTCAGGAATGAAGCAAACAAATCGCAAAAAGGACTTGAAGGCTGCTTCTGCTAAGATGCACCAACTCTTGACTTGGGCCGCAGATGTCAATGAGAAACAAGAGCATTTCCCTCAGCTTGGTGTCCATAACCCTTGATTTGCATCATTCTCTTGTGACCATTATAGATTCCAGGACCAACAGATCTGATAGGTGAATCAGTAACTTTTGACACTAACAGAGGCTAATTAATTCATAGAAGCTAATTCAGCAACAAGGTATGTCTTACAGCTTCTGGTCAAGGTTCTCTCTGAATATCCTGAGCTAATAATCAATGGGACCTCAATCTGACTTAGATCATTTCTCTGTGCATGCTTCTTACCCTCGACGTCAATCTTTTCCTCTGTAACCTAGGAGTCAGTGCAGTGCCCTTGGAAGGCGTCCCTCCCTTCCCACTCGAACTACATTGGTTACATGTCCTCCCTTGCCTTCAACTTCCATCCCCTTAGTTGGCATCTCGGGACTGGTCCACTGGAATTCCTGGAGCTGGGGTTCTGCCATAAAACTCTCAAAATAAAAATCTTTATTTAATAATCTAACTGGAATTATAAGCAGAGAGATTTTGAAAAGACAAAACAATTTTTTCACAAGGGAAGAAAATAGTGCACAGTTTCCTCTGTACAATCTGTGTGTGTGTGTGTGTGTGTGTGTGTGTGTGTGTGCAATGTGCATGTATGTGTGTGTGTGGTGTGTGAGTTGGGTGGTGGTGGTGGTGGTGTGTGTGTGTGTTGTGTGTGTGTGTATGTGGTGGGGTGAAGGGATGTACACAGGAAAGAACAGACTTTTGAAATGCTTGAGAAAACATTTCTCTGGGCTCTGAGGCCTGACGAACAATAATTTTCGATTTGAGCCCCAGGAATTCCCATCATCACAGTTCAGCATCCCCTGCTGGGCAGTCTGCCACTGACCTTCAGGCCAGGCCATGAGGACAGAGGTGTGACTAGCACAAGTGATGCTCCCTGTCACCTCCTCTCTTCTCACACTCAGGTCTTTCACTCCTGAAGTTAAAGACTTCACATTTTTCTGTGATGAGTGTAGGACTTGTTACACTGGTCTCAGTTCTCAAGTCCTGGGGACTCTGGCTCTGTTTCTCATCCTCAATCCATTTCTTTCCTTGAACTGTCCCAGCTTTTCATAAGAAACATTCAAGTATAAGTAACTTTAAAAGGTTATTTCCCATGTGGCAATCCCTTTGTGTGGATGAAATGGTAATAGGAACTGGGTTATCAACTATTTGGCAAAAGAGGGGGGGAAAAACTAGTTTTGATATTTTCCTCATGTTCTCCATAAAAGGAAATAAAATTGTTTAGTAAATTTAGTATCATCCATGGTTAGGAATGCTTAATTATGTAATCCGGCTAACAGTGTCTAAACCACACACAAATTGCCAATTTCCAAAGATTTAAAATAAAACGAGTGCCTTAACATTTTCATTCTTTGGTGAGCCAGAGGTACACACAGATCTGGGAGTATCTGGAGATAGAGCCTAATGTTTTATTACAATTATGGTCTTACTGGCTGGCTAATGGAGTGCCAGACAATAGAGTCATTGTATCTATTATTGGCTATTGTTACTGGCTGGCTTTCTTACTAGAATTTTCTTTTTTTTTTTTTTAAGAAGATTCACCGTGAGTAGGCATTTATAGCACTGAGCTCTAGGAGCACAATATTCTCTTCATAAGAAGACTGTGAGGAGTCTGTGGGGTTGTCCTAACTTCCATGCTAATTTTTCTCCCCTTTGGTGCCATAATTTTGGACCTTGAATACATAATAATAACAAGTTCCAGGATTTCTAGTAATCTTACAGTATTTTAAAGGACAGAGATTTTGACCTACTGTGAACCGGAAGGAGAAACTCGGCTCAGACAATGGAGGAAAGAGAGAAGGGAAGCCATAGCTCCTCTTACACAGGCTGGGCCTCTCTAGCATAAAATCAAATCACAGTTAGGGACAACATGTGGTGAACAGGGGGGAAAAAGATGCTGAGAGAAATCAAGGCACAGAGTGAGCTTTCTTTCCACCAATGTTATACTTTTAAAATATCATGGAGTTTAAAAACCATGCTATACAGTCATAGTATACTGTCCCCCACTCCCTTCTCCCATCTGTCTGTGTGAACTGATCCCCTTCCCCAAATCCATACATATAACTAATTCTACTTTCTTGGGAAGGCAATTGTTGACTAATGAATCATCTTTCCTGTAATTTTTATTTTTTTGTAGCCTTAGTTTGGCCAAGTTCCCTGGCATTCCTGCTGAGGTATGTAATGGAAAATTTGACCTCACGCTTTTTGCTTTTTTGGAACATCACAAAACATTGATATAACAGGGCTACAAAAAAGGTAGCCTGGAGATGAAGGGATGCCCAGAAAGAAAAGGCTTAGCGTGGAAAGGAACAAAGATACACTAAATCATGTGGAAGGGAAATATTTAGGTTCCCAGACACAAAGTTACATTTATCTTCAAGAACAGCTCGTTTGTTACGGCTTAGGATGTCACAGTGTTTCCATCATAACTCTGCTTTTCTAAGGATTGTAAACTAGCCATAAAAAGCCACTCTCGAAATTAACTTGGAACATAGGCAGAACATTTTGTAGATCCCAGAACTTGTTTCAAAATGGTGATTTTTAGGGTGGGGCAGTCACAAGGAAAAGGTGTCAGGAAGTGATTTCTTGCATTTAGCCACAACTGAGCTGAAATAAAACTTTGGCAATCAGTCTTGTGTGATCATATCCCACTGTCTAAGGAAAACATAACAGGTCACACAGAGTCTGCTCTGTAATTGGGACACTTGGGATTGGCAGTGGAGACATGCTTTCAGCAAAAGCCACAGCAGAATGAATGAAGTGGTTATAAACACTGTCTTTGTCTTTTTAAAATTCTTATGTCTTCCCTTTCCTTAGTAAAAAAAGACATTTCTTTAAGTGTAGAGCCTAGACTTGAGGGGACAACACTTTAGGCACTGATCCAAAATCTGTCTCTCCATAGCCCAACAATCCTACAACTCAAGAAAATATGAACCTGGTGTGATGGGCAGAGCCCACATGGCTGCCAGCACTGGCTCTTACAAATGTCCCAAGCCCCAGGTAGAAGGTATCCTATCCAGCCCAATCAGATACCCAAGTGGAGTGTTTCATACAAACAAGGATGGCTTATGTGTGTACTGTTAATTCAGACAGCGCTGAGAAAAGAACAGGGAAAGAGTGGATGCAGAGAAGCCCCAAGTCGTTACTTAGTTACTCAGGCTGCTGGTAAACCATGCAGTTATTTCTCAATGCTACCTAAACTGTCCCCAAGAAGCTATGGTCACATCTGTGTACTCTACCCCATTAAAATGAAATACTGTTAACAGAAATGATACAATGATTCTGAGGAGAGAGCGCTTTCATTCACTGTGGATAGACTGAGTAAACAATGCTTATCTGAATAATTAATGATTCTTTTGAAAGGGGAACTTAAACAGGAGGACCATAAAATATGCAAATAAGCTAGAGATTTCTCTTGACTTAATTTTTCTGCAGATGGCTACTCGAGCCAGAGACTGTCTTAGATTTGTACTTCTCACTGACTTTGGTGAGGGGCAGGAAGAAAAGGGAACATCCAGACAGTCTGGAGAGATTCTGTTTGTCTAAGATTCTGTTTATCCACTGTAAAAAGCATGTGGATAGATAAAGTTGTTAACTACAAAGAAAACTATGAGGGGAAGAAAATTACCATGTCTTGTTTAATATCACATTTACAGGAAGGACTGAGGTCTTGGCTCAAGAATGACCTGGTGATGATATGTGAAGAATACCAACCTTAGGGAAGATACTCTTCTATATTCTGTTGGATACCCAAGGCTTTTCCGAGATACTTTTGATATTCCACATTAGAGCAAGATTGAATGTCACACTATTTAACTTGGGATATGTTTAATTTTTAATTTCCCATGACATCTTAATCAAATTGCTCTTTCAGTAGAGCCCACTAAAGTCAGCCCTATACCTTTTAGCACTTTAACATTTTGGTAGCAGGGAAGTCTTGTATTCATTAATTATTCCCCTCCCCCATACCATCAAAAGCACTTGGAGAAGGAAGGTGGTCAATTTTTTTTTTTGAGGCTAAGTTAATAAGTAAACAGTAGTAACTGAATTAGATGAAATATGTGATATTTTTTGGCAGTATATCAAAAGCAGACCGGGCATCTCTGTGTTTGATACGGTATCATTTTAGGACAGTAATTTCTATAGAATTAAATCCCAGTGAAAGCCAAGCCTGGCACAGAACTGTATTCCCAGTTACTTATAAGGCTGAAGCAAAGGACTGCAAGGTCAAGGCCAGCTTGTGTAACTTACTAAGTCCCTGCCACACAAATAAGGCAGTTTTTACTATAACCATTTTCAGTATATCTTGCTTGTTATGAGCACTAAATTTATGGGTATTTATAACATCTATTTATGATGAAAGTCTCCTGAACTGGAGAGGCACGAGGACTGACATGATTTCTAGTCCCTCCTGAGTTACAGCGTTAGACTCTGTCTTAAAAGGCAAAAGCAAAAGGGAAATGTCTCAACACTAAATACTAATTTCTAACTTCCACGGGCAGGCATTTTTGTATCTTTTCAGAGCTATTTGGTATATTTTTTAGTTTAGGGTCATTATTACTGTGATGAAACATTATGACCAAAAGCAACATGGGGAAGAAAGGGTTTATTTCACTCACAGTTCTGTATCACAGCTCATCATTGAAGGAATTCAGGACAGGAACTCAAGCAGGGCAGGAACCTGGAGGCAGGAGCTGATGCAGAGGCCATGGAGGGGTGCTGCTTACTGGCTTGCACCACATGTTTTACTCAGCTTGTTTTCTTATAGAATCTAGAACCACCAGCTTAAGATGATCCCTCCTACATCAATCACTAATTTAGAAAATGCCCTACAGGTCTGCCTACAGTCCAATTTTATGGAGGCATTTTCTCAATTAAGGTTCCCTCCTCTCAGAAGACTAGCTTGTGTCAAGTTGACATAAAACTAGTGAGCACAATACACATAAGGCAAATAAGCATTTTTCCTCTTTATGATACCAAAAATTGCAGAATCCAGTGTAGACAGTATGTTCTACACTGTGCATTTCGAACTTAACAATAAGCCAGGCGTTGGTGGCGCACGCCTTTAATCCCAGCACTCGGGAGGCAGAGTCAGGCGGATCTCTGTGAGTTCAAGGCCAGTCTGGTCTCCAAAGTGAGTTCCAGGAAAGGCACAAAGCTACACAGAGAAACCCTGTCTCGAAAAAAAGAAAAAAAAAAATAGAACTTAACAATATACCTGGAAGATTTTTTTATGAGAATACACAAAGAGCTTTCTAGTCTGATTACATTTGGATATATCTTGTTTATTTAACCAGCCCTGATATTACATATAATGTCTATTAAAGCGCGTAGTAAGAAGTCACACTTGGCAGATTACTTTTGCCTATTTCTACTTCCAACTCCAATTCTCTCTGCAGAGCAAAACTGTGGTGGGGTGGGGGTGGGGCAAAACAGGGATTTGGCTAGTTAGCTTTTGTACAATTGCATGTTTTATTCCTCCTTGTCATTAGTAAAAACAATATTCTTTTGGATAGTCTCAATATAAGGGATTCACCACTTCGCTGTTCTTCATATTCCCACACAAGTTATATTTTCCCAGTGTGGAAAAGAAATAAAGGAAAACCCAATGATTGGGAGCCAGATGCACAGATCTAAAGCTGACTTCCTGTGGCTGAGAAGCTGCTCAGGTGACAGAGGCTCAGGGTGTTGGGGCAAGCTGTCACCAGCATCAGCAGGGAGCTCTGAAACACGCACGCACGCACGCACGCACGCACGCACGCACGCACGCACGCACACATGTATGCATGTCTTTAGACAGACGGATTCTAGATAGACATAGAACTAACACACAGGTGTGCCTTGGCAATATAAGAGCAGCTGGGAAAATTTGTTTACAACACATTGATACATTTGAACATGAAGACTGTCTAGGGTCTAGGATCTCTTTGCTGAGGTAATATGACCTATTCTCTAATTTTTCAGATTTCTGCTGAGTTGGCTTTACAGTGAAGATCACTTTAAACGTGTTTGCTGTTTTAGTCTATTTTTAATAACTGAAAAAACAACTTTAAGCTTCAAAGTTGCAGGGAAAGAACTAAGTTCACTGACTCCTAAATACACTTGTCAAACTGTTAAAAACTTACCACTCTCTCTCTCTATATATATGTATACCATTTGCATGAGTTCCAGAGATAATGTGCCTTTGTCCCCAGATAAGTCAAAAAGTTTGTTTCTGTTTCCTAAGAGCACAGAGAATCACTTCTTGGTTTGTTATTCCCAGGAAGTTGGTGTTCATGGGTAGGGCTGAGACATGCTGGGAAGTTGGTGCCCATGAGAGGGACTGAGACATGTTGGGGAGAGGGTATGCATGGGCAAAGCTGAGACATGTTGGGGAGAGGGTACCCATGGGCAAGGCTGAGACATGTTGGGGAGAGGGTACCCATGGGCAAGGCTGAGACATGTTGGGGAGAGGGTACCCATGGGCAAGGCTGAGACATGTTGGGGAGAGGGTACCCATGGGCAGGGCTGAGACATGTTGGGGAGAGGGTACCCATGGGCAAGGCTGAGATGCTATGGGAACACTCAGAAGCAGTCAGGTTCTGAAGAGGGATTAATGTCTTCCTTCTAGAGAAGGTTAGTACTCCAGGAATGTGATTAGTTACCATCAGAGTGGGATGCAGCAGTAAGCAGGCCTGTCCACTTTTCTCTCTATTCCATAGTTTCCCTGTCTGTTTTCCACCATGTTATGACGTAGCATGAAGTCCTTGCTTGGCTGTGGACTTGTAGCTTCTAGAACTGTGAGTTAAATAAACTTCTTCCCTCGACGAATTATTCAGTCTCATGTATTTTCTTAGAGCAACAGAAACTGGGCAAGATTGCATTTTAAAGTCATGATATTTCTGAAGTACCTTTGATTTATAATTGTCTGACATTATTTAATACTAAATTAATTACGTGAGACATCTCTCTCAGTTCAGAACACCAAGGTGCACATGACTCAGTTTGTCCTGATGCCAGTGCCGAGGACAGGAATCACTTGGTGAAGGAGTCACTGGCAGGTTTGTTATTCCAAAGCTCTTTTCCAGGAAACTTCCTAACATCCTGGCATGAAAAGATGTCCCAAGCTCATCTACTTTTTACTTTGTTAGCCCTTCATAGTCATCTATTTCTTTAATAAGCCCTAGACCCTTGGATAGACTATGAGACTTAGAAGCCCAGTTATTGATGCTAGATATGTTCATGGTTATATGGTACTAGGCCCTCTGAGCAGAAAGATCTAGGGAATATTTCATGTCTTAATAAGCTGTCATAAAACCAGATTCAAGGACCATTCTACAAAATAACTGCATAGAGAAATAAAAATCATAGAGGTTTTAGTTTTTGGTTCTGTGTTAAAATAGATGTTATTATACTGACTGCAAAATGTAATTAATTATTACAGACAGCTCTGATAAGATGAAAAATTAGATCATACCTCCTTTTGTTTTTTTATTCATTCTCAAAGCCTAGCAAACTTCAAATTTCACAACAGACAATCCATAGAAATTCTATGTCTGAGTTTTGCTTCCAAAGAACCCAGTGTGAGAGAAAGAAGTTCAGATACAATTAAGGTGGCCGTGACAAGGTGATCACTTTAGCTGGCTGGATTAGTCACTTTTTATTACTGGGACAACACAGAAACTGCTCAAATCAGGAAAAACAGACACATACTCTAGTGGTAAGCTTCATTAACTTTAGGGTGACCAGGAAGCAGAGCTGACGGCCCATCAGCATCTCAAAGGGTTTTTGCAGAACAGCAGAGGATTCAGGGAGAATCTCATGGGCTTCTCAGTATGCTATTTCAGAACCTCCCATAGCATCTGCAACCACCAGGTCAATCCTAAAACGGTCTTTAGTACCAGCACTCCAGCAAATACCAGAACAATGTTTGCTCCACGTCAAACCTCGGACTCTTGCTCATAAGAGGCCATTATAAGCCCTTTTGCAGCAGGATGCCATGTGCTTCTATTGCTTTTAAAATAGCTACTGCATCATCGGTCACGAACAACTTCTCCAGGTGATTGATGACCATTTTATGCATACCACTGGCTCCCTATACTGGATGAGTACTTTAGGCATGCTCTTTGAGAGAACATGGATATTTTTATATACAGCCTCTTCTAACCCTGAAAAATATTTTGCTCCCCATTTGAACATCAGGGAAGACCAAGAAGGTCTTTGGGATGTGAAACTCCACGAGCAGCATGCAAGCCACTCACATGCCAATTTGGAAGGTTGGAAGTAAGTAAGAGGCACCCATTGACTTTTGGGGTTCATCGATTTAATGCCTTTTGTAAATGGGACTTGAAAATGTCCACAGCTTTACCTATTGGAGAGACTGGTCTAATCACCTTGGAAAACATGAACTTGAACCAGCTGGACAGACAGTTGGCATGAGTATGGATCTATGATATATATATAAGAGCTGCCCCTGCCCCCATTGTGAAAGCTGACACTGGCATTCCTTATCAGTGTTATTTTAAGAAAGTCTAATTTGAATTATGAGTGTTTCTGTACCACAAATCTGAGCTCGCTGTCATACCCAAATAGTAGACATTTTCTGTCACATTTTAAAAAATATGTGTCTGCTCAGTTTCACTGATAAAGAAACATGTGTAAGTGACCAAACGAAGTCAATTCAGATGGGAGCTGAGGCCACAAATAATCCCTTTTCTTATTCAGGAAGCAGGAAGCACCTTTTGGGGTTATTCACATACATGGTGACCTCTAACCCAAAGTTAACTCAAAAGGTGCATTCCTTGTTTAAGTAGGTGGGAAAATGTAGTGGAATCTCTCCATTCACATGCGGGCAGTGTTAGTAAGAACACTAACACCAAGCAGCCTACACACTGTAAATAAACATGGAGCCAATAACCTGTTATGTCTGCCCCGAGAACAGGTTTTCTCCAGACAGTAAGTGCTGCATCAGCACATACTGTCTCCTGCCTGCAGCTTTTCATTTTATTTTTCACTTCCTCTGAGTTTCTGGATATACTTTTGTGATTATGAGAAAAACCAGTGCTGTGATTCTGATCAGGAAGTTATCTCCTCATGGGGTCCTGTGTCTATCAATTTCAGTGGATGGTGATGAAAAAGGTTACTTTTTTCTTAAATGTAATAATGGGTCATTAATGTAAGTAGGTAAATAATAGCAACCAGGCTTCTCCAGAAAATAACCGTACTGTGAGTCTGGTTGTATTGTGTTTTCAAAGAAACATGGAGTAAGTAACATGCTTTACATATAAAAAGTCTGCCCCCCCAAAAGACCCTACAAAACAAACAAACAAACAAACAAACAAACCAAAAATTAAAACAAACAAACAAAAAGATCCTGGATTTTGCTACTGCTCAGTCATACAGAAAACAGCCATTTTCAATCATACTTCCACATCTCATTTAAAGAAAATAAAATTATTTCTTGAGGGAGGCATATTGGATACGTCTTCAAAATCCTAAATGCTAAATGTAAATCATAAAAAGAATAACATCAGAGAAACAGGAACAGGGCTGAGTATATCTTAGTTATAAGACAGTTCTGTGTTTGGCTGAGTTCAAGTCTGGTCTCTCAGAGGCGTTTTATGTAATCTATGGGGAATCTATGCAGCTTCCTAATTTTCTGTGATCTAAAAAAGCGCCCATCTTCATACCTGCTTTCTGGGTTACTGGGGAAGAGTGGGAGGCAGAGAAGTTGCTGGGCAGTGTCTTGATACAGGCATGTTACAGAGTCCAAGCTAAGGAATCCAAGACTCGCAGACAGTGTTTGCTGTGGGCTTTTACAATGTTGCAAACATTAGTCACCAGCTTCAAGAAGATAACAGCAAGCTCTAAGAGCTGTGCTTTTCAAAGGGGATCTGGGAGTCAGGGTTTCTGTGGAAGCCTTCCAGGGCAGCAGCTGCCAAGCTTGTGGGTTTTTCATTGGCTGCCACTTGATAGGGAGAAGGCAGGAGGATGAATTCTTTGAGGGCAAGTTCAGACAGTGAATAGTTCAAGGTTGCAGGCTGCTGAGAAATTGGGAGCAGAGAATGGACACACAAACCACAAATGTTAAAAGGCACAATTGCTTTGATTTTCTCTGAAGTTTTAACAGCTAAAATCATTCTATTACCATAGAATCATTACACAGTAAAATCAGCATCGATGAAGCAATGTTGTCCAGCAAGATAACCGAGTCTAGCTTTTCCAATTAACCTTTTGTGGAATAAGGAGTAGGGAATGGGACAAGCCATTCTTTCTCATCGATGGTAATGGTTCAGTGGAAGGGGTGAATTTTCATGTTAGGTGGGTACGGATTTGTATTTGGACCTGACCTTCTGTGCCTATGTGATGGAACTACAGTTTTATTTTCAATGGGAGAGTAAGACCTACCTAGCAAGATCACTGCAGGGGGGAAAATCAGATAATGTTATGTGGTAGCAGATGGTAGATACCTGCAAAAATGGGAAGCTGCCATTAGTGCCATATCTACTAAGGTTCCTCTGTTACAGGTAGCTGCTGTCTATCATCTATGTAATTATTACAGATAAAGTTAACCAACAAAGCCAGGAAATCTGCATTCAACTACCTGCAAATAATCTATTTTTAGTCATCTTTATGCTTTTAAGTTACAAATAACCCGTAAGCTCAAAGTTTATCATTATAGCCTTTTACGATCTTTAGGGGTTCTCCCAGGAGACATTCTCTGTAGAAGCTTAACGATAAACTTGAAGTCCATTTTACTAAAGGGGGATATGGCTAGCAGGCTCCTCCTTGCCTGCAGCAGACCTCCTGATGATTCACTGATAATACATACCATCAGCTGCCATTCCTAATAAAACGTTCTCCTGGCTCTTCATACCTTACGGCAGGCTGTAAGTCATACATCCTCTCCTCATTTCTGCTTTTCTTCTTTAAGGCCAGCTAAAACCTGCTTTTCATAAATCTTAGGAGAGTAAATCAAAGTAACCAAGCTGGAATTTGACAGAGGACTAACCAAGATTACTTCAAATAGAATCAAGGTGCAGGGTACCGTCTTCTCTTGTATCTGCATACCCACCAGTACTTTCCCTTACCACATTCAAATCATCAATATTTCAGTTATTAACACCTACGGTTTTCCACACATTTCATTATTTAGCTCCCTGGGGCAAAGGTTAGCAAGTACTGTCCAGTAGGCCAAATGTGCCCTGAATCTGTACAGTCAACTCTAAGAATGACTTTTACATTTTGTAAAATGGTGAAAACACTGAGTGTTTATGTTAACTCGGGACTTTCTAGACTTAGATCAGGGGTTCTCAGCTTCCCTCACCTTTGGAAAAAGGAGCCTTGCAGTCACTAACAGGATCCTTCTGATAAATATGTGAAATCTTATCACCATGTCCTCCCTTACCCTACCTCACAAGTCAACCCAAGATCTAGGGAAGGAGGGGCACAAGGATTTTTTAAAACCTTCCCAGGAGACCGATTTAAAAATTAAAACCCGGCCGGGCGGTGGTGGCGCACGCCTTTAATCCCAGCACTCGGGAGGCAGAGGCAGGCGGATCTCTGTGAGTTCGAGGCCAGCCTGGGCTACCAAAGTGAGTTCCAGGAAAGGTGTAAAGCTACACAGAGAAACCCTGTCTCGAAAAAACAAAAAAAAAAAAAAAAAAAAAAAAAAAAAAAAAAAAAAATTAAAACCCACTTTCTAAACTTATGGAGATAGCACTGTAAAGTGACCATATAATGGTTACAAGGAATAATTAATTGATTCCGGTCTCCACTGGAGAATGGGGCACTTATGGCAAAGGACACCGAATTACTCAGTTTCTGGAAATTCCCTGTCATGAATATGCCATTTCAGCACATAGTTTACCAATGTCGATGTCCAGGGAAATACCGTCTAAATTATAGCATGAAAACAATGACCTCAGACTGGAGGGCCGGACAGTGAGAGGCACTCTGGCTCTTTTTCTGTTGCTGTGATCAA
Organism: Peromyscus leucopus; assembly: GCF_004664715.2. NCBI lineage: Eukaryota > Metazoa > Chordata > Mammalia > Rodentia > Cricetidae > Peromyscus > Peromyscus leucopus. The sequence goes on along the minus strand of NC_051073.1, from coordinate 39,885,384 downwards.
CTCCATGATCAACAACCACCTGGAGGAGGAGAGGTTTGTGTGCTTAGCAGTCACAGTCCATCATTACTGTGTCCATCACGAAGGGAAGCCGCCGCCGCAGGAGCTCAGGGCCGGAAGCTGCAGGCAGCAGCTGAGGCAGAGACCACAGGAGTGCTGCTCATGGGCTTGCTCACCACGGCTTCCTCAGGTTGCCTTCTTAGACAGCCCAAGACCACCTGTCCAGGTGTGGTACCGTCCGCAGTGAGCTGAGCCCTCCCACACCAATCGCTGACTGAGAAGATGTCTACAGACCTGTCCACAGGCCAACCTGAAGAAAGCAATTCCTCTACTGAGTTCCCCTCTTTGTTCAAGATGACATGAAATAACTAGCACAAGACAGAAACAGGAGGAACACAATCATTTTGATTCAGAAAAGACAAACTTACTTCCATTCAGATAGACAACATCATCTGGCAAACGCATTTCTCGTCAAACTTTAATAATTTCACAGATTTTACAAATGTAGTATCAATCGATACAGTTTCGTCCTAAGGCACTTGATTAGTCTTTTATTGTAAAAATGAAAAGAAAGTAATTTATTTGAGCCAAATAAGTCCTGCATTTTCATAAACAAAAAGAAATGAGTCTAAGAGCTGAGAAATGACTGATCTGCTAACGAAACATCAAAAGGGATACATTTGTGATACACTTTGGTAAAAAGGTATTTTTTTTTGTGTGTGAATGTGTATGTGTGTGTGTGTGTGTGAGTGTGTATGTGTGTTTGTGTGTGTGTGTGTGTGTGTGAGAGAGAGAGAGAGAGAGAGAGAGAGGAAGGGAGAGAGAGGGAGGGAGAGAGAGGGAGAGACTGGAAGCCAGTGCACTATCCATTGTGTCGCAGTTACCTATAAAAAGCTATCTTAAAAACAAAAAGAACCATTGCATTTAGAGTTCACAGCAGTGAGGTCTGACCCCATCCAAGGTATGATAGCTACATAACCCTGGCTGCTCTCGAGCTCATCATCATCCTTTTACAGCTTCCTGAATGTTGTTTCCACAAGTACCACCTGCCTCAGTTCTTATTAAGGGAATAATGAACTCCCAGGTATCATTATACTGTTCTCACTGTACAAGATTATTTTCTAAGCACATACATTACCATAAGCACTTCATCACTGTAAATAAACCTTACACCATCACTTTATCTTTATAATTTATCATGTAAAATTATCTATTAAGTACTTCTCAGGCAAATGAATAATATTTAAAAAATATTTAAACATTTACCAAAAACGTTCCTTAACTATATGATTACTTGGAGAAGACCTGCACATGATCAATCCAACAAGACCAGTCAGCATTCCAACAGACAACACTAATTTTAGACTCTCTCTCTCTCTCTCTCTCTCTCTCATATATATATATATATATATATATATATACACACACACACAGAGAGAGAATTTGAAGGTGGGAGGGGATATGTCCTGCAGAGTGTCTGTGGAGAGTTGAGGATGGATATGATCATGATACACAGAATACATGTATTAAATATGTAAGAATAAATAAAAGACACTCTTTACAAAATTCTGAAGTCAGTAGTAAGGTACTGGTACTTGCTAAGATCTATTCTCTGACAAGAGTAAAATCCTACTCTACCTCCTAGGATAAAAGTTATAACTATGAACAGAAAGCAAATATTAACCAAAAGCCTAAACAACTATTCTCCTCGTCTGGAACATAAATGAAAGCTGGTAGGTGTTCAGAGCGAATAGCCTCATGAATTGCTGGATGAAGATGAGAAGAAGTGACTGGCTAGGAGCAAGGCTGAAATGATGACTTGGGTTAACCCTACAGCTTTAGGCTGATCACTTAACTTCAGAGTGTCAGTTTACCTGTCTGCCAAAGGAGGACAGGATCATGTAATGTGACTGAGTGAGGTGGAGACTGACTGGAATATCTGCATAGAGCACTTCCCATGCAGCCTTCGTGAGCCAGGTGCTTTAGAACTCTCCCCGGCTTCCTGACCATGCCCTGGAGGGTGCACACTGCCTGCCTTCGGTGTCTTTCCTAAGCGCTCACTCCTCCCTCCAGTTTCACTGTCTTCCAATCCATCAAGATTCTTCCACCTGAGGGTCTGTTCCTGGCCCTGCTCTTCCTGTTACCTAACTGTGTGGTAGAAAGCAGGTCAAATTCTTCAATTACTTCCCACCTCTGGAGATTTAGAAGTTCATTCAGACGGCTGAAGTAATTCACATACATTTTCCATATGCCCTCTTAAAAGAATCTCTTTTTAACACTCATTTATATATATACTGTATGTGGATGTACATGTGCGGATATGTATGGCATGGGTGTATGTGGAGGTCAGAGGACAACTTAATGGCTCTCTCTTCCCACCTCATGAGCTAAGAGGATTGGAATTAGATCATTAGGTGTGGCTGCAAGCGTCTTCACTCACTGAGCCATCCCATCAGCTCACATCTTCCATACTCTAAACATGAATCAATGAGGAAAAGCAATGTTGGGGAACTGAAAAAGAGGTAGAAATTGAAGTCTAGCAGAGGGGGAGTAGGACTCAACATGAAGTAATGGCTGGGAAGAGGTTTCTGTGGCTTCTAGGACAGGGCAGGAATACATGAGGCCAAACACAGTCTGTCCTCAAGTTACAAGATGCCACCAGGAAAGTACCTGCTCTACGTTTGATCCAGGAACAAAGGGGAGTAGGCTAGGTTTGGTCCACTGGAGAGTTTTGGTTTGGCCAATCACTGAAAAAGTAGTTTTTAAAGTTCAATGATTACCTAATATTTATTAAGTATGTTGGAACGAGGCATAGGTTTAGACACTTAGAATATAACAGTGAACAAACACAGACTATCCAGTCCTGGCCCTTGTGCAATCCACATGCTCTATGGAAGACAGAAAATAAAGAAGAAAATATGTAGCCTACTGGATCATGATAAATGCTAAAGGGAGAGGCAAAGAAGAGGAGAGAGGAGAGTTGTATAAATGGGTGCTTCCGACAGAAGCCTAGACTCTCCAAGGCAAGCCTTGCTGAGAAGATGACTGTTGAGTAGAGGGTGAAGAGTTCAAGGGGCCATGAAGATACCTGGAGAGGAAGGAAGAGCAAGGACAGAGGTCAAGAGGAGGGAATGACCTGGGGCAGCTCAGAAACAGGCAGGAGGCCACTGGAGCTGCCGTGATGAAGCCAGGGAGCTTCATGTTTCACTAGGAAGCCTTTGACTTTCAGACTACTGGAGACCGGGAGAGCCGGGAGAGTTGTGAGCATAGGGCAACATGATCTGACTTGGCTTCAGCAGATCCTCGGACTCTGAGGAAGTAGTCTTGTATGCACGGAGACAGTTCCAGCAGCACACCTGGAGAGAGGCAGTGCTGTTTGACTACAGAACCGTGAAGACCCATAGCAAGTGGTCGGATTCTCAATATATTTTGAGGGTTGAACCAACAGGATTTCCTGATGTATTCAATGTGTGTTTTGAAAGGAGGAAAGAAGTCAAGGACAACTTCAAGGTTTCTGGCTTAAATCAAGTGGAAGAAATAGGTTGTCAACATGTGAAATCAGGAAGTTTAATGTAATAATCCAGACTTCCAATTTCTCTCAAAAGACTGTAAGATCTTGTCAATCACATTACTATTTTTTTCCACAAGACAAAAATGAGCAGGAGCTAAGAAGCCACTGGCCCTTTAGGACAGGACACAGGTCCTTGGGAACAATTGTCCTTGTTCCTAGTCATACACCTGGCCTTCTAGGTGATAAACAGTCCTGTACCTGTTTGATTCCTGCACATAGTTGGAGTTCAGGGTCCCTGCCCCAAACTCTCTCATGAATACTCACTGTAGAAAACGTTTAGCATCAACTTGGCCACAAGTCTGACTAAACAAAGAAAATTTTACCTATAGAAAAAGAACAGGAGGGAAGAAGCATTGGGAAGAAGAGAGTGTAAGGAAGTGATTAAAAAAATTAATCTTCCCATCGTGGTATTAGGAAAGTTAGCAGTTTTGATTTCTTAAAGTGACTAAATAAATAAAAATGTCATCACCCCTCTGCCTCAGAGGCCTATGCCTGTTAGAAACTGTTTCTAACATCAACAAAAGTAGCCTTGGGTAGTGTGAGGCTGTGGATGGGCAAGAAGAATGAACCCTCTGAGAGACAAGGGCAGTTCCTCCACATGGTCTCCGTCTCTCTCTCTCTCCCCCCGCCCCTCTGTCTCTCAACTATGTGTGCCCATTGTTGACAAGAATAACAAATCTTGTTCCTAGTTAACTGTATATGGCAAGGATCAACTTTAACATCAGAAATAATTTAAGAAAAGTGTGTTATTTGGTATGGTAGCTCCTAGTTATCTATGGGGCATGTCCTAAGATATCCCCTGAATTTTGAGAACTGCAGATGGTAAGTAGCACATGTTCTTCTTATACATGCATACACCAGTTAGTTTTTGTCAACTTGAGACAAGTTAAGAGTCACCTGGGAAGAGGAATCCTCAGTTGAGGACTGCCTCCATCAGGCTGTCCTGTGGGGTATTTTCTTAATTAATCATTGATGTGAGAGGGCCCAGCCTGCTGGGTACAGTGGGCATGTGGGCCTGAGTTGTATATGAAAATAAGCTGAGCAAGCAATGGAGCGTTCCTCCATGGTTTCCACTTGAGTTCTTGACTCCAGGTTTCACTTAATGATGGACTGTAACCTTAAGTCAAATAAACCCCTTCCTTCTAACTTGGTTTTGGTCAGTGTTTTATAACTGCAAGAGTAGCAAACCAAAATATTAATACGTGAAAACTTAATTTGTAAACTAGTCACAGTAAGAAATTAATAACAGTAATGGAAAAAAATAGGATAGTATAATGTGAGAAAAGTATTTAAAATGTATATTTCTGGAATTTTCCACTTACTAAGTTTATACCACATCTGTCCTCTACTGGAGCTCTGGCAAAATCTTAGCGTGGGAGTCAGCATATCCAGCCTGGCCGCTGACCAGCTTAGACCCTGAACGAGCCATGTAACCACCCCAAATGCTGTATGGATAATGAAGGCAGTGTGGACAGAATACATTCAGAAGCTTCCCAAATGGACCTCCATTTTATCCAGTCCAGTGCCGTAAACCTAGGAACCGGTCCAAAAGAAGCTAGAGGGTCAACTCTCCAGTGTGCCCATGTACTTTCCCAACTGCCCAGAGCTGTACTTGTTCCTGAACCTGCTTGTGCCTCCCAGACTTGTTAGTGTAATTAAGTACTTACTTAATTTAATACTTCGAAGTATTTAATACTTCGGTGGAATATGACAGTACAAGGCAAAAGTTGTTCCCTATGAAAATGCACCACAGAGTGTGCAAAGAAAAAGTGACCAGTGTAGATGTAGATTAGACGGCTGTGAAAGGCAGGAAAATTGCTTCTAAATAAAAAGTCCAAGGGCATTCTTGCTCTAATCTTACTCCACAAGAGCAAAAATTCAGCAAAGTTGAAATAAGAAACCACAGAAAACACAATCACTAAGATATAATTAATGTAAGAAAAATGTTAGGAAATTGCAATCAGCAGACCTATAATCAGAGAAAAGGCCTTGGTCCTAGCGCAGAGATTCTACCACACTACGAGGAGAGTGAGAAGCAGTATAGTAGAACTTGACCGAGGCCCCGTTCTCATTTAAAACCAGACTAAACAGGCAACAAAGACATTGAAACTGCTTTCCAGGAAGTGTGTGTGTGTGTGTGTGTGTGTGTGTGTGTGTGTGTGTGTGTGTGTGTATGGAGAGTGGAGGATGGGCTTAAGGCCACAGGAGGGACGGAGGGACAGAAAGACAGATACTTTTGATAGGCTGGCATATCCTTGCCAGTGTGTCAGCTAAGGGGAGGGAGCATGAGTTCACTTTTGTAGAGAGTCATGCTGGTCTTCATCTAATTCTCACCAAGTGGAGATTGCTTTAATTAGTCAGAGGTTTTTGCCTGGCCCTCTCTTGTCATTAAAAAAAAAGTGTGATAAAATCACTCAATAAGCAACAGTACACGTTGAATTTACCTGGGCAGGCTCCACTGTGAAGAGCAAAGAACACTGGTTTTCTGAGGGTAAGACACACAGAACAGGAATAGTTCTAGGTAAAAATAATAGTTTTCAATGGCGAGACCAGGCCTGTAATTTTCTGCAGCACACTATGACATCATGGTTTATATGAGGCCAACTCCATAAATCAAGCCTTACCTAATTAGAGATTCTTCTGCAGATCTACATTATTAGAGCAAATAATTAAAACAGCCTCGGCAATAACGTAAGCCAGATCTATTTACAAAAATGTTCTTTTTTACCCCCAAACTTTTAGTCTTCCTACCACTTACAGATCTTTCACATTTACTAAATTATAGAGTCAGAGCATTTCTTTAGTCTGACTTCACTTTCAAGGAATTCTTCAATTAACTTTACGTTGCTTTAAGCTGTTCATCCAACGAGAAAACAATCTGTGGTTTCTGACTCCTCTGTGTGCCAATGGCTGCCATCCATGTTTGACTTTCAGACACACTGTCTCTAGAGAGCCAGGCTCTGTTTGCATAAAACCAGCCAGTTGTCATAGCATTTTGACAAGCACTATAGGAAAACAAAGAACAATCCTCTGTCGTGGCTAAACTGCGGGAACTACCACTGCACTGGGGACACACAGGACATCCACACCCAGTCACCTGGCCTGGGCCACAAAGTAGCACATACTCCATTTTCACCGTGACCTGGCCATCCTCAGGGGAACCATCTCTTTACCAATCCCTTTTTTCCCACCATGCACTTCTCTTAGATGGTTAAAACACCTAAAACTCACGGAAAGGGGGCAGCTACAAGGGTTTCTGAGTAAGCGCACATGACAACCTGGCTGCAGAAACAACCGAGGGAACAAATGGGGGAAGCAGATGATGACCGCTGAAGAAAGAGATCTTCACATTTTGTACCTACTCCAGCCGAGGCGGGCAGAACCGACTCTCCTTTCCTGGGTACCTGGGTTGTTTCCGAGTGTCTCTGACCCTCTGGGAGCACTTGAGAAGCCAAGGCTCACACAACCAGTGAGAGCTGAAGGCCTCTGGGATACTCAGAATGACATGTATGTGCTACTCTTCCCAAATCTCGCTCCACGCTGTGTCTGTAGGGAACGTGGAACTGCTGCAGCGGCAGGCCCTTTGAAAGCAGTGGGACAAATCCTGTGGCAGTGCCACGCCGCGTCACATGTGCAGGCAAAGCAGCGGCACTGGCCCTGCCGAGGCTGCTGTGGAAGGGCACCATGGGGAGCCGCTGATTCTCTTCCGGCAGCTTCTTGTGCTGCTGCACCGAGGAGTCAAAGGCCTGCTTCCTACGTAAATCAGCTGTTCTCACATGCTTTCCCCGAGTCTCCCCCTGATTGTTTAAAAGTCCTTATGATAAGTTTGGTTTCAAGCGGCTGTAATGTTTCATGGAAAAATAAGAAGAACATACCGGTGTCGATGTCGGTTTTTGTATCCTTCCCAATCCACTCCTCTCTTCTCATTCCTCTGACCTTTCCCTCAGCTCTCGAGCTCAAATCAAAAACAACAGGACCAAGGGTCTGCGCTGTTAATTTTCCCATCTCCATTAGGAAGGACAAAGTTGGGAAGCTCAATGGGTGACAGTGCTTGCTACGCAAGCCTGGTGATGTGAGTTCGGATCCTCAGGGCCCATGTGAATCTGGATATGGCGGCACGTGTCTGTAATGGCACAGCTAGACAGAAGAGCACAGCACAGCGGCACACAAGAAAGATCCCGCCTCAAACAAGGTAGAGAAACCAGAGGAGGTTGAGGTTGTCCTCTGACAATAGGTAGACAGATGGATGGATGGATGGATGGATGGACAGATGGATGAGTAGAAAGACAGTAGATAGATAGATAGATAGATGATAGATGGATGGATGGATGGATAGATAGACAGACAGGCCTGGCATGGTGGCACACACCTTTAATCTTGGTGCTTGGGAAGCAGATGCAGGTCTCTGTGAATTCAAGGCCAGCTCGGTCTACACAGACCAGCCAGGGATACACAGAGAGATCCTGTTTCAAAAACACCAAAACCAAAATATAAAACAAACAAACAAACAAAATAACTACACAGAAGGACAAAGTTCCATAGAGTATTGGATTTCTTCTTTAACATGCAAATCATTGTATTTTTTTTTTTTACTGATTTATAATTTTTTCTTTAATCACACAGGATTCCCAGAAGTTCCCAGATATTCAATTTAGATCTTTAAGTCTATTCTGAGACCTTAAAAACACAAGCAACCGAAAATGTTCAATATCAAATTCACTGACTTGTTCGAGGTCCTGTTTTATGGAGCAAGAACAGTCTTCTAAACCGAGGTAACAGTGTAGATCTTGCCTCAGATTCCTTGTCAAGTAACTACTCTCCTGTCTGTTCTTTCAGACACGACTATGTAAAACAAAATGGTATAGAGGCTTTTGCTCCCACAAAACAATTCTGAAATTCAGGGCAGGACTCCTTCTCTCTAGATTTCTTAGTACTGTGCTCCCTAAGCCTGGTTTTTGGAGTAAAAATGCTAAGATGCCAACCTGGAAAATAACAATGAGCAAGGGGAACAGACAGAATCAAAATCACCGGAATTTGAGTCTCTCCATTTCCAACTATGAAATAAACTTTAATGCATAAGGAGCAGCGTATAAGGAAAGCAGGACCTTTCAACTCAGTACTTCCAACAGTTTTGTTGGATGTTCTGCGAAGCAGTGATGTCAGGAAAAAGGCATCCTCCAGTGTCGTGTGAAATAGCTGGGAAGCTCTGCACTGTGGCTAGAGTCTAGGCTTGAAATAGTGAGCACGCTGGCTTTAAGAAAAACCTAAACCGGTTATCCCCTAACAAAGCAGTCTTTTGTAATGAGCCAGTAAAAAAAGGCCACATATATGGGCCTTTGCAAATTTTAAATTAGATCAATAAAAATGAACATCCAGAATTCTAAGACCAAGCTTTGGGTATTCTGGTAATTCTCACCTTGTCTGGTACAGTAGATATGAGAAAGGGCTACGGAGGACAGAGAAAGTTTGGAGGGATGTGCTGTATAATTTCAGCCTATGTAAGATTAGCATGACTGCTGAGAGGAGCTAAACCTTCCATCTAGATTCTTTGCTGATCAAAACATTTCAAACAATTCCTTCTGCTCTGTACAATGGGTTTGCTAGGTTGGGCTTCTCTCTAAAGTTCAATCCATTTCCAGCTCAAGAGATAATCAGAGCCATATAAGATAACAAATATTTAGAAACATTGATTTTTAATGAGAGAAATGGTTTGGTCATATCATTTTGGCAGGGGAAAACAGAAGGTGAACAGGATAGAGGGCTTAGGAATTCTCAATTACATAAAGAATCTAGGAAGAGGAAATGGGAAAAAAGAATAAAAAACAACAGACTGCGTGAACTATAAGGCAGTGGCTCTCAACCTTTCTAATGCTGCGACCCTTTGCTCATGTTGTGGTGACTCCCCAGCCATAGTTATTTTGTTGCTACTTCATAACTAAGTTTGTTATGGTTATAACTCATAATGTAAATATCTGTGTTTTCTGATGGTCTTAGGTGATCCTGGTGAAAGGGTTGTTTAAACCCCCAAAGGGGTCACGACCCACAGGCTGAGAACCACTGCTCTAAAGGCATCTTTATGGCTCTAGTTTTCTCCAAAGTGTGTTCCCAAATAGACTGGCTCAGCAAAGACTCACCTGTGTCTGTGTAGGGCACTTGAGAACGCTAGCCCGGCTATCCAATTTACACTATGAACCTGCAAGAGCACTGACTGCCAGTTTTCCTAAATTTTCCTGATTTCTCGAGTGCATCTCACAAGAATGGTATTTCACAGAACACATGATGGAAACACTGACTGGCAACATTATTATAGACTTGTTTTCCCTTCCTTCCTTCCTTCCTTCCTTCCTTCCTTCCTTCCTTCCTTCCTTCCTTCCTTCCTTCCTTCCTTCCTTCTCCCTTCAATTTTCAGTTTTGGAAACAGGATCTGATGGCATCCAGGCTTAGCCGCCAAGGACAATCTTGCACTCTTGCGTTTTCTGCCTCCACCCCCAAGTGCACGCCCTCCACACCCAGCTCATCCAAAGGCTGAATTTCCCACTCTTACCTGTCTCACTTCAGATATAACATGTAGAGAAAAACCCATTATTTCTATTTTCCTTTACTGAATCATGGCCCAGAACACATTGACACCAGGCGTTCAGACACAGGTGTTGAAATGAGTACTTGAGACAGCTCCACACTGACCTTCAGGACAGTGATTGCTGATCACTTACTGGGGCCTGGTTTCTAGGATATAGGACACATGGTAGGAAGTAGGAAAGATATCAAGATGAAGGTATTTAGAAGAAGAAAAGGCTACAGATAAAACCTGGTGTTAGATGATAATATTAAAAAGGTAAGGAGGCTCCCATCTGTAAACTCAATACCTAGGAGGCAGGAGTGCGAGGATCACTGAAAGTCTGGGGCCAGTCTGGTCAAGAATATAGTAATATCCTGTCTTAGAAAACAAAAGAGATAGATGTAAGTTCCTTTTCCAAATATCTTGAAAATAATTTTAAAAAATGTATTGGGAGGGCTGTCATAGAGTAATAGAGAGTGAAGTATTTTATGAAAACCTGTCAGTGTGTAAGCACTATTCAAGGATAACATGGTCTGTTTCAAATAAAAGCCTTGAATGAAGAAGGAAGCTTGATTGGCCTGTTATAGTTTATTTCTGTTATTCTCTTGTCATCGATTTATTTCTAACATGTACCTGGTTGTCCTGCCTCGATGTAGTTATTAGCAGGGAAGGAAAAGTGAGTGCAAGGAATTCTAAGTCTGGAATCAGGTACAAAAAGTCATCTGTTGCAAATTACAGAGACCATAGTGTGTATGTATGTGTGTGTATGAAAGAGAGAGAGAGAGAGACAGAAAGAGATTTTGGCTAGCAGGAACCCTTTTCTTTTAAAAGTATGTTTGAATCCTCTAAATGTGTGCATCACCTCGTCATTTCAAACAATCATCATATATGATTTAGATTATAGTGTTTACCAATTCCATTTGTCATATATTCACTGAGTGCTTTCTTTGTACCAGGCAGTGTAAAAGGTGCTATATGTATAAACATGAGCACCAGAGGACATAGTCCCTAGCATCATAGGGCTTTCAATCCAACAAAAGCAAACAGCAGATGACCCCAAGGCATAAAGAGTTTAAGACAAGTTTCTCTTTTGTAATTATATATTAGCCAAAGCAACTTTTGCTTCAATAATCTTAGCATATACTTTCAAGGATTGCCAGAATTACTGACAAAATGAACTTGATTAAAAACTTGTGTGTTTTTAGATGCTGAGGATCAAACTCAGGGTTTCACACAGGGTATTCTACCACTAAGCTATACCCTCAGTTTCAAAATGGTTAAAAACTATTCTGCTATAAGGCTGCAGATGTAGCTCAGTTGGTAGGGTGCCCTATGGGGAAGCCCTGCATTTGAGCTCCAGCACTGCAAATCCTGAGCATGGTGGTGCATTCCTGCGTCCCAGCACTCAGGATAGTGAAGCAGGAGGATCTGGTGTTTTAGGCCAATCACTCTCAGCTACATGGAAAGTGGGAGGCCAGCCTGGACTACATGAGACCTTATCTCAAAGGAAATTCTACCAATAAAATAGAAAGAAAATGAACATACTTTGTGGGTGTAAAGAGTTATTATTGTTAAAATATCATTCTACACAAAGTAATTTATAGATTTAATTTAATACCCATCAAAACTTTAACAACACCTTTACACAAAAGAATAATTCTAAAATTTCCATGGAACCACAGAAGACTACAAATAACAACCTTGAACAAAAAGAACAAAACTGGATGCATCTTTCTACAGACTTTAAGATCCACAATACAGCAATCAAAAATGCATGGTACTAGGATAAAAAAAAAAAACAGACATACAGACGAATGGAACATAATAGAGAGCCCCCAAGTTAATCCATACATGTATGGTTAACTAATCTTTGATTAATGGGCCAGGAGCAAAAGGGGAAAGGCCAGTCTCTTCAAAGACGGACCCTGGGAAAACTGGCTGTCTACTAACAGAAGAAACCGAACCCTCAACACAAAATGCACCAAAGACAAGAAACTATAAACGCATTAGAGGGAAACACGGGAGAAATTTCTTGACATTGACTTCAGCAGCCATTTTCCTGACATAATTCTAAGCAGAAGAGATCACATGGATGACAATTTATCCACATAGAAAAGAAGCAATAAAATGGAGAGATGGCGTACAGGAGGAAAGAAAATACTTATGAGTCAAACAGATGCCTAATAAAGGGTCATTAGTATCTAAGATAGAGACTTCAAACAACTCGGTAACAAGAAAACAAACAATGTAATTAAAAATGGGCAAAGAGCCCCGTCTTAGTGTTACTACTGCTGGGATGAAACACCATGACTGTGGCAGCTTGAATGTAATTGGCCCCCATAATCCCAAAGGAAGTGGCAATACTAGGAGGTGGGGCTTTGTTGGAGTAGGTGCGGTCTTGTTGAAGAAAGCACGTCACTGTGGGGGTGAGCGTTGAGGTCTCAAGCTAGTTCACGGGGGACAGGTGCAATGGAATTCCTGCTGAAGCATTATCCTTTTCCCAGGCTTCCCAATATTGAGTGAGATTTTTACTCCTTTCCCAAGAAACCCATATTTCTTAAAGGGCTCCTGATTCTGCCCATCATTATATTGGAAAGATGAGGGGATCTTTGGATGGCCATTTCTTAGAAAATACAAAAAAATGTTATGTTTGGTATGGGTTTCTAGTGATATCAATGAGAAATTACATTCTCAGGGAGGAAAATGGGGGAAAACATTGAAAAATTTGTATAGGTCATATCTAGAAGGCTTTTTGGTAGGCTAAAAGGACATCAATTCTGCCAGTTTCTTTCTTGTCTTAAAGCTAGAAAAGGAGGAGTTTTTAGGTATTTCTGCCTTTTAGCAGATAAAAGGCAGGTGAAGATACTAACATTTCTATTCAAGTACCTAATCAAGGAAGATGCTATTTGAATTGCTTTTTTGAATACTTTGAGTTAAAGGAAACTATTCATCCCTGGGTTCCCATACACTATGCCCTCACAGAGGTTCTTAAAAGCAATCTCCTTTAGGGACTTGCTGGTCGACATAGACATGGACAGCATCCTGATATGAGAAAGGCATTACTCCACATCACAGGTTGTCAAACAGAACTAGGGATAAATGTTGAGCTCTCTGTTCTGAGCTACATTTGTATCTGGTATTCAAGCATTTCTCCAAACGCACAGGACTCTTTGTTTCTTTTTAGACTGCATCTCATTCTAGCACACACTGATTTGTAACTCCTTATGTAGCCCAGGCTGTCCTCAAACCCACTGACAATCTTCTTGCCTGAGATTGGAGGCAAGATTAGAGATTAGAGGCGTTAACCATCACACACAATGACAATAGTGCTTTGAGAAAAAATGGTTCCCATCCTATGTGCTCCTGGACTTTTGGGGCAGAGCTCGTGTTTGAGTAGAGATAGCTTCCTGTGCAAGGAGAGACTCTGGCTTCAACCACTAAGTCAGTGGTTCTCAACCTGTGGGTTGTGACCCCTTTGGGGGCATGTAGAATGACCCATTCACAGGGGTCACCCAAGACTACCTGCATATCAGATATTTACATTACAAGTCATAACAGTAGCAAAATTATAGTTACAAAGTAGCAATGAAAAAATTGATGGTTTGTGGGGTCACCACATGAGGAACTGTATTAAAGGGTCACAGCATCAGGAAGGCTGAGAACCACTGGACTAAGTGTTTCAAGGTGAACACGGAAGTCAATCTAACATTGTTGCATCGTATGCTTAAGGACGTCATTATCTACTCAGTCAGAGTCAGCAACAATATACGGCAATATTCAACAGTCTTGAATGACTTACAATCACAAACCACCAGGTATTGTAAACTTACAAATTCAGAACACGCGGTGCGGTGGTGGTGCACACCTTTAATCCCAGCACTCGGGAGGCAGAGGAAGGTGGATCACTCAGTTTGAGGCCAGCCTGGTCTACAGAGTGAGTTCCAGGACAGCCAGGGCTACACAGAGAAACCGTGTCTTGAAAAAAAACCAAAACAACAACAGCAACAACAAAACAACAAAGAAAAAATTTCAGAAGACAGTAATGGAGAAGAGTGGAAGGAAGGAGGCTAAAGGGCCTCTGGGTATTTTGAGTCATAAAACTTTATCAAATTCATGTCTAAAAGAAAATATGTGATGCAAAATCATGCCAAGAGGTACTCTGGGAAGGTGTGGTACTGGGAGGAAGGACCTCAGGCTTTGCTTGTTTAGTTCTAGAAAAAGTACAAAGTCAGAAGAAAAACCATTGCTAATATTCAGGACCTACCGATTTTTCAGAAATTGTACCAACCACAGACATCGTTCTTATCACTGAAAAGATCCAGAAGGAGCTGGGTAAGGCAATTGCTGTTCTCATGCATCCTACCATGGGGCTCACGCTCACAGGCTTCACCTCTAGCATGGAGCACAGCCCCAACTCCACCTCCAAGACTCAGAGACTCAGAAAACTCACGTCCTCTCTGTCTAGGAAAGACTGTGCTTTAAGTGAATAGATGGTTTAAGATAAATCATGATTCAAATTATATCCCATGGGACACAGAATGTTTCATGTAACACAGAGAGCAATATTTTTAGGAATCTGAGGAATGTCAGATTTTTATCAAACACAAGCAGAAATCACAACTCTTAATTTGGTGTGAGTCTCAGAAGGAAATTCAATCATTCCTAAATATAAGAAACCCTTCCTGAAGTTCTAAATCACAAAGCTGATGAAAATAGCTATAAATAGTTTTCTTTCAAAGGTAGGTTTTCATAGGCAAATACATATAGTGCCACATCTTTCCTGGTTCCCCATGGCCTCCTCACTCTTCTTGTTATTGTTGTTATTGCCTTCCAAGGCAGAGTTTATTCATATGTAACGTGAGAAAAAACAAAACAAAACAAAACAAGTTGAGAAACCACAAAAGTGACAGTGGACATCATGTGATAAAAATAATAGTACTTTACCAAGCGGCCAATTCCATCAAATGAAATATCACTCCAATCAGACGACTTACCTAAAAACAAGAGACAGAAAAACAAAATAAGGATTATGCTTTAACACTCAGCACACTATGACATAGCAGATATGCTAACAACTGATGAGCACGCAAAAGGAACACACTATACCAGGAGAGGAAACACCAGGTTCTTTAGGACAGAGAGGGTAAACACAGGGCAAAATCAGAGCATCGAGGGAAGAGCCTTTAACTTTCCTATTATTACCTGGCTCTCCGGTGGGTTTGGAGTCTAGTTTGACAATGTGGATATACATGTAGTTAAAGGCCACGGCTGAACTCTGTGAGTGTATATTTATGGGACCTTCTTTGCCGAGACCTCTGGTTACTGTTAAACAGAGACTGCCAAAGCAGCAGATTTCGAACTATCTTTGCCTTCTCAGACTCAGGGGAAAGGTGCCAGTACCCCAGGTGCTATGGTAATTTCCTCTGTTGGTTTTTTTCCCCCTTAACACTTACATGTTTTGGCTATTTGCTTTTTTATATCCCAGAGTGAACAGTGATGTTCATGAAAGGTGCCAGATTAACAACCTGGGGAAATTAAGCGCCTGCTCTACGGATAGAAAACGTTCAGTGTCACGAAGGTGATGAAAGGTTCCCCTGTACTGTGCTCGCCTGTTCTTTGGGCTGTGACCCACGTCAACCAGCCCTCCAGTCTTCATGGTCCATTAAGGTTTTCACTGCTCGGGCTGCTAACCAGGGCAGACAAGCTAATGTTTGCTTCACTGTTATCATTCATTAGTGCAGCCACTACTGAGTCCTAATCCCCCAGGAATGATTTTTATCTGCTGTCAATTTGTTTCAGAACAACAGAAAAATACATTGAACTCAAGATTGATTTTATATCCTTGGTAATAATTCATTAATTTGGCTTAAAACAAGATCCACAATTTTCTTTATTTTGGTTTTCAGGGACAGGGTTTCTCTATATAACAATCCCGGCTGTCCTTGAACTCACTCTGTAGACCAGGCTAGCCTCGAACTAATAGAGATCCGTCTGCCTCTGTCTCCTGAGTGATGGAATTAAAGGTGTGGTCCACCACTGCCAGGTTAGAGCCAAAGCTTTGAGTAGTCAAGTTGAAACCAGCTTCACCCAGTTCAGTCACCTAAACTGAATTTGAGTTCTCAAAAGATAGCCTAATCTTTAAAAGCCAGAGATCTCTTATTTCCCTTTTCACTGTACTAAGTTTATTCATGAATTTTGTTGTTAGTAATTACAGTAAAGGCTTGGGAGATGTTGAGGCTAATGGTATATTCCATATGGAAACTGAAAATCTGTGAAATAGAGAAACATCTCTTTCCTACACTCGTAGGTGCTCCAGGGTGGGGAACTGCCTGAGCATGTGGTTATTATCACACCGGCTCCTTCTTGCCAAGGGATATGCGATGGTCTGGCTCTAACTGCTCAGATACCCAACAACTATTTATTGGCCTCACCATGCTTGTCCTCCACGTGAAACACAAGGGCCAGAGAAAGACAACAATTCTTCTAGTCGAGAGTTTCTAACAGGAGGGAAAGCGAGTCTGGAGAACACATGCACAACATTAGTGGAACAATGGAGTATAACACTGAGTGCTGCTGGGGAGCAGACCGTAACAACTCAGTATTATTTGGGAACATCACAGCATTAATCTCTGTTGTTCCCCGTCTTTGCCACTGTCCTTTCTGTCAAACCCCCCAAACTCTGTGCAGCAAGAGTAGATTTACATCTCCACTTGCCCAGCACTGCCTGTCAATTCTCATCTCTCGAAGCGCTGGCGAATGAGAATCACAGGCTACCGGCGACTACACCAAACACATGGTAATACTTAGATGGAGGGTGCTCTGCCTAAATCACAGAGAGAAAGCTTGGAAAATTTTACTTTGGGAAACTTTGCCTCCCCCCCACCCCTTTGCCATGCACAGACTTTATCAAGCAAGGCCATACAGTATTAAAACATTTGGCATTGGCTCAAGCCTATGCTATTGCTGGCAGGGGATCTAACTGGGAAAGGCGGAGCCATCATCTTTATCAGGAATGACCTTAATATTATGGAAAGGCTCCTTCCTCCCCTCTGCTTCAGCAGCCTAACTCAAAACCTGAAGCCCAGATGTGAGAACAGAGATTATCTCCAAAAACAGCAGCAATTTATCGTAATTATGTTAGTACAAACACCAGGAAGGTGGAAAATGTTATGCCAACTTAGTAGAGGTCCACACCCTGTATATAGGTCCCGGGCAAGGTTGTGCTAGGGAAATGAACCTAATCTAACATAATCTCCAGGGACATTTCAGTTTCCCATATCCCAAGACGATTAGAAACCAGCTAGAAAACTAATTACCGGATGCTATGCGAAACAGGCACTAACAGACACCTACATGCTTCATACTCCCTCAATGGTCAGCTCTCTGTTTTCCAGCGACATCCATCAGTCCTATACCTTAACAACAGCAGTCAAGGCAGCACGCCCCGTCTCCCTAAACAACACTGCAGTTTCCATCCATGGAGTACTTTTTGACTTAAAGTACTTAGACGGCTAGCTCCACAGTACTGACAGCTATGTGGGCTAGGGCTGGGGGATGACGGGATCATCTACAGTCTTCCTCAGCTGTGAACACTGTGAGCCACAGTAACGGCAAGACACACCCACAGCCACAGTGGCATGAACGTTACAGCCTTCACCTGCAGCATTCTGATAGACTGAAGCCCCGCTCCACAGGAGAAAACAGATGTGTGGTACTGAGAATATGGTCATGAACTCATGGTGGAGGGGCTCATAGGCCTCTATTACCATCACGCTGCTAAATGAACAGAGTATGATACGGCCCTCCAAATTCATATGTCTGTACTCACAGCTCTCAGATATCATCAGAGAAGGTTTGTGTGTGTGTGCGCAGTGGGTGGTGGTTAATGCAGAAACTTAACTTTAACTTAAAGTGGAATAGTCAGCTATAAATGGACCACTTATATTTATGCCTTTTCCATACCCACAAGGCTCAGAGTCCATTGTGAAAGGGAGGACAAAAAGATTGTTAAGAGCCAGGGCTGAAACTAGTAGAAACGCATGAACTGTGGACCAATAGCTGTGCCCCCCCCCACACCCCATGATACTGGACTAGGTCCTTTGGATGGGTGAGACAGTTGTTTAGATTGAACTGTTTAGGGGGTCCCCAGGCAGTGGGATCAGGATCCATCCCTGCTGCATGAGCCGGCTTTTTGGAGCCCAGTGTCTATGGTGGGACACCTTGCACAGCCTTGGTGCAGGGAGGAGGGGCTTAGACCTGCCTCAACTGAATGTACCAGGCTCTGCTGACTCCCCATGGGAGACCTTGTCTTGGAGGTGGGAATGGGAGGTGGATTGGGGGGAAAGGCTGGGGGAGGGGCAGGAGGAGGAAGGAGAGGGGGATCTGTGGTTGGTATGTAAAATGAATAGAAAAAAAAAAGCCACGGCTGAAAAGAACTGGAGTTAAACAGTGTCTTCTGGACATGACAGGACTTATGAACTCAATAGTAACTGTGGTTATCTGCATAAAACCTACACAAGAGCAAGCCAGACAACATTCTAGCATGGAGTGGTGATAGGAATCATGAGATACTCCCCTAGAGGAGGAACTATGGACAGCTGATGGCTTCTAGGGGATAGTCAAATTTCTTTAAGGGTGCAGTGGCTGGTAGATAGACCACACCCAAAAGTACATGGTGAATACAAAAGTGGACACAAAAGGTTGATATCATTACTTCTTTTTCAGTTGTTGGCCACTGGGGTCATGTAGATCCCCAAACATTACAGGTTATTGCCACTCTCCTCTTGGACATCTTCTAGAACTTGAAGTTAATACGATCCTATTGCTGAAGACACCCCATATTTGAGTCATAAATATAAAGAACTCAGTGGATAATTCATCTCTACCAATTAACTTTGACCTTGCTGGACCTATCTAGGCACATTACTGGGGCAGAAAAGTAGTCATTAATCTTACCTAGCCATGAATTCTTCAATATACAATAATGATCTGCTTGGCAAGATATGCCCACTGGTGTATAGTGGCACAGATGTTATGGGAGCAACCCACCACTTTCTGACTTCAGGCTGGCTCCATGAGATGAAACTCATATATGGCATTGTTACATAGGTTATGGCCCTGTGGCAAGATCATTTGTAGGCTGTAGGGAAGAACTTAATATTATTATTCTACTAAATGGACACAGTCTGAAAATAATACCTAATGGGTTTATTGCTATACCCATATATTAGTACTTCTCTCAGCCTTCACCAGACAAGCTCCTTCATATAGTAGATGGTGATGACAGAGACCCACAACTGGCCAACATGCAGAGAAAAAGAGACTTTGGAAGGCTTGGCCTTCAAGGTTCCGGGATCTTCTCAGAAGAAGGGAGGGAGAGATTCTAAGAGTCAGAGCTGGTGGATGACTTTAAGTTAATAGTGTTTTCTGAACATATTGGGGCAGAAACACATATGAACTCACAAAAAATTATGACCGCATGCACAAGTCCTGTGCAATCTCAAACCAGACAAAATCCCAAGGGTGAGGAAGGTGGGCATATGGTCCCACCCTTAGCTGAGGAACATTTAATGGCTACGGGGAAAGGCATAGTCAGTTTTCTTTAATGGTGTGATCTCTGGTATATACTATACTCCATGGTAGGCCATACGCCCCAGAGGAGCTGGCTAACACAAACTGGAACTGATGGAAGAGGGAGAGGGATTCGAGGAGAGAGAGAAGGAAAAGGGAATGTGGGGGGTGAGGAGAGGGAGATGGAGAGATTGGGTGGGTAGGGAGGTGGGCATGGATCTGGTGGGAGTTAGTGAGGAGTTGGGGGTGAATATGATAAAAATATATTGTATGAAACTTTCAAAGAATTAAGTAAATGCTGTATTAAAAAGTATATAAGAAACAAAATCACTTTGAGTATGGCCTGAATTGTGATTATAGCAAAATCTGCTCTAGGCTGCTCTGTGCCAGCCACAGAGAATGAATTTTTGTCCCTAATGCTCTTCTTTACTACATAATAGATTAAAAATTATTTAATTGTATGTGTATTGTATATGTATGCATATTGTGCTTGCAGGAGCCTTCAGAGGTCAGAGGAGCAGTCGGATTCCCTAGAATTGGAGTTACTGATGGTTGTGAACCACTATGTGAGTGCTGGGAATCCAACCTAGGTCCTCTGCAAGAGCAGTAAACACTCTTGATCACTGAGTTATCTCTCCAACCCTCAACAGATTTTTTGTTGTTGTTGTTTTGTTAATGATCTGGTTCCTTCCTTCCTCCCTTTACCTTATGGTAGAGGATGTTCAAGCACAGGTTACTAAAATTCCATACTTGACACAAACTGATCTGTTGCAAATCTGCTTTGTGTATATGTCACTAAGGGCTTGCTCTATGCAGTCCCCTAGTTAAATGGAAAGTTCAAGCAGTAATGTATTTTCATCACAATGAGGAAAAGGTGGAAAAGATAGATAGGAGAGGCTCAAATCACTGACTCTCACTGTCACACAAAGAAAATAGGAAAGTAAGAACAGCCGTCAGAGCCAAGAATAATCAGGTGACTTCTTTTCCATTTACCAACAACTACGGAAGGCTAATGAAGTGCAAGGATAGGAAAACAGCCTGGTAGAGAAAGTCACGGCACAAACTGCTGCCAGCAAAGCGTGAAACAAGCAGGTAAAGGATCAAGGAATTACGAAGATGAACATAATCACGGTGGATGAAGTGGACACAAGACAAACACATTTACTTTAGGACAAGGTGTTTTATGTCCTCTTCAATAAGCAATAAATGGAGTTCAATGAACAGGGCTCTGGCTGGTGAAGCAAGCGAAGAGCTCCACACAATGCAGGCTCCTGCCCATCAAGAAGCTTGTTTTCCTTGGCTGACATGCTGCGACTATTCATTTGCTTATCTGATTCCAAACATCATCAGGAACATTTGCTCTGAGCTTTAATTTCTTAAACTTCCATAGAAAATTCTAGGCGTCTAAGGACCGAGTGTAACCCAAGTTGAAATTTTCTTACGGGAAGAACAGATGTAAAACAAACAAGCTAGATTCTCATCATTCCAGAGCTGAGTTTTAATAATACACAATAAAAGAGGCAAAACAAAAACTTCTGGGATTTGAATGATGACCTTCATGGCTATTGAGAAGAGATACTTTCTTTGTATATTTCTTTTAAAGGAGCCTTGGAGCAGACAATCACAGATGATCACCTCATAGAAAAGGCAGAAAGATAAGATTCAAAACTTAGCCATCTGTGGGTAGCAGTTATGGTAATTATGGGGTACCAGACACGAGGAAAAGTGGGTGTTGGCAAAGATACTCAAAAGGAGCATGTAGCTCTTCCAGTCATGAAGAAATTGGGAAATTATTTAGGGAAATGATTTACCCAAAGAAAACAACCCAAAGACAAACATAAAAGAGGAGCCAATCATCAGGTGAGGGAGGGCTGGTGGGAACATGAAGTTTCTGTGGTTGTCTTTGAAGGGGAAGTAAACTGCAGCCATGCTCCAGACTGCCCTGTGCATCTGCAGCCTGCACAGCTGCCTAGCTGCAGCGAATGTTAGCTGGGGAACTATGGCTACAGGCATTCCGGCCCACTGCTTCTCTTTTTCTCATACAAATGTCTACTTCCTGCTGGCTCCTTTGTCTCTTTCCTACCATTCCCCACTCGCGTTCAGGACATACAGGCTGTATTATGGGTCCTGGAGATGGGTGTGAACTGGACACTGCTGGGCTGGGGCAAAGGGACTGTGGGAGGAATCAGTTGCAGGCTACAGGCAAGTGGGACAAAGGCATGGCCTGACGTCATGGTAACCTCTGTGTGTTCTCTGTCCTTACAGCTCTTCCTCTTAGGACAGGAGAATAACCCCAAGAAACAAAACCTTTCTGAATATGTAACAACTTCCTTTCCCCATACTCAAGTGCTTATTACTGTTAGCATTTGCATGTGTTCGGTATTCAAATGAAAATTTAAGTATTTCAAAAAACTGTAAATATTCCTAGATATATGTTGGAAATAACATAATTTTAGAAGGATACAATTTCATTTTTCAAAAGGCCATGCATAGAAATTTGTTAAAATCTTTAATATTGTGTGTGTGTGTGTGTGTGTGTGTGTGTGTGTGTGTGCATGCTCATACCACACACATGTGGAGGCCAGAAGACAACTTGCAGGCATTTGCCCTATCCTTCCTTGTGGTCCTGGCATGGACTTCATGTCATCAGTCTTGGTGGCAAAAGCTTCTACTCACTGAGCCATCTCTCTGGCCCTGAAGTAGTTTCCTTAGTCGTCTCTCTGCACCTCTCTGACGGACTTGTCCACTGAAGTTTTCACTCCTCCCCCCACTGGCATTTCTCCATTGCTTTCAGCATTAACACAGTTTTCACTGCTGTTGAAGACGGGTCTTACCTGGCTCAAGCTGACCTCAAACTAACAGGTAGCCAAGGCTGGCCTTGAACTGATCTCCTTGCCGTCACCTCCCAAATGCTGGGATTATAGGCATATGCTACCATAGTTGGTCTAACAGTTCTCTTATGGGGACACTGATATTTGGTTTGCTCAATATTAATTTCCATACAACGTGGCATAATACAGAGAAAACAGAAGATCCATTTAAGAACACCCTAATTATAATTTCTTGTTTGATTATAAGCAATCTTAACTTCTAAAGGGGGAGGGAGTTAATTGGAGACTAAGATTTTTAGAGAGTACATAAAGGAAACAAATCCTTCAACTTGTGTCAGGAAGGCCTTCTGCGGGAAGAAGATATACTGTTTCTTAGTAGGCCACACCCAGATGGATTTCCCCTAAAGCTTTGGCATAGACCTATCTTTGGTTGCATAAAAAATTAAGATACACGTTGTACAAAAAGGCACCACATTAGACAAAGCAAGATGTTTATTTCAAGAGAGGCACATGTGAACAGACACGGACTGAGGAAAATCAATATATATATTTATTTATTTATCTTGGGTTAGGCCCCCAGTATAGGTCCACTGAGCATAAGCTAAGGAGACTTGTCTGTCATATACATTTTCATTCTATTTCTTTTTATATTCATTTGCTAAGCAGGTACAATTAAATTCAAGTGAATTAGTGCTTTATGATAAATCTCCACTGTAGAACTCAATGATTATTGTTCAATAAATAAATTTATTTCTGTTCTCTTGATTTCTAGAACACCAAGGATAGACAGAGATAGACAGTATATCAAATATGAAGATCATAAATCAAGTATGAATTTAACCTCAAGAAAATGACATATTTTTTTGAAAAGCTCCTGGAGTACATATATTAGAAACATTTGTGATGCAGTGGAAAAAGTACTGTACTTGATGCCAAGAAAGCAGGATTTCAATCTCAATTCATACACACACTATCCAAGTGAGCTGGGTGAGTGTTCTCAACCCTAAAATGGTACAGGTAGTAATTGCTCCACATTGTTGGTTTGTGGCTAAAAGCAAAAAAGCATTTGAAAGCATCTGCCATAATTATGGCTCACAGTGGGTATTTGTTTCAGGTTTATTTTGGAATGGGTTTGTTGAACTGATGCTTAAAGACAGAAAAAACTGCTGTGAGAGAATACTGACAATGCGGGACCCTGAGTAGGCGCTGATCTGAGTTGATGTAAACATCAAGCTGCTTTGACTGAACCAGCGTGGCCACTGGTGCAAAGTGCACTTCTTCATAAACACGAGCTTAAAACAAAAGTGCCTCTAATCAGATCTGGCAAGGGAAGCAGAGAAACATAGGGTGAGGTAAGTGTGAGCCTATCGTGCTGACTAACACGGATGGCAGCACCTCAGTGTGTGAGTCACACAGACCCGAGCAATACACAGCCAGAGATAACTCTCAGGTAAAGGCCACCCGAGCCATTACATCATCCCTCCTCTGCCCTTTATTCATCAATCATGTCCCCTGGACTCTGATGCAATCCAGGAAGCATGTCTGATTTGCAGAAAGCAGCAGAGTCTCAGAGTATCCCCAGGCTCATCAAAGAAAGCAATGTGAACCCAAACTGAAGTTTCCGGTGTTTCCCTTTGTATAAACAATGCTTTAGAGGGGCAGTCTTATAAGTAGGATGCCTAACTATGGATTACGCTATTTGGTCTGAAGGCCTAAAGGAATAGACTTCATCACTGTGGATAAGTAACTCCGGGTCTAAAGACGCCATTTCCACATCAGTACAATTAGATGTTTTTCAAGGTCCCTCTCGGCTTTCCAATTTTGTTATTAAAATTTGGGCTAATTACACCCATAGAGTGGGCAGATGAACAGTCAGCTGAACAAGCCAGACACAGAATCAACTTGTTTCCTCTCAATTATGTAGATCACTTGATGTTTGGCCTACTTTTATCCCAGTCTGAGTTTAGTAGAGTGTGTAGCAATGTTCAAATCAAAGGAGATATTCAAATCCCAATTCCAAACCAACTTCAGAGTCAGCCTTTATATGACACACCCACAGTCTGGCCGAATGTGATCACACAGACCCAGCTCTCGAGAAGGAAAAACTTTACACAGGTTCACACAGCAAAGAGAAGGGGTCAGCTCTAGCAAGCCTGTCATAATGTTTTCCACCTGCAGCGACGTGACAGCTTTCCATTTTTCCAAGAGTGGCCAGTGCAAACGTTCAGACTCCTATCACTGCAAAAGCTGCAGCGGAATCTCCAGAGGGGCGTTCCCTGCATAATGTGGGACTGGGGGCAGACACAAGCCTAGTGGAGATGAAAACCAAATGCCTCCTGATGCTTCCTTCACAGCTGGCATGGTGTGGGGTCCCTTACCTTCCATGGTAAGCAGCTGGGAGGATGGGGGTTAACCTACTGCACCTGGGCCAGCATTCAACAGGTGCCCAGCCTTTAATTGTTCAGATGAATGATTTATGAAATTTGGCAGCAAAGACAGGGCAGACTGGTTTAAATTTAAAGGCTCCAATGTACAGGTATTCTGAAAATCTTGGTCCTATTTACAGCAAGCACTGCTCCTCTTGGGAGGGGACAGAATAGAAAGGGAGAAGATGTGACTTGTCTGACAGGAAGACAGGACCCAACTAGATAGAACATGCCTTCATACCCTCTTCCTGCCCCATCCTCTACCATGTTCTTGCTGATTCTCTTCCCGTTGAAAGCAATCAGACATGTGTGGTGTTAGAGACAAAACTCCAGAGCTCTCATTCCCACATACAGAGCTCAGTTGCTTTGTTTTGATTATTGATAGTATGAGTCTTTTGATCAACTAAACGGAAGGTCAGCCGATTTTTGCGTCAAGGACCCAGAGAGTAGGGATTTTTGATTTTGTGGCAACATGGTTTCTGTTGCAGTGCCTGACCCGTCGTTGTAGCACACGAATAGTTACAGACAATACATAAAGGAACAGGCACAGCTATACTGTCCATTAATACTGGTTCAGAAAAACCAGGTGGAGTATTGGCTTCGGCCTGCTAGCCATTAGTTATGCTATCACGGCTACCGCCAAATTTATCACCCTAAACATAGCTTAATTATAAGCCCCAATGTAGAGAACGGACATCTGTTATAAGTAACATCATTAAAAATAGACACAATCAGACCTCACTGTGGATAAAAGAGAATGAATATGAAATATGGGCTAATTCAATGAGTAAGGGCCATAAAACAGCTAACGCACAGAAATCAGGTTGTCTAGGGAAATATGGTTCCCACTAAATCCCTTCACTACTCTGACCCATGTCTTGATATTGAACAAACTACAGGCTTATTTATAGAGAACACAATTATGGAATACTATATTTGAAATGGCTCAATTCTTTAAAAATCAACCTATATATTAATTCTGTACACTGTATAAAATACTTCAAATAACTAGCACCAAAGGAATTTTACTTTTAACATCGATTTTTTTTTTTACAAGCGTATGTCCTTTTGTGATTTTTTTTTTTTTTTTTTTTTTCAAGACAGGGTTTCTCTGTGTAGCTTTGCGCCTTTCCTGGAACTCACTTTGGAGACCAGGCTGGCCTCGAACTCACAGAGATCCGCCTGGCTCTGCCTCCCGAGTGCTGGGATTAAAGGCGTGCGCTACCACTTTTGAAAAGAAGTAGTAATAGTAGGCAGTCTTTGACATGCTGATTTGTAAGTTCTTTTTAGCTTGAATCCCTCTTGAAGGCATTCTGTGACTTGTTTGTCGTCACTGTGACTTTTCCTTCAAACTTCTAACTGCTCCTTTGACTCCGCCTGACTCAGCCTCGCAGTCACATCTTCCTGGATGTTCAGTTGACACTGATTCAACAGTAGTGCCAATCAACAGTGGATCATGGTCCTATTCTAGCAAGGGTGATAGATAATAAAGAAGAAACCAGAGACACAAGTTGTTTTCCGAGTGTGGGAAGTGCTCAGTGGTGTCTCTGGCCAACTGTACTCCTTCTAAAAGCAAGGGCACTGGGAAGCACCAGTGCCACCAGAGTTGGGAAGGCAAGGAGCGAATGTGAAGCAATTCAGGGCGGAGTGCAATACTGTTGACTCTAGGCCAGTGTCTCCACTCCTGATTACACATTGGAATCACTGGGAACACTTGCAAACAATACACATGCTTGGACTTCTTGCCGGCCAATATCCCTCCTCTTCCTCCCAACACCTTGTGCTGAACCACCAGAGTTGAGAGACTGACAGACATCTTTAAATCCTCCTGAATAGAGGGCCTCAGAGAGCAGACGGAACTAGACTATGTGTGAAACTCAACTATAAATTTTTAGCGTGGTGTGCATGTTTTGTTTTAATCTAGAAGATTAACTGGATTCACTGTGTGGGGATGGGATGAAGCCCTGGGGATTCTCTACTTACTATTGAGCAAGAGAGCATAGAAACAACACAGATCTTTTAATTAGGACCTTTTGCTTGAGCCTCTGGCAAGCTGTAAAGCAAATGAACCATCAAGTGGCAGGCCTCTTTTATGTGTTTAGCAAAGGGTTGATTGAATGGGCTAGGCCCAGAGCTCTTCCTTGAAGGCCAACAGATTCATTCTCTGAACCACAAGATGCAATTCTTAGGGCAGGGATTTGGCCTATACTAACTAAAGATATATGTTCTCATGGTCCTATCTCCCCACCCACCCAAATCTAAACAACAAAAGGAACTTCTATATAGTTTTGGGCAGTTGTAAGAACTTTCTTCCATCCATCCTACAGATACTATTGCAAACCTACACTATACCTCTCACTGTGGTCCAGAGAATACACATGTCTCCTATTGCAGTGGGAGAGAAATGCTAGGAGATACTGTAAGACAAAGTAATTTGTGCTATACATGAGACAGGGTCCCTTTCTTCCTGTCTGCTGCTTTGTGCTTAGTACTTTCTTCCTGTGTGGAAATCAGTATGCTTTCTCCCTCCCTCCCTCCCTCCCTCCCTCCCTCCCTCCCTCCCTCCCTCCCTCCCTCCTCCTTCCCTCCAGGCATTGGGACTGACTCTTCGGTATCATATAGAGTAGGCAGAAGAGCTATATTCAGCCCTATTTATTTATTTATTTGTTTATTTATTTATTTATTTATTTATTTGCACAAGACAGAGTCTTGGCTCAGGCTAGCCTGAAACTTGGGATCTTCCTGCCTCACCCTCAAGTAGCTAGAATTGCCATATTTTTGTGTAATTTCTTAAGTTGTTTTCTCCAACAGAAATGCTTTAAAAATGATTACCTTTTCAAAGGTAATCTTTGGTACAAACAGAATTAATGCTATTGGCATTCAATAATTATATACGGAATCATACTATGGGAACAGAGCAGAAATATGTATTAGAGCCAAGGACGGCTTCAAGGAATCATGACACTAATGTTAAATCTTGAGGAATAGGCCAAAAAAAATCTCAAGTAGGAGGTTGCCTCTGGGTGTTTGCTCCAACTTTCTTTTGAGGGCACTGGAGAGCTACAGGAAATGTCAACGCTGGGGAAAGGACGCTGTGATACGATTCTGTGAGCATCACGTCTTTAGAAGCACAGCGGGAAGTGAGTGTGACAAAGAGATGGATTTGGAGGGTAGAAAGGCTGTGATACTGCATTTCTGGCAAAGACAGATTCAAAGTATTTCCGGATGTTGAATTAACTGGCAACATGTGGCTGGCTGGTGGTTCTCCGTGACATGTTTTGTATGCCCATGCCACTTCTGGATTCATTCTGGTGCTCATTCCCTTGTTACCATTTTACTATCATTGTGAGAGAATTTACTCTGTGGTGCTCTACCATGCATCCTCCTGAACTGACATAAATCTAAATGAAATACGGTGATGATACACACCTGCGAGTTAGTTAGGTACAGTGGGGAGGTGGAAGAGAGGAGGGCTATTAACAGGAGAAGAATGGGACCACTAGCCAAATGATGGGCTAGTACAGGACAGGACTGCTTCAGGAGAAGATAATGAATTCCATTCAGCATTTGGGTGTTCAAGATGAGCTGGCTAGAAATCAGCTGGAAATAATGTCCGGCACTCAGAAAGTGTGAGACAGTTTCAGAAACTAGTGGCCACCCCCTGCTCAGGCCAGTGTTCTGTTGCTTACCTGGATATACGACTAAAGCCCTGACCTGTGGCTTTCGCTGATGCGGAGGCTATTGATAGTCTTACCTTGGCTAATTTTAAGATATCTATGACAGTCACTGCACAGAGCAGAAAAGAGTTGTACAACACTGGTTGTTATGAGTTGGCTCCAACCCACTGTAGCTGAGGCCAAGGATGAACAACATTATCAAAGGACAAATGAAGAGCAAAGAGAGCTGGGAATTAAAGGCCTAGGAAGTCCTTGTGTGCCATTAAGGAATGGACAAAGATGAGGCAGTAATGGGAAGTAGTGAGAGTAAAACCCCACTCAATGAAGGCAAAAGCAGAGGAAAATGGGATCAGTGAGGTCCATGGGAGAAATGATTTCAAGACCGGTAAAGTGGCTTCTGGTGTAAATGCTATTGAAAAGCTAAGGAAGGTGAATGAGTCTCGCTGAGAAGTGTCTGTGGGTGTGATTATGAAGATTCCTTCTGTGCTGACACATGAGGACTGGGAGCTGAAAACAGACACACGATGAATGGGAGGTGGACAGGGAGTAGATCCTCTCAAAAGGAAAGTCAGGTAGATACAGGGGAGGGACAACAGGAGGAACCAGTTGAAGGAGGTGGCAAGGAGCTAAGGAACATCTCACCCCTACAATTGTTAAGATAGAAACGTCTTAGCAGATCTTTAGGTTGAAGGGAAGGAAATGAAGGCCAGAAAGGGATGGCTGGAAACACGTGGTAAGAGGGACAGTAAGGTGTCTGCTCCAGGGGAGATCAAGAGGGCACAGAATTCAGTTAGATTACAACCGAAGTGAATTTACCCCGGGTAGAAGGAGCTCGTATCTCTTTAGAGATAGAGTATCACGTGGCTGTAAGGAACACTAACAGTTTTACCTTTCATGGTTCTTTAAATAGATCACAGAAATACAGTGAGCTCAGCACTCAAAAGGTAGCCGGGAGATTAGAAAGAGGAAGGAGGATGAGCAGAGTCTAAGAAAGCTATAGAACAACTAAGTTCCCGAGACAGTGAGCAGGCTGCATGCTTCTCCTGGGACAGCTTCTCCCGGGACAGCGGGGCAGCTCACAGACCCCACTGCTCTTGCCAGCTGGGTTTGGTAAATGCCTAATTCCAAAAGCACATGCTCTTGGGTATGTATACAAATACCGAACTTCCTCCATTCATAGAAGGTGTGGGCTGCTTCCAACATGAGGACATGTACAAGGACAGACATTAAAACACCCATTCAGAAATGACGGTAGACCATCTAATAGTTAGAAAATATTATTTTCGGATCTGAAATGGGGATACTTTTTCTTGTGTAAATAGGTATTGTTTTGGGGACCAAAGTGATTTTTGTTTTTCAAGACAGGGTTTCTGTGTGTAGCGCTGCCTGTCCTAGAACTTGCTCTGTAGATCAGCTTGGACTCAAACTCTCAGAGATCCACCTGCCTCTGCCTTCCTAGTGCTGAGATTAAAGGCATGTGCCACCACTGCCCGGCATAAAATGATTTTTTTTTTTTTAATATTGAAAGTTAGCTAGCTTACATTAAATCCTCTTTCAATACTCTGAACTTTCAGCTAAGACTAATTGGTTTTAACTCTATTGTATAGCAAACACCAAGAATAACTCCTCTGAACAATTTTACTCAACTTCATCATGGCTACAGATGTGGAATCACTGAGTTTGTATTTTAAAAATGGATACTTTAGACAACATATGGTATTTTGTCTTACACTTCAACAAAGGTTTGCATGTTAAGAGGGTGACAGACAAGTTTTATTGCCAAGTGTTGGGTGTTGAGGGGAAATCAGGACCATCACCACATTATTCCTTACTTTACTTTTTCACAGACAAGCTCTAGTTTCATAGCTCTGTGTAAAGTTTTAAACTACTAACGAGGCTCCGCTGTTCACTCTTGAGGAGGCAACAGTAGAGACAACTGAACTATTCTCCCTACTGGGAGCAGCAGTCTTATCCTGCTGCCCTCTTCATCTACCCCGAGAACTACTGATGATCTGGGATGGACAACTATGAAGTCATTCTGAAGTATTTCAGTGCGCAGCCAGGATTAGAACCATCAGAGTATCAGAGTAACAGTTCAGAACCTGGTTTTGTCACTTAAATAGTGACATGGACTCATTTTCTCCAATAATATGCTTTTGATTACAAAAGATAGCAAGTGAAATTACTTCATATATCTTCAAATAATGAGACTATTTCTTCAAATGATGTTATCATGGCTAAAACTTCATGGGGCACTCACTGAATATTCTACAGCCTTTGCTGGTTTAGGACAGCTCAGTTGGGAGAATGCTTCCCTTGAATGCATAAGGACCTGAGTTTGATACCCAGAGTCCATATAAAAACTGTTTATGCGGCATATACTTACAATCCGAGCACTGGGGAGGGAAACAGGGATCTTTGGGACTTACTGGCCAGCCAGTCTAGCCTACTTACTTGAGTTCTAGGCTAGTCAGGATCCTGCTTCTAAAAATAGTGGACAGCTCCTGGAGAATGACACTTAAGGTTGTCCTGTGACCTACACACACAAACATATGTGCACTTGCACACATATCCACCCATAATGAATGTACACACACACACACACACACACACACACACACACACACACACACACGCCTTTGGGCTGGTCATTGGTGGTACTTGCCTTTAATCCCAGCACTTAGGAGGCAAGTAGATCTCTGAGTTTGAGGCCAGCCAAGGCTATGGCTAGTGTTGCTCTGTCCACCTCACCCCTCCATAACATAATAACATAATAACACTCCATTTAGTTGTCGCTAGGTCCAAAGAAGATAGATACCATGTATGAGAGTGCTCTACAAACTAATTACTAACTGTTGGTTTTACTCTTCACTATTAGACTGAAAAATCTGTTGAAGAAAAAAAATTACTAAGTTTTCCTTTTTAGTCCATGAACAAAAACCATACCCTCCTTAAAGGTCCAAACACAATTGCTGCACATTTCTAATAATTATATAAAGGATCAGGAAACACAGGGAGTTCCCAGTTGTTTAGAATTCTAGAACAAATTTGAATAGAAATAGAGGTAGAAGCAGCCAGGAGAAGGAAGGCAGACTGAGGACCAAAATGACAATATGGAAAAAGTGATCCCTAGACCAGAGGCCCTGCTGGCCTTTCTACAACTCAAACAGCCCTTCCAGAAACTCTGCCTTTCTGTGCTTGGGAGGAAGCAAGTAGCAAGAGTTTCTTTTGCTGTTGTTTGTAAGCTAACCTGCCCATCCAAATGCAAACACACCTGTGGAATAGGACTTCAGAAGTAGGGCTAAAATACCTCTCAGGTCAGAGCAGCTCTTACAAGACAAATTGAAGATAAATTCCAGATTTTTTTTTAAAGGCTGTTTTAGATTGTCATGATAATTCTTGTAGTTTTTAGTGATTTTTTTTTTATAAAACAAAACAGTTGTTGACATAGGATGATAACAAGATTTTTCTGAAATAAGATTCTCCTGAAACATGTATTGACAAGCAATAAAAACACAGCTCATCCTTGCATTTTCATGGCCCACAGTTCCTTTTAAACTTCTATTTGATTAAGAAAATAGAGCTGTTAGTCAGAAACAGAAATAATGGCCGGAAGAACACTGTCCTCGCCATCTTTTGAGAGCCCAATAGGCAGACAGACTGGAAAATCTGTTTTAAACTCTGTTTACTATGTTTTTTTCCAGATCAAGTTAATGAAATGTTTACCACTACAGTGTTATTTTTAAGTTAACAAAAGCATTTTGTGAGCCTTGCTTGCTAGACATATGCATGTAATTTCAATGGAATTTCAAAATACTTTTATTACATTCATTCACGGAGAAAATAACTCAGACCTCAGGACTGTGTTAAAGTAATTTTTAATTTTGGTTCACTCTGGCAACAGAGTTTTAGTCTTGGAAGACATGTGTCTATTTCTATTTTAGTCAGATCCAGGTCAAATCACCTCTTACACCTAAATATTTATTTATATACACCCAATATTATTTTCTCCTATTTTTGAATTCTTAAGATAGTCTAGCTATATAAGATCTGCCTGCTCAACTTCCTGAATGGTAGGATTACAGGTGTGTGTCTCTATACCTGGTTATTCTCCTAATACTCCTTGACATTCTAACTAGGTCAAGGTTTGATTTGAACTATTTGATATTTATTGTAGAGGGATATCCTGTGCAGATTAGGGTGTTTTTTCCCTATCTTTGGCTTCTACAAACTGGATACTTTGAATCCTCCAAATGGAAGTGGAACAACCCAAAACATCTCCAGACGATGCTGAATGTCTCAGGAGGAGCAAGTGCATCCTCTACAAGAATTTTCAACATAAGGTCAACAAGAGAAAGACTCATTCTCCCACTTGAGTTGGGGGCATGCCTCTTCCATCCTCCCACCACTTGAGTTGGGGGCCATGCCTCCTCCATCCTCCCACCACTTGAGTTGGGGGCATGCCTCCTCTATCCTCCCACCACTTGAGTTGGGGCCATGCCTCCTCACTTAGTCATCATTTCTCTGTGTCTCTTTCAACTAGCAAAGGGACACTGTAATTCTTCTCAGTAAAAAGACACCAATGTAGCTATTGTCCTATTCTTTTTCTTTTCCTATATACTTTTAGGAAAAAAAACAAAAACAAAACTGATAACCTTCACAAAACCTTTTGTTAAAGGAATATGCCTTTAATTTTAAAACTATACAAAGACCAATAAGCATGCATAAAATCAGTTTTTTAATTGTACAATGATATTCTTTTATGGCCATGGAACGTAGGGCCATATAGCTAATGTAGCAACTTTCATTAAAAAACAAATCAAATAATAGCCAGGCGGTGGTGGCCCATGCTTTTCATCTCAGCACTCAGGAGGCAGAGGCAGGTACATCTCTGGGTTCAAGGCAGCCCTATCTACAGAGTGAGTTCCAGGACAGCCAGGACTATATACAGGGAAACCTGTCTCCAAAAACCAAATCAAGTCAAACCCAAAACAAACAAAACAAAACAAGTAACTTGCCCCCTCAGAAAAGTAAAAGCAAATACCTGATCCTGGGACACAGTATATTCAATCACACTGTGATGCAGCATTTACTAA
The DNA here is from genome assembly GCF_004664715.2 of Peromyscus leucopus. Taxonomy (NCBI): domain Eukaryota; kingdom Metazoa; phylum Chordata; class Mammalia; order Rodentia; family Cricetidae; genus Peromyscus; species Peromyscus leucopus. The sequence goes on along the minus strand of NC_051073.1, from coordinate 39,851,657 downwards.
CCTGCTGATGATTAGATAATAATGTCAACATCTGGGGTACAGAATTCTTATTTAAAAAAAATCCTATAAGCTTTCTATTTGTCCTCCTGCATAATTAAAAAAAGGTGAAATAAAATTTTAACATCTCACAACAATTAATTCACCTATAAACACACTTCCAGCTATTGCTTAAATTCATGTATAGTTAGCATCTCACGAATTCATACTAGTGATAGACAAGTGTGTGATTGGAGTCATACTGGCTTGAAAATCCATGTTTAGGACACAGTTCATTTTGTGATAATGAAAAGAAAACTCAGAAGACTGAAAAGAAATTTCAGACTTTAATTGTTTGGTGGTTTTTTTTTTTTTTTTTTTTTTTTTTTTTTTGAGACAGGGTCTTACTGTGTAGCCCTGGCTGTCCTGGAACACACTATATAGACCAGGCTGGCCTTGAACTCACAGAGCTCTACCTACCACTGCCTTCCAAGCACTGAGATTAAAGGATGCATCATCATGCCCAGCTCAGACTTTAATTTTATGAATTGGTTTGGATAGTTTACCTTCTTCAGATATTATCTTACTAGGCACCAAATGCCTTAAAAACAAACTATTAGCACTTAGGACAATTTCTTACTCAATTTTCTCTCTTTCAATTAACCTGTGACCTTGATTTTTGATAATCTGTGTCTTACAAGAAAAAGAATGATGAATACATATCCAATTGCATGAGCCCCATTCCTTATGCCCTTTCGTGCAACCCTTTAAATACGTAGGTTCAACAAGAGTTATTCTGTTCCCACCAAGTCTTTTCTTTAAAAAAATAAAAAATACCATCAGTTTATTTGGTCACTGTGGTCATTTGTTTGTTAAAAATAACCCTCTTAAGAAAATGGTGTCTGAATCAGAATGCGTCATTCCGTATGCTCTTTGAATTATAGGGCTGCTCTGAACCATCATCTATATTTTGTATATTGGGACTGGCATTTTGCAACAAAATACTCAATATTAGCTGAATGTGGACCGTGATTTTATCACATACTTAACTACCCAATCAGAAAGAATTAGGAGTAAACTAAAACAACAGATTTTTCTTTATTCCTCTTATGTAAATCCTTCTTTTTTACCTCCTAGGATCCCCCTACCCTTGTGGCTTAAGTGGAAGGCCAGAGATAAGGTACCCATTTTCACAAACATTCTTCCTAAGAAATACATGAAGAAGGAAGTTTTTGGCAAAGATCCTTTAAATGCAGAAGCCCCTAGACAGTGTGCAGAGTAGCTTTCAGTGACCACATCAGAAACTTACTAGAGATTTAAGGCAAGGGACAGAATCACAAAGGTCTGTAAGGATCATAAGAAAGTGATTCAGGGTTCATGAGCTAATGCAGACTGACCGGTGCCTCCTGTTTCTAGCCTGTCATTATCTATCAGTAATAAATGGTTGAATTCTAAAACATATCATGTGGTTTTCATTCCTGGCTCCAGATCACATGTGAAGAAGACAAAATATAACCTTTCATTTGCTATGACATGACATTTTTCATAATAAATAAATTAATTGCTACTAAGAAAGAATACATCTTTGGCTTTCAAACAATCAAATTCCAAGTTCATTAAAATAAATGAAGAAGCAAAACTAAAATTTGCATAAGTCAATTTACAGAAATATGGGTGATTTTTTTGTATTTGAACACTTGATATTCTTTTATCCTGAACTTTCTATACATACTACAAAGACACACACACACACACACACTTTACAAACACATACAGATACACACACACTGCACACACTATACAAACACACACAGACACCCACACAGACACACACTACATACAGGCCCCCCACTTTTTTTTCATGCTAATCCATATCACAAAAGTTATTAACCAACATGACAAAAATATTTCAGATAGACATCACATAGTATAGGATATTTTCTCCTGGCCTCCTTCCAGCTTATTTTCTGATCAAATCTACATTCTTGCTTGCTTCGGCAAGTTTCTGTGTATTTTGAAACTGTCCCATTTCTTAGCTTTTGTCTTCTGATTTTACTTTTTGGGAATGACAGCTGAGTCCCAGGGAATACTGATGAGAACAGTGGGGAATGGGGATTTCAGCAACATAGAGTTTCAACTTCTCCACCTCAGTGCTAGGGATCTCTTTAGGGAGCACTATCCCCAGAAAGTTCTCAAACTGCGGGAGAGGCAAGGGAGAGAGAGGCTGTAAAAGCCACTTATAGGAGGCGTTTTGATAGGTTCATTGCTGTATTTACTGTTCACCCACGTTCACAGAGTACGAACTGAAGCACAGTGAGTGTGTGGGTACTTCAAGGACACCAGCCCTGCAAATTCTTGCAAAGCCCTGTAATACTTTGATGGAACAGACTAAAAAACATGCTTACCACAGCTGTCTTCAGTGGCAAGCCTACAATACATGGATTTATTTATTTTTTTATTGCTGCATAAATAACTATTTCATGGGGTTGTTCAATTGTCATCAAATTTTATAAGCACAGTTTTGAAAAATAAGTAAGGATCATTCTATGAAATATTGCATATGGTATTAACAGAGTTTGAAAATGAATGGTGGTCAGGGCACTTCTATGATTAAACATTTCAGTGACTCAAATAGCTTTGAAAATTAGCTGAATGAAATGTGTACTTCATCTTTAATTACATAGCTACTTATTAAAATGTTTGAGGAACAATGGTTAAGTATGGCAGGCCTAAGGAAAGCTATGATATAAAGATATGGAAACATACACATTATTGCAAAATACACAAGCTGGGCAGTGATGATGTATGCCTTTAATCCCAGCACTCAAGAGGCAGAGGCAGGTGGACCTCTGAGTTCATGGCCAGCCTAGTCTATAGAGTTAGTTCCAGGACAGGCAGAGAAACCCTGACTGGGGGAAAAAAAAAAAAAAAAAAAAAAAAAAAAGACAAAACAAAACAAAAATCCACATATACATGTACACATATCAAACTTTGACTATATTACTTTAGTTCCTTAAACTTCCAATCACAGGAGATTTAAAGAAACCACAAATCTACTTAACAACCATGGAAAGGCATAAAATTGCTTTTCTAAAATGTTCTCTCATGTATCTTTACTGTATTTACACATCTGCTTGCACGAATAAACACTGACATTTCTTCTCTTTCGGTTGCAGAAAAGAAAATAGGCATGTGCTGGGGAATAGCTGGGGAGAAAACATCCAGACAAGGTACTTCAGCAGTGCAGAAGGTTCTGGCAGTTAAGAGTAGCAGAGAAACCTGAGGGCGGTTCCTAATCTTCCTCAACAGCTGATGTGACACGTGAGCTAAGATTATGCACCACTTTGCTAGAAGACCAAGGCAAGGTTCAAGCAGCATGGTGAAAAGTACAGAGGAGGTGTAAAAAAGCCAGAGTGTGTGGCCAAAGTGCCACGGGTTCCACCCTCCAGCACAGTGTGGGCAGTGTTCTGACCGTGCTGGAGATATGGAACTCCACACAGATGAGAGAGGTCATTTACTCCTAAAACCTTAGGGTTGCTCCCTATCTTACTGGTGAGCCCAATATCTTTTCATTCTCATGATTCTACCAATTTTCACATCTTCATTATGCCTCCCTTGGTTGAATGGCTCCCAAATGTCCTGGAAGCACAGCACTAAGGCAGCAGTGCACCTAGCTTGATGTAAGTGAAGGAGACCCAGCTGGGTGGCTCCTAGGCTGTTCTGCTCCTTAGAACTGTCACTCAACTGGATTGGCTCTTCTTAAGCAAGTCACATTTGGAACTAATAAGAATGCAGAAAGAGGAAAAGAAGGACTGACGAAGAGCCAGTCAGTATAAAATGCAGCACACAGACCATCCCAGTTGATTCTCTGGATGATGTCACATGAATGGTGTGATCCTAATGGACCTAACGTGCATCCCTGATCACAAGTCAGCAATGTAAAATGTACTTGTAATTAGTAATTTTTCAGGAGTATGTTACAAACTTATTTGTACAAAATCCAGGCTGAAAGCATATAGGAGTATATGTTATTTTTTTTAATTCCACTTCTCATGCACTCGTACATATACATATGGTTTGCTATATAAATGTAAGACGCATGTTTGGGTTTTTTTTTTTTTTTTTTGGCTTTTTGAGACAGGGTTTCTCCGTGTAGTTTTGGTGCCTGTCCTGGAGCTCACTCTATAGACCAGGCTGGCCTCGAACTTGCAGAGATCCGCCTGGCTCTGCCTCCCGAATGCTGGGATGAAAGTTCTGCGCCACCACCACCCAGCTAAATGTAAATGTATTTTTATAAGGCACACTTTCAGATCTTATTGAGTTTATATAACATAGCAAAAGTACTACATGCTATTATGTTTCTAAAAACTGAAAAATTTTAAAATATCTGATGTAAGACTTCAGAGATTACAGATGAGCAAATCAAAAAAAAAAGAGTTTAGGTGACTTTTCCAAAGTCATATAGTTAAGATTAACAGACACAGACAACCTGACACTAGTTCCCAGACTGTCAAATTTAGTTAGGACTTGCTAATGCCCAATAAAGCCCAACAGCCTCCCAAGAGAATGCTAAGGTACTATGAGTCTCCCTTCCTGCTCTAAACCATTCAGCTGAATTAGGCTTCTCTTTGTCTAAGGACAGACCCTTTATTTTCCGATTTCTAAGCAACCCTTGTGGCTTTAAGAACTTCTCCTCAACCTTTAAGGCTCAACTCAATATCCTCTCCTTCAAACTAACATTCCTGGTTTCCTCAGCCACAGAGTTTCTACCTCACTCTTCACAATCCTTGGCATCTCACTCGATAGGGCACAAAACAAATTCGACCTTATAGCTTGTGAACTCGCTGCCCAACTAAACTGTGCTTTCATGCTGGGCAAGGAGAGCCTACATCTCGTTCCTCATTATGTTCCTGCAACATCAGAGCAGTACTGTGAATAACATCATTGTTCCATGAATGTTGGCTGCAAGTGGAAAAGGCAAAAATATTTCAATTAATGCTTTTTGTATTGGCATACAGAGGTAATGTTTAACACGCCTGTAATGACAGGTTTAATACTTTTCTTTTACAAACATAACAATTTCAAGTGGACTTCTCTTTAAAAAGGTTTTATATCTCATGAGCCTGAGCTTTAATGGGAAAAGGGGGGGGGCACACTATTTCCACATATGAATCACAAAGTTCCAATACTGGTTCATTCTTTCAAAAGTTAGTTACCATAGAAAACTTACCCCATTAGGAAAGTGAACATACACTGCATCATTAAATTCTTTTCCCTCTGATAAAATTGGTTAATATCTTTTAACTTTGGGTCATATATCAAGCTTTATGTCTTTTTTATGTTTCCTTAAAGATGCTCATAATCAGGGAATATAATGGAATTTTAAGTGGTCTTTATCATTTATTTTTATTTATTTATACTTCATTTTAATTAGTGTGTGTGTGTGTGTGTGTGTGTGTGTGTGTGTGTGTGTGTGTGTGTATGTGTGTGTAGTGGTGTGGTGTGTGCATGCAGAAGCCAGAGGAGGACGTTAGGCACTTTCTGTCATGGTTCTTTACCTCACTGCCTTGAAACTGCGTCTCTCACTGTACCCAGAACTCACTGGTTTGCTTCAGCTGGATGGTCAGTGAGCTCCTGGGATCCCCAGTCTTCACCTCGATGCTAAGGTTACAGTCACGCACTGCCACCCTGGCTTTCACAGCTCACTGGTTTGTCTCGCTGGATGGTCAGTGAGCTCCTGGGATCCCCAGTCTTCATCTCGATGCTAAGGTTACAGTCACGAACTGCCACATCTCCACGCCTGGCTTTCACATGGCTATAGGGGCTTCTGACTCAGGCGTTCATGCTCGCACACTAAGTGTTCGGACCCCTGAGCCACCTCCTCCGCTCCCATCTTCTAAAATTCTAAGGGGTTTGTTTCTTAGAGATGATTGGAGTGGAGATTTTAATTCTGTTTCCGTGGGGGAATTATTGAAGATGATATTTTATTTTTATAGACTGTTTTCAGTCTATAAATTCTAAATTCTTTACTATTATTAAGAATTTATAATATTTTCCAGAGGTAAGTCATAAAATGTTTTCTTTTGAAATGTCTATTTCTTGTTTTATGTAAAAAGACTTTAGGTGGAATTATAAGGAAATTCAACATAGCTTTATTAATCTTAAGGAGGACCAGCTGGCATAATAATTTATACATGGAAATTTTGGCCTCTTTCTATTTTTATTGTATTTTTTTCTTTGGGGATTATGATGTCTATATGCATCTTATATGTTTGGAAGTGACTCTTAAGTAATAGTAATGGATTTCTTTTCTTCCCCATCTATGTCTTTAAGAGAATGGCTGGCATTAGGCCATAACACTAAGTCATCTAGTCTATGAAGGATCTGTCCAACAGTGCTGACCTCTGCAGTGTTACATTATTGCCAAAGAAATCCACTGCCTTTCACTTTTCCCAATAAAACCCCCAGGTTTTTAATAACCTTCATAAATTTGATTAAGATATTTGTGTTACTCAGTTTAGAGTCTCTGTGCTGAAAATCAATCACTTTCTTGTTTAAATTAATTTCATGGGTTAATCAAAGAATTTTATTCCTCCAAGAAACAAAACTCGCATGAAACAATGTAAACACATTCACTATCTTCCTTAGTGTCCCTTATGCCTAATCTATCCAACCCTGTGACTCCACTGTGACCATTCCCAGGCCCTCATCTTCCTTGCTCAACCACGGCAGCGCCATTTTTCCTGGCCTTGGATCTCTCTATCCTCCCAATTCCCCCCACTCAGCTGCTCTGTGCTTTCTGAAATATAAAGCCATTGATGATATTTTGTGTCTAACTACCCTTACCGGTTCCTTCCTGCCCCATGATGAGGTGCCGGTTCCACTAGACTGCAGGCCTTCATTCCACACCTTGCTGTCTGCCTGTTTCTTAGACTTTCACCTCTTGCTCTGGAGCCATGAACCACAGGGGCCAGGCTGCTTCATCCCGCAATGTCACTGCCCATGGTGTTCTGGCCAGGGGACAAGAAACAGCAGCAACTGGCAACCTTTGATGATCTAGGATGTAGAAGTGACAGGTGACATTTGACTTTAACTATGTAGATCTAGGTACTGGCTTCCCTGATCAGGCTATTATGACAACTTCCTACTGGTTTCTGTCACCCACATTAAGTCATTAATGGTCTCAAATCCAGACATGTAATGAGAAAACTACTACGAGGAAAAGCCCACTGGAAGGCGGAGATTCCCTTAACTGCTCTGAGTGAAACCAACTCAGGCTAAGTATTCAGTACTATTAGTTCTGACCTGCTTCACACACTATACTATATAGAGTAACAAGCTACACTGTCATAGAAAGATTTCATTTTTTTCATCTATTAACAGAGCTACACAATGTGAATAGGTTTCCCTATCATTATTTGAAAGGAGTAGCTATAGCAAGAAAATTCCCATGGAAAATACCCCCCCTCCAAAAAAAATCATACTTCATGGAAGGAAAAAAATTGTCACATTAGGAATGGAAAGTTTTTAGTGTAGAAAATGTGAATTTATGCTGCAGATACTACATATCGAGGGCCAATCCTTGAAAGACATGACTCTGTATGTGTTTATTGATTTTTATGACATTTGTGCTGGTTTAAATTAGAAATGTCCTCCATTCTTGGGCACGTGAACATGTGCTCCCCAGTTTGGGCAAGTTTAAGAGGCAGGAGGAGTAGGCTGGCTGGAGGAAGTACGTCACTAGCAGCAGGCTTGGGGAGTAAAGGCCTTCCACTGCTTCTGGTTTCCCTCTGCTTCCTGCTCATGGTGGGGGTGTGAGCTCTCTGCTTCCTGCTCATGGTGGGGTGTGAGCTCTCTGCTTCCTGCTCATGTTTTTCTTTCCTGCTCATGGTGGGGGTGTGAGCTCTCTGCTTCCTGCTCATGGTGGGGTGTGAGCTCTCTGCTTCCTGCTCATGGTGGGGTGTGAGCTCTCTGCTTCCTGCTCATGGTGGGGGTGTGAGCTCTCTGCTTCCTGCTCATGGTGGGGGTGTGAGCTCTCTGCTTCCTGCTCATGGTGGGGTGTGAGCTCTCTGCTCCTGCTCATGGTGGGGTGTGAGCTCTCTGCTGCCTGCTCCTGCTGCTGTGCTTGCCGCTTGTACCACACTTCCTCAGTACAGTGGGTTCTCATTTCTACGGAACCAAAAGCTGAAATAATGCCTTTCTTAGATCATTTGTCTTGGTCATGGTATTTTATTACATCAGTAGACAAATAATGCCAGCTAATCCATGGTGCCTCAAGATTATAAACCTAGTACAGTAAATGGGAAAATGTTTCATTTTAGCTTTCTAGAAACTGTTCATTTAAAAAAAAACTATTCTGTGATATTTTTGTCTACAATAAACTTTCAGCTGTCTGAATGAAGAACGAATACACAGTGTGTGTGTGTGTGTGTGTGTGTGTGTGTGTGTGTGTAATGGCTTTCTCGCCTTTCTGTTCTACATGTTCAACAAAATAAAATCCAACTATGCTACGGTTTGGATATGATTTTTCCACATCCCGATTCATGATGAAATGTGATTCTCAATGAGGCAGTATTAGGGATGGGGTCTTTAAGAGGCATTTGGATCATGACAGATCGGAACACTTAAAGGATTCATGCAGCTTCTTTCAGCCTGGGTTTTAGTGAGATTGGGTTGTTAACAATGTGAACCCAGCACATTCTTTTGGTTCTCTTGCACATGTGATTCTTCTTATAATTACTTCCATTTCATGCTTGCCACAAAGATAAGGGGCAGCCTGAAGCCATCACAAGAAGCCAATACTGGCACAATGTTCTTCAGCTTCCACAGTATTTAGCCAAAATAAACCTTATTTCTTTGTAAACTACCCAGTCTTTGGTATCTGAATAAAAGTAGGACAGCAAAAATTTAAAAAGCATAATTTTAAAGTCCTTTCAAATTTTAGTTATCTTGGATTTGATTTTATATAATTCACTGACAGGATTTTTGGGAAATTCTGTTTTACTTTAAAAAACAATAAAAACACATTACTTAATATCTTCACTCTAAAAAATTTTATTTAAGAACACCACCCTAAACTATAAACATCAAAGTGAAAATATTATAAAAAGTTACAACTTAGGGACATCGCTGCACAGCAAGGCAGATCTAACACCTTGACTGTGAGCTCTACCATCTGTGAACTGGACCAAGAACACCTGTAGGAAAAAGCTCACATTCTCCCTCCCTCATGTCCGTCCCAGGCTTGCTACTCCAGGGCCTCTGGCACACTGAGTATTCAGAAGAATAAACAGAACTGCTCATGGTAGTAACTGGAGGGAGTGGAATACAGTTGGATATATACAGTATCTTCCATGTACTCAAAGAAAACAGGGGCAGAACCAAAGCTAGCTGCGTGTGGTCTTTTTGGCGCTAAAAAGACTACTGAACCATTTAGCTTACTAGATCTCATTGTGTCTTTAAGGGTAATCAGCAAATTCCCCACCTAATCTTCACGTGAACAAATGGAAGAACAGCAAGAAGAATTACTGAGTATGTGTGAGACAGAAAGAAAGGTGGGGGAAGAGGAGGAAAGAAAAAGAGAAGGAGAGGGATGGAGGAAGGGAGACACAAGGAGAAATAAATATACCGGAAAAAGGAGTCAAATTTCACAGTGAAACAGACTTCCATTACAACATTCTTGTGCAGTTAGTGGGTAATAATCCATACTCTGAAACCAGTGTGAATCCTGGTTAAGTTACTGAATGACTGCATCTACACCATTTGTCTATTCCCTTTATCTCATTAATAGAGCTGAAAATAATTGCTACTTCATAAGGTTGACAAAAGGATTACATTTAAACATGTATATGTAAAATGTATCAAAAGAGTATGATCCATTGAAAGCTCTGTCTATCCATGCATGTACCATTATTACTTACTTCCACCAACCTTGTAAAAATTAAATTGCTTATTAGGTTTGGTTTGGGAGCATATTTTGGAAACAGTTGGTTCTTGAAAATCACACATTAGGTAGAATCCCAATAAATACATGATTGATTTAAATTTATGTATAATATAATTTCAAGGGAATCAATATTAGCAAGAAATCTGTTTTCACAAAAAATAATAATAAATACACTTGGTATATAAACAGGATATCGTGACTTAAATTTTACTACAATCTTTAAACAGTTGATAGCTGTAAAATAATTTGACTCCCAGGTTTGCAGAACTCCTAAAATTTGTCTGCAGAAAGACTCAAAAGCAGCACTGGAGTGGAATTCTGATTCTACTTAGTGTACACAAAGCGAGAGAGTCATATTCACTCTGAAACAGAGAAAAGGCTCAACACAATGTAAATGTGTAAGTTTTCTTACGCCTACAGAGCCGAGGCACAAAAGTAAAGAGCCTGAAATCCAAGGACACACCAAGGAGATCTGTGACCTGAAGGCACCACACAAAGACAAGACTCAGCAGTTAAGGAGGACTCTGCTGTTTCACTAAGGGCTTAGTGAGAGATGGTAACAGGATAGAAAAGGGTACAGGACTCTTGAGAGCTGCTATCACTCAGGGTGCTCAAGCCAACTTAGACCCTTCCCCACCGACTTCATCAGGAGCTTATGGGAAAAAAAGGGGAAGAGTGGAGAACTAGAAAAGAACTGCAGAATAGGAGAGCAAACAGGACAGAGGAAACAAGACTAGTGGTCAAACATTTTCTAAAAAGTAGAGCTAGTTTACCACGAGCAGAACTGGTAACAACAAATTCACATCATCTTCAAACTAATGAAATAAAACTGAAGAGAAAATCCTGAAAGTAGCCAAGAGAAAAGGAGGGGAACATATCCAGAAACAAAATAAAAAATGATAGCAAACATTTTAATACAAATTATGTAAGCCAGAGATAATAACATGCAATCGTCAAAGTTCCTACAGAAAAGCCACGGACTTGAATAGTGATTACTGGAATTCAGGGAGAGCATAAGCCTTGTTTGTAGTCTGGCTCAGTTACCTCATACTGTTACTGTTTCTATGTTCACAGGGTCTATTGGATTTGGACATGGTTTAATAATTTAAAATAAACCTTGCAAAAAATAAAAAATTACACACCAAAACAGGACAGAGCCAAATTCTATGTAACCAAAAAAAATCTTAAAGTTATGAAAAATAATAGTTCATTGACTATCTAATGGAACCAAATTCTACTGTGCACACTTTCTTTATGCTTATTTATTGACATGCAGGAACAAGTTTACAAAAGATAACTGTTTCCTGTTGCTCTCTTTAAGTAGACTAGTAACAGCACAGACAGTTGTAGTACTTTGGACATATTACGTCAGCTACTGAATTACTGTTAGCTTGCTATCCTAAAGACAATAAAGAATATGGGTGTTGATTCATCTCAACTTCTGAAGCTCATTACTTTATATGAGTGAGAATATATTTTGGTATGATCTGGGAATAAGCACACAGTGAGTATGTGTGTGTATGTGTGTGTGCGTGTGTGTGTGTGTGTGTGTGTGTGTGTGTGTGTATAGACACATACTAATACAAATATGTCTATCCATTTCAGATTCTATTAATTCAGCTCTTTGCTAGCCATTCTCTCTAATTCGAAATCTTTATCTGTGTATCTCAAGACTCTAGCCACTTTATCTTGTCATTTCCTTTTTTTCCTCATAGCATTTACTATCAGATGAAGTATCACATAATTACCATACCAAAATATATGGCACTTTGGACTTTCTCTCTCTTGGTCAGTGCTGCATTTATAAATTTAGAATAGTTTAAGAACTAAGAGCTGATTGCAGATTTGTTGAAGAGAGAAATTCCCTTCACTTGGAATCTGGTTGTCAGGGCAGAGAAGAGTAGAAAGTAGACTTAATGCCTGCTGTGAGTAAGGTTCTTCACTGGGCTTCTCCAACATCAGCTAAGGTTTTAGCTCAGTGGCTGCAACACTGGTGGACACAGTACTACAGATTGTAATTATTTATTGCTTTTCTTATCTCATGGACTCGTCTGAGCAAGCCTATTAGTACAGTATTATTTTCTGGTTCTACAATTCCAAAAGACCAACAACACACCCATGTTTACTGAGTTAAGAAGTGGTAGAGATGAATCCACCTGGGTGTAGCCAGCACCCAGGTTCATGCCAAGGGGTGGGAAAGAGAATGCTGAAATGTTCACTGTCAATCTCCTTAAGGTTTACCTCACCCACACATGTTATTTCATCTCACAAGAGCTAAAGCACTACCTTCACTTGAGTTTTAATTACACCATGAAATGATAAGCATTTTTCCTTCAAATCTGGATTTTGACTTTCTTTCCAACCTGTTTGACATGGTAAGGAGAGCTTCAAAGTCAACAAGGCAAAAATCGGCTTTACTAAAATTTCAAAGAAATACCCTCTGTATGAGTCCTAAAAAACTGCAGGATCAAACCACAATAAATCAGCATGTATGTGAAAGCACAAACTGTATATATTGGCACCCGACTCAGCTAAGATAAAAGTGACAAGACCTTCTGTGATAAATTGTCTCTTCTATTGTATCCAATGGAAATAATCACACTGTCCAATACTTACAAGAAAGTAGGAGTGAGCTTAATGTCCAAATTGAAGGCCATTAAAATGAAGTTCAGTTACCTGGCCTATATCATCTCTCTGCTGCTCTTAAACTTGGAAAGAGCAGGTACACAGTCTTGGGTTTCCTTCTAATCACAGCAATCCAGCCAACTACTTATGAACTGTACACTAAGACATCACTGGGGGGAAAATGAAATAGAAAACTGTGCATGACTTTTAAAAAGTGTCAATTATACATTACCAATCAAGATATACCAATTGAGATGAGCCTTCCCATTCCCACCTCAACACCGGGTCAAGGAAAACAGAACACATGACATGATGCTTCTACTTCAATTTTTGTCCTCATTGCTGCTGCTCAGACTAGGAAACACTGAATGTTAGACAGGGATTTAAGTGTGAATCCAGCTCCTCATTCAGGATGAAGGATGTCTACTATTTCTATGGGGTTCCCCTCTCTCCGCCCCAAGGCTATTCCTTATTGGATACAGGCATGAACTGTGTAAGTTCTGAAGGGGGAGGCTGACAAGTTTTAAATAATAAAGCAGGCATTAGTTATTTACCCACAAAACCTAGCAGTACACCTTAGACTTCCAAAATAAGCAAGAAAAAAAAAAAACACTTCAGAATTTTCAAACGTATTTTAACTGTATATTTTATATGAATATGGAATTGTGACTTAACTAACAATGTTCCACATAGGATTCAGGGAAATTGAGGTTTTTAAAGTAAGACCGCTCCCCCTGGGTGTTCACCTGCTCACCTGAATACATGATAAAGTGTGCTTCCATACCAGCATTACAAGAATTTCAAACATCATTGGTTCCTTAAGGAATCAGAAGAAGGGAGAGAACAAACCCCTCACTAGTCAAGTGGTCACTTTGTTCTTCAGCTTTCTTAATAACGGTCACCCCACTATTGACTCCTGGAGCTGTGCACCTGACCTCATGAAGAGACAAAAGGAGGCTGTGAGTGGCTTCCATCCCAAATTCTTCAGCCAGTTCCTGGCTTCAGCATTGGTTGTCAAGGGCATGAAGATCAAAAGATGCTCTTTGCTCAAGTACTCAGTGTCTTATAACACATCTCACAACAAAGAAAGTCATTATTTACATCAAACATGAAAGGAGAGCCCCAAAGTACAAGGCTTGTAACACAGATAGAAGACAGAATTTTCTTGCCCACACCCATGGAAGTCCACATCATTAACACCCAGTCAATCAAAATGTCCTTAGGAGCAGAAAACATATCTTAAGGTGGGTGAAGTCTGGCTTTCTCATGCAGTTCCCTGGCTTCTCTCATACCTTCAATCTTTCCCAACAGGGTGGTGACATGGGTTCATTTTACAAGTACAGAAAGATCTCGCGACAGCCCATGGAAACACGAACCATTATTTACACTGGAAAGGATGACTGAGAACAGCTGTGTTCAGCAGCAGACAGCACTAGAGGTAGAAACAGGCTGCACTGCCAATCCGTTATTATTTTAATAACTAATGGAAAGGAATAAAATGGATTACCAGTGCTTACTCAGACTGGGAAATTTCTGATGCTGCTGCAGGTCATGTACTTCTTATGGCTTATGGCATCCTCAGGCTTCCTGATGAATTTGCAGCCTAGTAATCCTACCATGGCATTAATTTTCCACATGCAAATCCCTGAGACCTAAGTCAACTTTGCAAATGAACGAAATTAGAGTACCCATAGGGTCAGGATCAGCAACAATGAGTCACCTTCCTATTTCATTATCAAACACGTGAAAAGACTTGTTTCAACTGTACCTTCTCCTGTACACTGCATAAGAGACTATACTTTTCTGTCTCTGTATTACTGTTTCTGTCACAACCAGAGTCTTCTCAATAGTATTCCCACTAGTTCATTTACTGCTTAGACAGATTATATTATGGATATTTAACTATTTTATCCATTTACTGAATATACTCCTTATGAGTATAGCAATTATATTATTAACTCATTTTTGCCATTAGGACTATATATATCAAGGTCAGGAACATGTACTAGGCCCACAAAAAAGAGTAATATAGGTAGCTTTTAGGTGACCTAAATTCTGAGGCCCCAGTATAATCATTCATTCATTCATTCATTCATTCATTCATTCATTCAAAGAAACTACTGTGTTCCCTTTTCTTGAAATACTCTACTTCTGCCCCATCCTGATTCAAAGTCCAAATACAGAACATCTTGTCATTTACTGAGTGAATGAACAGCATGTGTTGCTCTTTAAATCTCTGTGGCATTGTAGGTATGATTATCCAGATAATCAAGTATTATCTACCATACCTATCTTCTAGCAAACTCTTGCAGGGAAACCAGGGACATGTTGGTGTCAGCAGAGTAAGCAAGGAAAAAGATACTCTTCAATCAAGTGGAAGAAATTTGAGAGTGAGGAACAACACTAGACAGGGATATGGAAGACAGAGCATGTGAAATGAGACTTCAGGACTGACTAGGGGGCAGTGGGATGGCTAAGTGGGTAAAAGTGCTTGGTGAACAAGCCTGATGACCCAAGTTCGATCCCTGGAACCTGTATGAAGGTGGAAGGAGAGACGTAACTCTACAAAGTCGTTCTCTGATCTTCACATGTGTGCTGTGATGTGTGAGCTCCCACATACATCACACACACACACACACACACCCACACCCACACACACACACACTAATAATAATAATAATAATAATAATAATAATTTTTAAAAGCTGTTTGAAAAAAGACTGACTTGGAAACCATGCTTACTTCCCTTGCAGTAGTTAGTTCAGTTAATTACACATGCAAAAGGAATTCAGCCTCACCTACCTCATACCCCAAGGTCTGAAAGGCAGTGATGGGTAGAGGGGCATTCCTCACCCAGTCAGCAACTGTAACTTCTAAACCACAATGGAGAAGCCTGATACTGGGCTCCATAAGATGACCTTGAGGAAATTATTGTTGGTGTTGGTGCTTTTACCTCCTCAGCTGCAAAGTGGCAGCCCACTTCTGAGGGTAACCGTAAGAGTGAGTTAATGCCTGCAGAGTGTGACAGTGAGCCACGTGAAATTACCATCTTTATAGGTCAGATACCAACAAACTCATGATTCAATCCAATATTTAAAACAATATATTTTACACAATAACAGTTGGCATGCTCTCAGAACCGTCAACCATTCCCTCTCAGAAAAAGTCTAAGCCATTAATCTCTAACATCTTTATTAGGGTGCAACAGCTTGATTTTGAGTTCTGAATGGCTGGTGTATCTTTTCTCACGGATGTCCTCTCACTAACCTGGTTTCTCTACATTTAATCATGACTAGGGGAACATGTCCTTTGTCCTCTTATTATCTGAGGTAACTTTAATATTATTTAGGTGACCCACACAATAGTCTATGAGTCCTCAGTTTTCAACTTCTTGATTACTCATCTCCAAGATCATGCCCTGGACTGGTCATCAAGTGGAGTTGCTTCCTATCCCCATCCAAGGTTGACCATTACCAGATCTTTCTAGTCTTCACATGCCTTTGCTCTCAATACTTGTGCTCTTTGATGGCAGAAAAAAATGACAGTTCCTTGGCCCCTTTCCTGGCCTCATTGCTACTGCCCAAATCATTCCACACTGTACTCTAGTCCTTTTTTCTTAGTAATTTAATAAAACTCCAAGATACATTTGAAAATACATATTCTATGTTTTGGTAGATGTGCTGTTGAGAATGATTATTATTTTTTTTTTTAAAAAAGTCATCTTTCAAACTGGGGTCAGTAGACATCTGCAGCCCTCAGCCTGGCACCAGCCACTCTGCCCAACCTCCTGTTGTGGCTTCACTTGCTCTTGCTTCTCTCCACAGCGTTCCAAACTGCCATCAGGCACAAGACCCCAGCTCAGGCCACACCCTTCTCCAACAATGGTGTGATTTCTTCAGTTGAATGAGACACAAAGATTATCTTAACATTCTTTGGCTCTTTGATGCACACTTCTGAACCAACCTTCCTTCCAGTTTGGAAAAGAATGTATCCTTCAAGTGAAAGGGCCAACCTGAAATGGCCTCAGTCCTCCTTCATTTCTCCCAGGGCTGTGTTCCAATAATCCCATCTAATTCCTAAATCTTCAACTTCTCATGGCCTACCTACTCTTTTTCTAAGTCCAGAAACCTATTTATTAATTCATTAAATAATTATTTATTTGCTTCTTGAGCCTGGGTTGTCCCATGGAAACTATCACTATTCTCTTTTAAATTAACCGACAGGAAAGAACGGTCTTACCAACTCACCTTCCTACTTATTCAGTAAGAAATCACAACCCCACACCTATGCCAATCACTGCACTGTGTCTTCCTGCACGAGAACACCAACGAATTCCTGATTTCTCTGCTGGACTCCCCCATCCTCTTCTAAGGTCTCCGTTACCCTCTTGTAAATGCTCTTGAGGGTTTCAGCTTTGGCGTAGAGCTTATTCTACAATCCCTCTTGCTCAGTTTCACTGCTACTGATTTTAAACACTAACGATAGGGAACAAAATCCAAATTTATAGTCCTAGCCCAGATTTTCTCCTAATCTCTACCATGAGACCTGATATGAACTTAAACCAAACATATCATTCATTCAGTTAATTTAACCCTGCAAATTCCAGATCTACTTCACAGGACTCAGCAGGGAATAATAGCAAGACAGACCCTTTAAATTGTTTTCCACTACTTCCCCCAGCTATAGTTTAGACTACAATAAAGCCAAACTTTCTGTAGTTTGTCAAAGCAGTCAAAACACTGGAGCTTATGATATACTTATCTGTTGGCTTGAAATTCCTTTTCCACATCTATTTCAATTTTTAGACTTTAGGAGAAGTTTCGTCCTACAGAAAACCTTCCCTGTATTTCCAAGCAAGGCTCTACACCCTTCATCACTGCTTCTGAAGCCATCAGTTTGGATGTATTTCTCTCCAGATACGCAGGGTAGAGATGTTGTCTCTCCAGTGATGAACAAACTGCTTGGTAGATGGATAATACTGGGTTGGCTAAGCAGACCTACTATTTTTCCTGTAGAACACCTACAATTCTGTAATGGTTTTGGGATCACCTGAGAATGGCCACACTTATCTACTTGTAAACCCTGCTCCATCTCCTTGCTGATACCAGGTTAACTTCGTTGGACAAACTATAGCTCTTATTTTCCATTTCCCTTAAAATCATGTACATTAAAAGAACTGGATATTGGGTAGAGTGAAGTACAATGCACACAGAAAACATCCTCATGTTATGTCTTCTATGATTGGAATCTTTATCTAGCGTTGTGTTCTATTGTTCAGAACCGAGATTACCCAGATGTCTTTCAGCTACTACCAGGTAATAAGGAGTATAGTCAAAAGATGTCTTGACTGTTCTCCAAGTTTTGGATGTATCACAGGGGACCAATCTGATTGCACAGATGGGATCTCCCATCCAGGTGTAAGGACTTGCCATATTCCCTTAATTCAAAAATAAGGAAAAAGGATGGGACTTACAGTGGAGATTCACTTAACCCACTAGATCGCTATGTATAACGTTTCCTCCTGCCACACATTCGAGTCAGGCTTTCATGGCTTAAGTTCAGTTCTCAAGAGTCAATTCTCATGTTTACTCCTGAGAAGAAACTTCACTCTCAGTGCATGAAAAGTGCATTGAGCTCTCTGTGAACAAAATGACGTAAACACAGCACTATCCTGTAGATAACCTCATGAGGTAAGTATTAATGTCAGAGGGAGTATTATTTTACAGGCAGAGAAGTCAGCTGATTTGCTCTAAGTCAGAGATGGTAGAAAGAGCCAAGAACATAGTCCAAGATTTCAGTGCTTACATCCCTTGCCAAACCTAATCCAAGCTTTTCAAAAAGTCATCCTCAGAGTATGGAAAGTCTAAGAACTTCATTCATTATTTTCTGCACTACTCTTACACAACCCTCTTCCCTACTCTCGTGATTTTCTTCCCAATGGGGAACTGTAAAGAATGAAGTGGTCACCCCACTTGTGTAGCATGTGGGGAAGGATCAAGGCTTCAGCCAGGAGCACTCCACCCACTTCCTTTCCGGACCTCAGTCAAAGCAGCTCAGAGTCCCAGCAGCTTGAGTTAATTCAGGTAGAGTAAATCATGGTGTCCTCCACGTACAGCAGGGTCTCCTCAAGTCATTCCCTGCACACATGTCTTATACAGGTGGCCCTTAGAACTCCAGAGATACAGCTCTCCAAATAGCTTTGCACGTCTGAAACATTACGTTTACAAGGACAATTCTAAGTTTCCAAACTAGTTGGATGGGGCTCTATGTAACAACAACCATTGAGGAAGAGCAGAGATCTGCTGGACTGGATTAAATAAGACACACACACACACACACACACACACACACACACACACACACGTCCCAATCACCTAGAGTAGTTCACACTTTCGTTTAAGAACAACAGAGGGGAAGAGAATGAGAAATGAAGAGAAGGTAAAAGAAAGAGGAGAAAGAAAAGGAAGGGGGAGCAAAATGTTTCTGTGTGGGAAAACAAACAAAACAAAACAGGTATTTGTTTTCTGCATTTATCGAGAGGTGTAAAAACGTGTTTAGTTACTATTCCTGAGCACAAACATGTTTAGATTCTACGGGAGGGAAAAACCACATCATTTATGCAACAGCTGGGTAAAAACAAGTTGGACACTGGAATAAAAAAGCTGAACAGAAGGACAAGTGATCTTAATTCATTGAGATAACAACTTTCACTGGTGGTAAATATTCATTGAAGTAGAAGCCGAGGGGAAGATACCTGGGAAGTTATTAGCCCATGCTTTGTCTTTATAAACACCAGTCCAGGTAGGCAGCATGTGTAGAAGGACTATTTGGACATTGACTTACTTCATTGCATTGTCACAGACCACACCCTTCCTTCCCACTGGCTGGCATACAATCACCATGTCCAGCCACTTGCTGGGGAATATAACAGTTGGCTCTCTGAGAAAAACTTACACCCTGACTAGAAGCTTGTCTATTTGCATGGTGCAAATATTTCTAAAATGGTTGATTTGAAGCTATGAGCATAATATTAATAAACATGGAGCTGGGAGAGCAGAGATGTAAATAACCTCAAGAGCATGGGTAAACACAAAATGTAGTAAAAGAGTTAGGAAATGAGGCGTTGAGGACTTGGTAGCTTTGTTTTAAAAACAATGATTTGATTACAAGTTAAAGTAATTTAATGTTGATGATAACTGTGTGATATTAGCCGATGAAGTTCCTTAAAACTGAACGTGAGCTAGTCAGGGTCAACTGCAATACTGCACTGGATTCCTACCCTGGGCATGCCAGGGGCCAGGTGGTCATCCTGATCCCTGGTTATAAAATAAACAAATAAATAAATAATCGCTCTTTTCAGTGCTCTGACCTTGTCCACCTGTTCCGAACTAAGGTCAGAAATACCTACGTCCAAGTTGGCTGTGCCCATTTCTCTGTCTCCAGAACTTGTACTGCCCCTCCACCAGAAAGATGTCTCCGTAGCGAAGTATGACAGACTGGGTTTATGGATCCCAAACTCTCGGTTAGAATCAACCAGCACAGCTAAATGACATCTTCATGCTTCACCCTCTAAGATCAATGAGTTGAACAGGTGGAGGGGAGGTTCAGACAGGAGAGGCCACTGGTCGAGGAGGTTGCTTTACTCTGGGCAATCTGCCTAGAGTTGATCTTTTCAACTCCCAGCATTTCAGGCTTTCAAACCCAGCCTACAGTCTACACAGAAGCCTGCAACCTACTCCAGGATCCAGAAACAACTCCTCTGAGGATTTATTCACCTACAAATTATGTATATTCCCTACACTCGTTTAAAGAGATATTATGAAAGAGATCTCTGTAAATACCATCTCCTCTGTTAAAAGACAAAAAATGCAGAAATATAACCAGAATAATTCAGAGCTTAAATGTTTCTGTTGCTTCTCCATACCTGGAAAATCAGTTCCGACTGGAGAAACAATGCTGCCTCCACAGAAGGAACTACACAGATGCGTGTGCCACGTCATCTCCCTGGGAGGGAGGTACATGCAGGGACCACTCTTGACAAAGCACAGTCCAACCTTTCACACTGGATTGGAAAACGGAGCTGTGAAACTCCTTCACAAACAAGAGAAGAAGAGGAAGGAGGTCATGAACTGCTTAGTCACTGAGGAACAAGACCTGCCTCTCAGGTTTGCTGTTTCACTCAAGGAAACCTTTCATCTCCCCGTGGGGCCTACGTGGCATGCTGGGACACTGGGGTTAAAATATATTCTTCTGGAGTAATACAATCTTTCCTGGTGATTATTCAAAATACATTCATTTAAGAACATATTTATGCGCTTGTAATTTATCATGATTTACAGACACAGGAGAATTTTCTAAATACACTTGATACCTCAGTAAGTACACCGAAAACACACTAAAGAATAGCAGTTTTTAGACACCTTCTCTGAAGGCCTGGGGAGTTACTGTGTCTGTGCATTATATGAGCTGATGTCCAATTGACATAAAATAATTTAGGAAAGCGTTTTCCCGTAGATACATGTGTGAAGATAAGATCCTGGGCAACCTGGCTGGGCTGTGCCCACCACTATCTCTCAGAGTCTTGCTTTGAAAGGAGCTAGCCTTCCAGAGTCTCTCTTTATGTGATTGTTCTAACAAGCACCACCACTCTGTGAACCATGCTGGGAAATACAGGTTGTGAAACACTAGCTCAAAAACACCTGACACACACAGCAGATCGGCACGAGAAATTGACTCAATAAGCTGTGTCAGCATGTTACTGTGCAAGAGAAGAACTAGGAAGAGTTGGGCGGTGGCACAGCTTTCTCATTGCCAATCCCTGAGCCCCTATGTTCCACTGGGACAGAAGCATATTGGTATGACCTTCTCAAAGGGCCCATTTATCTTGAATTCCTGTATCTCTGAGTACCAAAGAATACCACTGGGCTTGCAGTGTGGAAAGAACAGGAGTAGACACAGACACTGTCTATATTCCAAAGGTTCCTGGAGGCCAGTTAGGTATAAGATCATGAAAAGAGATAAATATTGTTATATCATCATCATCATCATTATTATTATTGTTATTATTGACAAGATCTTACTTCAAAGCTCTGGCTGGCCTTTAAATTTACTATATAGACCAGGCTGGTTTTGAATGCACAGAGATCCTCCTGCCTCTGCTTCCTAAGTGCTGAAATTAAAGGGCGCATTACCACTCTAGGCAAAGAAGATAAATGCTAATAAATAAAAATAATACAACTAAATTGCAATAGGTTTGGAAGAATTGAGAATAATTGCATATAATACCTTTGAAACATATGCATGTGCAGTGTAAAGGTGTATTATAGAAATAGTCTGTAACTTGCTTTTATCTAATCACAATATATGGAATATATACCTTGTTCAAATATTTAAATATGAGCCTGAAAATTATTACAGTTACGTGATTTTATGAATCAGCTTCACACTGAATATTACTTAGGACTGACCACGGATGGAGCCTACTGAATATCTGCTTTGTGATCTATTGTAATCGTGCCATTAACTGATGCATATCCAGAAGCCATTGACAAAGGCAGGGGCGAATGCTTCAAGTTTCCTATGAAATGGAATTTAAATGCCTCACTCACTTCCCAGTCTCTGTTCTTGCTCACACTTGAACAGGTGTTTGCATGATAAACCCTCTCTGACATGGCAGGGACCAGGAAAAGCAAGGGAGACAGCAGGAAGCCCTAAGTGCTATGAAAACCCAGGTCAGATCCTGAAAGCTGACGAGGGGCTGATGGCCTCTATGCAGCTACTGGTGTGTACATGGATATTTGCTGTGTCTATGCTGGACAGGCCTCCACCTGTACATAACTGGGAACATGAGCAGCAGGAAAGAGTCACGTCTCTAGAAGCCATTAATTAGGAATACTGTATCCTCTTTGTTTGAATCCCAACCTTTCCATGTTTGTTTTTAGGGCCTGTATTCCAATTCTATTTCTGCACTTACCTTTCTAATCTCTGGTAAGTTATTTAAAATCTCTATATTTTAGAAATAGTTAATTCAGAGTTAATTTGAGCCTTATATTTCTTCATAGGATATGGCCAGGTCTTCCATGTTATAGATACTTTTCTCCTTCTTCCTCATCACCGTCTTGGGTGTAGAAGGCACTCAAAACCTTGCCGTGGTCGTAAGAATGTTTAGCGTATCCTTTTCTCTTCCTTCTCTGAAATCTCCAAGCTAATGAATGACCCTATATACCTAACTCCCGTGCCTAAACACATGTATGCTCTAATAACAAAACACAGTATTCAAAATATTTCCAAACCTACATGCGCTCATATAAGAGCCTTTTATGTTGCCCAAAGTTATTGTGTAATGAAGAGAACAATGAATATCCAACTGGTCAGGACATCCCATTCTTCTCTACTCTTCCTCCTGTCTGACCTCATCCCCACACCCATCAGCTCGACTTTCCGTCCTAGCACTTCTGAATCTTCCCCTCCCCTCCCAAACTCCTATTCAGTGTCATTACCAGACTGCACCACCTCGCTCCTCTAAACTCACCGTGCATCTTTCCATCTCCAGCCTTGCTAACACAGTGTCCGCTGCTCTCATTCACCTAGATCCTTTGGGCCATTCACAATACCTTTCACAGTCTGCCTTCTGGTATGTCCCTAGGAACAGTTCCTCTATACTCTCAACCCCAGTGCTAATTCTAATGACCCGACTATGGCCCTCAGCATTCTACTATTATGAAACAGAAAGCTCCCCAGAGCAAGGACCATGGCTCTCTTTGTCCTCAGTCCTTCCTGTCTAGCTTCATCTAACACACACAAACCAGGAATGTAAATCAACTGTCATAAGAAAATAGATTTTCCCCAGTAAAGAGGCAAGGTAAGATAACGTCATTATCTTTAAATACCAACAAATACCGTGCAAGAGAAAGAGTATTTTATTCTTTGTAGCTTCAAAAAGAGCCACTACATCCAAGTGTATAGATTCGGGGAGTTTTTTTCAAAGTAATATGACAAACAACTTCCTAAAATATAGAGCACGAGATTTTTTTGGCTGATATTCAGGTCCAAGTCACTGAAGGGATTTACAGAGTGGCTGACAAAAATGAACTGTGTGATATCTAGGCTCTTTGCATTGTTTAGATTATATGACAAGTTAAATCTAAATTATTTTCATGCAATTGCTTATTCATGTAGGAAAATAGTAATTCTGGATACATTAAGAAGAATACATGTTTAATACATGTATAGGCCTGCCACCTCACTGAGTATTAGCAAGGAACACAGAGAGAATACTGAATAAAACACAGCAAAAAGAATAGTAATCTCACATATAACCCAACTTTTCAATGCAGCGGACAGCATCGCCCTGCATTGCCTCGCAAAGCATATTAAGGTCAGCTGGGGCTTTGGTCAAACCACCTCTCTCATCCTGGAGGAGGCAATTTAACTTTACAATTATAAAGAAACTTCCCATTAGAAGTAGTTTCAAGTTTAGATTTATTGAATTTTCCACAGTTACGTCATGGAGGCTGTGCACAATCCAGAGGGGCTCAAGGGGCTACACTGTAAACTGTTACAGTAAATATTAATGAATATCATGCCCGATAAAACCTGCAGTCTGTACACATGCATCCATGCACCCACACAAAAAGGGACTTTTCACCTTATATGGTGACTTTTCCAAACCGACTCTTTCTTTACTCCACTTTGTTGGCCTGCCAAACACAGAGTACATTTACTTTAAAAACACCAATTAAAAATATTAACAACATGAAAATATATAAACTGTGGTTTAGAGCCAAGGGCACATGAACTGGCATAGATTCAGGCAGAAAGTAAACATAAGAGAAATAACAGAAACTCCTACATCACCCAAAAGGAAGCATGAACAATAGCCCTGGAGGGAAAGTGATCCCCCTCCTGTCCCAGACCTCTGCTGACTCCTTATGGAGAGGGCAAGCTGACCATTAAGGAAGCAAGCCCAATGGAGAGGCGGAGAGGGGAGCAGAAGGGGGCAGACAGTTCTTTGAGGATTTGCAAGGTCTGGGAGCGGGGAGCGGGAGGGAGGACCTGCTTCTACTTCACACTGCAACCTGGGGCAGCCCCAGGGGCTCTCATAATCCTGTTCAGGAATATTGCTTCCTCAAGCGTTAAAATCTGGGACTTTTTTGGCCTCTCAAACTGAGGAGCAGCTATGAAAAACCGTTGGGTTGGGAGTTATAGTATTTAGATAACATTCAACTCACGCCACTTGATTTCTTGGGACCTTAGTTTGCCCTTCTGTAAAATGGAAATCCTTAGACATCTACCTTATACCAGTTGTCAAGAGGAGAATAATTAAAGCCAGGTGTGTAAAGCAGATTAGCTGGACAGAAAGAAATCTTTATTGATTTTGCTTGTAGATTGGAGGAAACAAAACAAAACAAAACAAAAACCCCAAACTGCTTTTTGGCATCCTGCAAGTTGAGCTACTTTTTTTCAATGTTGAAAATGAACTTAACCTGGGTAAGGATGGAGTCTAGTAACTACTGCATCATACAATATATATTCTACTATACTACACACGCTGGAGACAGTTACGAAGGAAGGAGGAAGTGAGGAAAGGAGGAGAGACCAAAGAAATAACTAGGCATACTCACATCTGTTTCTTCCTGTGTGACAGAGGTAGCTGCTGTATTTTTAAAATGGCGGGAAGGAGTCACACCATACAACAGGGCCCACATGGGAGGTCTATTGAGGGGAGGGGCGTGAAGGGGCAGAGACAGGGGCAGAGAGAGGCAATTCCTGGGGACAAGAGCGAAGGAAGAGAAAGAGAAGAGACGGAGGTGTACAAAGCCCGCCTTTTATGAGGAAAGGGAGAGAATGTGCAGAGGGGTGCTCTTAGTGGCTGCAGCTGAGGTCTATCCTCTGACAGGACCCCAAGGGCGGGCCAGTCCAGATGGCTAAATGCTGACTGTAGCCCACAGTTATTTCCTCTATCCTTAGGAGTGGTTCTACTCTTAATTTTGCCATACTGAATGTGCTTGGGGGCTAAGCCAGAAGACCACAATCACAGACTCCTTGGTGGTAGTTGTTTTTTTATGTTTTGTTTTGATTTGATTTTTTTCCCCAGAATTACATGGGTAATTTCCTTTAATTGTTCTCTACACAATCCTTCCAGAAACCTCAGGTGCTAATGTGATAAGGAGGTGGTTCTTGCTTTATGAGTTAGAGTATGTCTTTGTTGCAGCTAATATTTCTCCTTCTGTCTCTAAGTGGTTACAACATTTTGATTTAGAGATTACTAAATTCATGATAAAACCAATAAAATGAATTGAACCTACATAAAAATGAAATGACTCAATTCCTCTTCACAGTGTATTTAAAATTTTAAAGGGGGAACAGAAACTATTTGAACAATTATACAACAATATTCCTTAAAAGTTGCAAATATCCTACACACTTCTGTTAGATTTTTAACCTATTTCAGTAAATTACCTGATTAAAACATAGAGAACAATCTGGGTGTGGTGGTAGCACATGCCTTTAGTCCCAGCATTTAGGAGGCAGAAGCGGGTGGATCTCTGAATCTAAAGCCACCTTGTCTACAGAGTGAGTTCTAGGAATGGTGGGGATACACAGAGAAACACTTTTGAAAAAAAAACAAAAACAAAACACATATTTATCATGGCATGACAATCAGCTAGTCTATTTTGTGCATATGTGTGTCTGTGTGTGAAATATGTGTGTTCTGTGTGAGTATGCATGTGTCTGAGCATGCATATGCCTGTGTATTCACATACAGAAACAGACATCATGTTTCCTGAATTCTCCATTCTCTATTTTAGGCCCTTAAAACAGGATCTTGCACTGAACCTGGAACTAGGCTGGTGGCTAGGAAGCTTGTCTCTGCCCCTTACAATGCTAGAGTTACAGGCACCATGAAACCAAGTACCCTCCTTTTAGTATTTGTGTGTGTGTGTGTGTGAGTGTGTGAGAGCGCGTGCGCGTGTTTGAGTCCAGAAAAAGGCACTAGATCCCCTGAAGCTGGAGTTCCAGTCAACTGTGAGCCACTTAACATGGGTGCCAGGAACTCAACCCTAGTCCTCAAAAGGGCAGCAAGTGATCCCAGTCACTGAGCCACCTCTCCAGAGGTGGGTCTTAACTGGCTCTTTTATGCAGGTGCTGGGATCCACACCTGGGCCCTCGTGCAGCGCTTCTGCTTTACCTGACGAGTTCTCTCTCCAGCCCCAACTGGCTGGTTTCACTCACAGAAAGCAGTAACGAGAACGTACGTATGAACGCTTTCTTGTTATACAGATAACTTACTTACAAATACACTAGCTCCCATTGCCTAAGCTTAGCATCAAAGCTCCACGCCAAGTCTCAGCCTGGCTTTGTCTCCAGGTTGTCTGTCACAGCCCCTCCTCCACCTTTCCCCTCCACACTGCACACCTTCCCACAGCCACTGGACCTAGCTAGCTCCGTGGTCCACTCTAATTCTTTCAGTAGGCCAGCTGGCTCGTGCCTCTATGGCTCACACTCCACACAGTAGCCCCAACTCTTCCTCCCCTGCATGAATGCCAGCATCCACACCCGACTTCATAGAAATCTGTTTAAAAATACTATGAATTGTAGGCCATTCCCCCTGGAACCTTCCTACCCTTCTGTGGCACATATAACATGGTACAGTTCTTACTGGCTAGCCACCCTGCAAGTTCCCAAAAGGGAGGACTGAGTGTGTGTAAGGATAGTGCCTGCCGGGCTTCAGTAGCACACCGCCTATTGAGTGGATTCTTCAGGGTTAAGACTTAGTTCTCTATCTTCATGCATCAGCCCAGAACAGAGCAGTAGAAATTGACACCAGAGGGCTGGATAGTCCCCTCTTCTCTTATTATTTATTTTCCTGAATTCAAACTAAACTTCTACTCTACTTTTTAACAAAAAGTAACAGAGAAAAGAAGAATCCATACACATAGAGTACAAACACGATTAAGTTTGTGCTTAGCTTCTAGTCTGAGGGCTGACTTTGTGCAGGGTCACGGGAGGCCCAGGAGGCAGGAGGCCCAACTACATATGGCACTGAGGAAGCGATTAAAAGCATGTTTTGTTCCTTAAACATGTTCTGATGGTAAAACCATAAAGAAATAATAAAGATCATATATATGATATATACCTATCGTGTGTGTGTGTGTGTGTGTGTGTGTGTGTGTGTGTTGGTTTGGTTGCCTGTTCTTCCACTCGCTGCCGTCTGCTAGTGTTTGGGTGTGGAATGTAACCCTCAGCAGAGGCTGCCTTGCACGTAACTCACGTGCTTCATTCACTACTTTTTACTAGTTTTTTAACCTGTTCAACAGTTGACCCCTTGCTCGTATAAAAACTTCTCCACTGAATCAGAAGGCCTGATCCACGTTTTCAAGTTATTCCTCTGCTGTATAGTTTTGCTGATAATTAAATAAAAAGGAAGTTTACAATCAGAAAGACTAATATTTTTATTCTCTCAGAAGGAAATGTGTCAAAGGGAAGAAGAAGCGGTACAAAAGGTCACTGGGCTTCATAGCCTGGTCAGGTAGGGACAAAATACCATTACTGAACTCCACCTCAGTCTGCACAGAATAGGCTAACTATGAAGAAGTCCCTAGATTTAGAAATGATGAAACCACACAGTAAGGACGAAGCTGGACTATAAGTAAGGACCCACAACTCAGGAGATGAACATGATCAATTAGGACTATGTGAATGCAGATTTTTGTACATGTTAGAAGCAAGTGAGCACATTATGATGCTAAAACTGTCAGCAGCAGGAAAAAGTACAGCCATGAGGATGCGCCTCCTGAGGTGAGATCCAGAGGACATGTCCATGCTCCCCACAGTTAAACAGAGGGGCAGACCAGAAAACCAACAGGAGCCCTTTTCTATGACTGGGGAGGAAAAGCAGGGACGGAGTGGGAGAGCAATGAAAAAGATACCTTGATAAAGGGAGACATCATGGGGAGAGGGACATGCATGTGTGAGTACACAGGTACATGCATGCTCAGACACATGCATACTCACACAGAACACACATATTTCACACACAGACACACATATAGCACCTGGTGCTAGGGAAGTTCCCAGGATTCCACAAGGATGACCCCAGCTTAAACTACTAGCAATAGTGGAGAGGGTGCCTGAACTGGCCTATCCCGATAATCAGATCCGTGAATACCCTAACTGTCATCATAGAGCCTTTCTCCAGTAACGGATGGAAGCAAATGCAGAGATTATATGACAAGGGACATCAAGATCATGATGCAGAATCCTACAGAGACAACCAAACCAAGCTAGTGGGATCTCATGAACTTTAGATCAACAGCTGTGGAGCCTCCATGAGACGGGACTAGGCCTTCAGCATAAGTGAGACATTTGTGCAGTTTGATTTGCTTAAGGGCCCCCAGGCAGTGGGATCAGGATCCACCCCAGGTGCATGAGCGGGCTTTTTGGAGCCCACTACCTATGGTGAGACATCTTGCACTGCTGTAATACAGGGGGAAGGGTCGGACCTGCCTCAACTGAATGTACCAGGCTCTACTGACTCCCCATGGGAGGCCTTACCTTTGCGGAGGAGGAGGGCGTGGATTGGGGGAAACTCTTGGAGGGGGAGTGGGTGGAGGGAAGAGAGGGGATCTGCGGTTGGTATGGAAAACGAATAAAAAATTTCTTAATAAAGAAAAAAAAGAAAAAAAAAGAAGGGAAGAGAAGTTGAAGCGGGACAGGGATGGGTGGTAACAAAGATGAGTGGCTGATTTTCAAGGAGCGGAGCGGACACAGGGAAAATGGAAGGGAGGGTATGAAAAGCAAGTCAAAGAGATAATGAGGAACAAATAAAACTTACTGTAATAGGGGTTCATTTAAAGCTGGATGCTTAAAAACATGTTCTTTAAAGTTAATTCATCTTTTATGCTGGCATATATTTACTATACAAAATAATGGGTTTTATTATGACATTTTCATATATACATATGTGTCATGTACTTTGGTCATATTCACCCCATTTTGTTGTCCTCTACTCTTCTCTCCTGACCAGAGTTCCTCTTCTATGTGCAGGGGCATGCACATGTACACACACACACACACACACACACACACACACACACACACACACACACACCATATTCCACACTGTCTTTCTGCATCTGGCTTATTTCACTTAATATGATAATTCCTTAGTTTTGCTCATTTTTCTGCAAATGACCTAATTCATTTTTCTTTATGGTAGTGTAAAAGTCCATTGTGCTTATATTCACATTATCTATTCATCTGCTAACAGACATCAAAGGCTGATTCTGTAACTAGTCTATTAAGAACAGTGCCTTAGTAAATATGGATATATAAGTATTTATATTGTTTGTTGACACTTTTGGGTATACACTAACAGGTGGTATATCTGGACCATATGGTACTCATCTTTTTGTTGTTGTTGTTGTTGTTGTTGTTGTTTTTTTTTTTAGACAGGGGGTGTAGCTTTGCGCCTTTCCTGGAACTCACTCTGTAGCCAGGCAGGCCTCGGACTCACAGAGATCTGCCTGGCTCTGCCTCCCGAGTGCTGGGATTAAAGGCGTGTGCCACCACCGCCCGGCGGTAGTCATGTTTTTTAAGTCAGTCAAACCACTAAGCAGCAAGGAAGCTAGTCATTCAGTCAACAAACATCTGCTGAGCAATGCTGATGTGCCTGGTACCTCTTAGCACTAGTTAAGGATTCCAGGATTCACTTAGGAACATAACACAAGGTAGTAAGTGCTATGCTGGAGATCTATATAAGATGTATGGAAGAAGAGGGGCATGTATTTGATCAGGGAAGAGTAGGATGTTTTCCGGAGGGGGAGCTGCGGGAGGGTATTTACCTGTAATCTCTGAGAACAGAGACAGCCCATTGGAGATGCTACTACTACTCTCTGGCACAAAATGATGGGAAAGTATACACTGTGTCCTATGTGAAACTTAGCAGTTCCACACAGGGGACCACAGGATCCTGACCACCAATGCTTTGGCATGTAATCTCACGATCACCAGTGCACAAGACACACAGGGCTAAAAGCTCTGTGTGGCGACCAATCTAAGTAAAACCTTCCTGTCTTTTGTGAGCAGTAAAGCTGGCAGTGGCGGTTACCTTCTCACTCAAGCATGGCTGGGATTCATTCTGTGCAGCTGCCTTCTTGAGTCAACTCATGCCATTATACTCCGGTTTAATAATTATTTGCAGTCTTTGGTCCCTTGGCAGGAAGCAAAAATCAATTATCTTGCTTTGCTTCTATTATTTAGAGCCTTTGTGGGTGTCTTATCTATTCACAAGACACAAACACTCCAAAGGCTTCACTGTTTGTATCCTTGTCATTGACAACTCTGAAGATCAGTTTTCACTGAGCTTTGCAAGTGGGCTTTGCTCCATCCTGCGTGAGCACACCACTTCATTACTGT